>NC_133332.1:95306706-95906706 GCF_042186555.1 Aquarana catesbeiana
CTTTGGGTTAACTTTATCTAAAAACTAAAAAATAATCACTATTAAAAAAAAAAAGAATAATGGGTTCTTTGTGGTAACTTTACAAACCTAAAAAAAAAAAAAAAAAAAAAGGGGAAAAAGTATTATTAGTATGGAAACCTTGTTTTTAAAATGCATACTATATCATTCATGAGATCAAAGAGAAAAAGAATCCAGAAATCAGTTTGGGAGAACTCTGATTATGAACAGCAAAACACCTTCGTTCTTTAGAGCATTCGTAAAGAAGAAATAAAATGCGCTGCATTCAACGATCACAGATTTTGCAGCGTGATGAATGTGCTACCTACAATACGAACACTAGTTTTACTAGACCGAGTGCTTCCGTTTAGTTTTTGCTTATGAGCATGCGTCGTTTTTTTGTCCGTCGGACTAGCATACAGACGAGCGGACTTCGGGGTCCGTCGTAGTTACGACGTAAAGATTTGAAGCATGCTTCAAATCTAAAGTCCGTCGGATTTGAGGCTAAAAAAGTCAGTTGAAAGTCCGGAGAAACCCACACACGATCGGATTACCAGCCAGCTTTAGTCCGTCAGCGTCCGTTGGACTTTTGTAGACGAAAAGTCCGACCGTGTGTACGCGGCATTAGGATGGGTGGATGATCTGCTAGAAGTGGTTTTGAAGTATACTGCACAATCATTACCCGTGTTTGGGAAATCGTGATAGACCTTACCTGAGTGTAGGTTAATTTTGGGAGGTAAGAGGCTGCAGTGAAAGGCGGTGGGCACTGCAATGGAACACTATTCACTGGGTGTATTTTTCAGTACTTGTAAACCAAGGTTTTTGACCTGCTGGCGAATTGGCTTACAGATGCTCTCCATGGTACTGAAAAATACACCCAGTGAATCTTCTGCTGACATTCACCCGAATGAGGTTCTACAGCCTTTGTCTATAATATGTAATATTTTTAATATAAAAACTTTGTGTTCCCAGGAGGGGGTGACAGCAATGGAGGGGACCATCAGTCACAGTCACATCCACCCTATTAACAATATGGAAGAAGCAGCTGATGAACAGTCATCAAATCTCACTTGTACAGTACTTGTAAACCAAGGCTTTTGACCTGCTGGTGAATTGGCTTACAGATGCTCTCGATGGTGCTGAAGCAGTGTTTATACATAGTTTCAGCACTGGGTGGGCTAATGTCATTTTAAAAATATTTTTAATATAAAAACTGTGTGCCCAGGAGGGAGTGACAGCAATGGTGAGGACCATCTTCCTGTACCCCATACGTACCAGCCTCCTGGGGCAATTAGGAATCCACCCTCTCCCAGGTAAATGCTCAGGGAAGGTAATGTCCACCCTTTTTTTAACATACAGTGAATGTTACAGGAAAGTCAATTTTATAATTAAAGAACAGATGTTGCCAAATGTCAGAGAATTAAAATTTCACTGGATGAATTTTGGGCAAATTGGCCACTGATTCTATAATAAATAGACTGAGTGGGGGAGCTTTACTAACAGCTGGTGCACACAGAATCTGGTGCAGTTATGAATACTAACCAATCAGCTTCCAGGTTCAATTGTCAAAAGCTTAATTAAACAAGCTGAAGTTAGAATCTGATTGGTTACTATGCACAGCTGCACCAGTTTTAGTAAATCTCCCACAATGTTATGGCAGAGTTTTCACATATATAAAATAAAAGTGGCAACTATAGTGTAGCATATTCACACATAATACATGTATTATTCATTAAAACGCTCACATTTGCAGATGAATGCAATTTGCCAGTTTCCAAAACGGCGGATGGAGCACTTCTGGTCCCGGCACTGATGTCACTTCCTGACCAGTTTCATCAATACAACTTTATCAAAGGATGTCTGTTGTTTTGTTGCCACTTTTATTTATTTTTTGATGTGAAAACTCTGGTATACATGTGGGAATATTCATACTGGAGAAAAATGTAAAGAAAGAACGATTTTTTCCTGCTTTATTCAGCCATTGGATGTATTGGCATTTATTTTGGTAAGGTGTATCTAGCATGTGGGATTGGCTGTATAACACTGTGAGCACATGGGGTTTATGGTTTTCACTGATATCACAATTGAATGTGATAACTTAATTGTTTGTTACTGTGCGTTGATTAATATTATTGAGACTTACAAGTGTAACATGCCTAAAAACTGAAAAGTAAACTTTTTTCTTTTTTGTGGTGCTGCAAGTGTCAATGTAATCCTTAACTCCAAATCCTCTCCTAACATGGCCTTTCCATAGCGTGCACAGAGTCAGGTAATGATGCCAACAGTATTTTAAACACACTGACTTGAGACTCCCAGAATCCTCATAGTTTTGGCTGATGTGAAAGGGCAGCTGCAAACTTTTCATCTGCGGCTGTCGGCCATGTTGCCTCTAGCAAGTACTTTTTCTCTGTGCTTGGAAAAGGTCAGAGAAATGATGACAGTAGTCACGGAGCTGTTTTTACACTACACAAGGCTTCAGGTGGAAACTGCTGACAGGGCATTTAACTTAACTCGAGAGTTTATATATGTTTAAAAGAAGTAATTTAGCAGGCGAAGAGAGGTGATAAGATGGTAAAATTCAACAGCTTCATGGAATTTTTATTTTTTAATTTTTTTCCACATAATGAGTGTCTACATATTCTTAGAATATATCTGTCTTTCGCTCTAATAACACAAACCAGATCTGCCTTGCTGTCTCCGAAGCTGAATTATCCTGCAGCCTTATCCAGCAACCAAAGTGGCTTGGCGATAAAGTTAATCTGTATAATTTTTGGCAATGTACATCTGTTTGTTTTTATACTTGCTGCAGCTAGTCTATGCTATAGATTTAAAACTGAACAACTCTTTTGGGTCTTTTTCACATAACTGTTGCCTTCTGCAGAGCGATTCGCAGTGGATTGGAGGGCAATTGACAGGAGGTGAGGAGGCATTACGTCACCTCCTCACCTCCTGTTTTAACCTCTAACAACCTGTAGCTCAACCCAATTCAGTTGAGAGGGTCATGTTCGGTGGGTGGGTTTGCCCACTGAATGATACAGGGGGTTTAATTTTTGCCATAGCCATGAAGCAAAGCATTGCAGCTGTGGCATGTGTACACTCCCTTCTGCTGTCTTTGCAGATTAACCACTTCCTTACTGTGCTATAGCCGAAAGATGGTTACAGCGCAGCTCTCCTATTACGGGAGGGCGTCCATGTATGTCCTCCTGGAAAAACACCTCTTGTGCGCCCCCTGGGGCAAGGATCTGACACCCTCTGTGATCGCTGTGTCCTTTGGACACAGCTGATCACAGATTGTGGTAAAGGGATAATCACAGCGGCCCTTTACCACGTGATCAGCTGTTTCCAATCACAGCTGATCACAATGTAAACAGAGTTGTCAGTTATTAGCTCTCCTTTCCTCACACACTGTAACAATGTGAGGAGAGCCGGCGCACTGTAACAACGTGAAAAGAGGAGAGCCGGTAACTGGCAATTCTGACAGGTTACACGTACACAGATAATCAGGGCACTGATCATCAATGCACTGATGATCAGTGCAGCCCCATCAGTGCTGCCTATCAGTACCCATTAGTGTCACCTATCAGTGCTGCCTCCTCAGTGCCCATTAGTGCTGCCTCATCAGTGCCCATCAGTGCAGCCTATCTGCGCACATCAATGCAGCCCTTATCAGTGCACATCAGTGAAGGAGAAAAATCACTTATTTGCGAAAATGTTGTGTCTTTTTTTTTTGTTTGTTTAGCGAAAAAAGCCAGTGGGAATTAAATACCACCAAAACAAAGCGCTATCTGTCTAAAAAAAATTAAAAGAAATGTCATATGGGTACAGTGTTTCATGACCTCCAGGTGCAACAGCACTGAAAGATAAAAATTGGCCTGGGCAGGAAGGGGGTATAAGTGCCCAGTAAGCAAGTGGTTAATGGGGAATGGGGGAATGGTTGGGGGGGAGTGATAAAAATGCAGCCACTTCAATTCAGTTCAAGTGGTTGTAAAGGGTGAAGGTTTTTTACCATCATGCATACCTACGGTGCATCAACCCAACCCTATACTGAAAGATATCTGCTCCAGGATCCCGGTAGTGGAATCTACTGTTCTATAAATGTGCCTCTTCTCCATTGCTCTCTTTTGGTTCCCAGTAGAGAGACACATTTGCAATCTTTTTAGCTATTGGTTGTAGAAATAAAACTCAGCAGACCCGAAGGTAACAATTTGGTCAAGGTATTGCTGCTTATACCATACTTGAATTACTTCCTATGGGACTTCTGCGCTTGATTGCAACAACCAATTGCTGACATTAACCTAAAGGTCGCTGTAGTGATTACTCACAGGCCACTGATTGGGCAGTCGCTTCCTGCAATCTTCCAGCCACGGAGATGCAATTGAATTAAATGACTTTCCACCGACTCGCAATGGAAAAATGAATCCAGTTAAGAGTTTTTAATACTCCCTCCCTTGCTGGTCGTTAAGCAAATGTTTCCACTGCCGCAGTAAACGCAGTTCTTTGGTTAGTGCCTCTTAATAAATAAGATAAATCTCACGTTTAAGTGGTGTGATGTACATTAACATCACATTATAAAACTGCCTTTATTGTTTCAAAACACGTTATCATCTCCAACAGCCGGAAAAGTGTCTCCTGAAAAGGATTTAATAGTTGCAACTGCAATTCCTAAATACATCGAACCGGGTTAATAGTCAAGATTTGGCTTCTTTCATTCTCCTTTTAAATTTTTCACATAACTGCAGTCTGATGGGAAAGCTTTGCCTGTCAACATTTCTTTCTGAGTAGCTGGAACAAAATGAAAGGAAAAGAGGAGTTAAATTTAAAGCAGAGTAGAGTGTTCTGTAATGCTGTTAGAGCAATACTATTCAAGTGTGTCATGTTGATGGTGTGATAAAAGAGATACCTTTTAAATACATTGACATTTCAAAATCAGGAGGTTGACAGACTCACTTACAGGAGAGCAATTTGACTTTAAACCAATGGGATGAACAGAACAGCGAGATGCAGTTAGAAGATCAGCTTCATTACTAATAGATTTGTAAAGTATTCTCTGTCCATATTGAACCCTTCTGTCACCAAATAAAAGCAACGTGTGACATGGATTTGATTGGTCACTGTAGCCCTTTTATTAACACATTTTCTTCATATTAAATAATGAAACATCTGTATAAACATAAGGTACCAATGAATAGCCATTCAACAACAAACTCCAACACTCCAGGGATGCGGTGTCCTGGAGCTTCCTGCCACCTGCTGAAATCTTTGGCTGGCCTTCTTCTGGGTACTAATTTTCTGCCATTTTCACTGGCAAGGCCAAGATGACGTCACTGCACAGGAGTGCATTGATCTTGCACATTGCCAAAATTGTAAGGCAGATAATTCATTTTAATGCATCTGTATAAAAATCCTTCCTGATTGCAATTTTTTCCCTACAATTCCACTTTAATGCTTAGCTTAAAGCTGAATTCCAGGCACAAAAAACGGAAAATTGTATACTCACCTTTCCGTAATTTTCCTTTCCTGACGCATCTTCATGGCAGCACACACTGGGTTGTGACTCCGCCCCCACAACCTGACAGGATTGGTCTATCTATAAAAGTTGAAGAGAGATGACCCCCACCATTCTCTGTATATATCATCTAAGACAGGGTGGGAATCTGTGTGCTGCCATGAAGATGCGTCAGGAAAGGAAAATTACAGAAAGGTGAGTATACAATTTTCCGTTTTCCTGACGCCTTCATGGCAGCACACACTGGGAAATAACTCGCCAGTCGGGAGGGTGCAAATTAGAGTTTTATTATTCTAAAGAGCTGTGGAATTGGCTGTAATAATGGATCTGCCAAAGTCCGCTGTAGTTAGTTGCGCAGAGTCAATTTTATAGTGAGAAGTAAATGTATGTCTTGACGACCAGGTAGCTGCCTTACAGATTGTCTCCGGTGAAACTCTGCAGTATGCTGCCCATGAAGTTGCCACTGCCCTGGTTGAGTGTGCCCTGATGCCTTCTGGGATGGCTAGCTGCTGAGACGAATATGTCTTTTTAATGGTGTTGACTAGCCAGGATGCGATTGTTCGGGAAGTTGCTGGATGACCCTTCCTAGGACCGTGAGGAATTATGAGAAGAGTATCTGATTTTCTGAAAGAGGCTGTAGCTTCCAAATAGCTGGTAATGATAGTTTTAAAGTCCAATGCATGAGGTTCACCCTGGTTATTAGTAAAGGATGGAAGGTTGATATCTTGATTATAATTATGGCTATTACTGTCGCCGATGATTTCCGAAGCCTGGATAGGAACCTAGCAATAAAGGGTACTGGAGGAAAAATGTAACCCAGCTTGAAATTCCACGGATGGGTTAGACAATCCATCCCTTCGGCTGATGGGAAGGCTGCTCTTGACAGGAATCTCCGACATTTGGTGTTCACAGGTGTGGCTGCTAGGTCGATCTCTGGTGCTCCCCAAGTTCTTGAAAGAAGGGAAAAGGCCTGTTGGCTCAATGACCACTCGTTGTTGGAGAGAAGCTCCCTGCTCAAATAGTCGGCCAGCATGTTCTGAGCTGCTGGGACATATACCGCTTTCAAGTCTATTAGGTGTACTTGAGACCACTCCATGATAAGGCGTACCTCCTGCATCAGAGTGCGACTCCTCGTACCCCCTTGCCTCTGGATATACGCTACAGCGACTCTGTTGTCCATCCGTATCACCACGTTTTTCCCCACCAGGTATGGAGTGAAGGCCAGAAGTGCCCGAAAAGCCGCTCTGAGCTCTAGTATATTGGATACTATCCCATGGGCTTGAAACTTCCACTGCCCTTGTGCTGCTAGATTTTGGTAATGAGCTCCCCATCCTAGCTGGCTGGCATCTGAAGTGACCACCTCCAGCTGTGGAGGAACTAGAGGTTTGTATCTCTTGAGATTCCTGGATCGTGTCCACCACCACATCGATTGTTTCACACACCTGTGTATGTAGATTCTCTGAAGCATTGATACTCCATTCCACTGCCTCAGAAAAGAATTCTGCAAGATCCTTGTGTGCCATTGGGACCACTGGATCATGGGAAGAGTCGCAGACATGGAGCCCCGGACACTCATACATACTCTGGCTGGCAAGTGTGTAACCGAGATTAGCCTCTGAACTTTCTGAATCAGAGGCATGATTTTCTCCTGAGGAAGCTGTACTCTGTTCAGGATGGTGTCTAGTTCCGCACCGAGAAAAATCATCTTCAGAGTGGGCAAAACTTTGCTCTTCTGCCAGTTCACCAGCCAACCAAAATTTTGCAGAGTTGATAGTAGGATCTCTCGGTGTTGTATCAAGACCTGGCGACTTTCTGCTAGAAGAAGTATATCGTCCAGATAATGATGTACTCTTAGACCTCTTTCTCTGAGGTATGCGATGAGAGGCAGAAGAACTTTGGTGAAGGTCCTGGGAGCTGATGAGATGCCGAAGGGTAGGCATTGGAACTGGAAGTAATGTTGATTGATTGAAAAGCGGAGAAATCTTTGAAAAACAGGATGTATTGGGATGTGAAGATAGGCGTCTGATAAATCTACGGACAGCATCCAATCTCCTAGATTCACCGCTAATAGTATGGACTGTAGGCTCTCCACCTTGAAGGTTTCTAACTTGATATTTTTGTTTAGTCTCTTTAAGTCCAGCACTGGCCGTAAATCCCCCGTTTTCTTTTTTACCAAAAACAGAGGGGAGTAGAAACCTCTGCCTCTTTGACATAGTGGAACCTCCAAAATTGCCTCCTTCTGTTTTAGCTCCGTTATGTATTTCAGAAGGATTCTTCTCTTTTGTTGAGAAGCCGGGAGTTTGGTTGTCAGAAAGTGGTTCCTGGGGATCTTGTTCAGGAATCTCCACCTGTGACCGTACTTGATCGTAGAAATGGTCCAGTGGTCCCTGATGTTTTCTTACCATATTTGTGTGAATCTCTTTAGTCTGGCGCCCACCCTTGGAGGATGGGCGGGCGTACCTTCAAAAGGACTTCTGTTGCTCGATAGAAGGGGTGGCCTTGGTTTTTCGCATCCTCAGGAAAGAAGACTGTGTGTCCTTCCAGTTTCTTTTAAACTCTCTGCCTGGTCTGTAGGTTTTTGCTTCTCTGTACCTTTCTGGAAGGTTACCTTTGTAAGCGGGACCTCTTGGTCTCTTTGGTCTCCTGTCAGAGGGAATGAGCCCAGATTTTCCCCCTGTCACCTTAGAAATTGCTGTATCTAATTTGGAGCCGAAGAGGTTGGACCCATCATAGGGAATTCTGCACCAATTTGTTTTTGATGCTGCGTCGGCTACCCAGGGTTTTAGCCACAGAGCTCTTCTTGCCAAAACCGAGGCTAACATTGCCCGGGCCGAGCACCTAATAATGTCCACGGAGGCTTCTGCGATAAAATCGCCTGCTAATTTAAGTTCCTGTAGAGACGTAATTACTTTCTCCAAGTCTATCTCTCCCTGAAGAGATTTTTCAATATTGATAGTCCAGCCTGAAATGGCTCTACCAACTGCTGCTGTGGTGACTGCAGGTCTGCAAGCGCCCCCTGCTGTGGAGTAGGCTTTTTTGAGTTCTAGGTCGATTTTCCAATCCAGGACGTCACGGAAGGAGACGGCATCTTCAATGGGTAGGGTGACATGCCTTGCCAAACGCATCAAAGAGGCATCCACAGCCGGGGCATTAATTAAGGAGGTGACCTTAGGTTCTCTTAAAGGATACATTTTTGCAAGTCTATTGTTTAGGTTAGGCCTTTTGTCGGCTCTCTCCCATTCATCTTTGATCAAATAATTTAACTCCTCAATGAAAGGGAAGGTTTCTGGATCCCTCTTCAGGTTCGGAAAATATTTCCGCGTTTTTTTAGGTGTTTCCTCAGATTCTTCCCAACCTATGGCCTCTTTGACAGATTTTGCAAAAGGTTCGACCAAGGTGAAGTCAAAACCTGTTGGCACTTCTGGATCTTCGTTCTCTGAAGGGGATTCTGGATCTGCCCTTACTTCGATTGCTGAGCGAGGAGGAGCCATGGAGGTACCTGGTTCTGACCTGGCCGGCAGGGGTGCAGTTGACTCCATTATAGATTCTCTGACTGATTCCCGAATCAGGTCAGTTACTTCTCTGACGTCTGATTCTCTATCCTTCGTAGCTTCATTGAAGCACGAGCGACATGCTAATTTATCTGGCAAAGCAGTGGCGCCACATACCCAGCAACAATTGGCTGCGGGACGGGTGTGCTGGGTTTGCTTGCGACGTGACGAAGGTGATCTTCTATGATGAGATCGGCTATGTCGAGAACGACTGTGGCGTGACTGATCATGACGAGAATGGCTACGGCGTGAGTGCCTGTGACGAGATGAGGAGCGTGATCGGCTTCTGCGGGATCTTCTGCTTGAGGCATGGCTTGATCTCTCCTTGCGTCTTGATTTAGACCTGGAAGGACTGATAGAAGAAGTCTTGTCAGAAGATGTGCGCTCTTTTTTTTCTCTCTTCAATACTTACCATACGGACAGCCCCTTACCTTACTGGACGTGGGTGGTCTGCTTGGGCAGTGGTCTCCATGAGCAGAGAGGAAGAAGGCAGGCAGGAAAAAAGGTCTGGAATGGGTTAAAGAGGAAGACAAAAATATACATATATATCTATGCCAAGATAATAATAATAGTATTATTCTTTTTTTTTTTTTTTTTTTTATTTATTTAAAAGTTTTTCTTCTAGTTTTTTTTTTTTTTTTTTAATAAAAAACCCTTGTAACGATGGATCAGGAAGGATCATAAGGACTTACCAGTTTCCAGAGGGAAATTCAGTTCCAGGATGCAAAGAAGAGCCAGCAAAACGAGCAGAATACCAAACTGCTGTATTTAAAAGCCAGAGTCCTTTTTTAAATAAAACCGCCGCCGTCACGCCAAAAATGACGCTCCGCGCATGCGCAGAAGCATTGCGACGGCTCCGGCGCCATGTTGGGAGCTGGCAAAAGTGTAGGCTGTCCCCATTCGATTCCCCCACGCATGCGCAATGCGGGGCGAGACGCGCCGGCGGCCATCATGCATGCCTTGAGCGCTGTGGGACTACAGGTACCAGAGGGAGAATACAAAGAAATTCCAGATACAAAAAAGAGATGAGAATAGATTGTAGGAGAAAAGGAAAGAAGTGGAGACCACTGCAATACTTCAGCTTCTTTAAAGCTTACTATGTGCCAGATGATCCACGATGCTGCCCCTGAGACCACCAGAGTGGGGGCTCCCTTCATAGAAGCTCCTTTAGAGACTGTACAGGAGGGACTTCCAAACAGGAGAGGCTTGAACCTGCTGGGGTGATGCGGTAAGAGGCTCTGCGATGTCCAACCATCTTGTCAGGTGAGGATAAAAAAGAGAATGGTGGGGGTCATCTCTCTTCAACTTTTATAGATAGACCAATCCTGTCAGGTTGTGGGGGCGGAGTCACAACCCAGTGTGTGCTGCCATGAAGGCGTCAGGAAACATTTATTTAAATATATTCCTTGGTAGCCACAAAGAAAATAAATGCACTTTGTGAGCATCAAATGCCCATGCAAACCCAGATATTACCTTGTAAAAATAGCAGTGACATTGTATGTGCCTGTGCAGAGAGCAGAGCTGTGGGAAGGACCCAGCAAGCCCACCCATGGCAGGCTGCCTGAATTAGAATGGAGGGGCAGGCCAGAATGCCGGCGACATCACTTCTGGAAATTGCGATGTAGGGAGGTTGCTATGGAAGCCAGGGTGGAAGCTATTTGAGGGCTGGTGGATTGCTGGGTCCCCACCTACTAAGAAAGCCCAATCATGGGGCGTAATGCGTATAGGTGGGAGGAACCGAGCCCGTGATGTCATATCCAGGATGCTGTGGATAATCGAATGCATGCTTTTACGTGGAAGTTTGTAAGTGTTTTTATTCCCTTTTAATTTATGAATAAATGTTAAGACAGAAAGCACTATGGTTCTCCTTCTTGTGTCTTTCATCATGGGGCTGCTTTGACTACTGAGCATTAATTAAGAAGTAGACAAGGTGGAGGAGGAATGTGGATCTGAGTAGTAGGAGATTGTTACATGCGAATGAAACTCTGTAGTGGGGTTTAAAGTGGAGGTGAGCAGGTTTTTCACCTTTAGGTGGAGGTCACAGGATAAGATAGTAGATTGATGGATCACTGATTGTACTGCAGTAGTGTTTTTGCACAGAAAGTGGGACATTATATAAGGATACAATTATTATAGTGTTTGTTGTATAAGAATTTACATTTTCATGAATGTTTATGCATATAATTTACTGATACTTATGCATAATAACTTAGGAGTTGATTTACTAAAGACAAATCCACTTTGCACTACAAGTGCACTTGGAAGTGCAGTCGCTGTAGAACTGAGGGGAAGATCGAAATTAGGAGAAGCTCTGATGATTTCTATCATCCAATCATGTGTAAGCAAAAATGCTGTTTTTTATTTTCCTTGCTTGTCCCCCTCAGATCTACAGTGACTGCACTTCCAAGTGCGCTTACAGCGCAAAGTGGATTTGTCTTTAGTAAATAAACCTCCCGGTGTTATAAAGTTGCGCTGCACTTTTTTATGTGACATTTAGAATTATCCAGAGGTGTGGTGAAATCATTGATGTAGTGTTATAGCAGCAACAATAGTAGAGTGCACTGAGACTATATTGAAGAATTTTGGTGGTGTGCCAATTATTATTTTTTGTAGGCTGCGCTGACTGCGTGATTGGTATTTTTAGGTTGCCTGTATGAAACTACAGGAGAGGGGCAGAGACAAGACCAGCCATCCTGTACAATGATAGAGAACAACAGTGGCAGTGAGCGGTCTTTATTACAGGAACCTCTGCACAGAGGAAAAGTATCCCACAGGAGAATTACACAAATCTGGAAATACAAAAAGCACACAAAAATTCAAGTAGGATTACACTTTACTCTTGTATTTAGAAAAAATGTGTTTATCCTGAAGTTCAGCCTTAAATAGATCCTGTTGCTTGTGACAAAAATCTTCCCAAAAATGTATATATGTGGTGCTAACTCCCCCAGGAGCCACTTGAAATGAAGGGTTCTCTGTTCTGCCATAACTCTTTAAAGTAGAGTTCCACCCACTTTTACAACTCTTCAGCATCCCTCACTAAACTGTGCACTGTAAACAAATTGGATATTTTATTTTTTTTCTCAGCACCTACTATATATCTGCTGTATTCATTTTTCACTTCCTCCTCCCTGGCCATGGCCCATCGCATCATTTCCTGTTTGCAATGCCTTCTGGGAAGGGGCGGCAACTTCCTCTGACACTGCCGTTGCTATGGAAACCTGACCTGAAACCTATTACACTGCTTGTGCTGCACTGAGTATGTGCGAGATCTGCAAGGATGAGATCCAGGAAGAAATACAGTCTGGCTTCAGATGCCCACACTTAAGATGGCCACGGCCTGCTGTAAGTTTATAAAATAACAAACTACTGTTATAAACTAACAAAACAGACCTTAGTTTACAGACTAACTTTACTAGAATACATTAGCTTGTGTATTATAGGGGTATTTTTATTTAAAAAGTATCATTTCGGCCGGAACACCACTTTAAGCTGTTCAGTCCCCACTGACACGCCTGGTTGTAGGTTGAAGGCTGTGTACACCTGTGTAACTCAACTGTTAATATGCCACCTCTATATAACAGTGCAAAGAAAATAGGCCACAAGCAACTGGATGGTATATAAAATAGATGTTTAATGGCAAGGCAGGGTAACCACAATGTGTGAACAAGTAAACAGGTAACTGAACATGTTCAAAGATACTAAAATAATTAGACGAACAGTGGCCTATATTATTCAATTAGGCAATTAACTATACTGCACCAAGGCTAACCAAATTTTACCTGGCATAAACAGTGGACGATATTTTAACTAATCCAAAAAATGTCCTAAAGTGTACTTTATTTATACAGCCCTAATAGTGGGTGGGTGTATGCATTCCTAATGAGTGGTACCCCAGAGATGGCTATAAAGAACCTGGTGCCTATTTGACAGTACTAAGCCAGCTATCGTTGAGGCCCATCTGTAAGATGGTCCACAATAATGCTGTCCCTTTAAGGTTGTCCGCAAAAGATGGCTTATGGGCTGAAAAGTAAGGGGCAGTCTCTATTGGCATTAACTGTGGGCAGTAGGGGGTTAAGCATGATTGTTCTGCTCACCACTCATGATACCCATCCAGTCTGGAATGCTTGGTGGTCTATTGTCCCAGAAGGCTCAGTCTCTTAGTTCTGGTCCTCAAAGGCTCTGTCTTCTCTGATGTGGACACACATGGCAACAGGTCCCTGGTCACAACAAACACAAACAACCTCAGTGGCTCAGTGCTCATGCTCTTTGGTGTGGGCATAGTCACCACAGGCAGTAGGTCCACACTCCACGGTCTTCCCCCCCTCAGCAATGTCTCTGCACAGTCTATGTCCCCTCTGGCATAGGGAACAGACCTCAGCAACAGGTCTGCCCTCTCTGGCTCCCCAAACTAGACTGATAGACCTCTGGTGAATTGCCCAGGAAAAGACTGATCTCTCCTCCTTTTGTGAGCAAGGTATCCTGGCTATTGAAGTCCAGGCCCCCTAGCCTTCATTATACAGCATACCTTTAAGGACTACATGTCCCAGTGTCTTTTACAGCAAGTCCAAGTCCTCTCCCCTGCTGATTGGCAGAAAAGCCACAGCTTCTGGGGTGGAGGACAGGAGCGTGTGGGGAAAAGACACACAGCCTGCTCTGTAGCACAACAGGGAAGCTAGGGGAGAGAGGCCATCTGAAAGACACACAACCCAGTGCTCCTCTCACTTAGCTGACAGCAGTAACTGGCTCTGTGTGCATTGAACATATTTTGTTATATTCATGTATTTTATTCATGTTATTTACCTGTAAAATTCCCCCTTGTGTAGACACTCAAAAGCCCTGAAACTGCTACTGGGTGCCACCATCTTTGATGTGATGCCAGCAGTCCCATCAATGACAAACTAATGTATTCCCCTTGGCTCCTCCCCGATAGCTACATAAAAAGGTTATGTATAGAGGTAAGGGCAGAGGAACTTGGCCAGCACAGAAAGTAAATAGGCACTCTCAGAAGATGGTTGGGCTATGACATGCAAGAGGCGAATGGACTATGCTAGACACTGGACCTGAAGTAGCCTAATTTTCTAGTAAGTTTAAAGACACACATAGACAACCCATTGGGTTGAACAAAAAAAACATCCTGTGTGTACCAGGCCTAAATGTCAATGAGAGGTTTCGGACTGCCACTGGGAGTGAGGTGACATGATGGCTATGCTGGTGGAACAGGTCAGAGGCTCTGTGGTGTCCCCTCAGAATCACTGGGAAGTGCATCATAATTATACAAGTTGTTCTGGATGCTTGTAAGGTAGGAGTACCACTTTAAAGTGGAATTAAAGGCAAAACTTTTTTATTTATTTTTTTGGTTGAGTAACGGAGGGTTATAACCCCTGTCAGGGTTTTTTTTTGCCATCTGTGTGCCAAAGGGGAGATTTATCATCACTTCCTGTCCCATAGCCAAAACAGGAAGTAAGAGGAAATCACTTCACATTAATAGAATCCCTTGCTGCCCCCCAGGTCACCAGAGCTAGTATCCCCATTGAAGGATTTCCCCTATATTACTTTTCTGGAGACAGCTCAAAATGTGGGATTTTCTTTTACTTTTGTAATTCAATGATAATGGTAAACAGGACAAAAAGCTAGGATGAATCTTCCTCCCTTAGGGGGGAACACACAGAAATAAAAACCTGACAGATGCTTTAATCCCTCTCAACTCTATCCAAAACTAGAAAAAAAAGTTTTGCCTTCAGTTATACTTTAATGCTGAATTCACATAACTGTGCAGCAAAATATATAAGTGGTCTGTGCCAGCCAGTGATACACTTCCATCCCTATTGACCATACAGTGCCTTGAAAATTATTCATACCCCTTGAAATTCTCCACATTTTGTCATGTTGCAACCAAAAACGTAAATGTATTTTATTGGGATTTTATGTGATAGACCAACACAAAATGGCACATAATTGTGAAGTGGAAGGAAAAAGATAAATGGTTTTCACATTTTTTTAACGAAATAATATGTGAAAAGTGTGGCGTGCATTTGTCTTCAGCCCCCTTTACTCTAATACCCCTAACTAAAATCTAATGGAACCAATTGCCTTCAGAAGTCACCTAATTAGTAAAAAGAGTCCACCTGTGTGTAATTTAATCTCAGTATAAATACTGCTGTTATGTGAAGCCCTCAGATGTTTGTTAGTGAACAAACAGCATCATGAAGGCCAAGGAACACACCAGACAGGTCAGGGATAAAGTAGGGTTAGGCTATAAAAAAAAAATATCCCAAGCTTTGAACACCTCACAGAGCACTGTTCAATCCATAATCCTTAAATGGAAAGAGTATGACACAACTGAAAACCCACCAAGACATGGCCCTCCCCCTAAACTGACAGGCCGGGCAAGGAGAGCATCAGAGAAGCAACCAAGAGGCCCATGGAAACTCTGGAGGAGCTGCAGAGATCCACAGCTCAGGTGAGGGAATCTGTCCACAGGACAACTATTAGTCGTGCACTCCACAAATCTGGCCTTTATGGAAGAGTGGCAAGAAGAAAGCAATTGTTGAAAGAAAGCCATAAGAAGTCACATTTTCAGTTTGCGAGAAGCCATGTGGGGGACACAGCAAACATGTGGAAGAAGGTGCTCTGGTCAGATAAGATCAAAATTGAACTTTTTGGCCTAAAAGCAAAACTCTATGTGTGGCAGAAAACGAACACTGCACATCACTCTGAACACACCATCCCCACTGGGAAACATGGTGGTGGCAGCATCATGTTGTGGGGATACTTTTCTTCAGCAGGGACAGGGAAGCTGGTCAGAGTTGATGGGAAGATGGATGGAGCCAAATACAGGGCAATCTTATGCCGCGTACACACGAGCGGACATTACGGCGGACTTTGCCCGGCGGACTGGATTTCGTCGGACAATTCGATGTGTGTGGGCTCCAGCGGACTTTGTTTTCTCAAAAGTTGGACGGACTTAGATTTGAAACTTGTTTAAAATTTATCCATTGAAATCGAGTCCGGTCGAAAAGTCCGCCGTCTGTATGCTAGTTCGACGGACAAAAAGCCATGCTAGGGCAGCTATTGGCTACTGGCTATGAACTTCCTTGTTTTAGTCCGGTCGTACGTCATCACGTACGAATTCGACGGACTTTGGTGGATTGTGTGTAGGCAAGTCCGTTCATTCAGAAAGTCCGTCGGAAAGTACATCGAAAAGTCCGCCGGGCAAAGTCCGCCGTAATGTCCGCTCGTGTGTACGCGGCATTAGAAGAAAACCTGTTAGAGTCTGCAAAGGACTTGAGAATGGGGTGGAGGTTTACTTTCCAGCAGGACAACAACCCTAAACATACAGCCAGAGCTACAATGGAATGGTTTAGTTCAAACCATATTCATGTGTTAGAATGGCCCAGTCAAAGTTCTGACTTAAATCCAATTGAGAATCTGTGGCAAGATTTGAAAATTGCTGTTCACAGACGCTCTCCATCCAGTCTGACAGAGATTAAGCTATTTTGCAAAGAAGAATGGGCAAAAATGTCACTCTCTAGATGTGCAAAGCTGGTAGAGACAGCCCCAAAAAGACTTGCAGCTGTAATTGCAGCGAAAGGTAGTCCTACAAAGTATTGATTTTGAAAACCAGTTATCATTTTCCTTCCACTTCACAACTGAAGTGAGGGAACTTGGCAGTGCATGAAGCGCTCTGCGTTTTCTTACTGGCCAAGCGTGTGCTCTGCTCTTGCTGCACTGACTTGCAGCTATGGGTGTCGCCGGCTTCACCTGATGGTTAATATACCTTCCTTCCTGCTACTTCCTGTCCAGCCTCCCATGTGTCTCCCTATTTAAATTCCACTCAGACCAGTTTCTGGTTGCTTGAGCAACACTTGTTCCTGAGAACCCTCCGTGCCACCTTTCCTAACCTGAATTCTCATGGACTGATCTCTTGTGTACCGACTCGGTTAGTTTTCCTGATTACGTTTGTCTGCTGCCCGCCCTGACCTTGGCTTGTTATCTGGCTCTTCTTTTGCTCCATCCATCCATGCCTGAACTGTGTCTTCAGGTACTCTCCTCACGATCAGGGTGAACCTGGTGGTTGTGACCTGGGGTCAGCACGCAGCTAAGTCCAAACTCCTGTGAGCAGAATACTGACTGGCCCTTAAATTCCACTCCCTGGGGGATCCCGTGTCACCTGCTCCCCTGTGGGCTCACACCAGTGGCATAGTGACAGACAGCACCTCGGTGCAGTCTCCAGGAGGTGGGGAAGTGTACCTGTAAAACAGGTAGCTGTTCCCTTCTCCCCCCTGAAAGGTGCCAAATATGGCACTGGAGGGGGGAGGAAGCAGATAAGCGGAGGTTCCACTTTTGGGTGAAACTCCACTTTAAATATTGTGTAACACGCATAGCCATTGAATGCGAAGTAAACATAATTAGTAAATTTATTGAAGAGTCAATACAAATGCCATCATATTATATCAAATACAGGTACAATACTATGTTGCTTTCTTTTCACATGAAGGAGTTTCACTGGCTTGTCAGCTTCACAATTTTTGCATGTATTCTGGATGACATAAATGGATGGACACATATCCACTTTACACATACTGTATCCACCCTATAATTGTTCCTCTTTAGGTCCCTCTGGTCCCGCTCTTACAGCTCCCAGGCCAGAGGTTCTTAACCATCACCAACTGGAAATGTCGTTACAGTATTCAACCTGAGCTGATTTACATGATTTATTTGCATCCACTCTTGAGGAAGTGAGCGGTGGCTCACGAAATGCGCTGTGTTTTTAATGCTCTTTAAGATGCCCTTTTCAAATCTTGTATTGACACCTGTAACTTTGTAATCATGTACTATACATTAGAACCACTATTTATCAGCTTGATATTATTGTACCAATATTTGATATAATATGATGACATTTGTATTGACTCTTCAATAAATGTACTAATTATGTTTACTTCGCATTCAATGGCTATGCGTGTTATATCTCATTTAAAGTCCCAGTGCAAAGTTTATTTTTAATATGTATTCACATAACCATGGTTTCTGCCTGCTTGTGCAGACATTCGTGAGCTCCATTTACAGAATTTCTGACTGGGTGTATTAAGTCCCACCCACACACCCTATCACGTTCTCTCAGTGGAAACTACAAGAGGTTGTGCTAACACATATTATGCAAGCATGATCCACAGTTGTCACTATCGGGTAACCCTGCCCTGAGCAATGATATGCTACAGTTGCTGGATGCAGACAAGAGGTAATTGCAAATAGGCTGCAGGAGATCAAGCAGCTCTGATGTGCAACAAGGGATGCAAAAAAAAAAAGGCGCATAGCGTTATTTATTTCTTTTTTTTCAAAACGATTTTTGTTTATGTTGCACAGTGCTTTAGTAAACTAAATATAATTTATATACAGTATAAAGCTGTTGCCAAAAAAACCCTAAATACAGTGCCAATCTTAAGGGTATATTTTTGGCTTTAGCTTTATATGTTTAGAGGTTGTAAAATACAGCAGCTATTCCTTTTTTTGCATTATTTATATTGTTAAAACAAGTGCAGAGTAGGAATTTTTATATTCTCCTTGTGCACACATTAATATCACTTATTTAGTTATACTATACCTCGAACCACAACTTTACTTAGAACAGAAGTGTGACCAAAACTTTTTTTGGCAATGCTTTTTATGTGGCTGACAAGAGTGCACTTACTTTTTTCTCCTGTGACCAAGAATCAGCCGACAGTGGGGTATTGCTTGCTATCAGCTGACATGGCAAAGCCACTCCAGGCTCTGGAAAGATCCCAACAATTTTGTTGGGATCAACCAAGCTGTCCGATTGACAGCTGGCTTTGCCTCTCAGGAAATGGCTAAGAGCCCGAGCCAGCCACACCCTCCCTAATATGTTGTCCTGTGCTCCAGTAAGTACTGGAGGAACAGAGTGGAGATCGGTGACTGACAGTTACTGCTCTCTGCTCCAAGTAAACTGAGGACTGAGCAATCAACAGTGATATGATCACTCAGTTCTCGGTCTTAGAGCCAACGTGGGACAGCTGCAGCATTACACCATTGCTGTAGCATAGAGGGGAGTATGTATGTTTATTTTTTTGCAACTCCAAACCTTCTCTTTAATGTCTTCCAGAGCCGCACCCCACTAATTTGAGGATACGTTCAGAGATAGTATTTAAAAGCCCCAAAGGACTTAGTCCCAAGGAACAGCTTCACTACAACTTCCAGATTTCCCATTAAGCTGCCAACACAATATATTCCACCAAGCCATTGGGTGAGTAGGTGAAGAAACGTTTCCTTGTAGCTGCTAATTTCAAATGGCTGCACCATTTAGCGCCCCAACAACCAGAGAACTCCACCTTCCACTCACCTGTCTCAGATTTGAATCCAACTCATTTAATCCACCTCTTTTTTTGAAACATGCTCTTCCTGTCCTTAGCTAATCTTCTCATTGGTTGCCAAACATGCTTCAATAAATGATCAATTTCTTTTTTGATCAATCTCGTCCGAAAGGAATAATTAATCTATAGTTGAAAACCCATTCAATTGATAGGAAACACATGGGGAAGTAGATTTTGATCAATTGTTAAGATACGATCGTAAATTATCAATCACTCTTTTGTTTCCACCATGTAATCTCACAATTCAATTGATCAAAATACGTATGTATTCTTGAGCCAAGTATCTCAGTGTTGCCGATCGATGCAAAACGATCAATAACATCTCATCCTCAGTTTGATTGAATCTGATCTAAAGCGAGTCTAAATAGTTCAGAAGGAAAGTTGTGACTATTTCAGTGTTTGTGGATTGTTTTGATGGAATCATACAATGATTATATATTAAAATCAATGTATTTATGGCCACCATTAGCCATTGGAAACTTTAACAGGCAGAACTAAAACACACATAGTTGCGTAGGAACGCCCAAAGCTAAATGGATAAGAAAAGAGCTGGAATGATCACAATACTGGATGAACAGAATTTCAAATAAATTGTCAAGTAATGCAGTTTACATACAGTAGTGTGTATATAAGATGTATTTATATTCAGATGTTTTCCAAATGTTGTTCTCCAACCTCTTCATGACTGCAATATTCCTTTTTAAGCCTTCATGTAAAATGCCCATGCTATCCGAACATGAAGGCTCTATGCACACTGGAGCTCATAAACGGCCGTTTTTTGGAGTTTTGGTGTTTTTTTTTAACAGCCCATAAATTCCACTCTGTTATCCTATGTGTCCATGCACACATGGACGTTTTTTAGCTTTTATCAGTAGTGGAGTTTATGGGCTGTTCTCTGAACGCCATAAAATCGCGTTCAAAATGCCGTTTTTCTGACCACAAAAAACGCTAAAAACCGCCAAACGCTGATAAAAGCATCATAAACACGCATTAATTAGCATTTGGCATTCTATTTTTTCAATGCATTGTGGGAGTATGGGAATGCATTGTGGGATTTCTTGAGTGTCCTCTGTGTATTTTTATTAAAAATGCCCATAAACGCTAACGCTAATAAACGCGCATAAACGCTAGTACAAAACACTGTTAAAAGCGTGTTTTTAGCCAGCGTTTTCTGGTAGCAATCTGGCGTCCAGAAAAAGCATTTTGAGCTCCAGTGTGCATGGAGCCTTATTAATGTGACAACAGAGAACTAGGAATACACACATGTGCGTGTCAAGCTGACAAAATGACCTGTCAAACTGACATATCAGTCATAGAGTTTTAGTCACATTAACTAATGCATACTGCTAAATTTGGTCTGGCCATCCAAGCTTCAATGATCTCTGGACAAGAAATTCCCAACTTCCCAAAAAAACCCACAAAACAATATATGTAATATCTACACGATAAATAACATAAGTAGAACTTATTCTTTTTTGTTTTTCATTTTGCATCTTTCTGAAGTTTGGCTTTGGCTTTACACATGCTTGAAAGCTCTGTCAGGTGGAAATATATATACAATATCTCACAAAAGTGAGTACACCCCTCACTTTTTTGTAAATATTTGATTATATCTTTTCATGTGACAACACTGAAGAAATGAGATAATGACTAATGCGCAAAAACCACAATAGGACAAAATAGACAAGGAGCCGCCAACATAAATGGTATACTCACATAACCTTACTCAACATATAATAGAAAATATGTAGCGCTACCTCAGTCCCAACATGAAGAAATAATAATTAATACGTCCAAGGCAAAAATAAACACAAACAGGTAAGGCTCAGTACAACAATGTGTACATATAAAGTGCAAAGTGAAGTACAAAAAAGTGATTCAATCTCACACTCGATATAATGGAAAATCCAACCTCACATGGCAAAGTGTACTAAGATAAATCATAAATAGTGTCTCCAAAAATATCCAGTCTATATTGAACATCTGGCATGAATGAAACAACCGGAAACTAAAAAATAATCTTGATAGCATTCATGTTCACAAGTGTGCGATTCACAGATGTAATAAAACAATGTAACTTCTCACAATTTGACAAAGTGCAATGTGCGTGATCAAGAAACATAGCTGAAGGACCCCATAATCATAAAATAAGCACTTCACAACCGCAACTTTCAAACAAAATTGCAACATGTAATGTATATATAACTAAAAATAATTAATTTCACAAGTGTGCGATTCACAAATGCAAAAATCAATGCGACTGGAAGGATAGAGAATTTCTAACAAAGTGCAATGTGCATATAATAATAATGAAATTCATACAAAATATAATGTGCAAAGATTTCACGAGCATGCAATTCGCATATGTAATAATTGAATACAACAAACATATAATTTCTAATAAAGTGCAATGTGTATAATGAATAAATAAATAATATTCAGTGAAGAAAAAAATATTTTTCAATTAACTGTGAGTTCATGTCCTAAAGTAAAGTGATATGAAAGTAAAAATATATAGGTGCAGTCCAGACACATATGAGTGCGACCTCTGATAACGCTCCAAAAAATACGGGAAGGTAAAGATCTTCTAACATTAAGAAAAGTGCTGGTGCAGTAATAAAAAACAAACCTCTATAAATAGTTCATCCAATCCTGTTCCAAAGTGCGATGTGCGGTGACCGTTTCCCCCAGCCTCTCACCTGTAGTGGCGGCCCCCAAATGGCCCGAATCACGCTTGTGCCCACAGGTGGGTAGGGATATTGACAATGGAACGGCTTCCCAAAATACGACTCCCGATCAAGATGTCAGCTCCCTTGGGAGTGGGATTGGAGCAGGATGGAATGATATCAAATCCCTTTGATAAAGTCACGTGGTGTGACGCAACGCGTCAGAGAAGGAGGAGCCAGGTGCCGTCGTTTCCTAGAGTACGGCCGAACCCGGAAGCTTTTTACTCTGCTGTTGATCGCTGCTTTATTTTATGTAAGTGATGCTATTGATTATTAAAATTTACTTTAAAATACTACACTATGGAGCCCATTTTTCTTTTATACGTCCATCTGAGATTATCGATCAAGTGAGGGCGAATATCATCCCATCCTGCTCCAATCCCACTCCCAAGAAAGTTGACATCTTGATCGGGAGTCGTATTTTGGGAAGCCGTTCCAGTGTTAATATCCCTACCCACCTGTGGGCACAAGCGTGATTCTGCCCATTTGGGGGCCGCTACTACAGGTGAGAGGCTGGGGGAAACGGTCACCGTGGTCACCGCACATCGCACTTTGGAACAGGATTGGATGAACTATTTATAGAGGTTTGTTTTTTTATCACTGCACCAGTACTTTTCTTATTCTTAGAAGATCTTTACCTTCCCGTATTTTTTGGAGCGTTATCAGAAGTCGCACTCATATGTGTCTGGACTGCACCTATATATTTTTACTTTCATATCACTTTACTTTAGGACATGAACTCACAGTTAATTGAAAAATATTTTTTCTTCACTGAATATTATTTATTTATTCATTATACACATTGCACTTTATTAGAAATTATAATTATATGTTTGTTGTATTCAATTATTACATATGTGAATTGCATGCTCGTGGAATCTTTGCACATTATATTTTGTATGAATTTCATTATTATCATTATATGCACATTGCGCTTATTTTATTATTATGGGGTCCTTCAGCTATGTTTCTTGATCACGCACGTTGCACTTTGTCAAATTGTGAGAAGTTGCATTGTTTTATTACATCTGTGAATCGCACACTTGTGAACATGAATGCTATCAATATTGTTTTTTAGTTTCCGGTTGTTTCATTCATGCCAGATGTTCAATATTGACTGGATATTTTTGGAGACACTATTTATGATTTATTTTAGTACACTTTGCCACGTGAGGTTGGATTTTCCATTATATCGGGTATGAGACTGAATCACTTTTTGTACTTCACTTTGCACTTTATATGTACACATTGTTGTACGGAGCCTTACCTGTTTGTGTTTATTTTTGCCTTGGACATATTAATTATTATTTCTTCATGTTGGGACTGAGGTAGCGCTACATATTTTCTATTAACTGAAGAAATGACACTTTGCTACAATGTAAAGTAGTGAGTGTACAGCTTGTATAACAGTGTAAATTTGCTGTCCCCTCAAAATAACTTAACACACAGCCATTAATGTCCAAACCGCTGGCAACAAAAGTGAATACACCGCTAAGTGAAAATGTCCAAATTGGGCCCAATAGGCCATTTTCCATCCCCGGTGTCATGTGACTTGTTAGTGTTACAAGGTCTCAGGTTTGAATGGGAAGCAGGTGTGTTAAATTTGGTGTTATCGCTCTCTCTCTCATACTGGTCACTGGAAGTTCAATATGGCACCTCATGGCAAAGAACTCTCTGAGGGTCTGAAAAAAAGAATTGTTGCTCTACATAAAGATGGCCTAGGCTATAAGAAGATTGCCAAGACCCTGAAAAGGAGCTGTAGCACAGTGGCCAAGACCATACAGCAGTTAAACAGGACAGGTTCCACTTAGAACAGGCCTTGCCATGGTTGACCAAAGAACCATGTCCTGTGGTCTGATTAGACCAAGATAAAAGTATTTGGTTCAGATGGTGTCAAGCGTGTGTGGCGGCAAACAGGTGAAGAGTACAAAACAAGTGTGTCTTGCCTACAGTCAAGCATGGTGGTGGGAGTGTCATGGTCTGGGGCTGCATGAGTGCTGTCAACAGTGGGGAGCTACAGTTTATTGAGGGGAATGCCAACATGTACTGTGACATACTGAAGCAGAGCATGATCCCCTCCCTTCGGAGACGGGGCCGCAGGGCAGTATTCCAACGTGATAACAATCCCCAAACTCCAAGACGACCACTGCCTTACTAAAGAAGCTGAGGGTAAAAGTGATGGACTGGCCAAGCATGTCTCCAGCCCTAAACCCTATTTAGCATCTGTGGGGCATCCTCAAATGGAAGGTGGAGGAGCGCAAGGTCTCTAACATCCACCAGCTCTGTGATGTCATCATGGAGGAGTGGAAGAGGACTCCAGTGGCAACCTGTGAAGCTTTGGTGAACTCCATGCCCAAGGGGTTAAGGCAGTGCTGGAAAATAAAAAAAAAATTGCGTGGGGGTCCCCCCAAAATCCATTCCAGGCCCTTTAGGTCTGGTATGGATATTAAGGGGAACCCTGTGCCAAAATTGGGAAGAAATGGCATGGGTGTCCCCCCAAAAATCCATACCAGACCCTTATCCGAGCATGCAGCCTAGCAGGCCGCAGGAAAAGAGGCATTAAGAGGCACAACCCTTGCCCAGTGGTTGTGGGGGTCTGCGGGCAGGAGGGATTATCGTTATCTGGAAGCCCCCTTCAATGGGGCCCCCCTATGTGAATGGGTATCGGGTAAATTGTACCCCTACTCATTCACCAAAAAAAAGCAGTGAAATGTGACAAAAAACAATAACCGGTTTTTGACAATTCCTTTATTGTAAAAAAGCTCTGAGTGATCTTCTCCCCCGAGCCATGTCTCCCACCGTCATCTTCTCCAGGTGCTGACCCTCTTTCTGCCATCTTCTGTCACTGTCTTCTGTCACCGTCTCTCCCGCCACTGCCTACTTCTCCTGCTGCTGTGTTCTTTCTCACCGCCTTGTTCTTCCTCACCACCGTCTTCCTCCATTGTGTTGTCACTCGCTGTCTGGTGTCTCTTACACAGCCATGGGGTGTGACCATCCGTTGATGTCACGCGAAAAACCCGCCTCCTTTATTTTTTTTTTAAAAGGGGCGGGCTTTCCATGTGACGTCAACAGATGGCCAGACAGTGGGTGACAACACAATGGAGGAAGACTGCAGCAAGGAAGGACACGGCAGTGAGGAAGAACACAGCAGCAGGAAAAGTAGGCGGTGAGAGACAGCACCAGGAGAAGATGGTGGGAGACACGGCTCGGGGGAGAAGATCACTCAGAGCTATTTTACAATAAAGGAATTGTCAAAAACCGGCTATTGTTTTTTGTCACATTTCACTGCTATTTTGGTGAATGGGTAGGGGTACAATGTACCCGATACCCATTCACATAGGGGGGCCAGAATCTGGGGGCCCCCTTGTTAAAGGGGGCTTCCAGATTCCGATAAGCCCCCCACCCGCAGACTCCTACAACCACCGGGCAAGGGTTGTGGGGATGAGGCCCTTGCCCCCACCAACATGGGGACAAGGTGCTTTGGGGGGGCCACTACCCCAAAGCACCCTCCCCATGTTGAGGGCATGTGGCCTGGTATGGTTCAGGAGGGGGCGCTCTCTCTTCCCCCCCTCTTTTTCTGCGGCCTGCCAGGTTGTGTGCTCAGATAAGGGTTTGGTATGGATTTTTGGGGGGACACCATGCCATTTTTTTAAATTTTGGTGTGGGGTTCCCTTAAAATCCATACCAGACCTGAAGGGTTTGGTATGGATTTTGAGGGGGACCCCCACGCTTTTTTTTTTACATTTTGGAGTGGGGTTCCCCTTAATATCCATACCAGACCTGAAGGGCCTGGTATGGAATTTGGGGGACCCCCATGCACTTTTTTTTTTTACATTTTGGTTCGGGTTCCCCTTAATATTCATAACAGACCCAAAAGGCCTGGTAATGGACTGTGGGTGACTCCCATGCCGTTTTTTTCAATGACTTTTATGTGTATTGCCAGGACCGATGATTCATTATTGCTGCAAGTACTTTTAAATGACTTTTTTTCCTTTAGAAATGTCATTTTGCTCTGGGACTGTTATAAACACGGGAAACATGCGCCACTTTACAGGCATACTATAGACACCCCCAGGTACGAAATTTAAAGGAATATTTCACTTTTATTGTTTCACTTCAAGCATTATTAAAATCACTGCTCCCGAAAAAGAACTTTTTTAGAACTTTTTTTTGCATTGATACATGTCCCCTGGGGCAGGACCCAGGTCCACAAACACTTTTTATGACAATACCATGCATATAAGCCTTTATAATGAACACTTTTGATTATTTATGTTCCTGTCCCATAGACTTTAATGGTGTTCGCGTGTTCAAACAAATTTTTTGCCTGTTCGCATGTTCTGCTGCGAACCGAACCGGGGGTTGTTCGGCTCATCCTTAGTTTTCAGGGAACTATAGTAAATTCAATTTTGGGAGTATTTTTTTTACTAGCACTATAGTGAATACCGTTTTAGCGCTAATTAGCTATAGTAAATGATCCCCAGTGTGTATGTGCAATACATCTATGTAAAGCCTGAAAAGGACCCAGTATATTTCTAACCTATTCATAAACATTTTACTTTCACTGTGATACCTGTCAGTCAGCATCTCTCCTACTCTGCTCCTCCACGCTCATTGGAGCGATGAGCTGTGGAGGGGCGGGGAGCAGCCGTTTAGGTGTCTTAGCGGCTCACTGAGATGCTGAGACTGCCATCACTCAAGGCAGATGGTGGATCCAGACTTCGGAAGTCGGGATGTAGCGTTGCCTCGACTGATAGCAGTGACATCAGCGAAGAGCGGACTTCAGACCGCTCTCCACTGAAAACAGGTCACAGGAGTGCAAAACGAATTGCACTCCTGTGACCCAGAGGAGAAGCCCAGCCTAAAAAGCTCAGGCTGGATTTCTATAACGGCTGTGTGTTGCGTTATTTTGAGGGGACAGCAAATTTACACTGTAATGCCCTGTACACACAGTCGGACATTGATCGGACATTCCGACAACAAAATCCATGGATTTTTTCCAACGGATGTTGGCTCAAACTTGTCTTGTATACACACGGTCACACAAAGTTGTCGGAAAATCTGATCGTTCTGAACGCGGTGACATAAAACACGTACATCAGGACTATAAACGGAGCAGTAGCCAATAGCTTTCGTCTCTTGATTCATTCTGAGCATGCATGGCACGTTGTGCTTCGGATTTGTGTACACACGATCAGACATTCCGACAACGGATTTTGTTGTCAGAAAATTTTATAGCAAGCTCTCAAACTGTGTCAGAAATTCCAATGGAAAATGTGTGATGGAGCCCACACACGGTCGGAATTTCCGACAACAAGGTCCTATCACACATTTTCTGTCGGAAAATCTGACCGTGTGTACGGGGCATTATACTGTACAAGCTGTACACTCACTACTTTACATTGTAGCAAAGTGTCATTTCTTCAGCTTTGTCACATGAAAAGATGTAAAACATTTACAAAAATGTGAGGGGTGTACTCACTTCTGTGAGATACTGTGTATATGTATATATTTATATATATATATATATATATATATATATATATATATATATATATATATATATACATACATACATACATACAGCAAAATATCGATTTTTATCTCTTTTCTAAATAGGTTGCTATGTCCCAGCCATTACATGACATTTTCTGAATTTCTTCCTTCTTTATCATAAACAGCATTTCAGGGGAACCCTGTAGGCATTTCTAAATTAATATGAGTAGACTGTTAACTTCTCTGCTCCTGGCTGAAAGCTCAGCTCAAGTTTTGTCAAAGGCAATCTGTCCACTCCTGCAAAATAGAGGCTTAGTTGTTAACTGTCCCAGATTTCCAAAGACAATCCCTGGTTCTGGAAAGTTGATGCTAAAATGTATTTTTCATTGAAAATATCTGTCTTGAACATTTCAAAAAACGTTCTCCCTTTTTTGTAATGACACTTTCAATTTGTGCTCTATGTGCTCTATGTCACAAACAAGTATTTCATCATCAGATAAAAAGTGCATGGCAACCCTAAGGCCTGGTTCAGACTAGTGCGATTCTAGATGCGAATTGAGTCGCACAGAATCGTATGACAATGAAAATCACATGGCTATCAATGGTGTCAGTTCACATCAATATGACTCTGAAAAAGATTCCTGTACTAATTCCAATTACCTGGAGATCCATTTTCCTTATCCCTATGATTAGCACATTTTCAGCCCGGTGTAAAGCTCCTTTCATTAGTGATTGGGCTCCATATCTAATAGCCATAATCGGCAACCCAGTCTCAAACTGAAGGAGTGTACAAAGCAGGCTGACCATGCTGTTCTGAATTGGTTAGTAGTGGATTAGCATTGTTAGCCTGAAACAAGAATTACTGTTATGCCCTGTACACACGATCGGACATTGATCAGTCATTCTGACAACAAAATCCATGGATTTTTTCCGACGGATGTTGGCTCAAACTTGTCTTGCATACACACGGTCGCACAAAGTTGTCGGAAAATCTGATTGTTCTGAACGTGGTGACTTAAAACATGTACGTCGGGACTATAAACGGGGCAGTAGCCAATAGCTTTCGTCTCTTAATTTATTCTGAGCATGTGTGGCACTTTGTGCATCGGATTTGTGTACACACGATCGGAATTTTGACAACAGATTTTGTTGTCAGAAAATTTTATAGCAAGTCTGGTGATCAGCTTCCACGTCCCCATGACTGGAGTTCCTGTGTCTCCAAGTTCCAGCCTACTGCCGGCAGGCACCTACACCCTTCCTTTGCCCATCAGTCCCTGTCTCCACTACCGAGGCCACCCTCATCATCTTGGGCTCCGCTGTAAGGTACGTGACACTACTCCTCTCTGGTCACATGATCCGGCTCTCCTGCGTCAGCCAGTGTGGCTGCATGGGAGAGGAAGGAGAGCCGACAATGGATGGGCCATTGAAGCCTATGGGTGATATCATTTCTCCCAGGCATTACCAGCCATCGTCTGAGCGCTCTCTCCTCACCCCAGCAGCCACCACTGGCTCACACAGGGGAGATCATGTGATGGGAAAAGAACAGCCTAAAAATAGATAAATATATACAGTATATCACAAAAGTGAGTACACCCCTCACATTTTTTGTAAATATTTTATTATATCTTTTCACGTGACAACCCTGAAGAAATTACCTTTTGCTACAATATAAAGTAGTGAGTGTGAAGCTTGCATGACAGTGTAAATTTGCTGTGACCTCAAAATAACTCAACACACAGCCATTAATGTCTAAACTACTGGCAACAAAAGTGAGTACACCCATAAGTGAAAATGTCCAAATTGGGCCCAAAGTGTCAATATTTTGTGTGGCCACCATTATTTTCCAGCACTGCTTTAACCCTCTTGGGCATGAAGTTTCACAGAGCTTCACAGGTTACCACTGGGGTCCTCTTCCACTCCTCCATGATGACATCACAGGGCTGGTGGATGTTAGAGAATAGACCTTGCACTCCTCCACCTTCTGTTTGAGGATGCCCCACAGATGCTCAATAGGGTTTAGGTCCAGAGACATGCATGGCCAGTCCATCACCTTTACCCTCAGCATCTTTAGCAAGGCAGTGGTCGTCTTGGAGTTGTGTTTGGGGTCCTTATCTTGTTGGAATACTGCCCTGCGGCCCAGTCTCTGAAGGGAGGGGATCATGCGCTGCTTCAGTATGTCACAGTACATGTTGGCATCCATGGTTCCCTCAATGAACTGTAGCTCCCCAGTGCCAGAAGCACTCATGCAGCCCCAAATCATGACACTCCCACCACCATGCTTGACTGTAGGCAAGACACATTTGTCTTTGTACTCCTCACCTGGTTACCGCCACACACGCTTGACACAATCTGAACCAAATAGGTTTATCTTGGTCTCATCAGACCACAGGACATGGTTCCAGTAATTCATGTCCTTAGTCTGCTTGTCTTCAGCAAACTGTTTGCGGGCTTTTTTGTGCATCATCTTTAGAAGAGGCTTCCTTTTGGGACGACAGCCAAGCAGACCAATTTGATGCAGTGTGCGGCGTATGGTCTGAGCACTGACAGGCTGACCCCCCATCCCATTAACACACCTGCTCCCCATTCACACCTGAGACCTTGTAACACTAACAATTTGCCAGCGGTTTGGACATTACTGGCTGTGTGTTAAGTTATTTTGAGAGGACAGCAAATTTACACTGTTATACAAGCTGTACACTCACTACTTTACATTGTAGCAAAGTGTAATTTCTTCAGTGTTGTCACATGAAAAGATATAATCAAATATTTACAAAAATGTGAGGGGTGTACTCACTTTTGTGAGATACAGTACATCTTTCTTACACGGGTTAGTCAGCATAAGTGTTAGGAGAGGGAGGGAGGCAGCTTTAAGGCTAGCTAGGTGTAAGTTGGAAATCCACTTTAAGGAAAGTGGAAAAATAGCGTTGGATCTATAAAGTTATTTAATTGGTATTGCTATATTATCTTAAGGTATTGATGTATGATCTGGTTTCTCAGGTAGATGGCTTCTACATCCTTGAGGACCTCCCTGGTCTTCTTGGCTTGTAGTGTAATGTAACACAATTGTAAATTGAAGAACTACACCATTGCTAAAAGGTCCAGATATAACTTTATTCAAACATTTCCCATTTGTCTGAAGCTCTTGTATACTAGTTATTTATTCAGTGTTACCTGACCTTTTGATTTTTATAAATCAAATACTATTGGCTTTTGGGTATTTGGTTTTAAAGTGTTAATTCACCTTTTCAGAACAAAATCAAAAGTTGAACACCCTCCACACACCCAGTCCCCACTACACTTTCTTTCTATTTCACTGTTCATGAAGCTTAGTGACATGGTCCTGGAGTTTGAAAACCGTGCTTTTCTTCCTCTTCTTCCCCTAGGAATGTCGGGATGGATCAGAGTAGTTCTGATTGGTCAGAGTGGTCACATGAATTTTGAAACTTTTGTATCGCCCATGGAGGTAAGTGCATTGGTGACAAGAGGGTGTGTAGGGTGTTAGTTCATGTTTTCATTTTTTTCTGAAAAGGTGCACTAACAACGTACACTCTACTTTAACTATGACCCTGAGGAGATGTACAGAGGGAAAATAATTATTTGATCCCTTGCAGATTTTGTAATTTTGCCCACTTACAAAGAAATTAAGGATCTATAATTTTTTTTTTATCATAGGTGTATTTTAAATGATAGAGACAGAATATCAACCAAAAAAAAAAAACACATGATACAAATGTTATAAATTGAGTTGCAGTTCAGTGAGTGAGTTCAGTGAGTAAAATAATTATTTGATCCCCAAGCAAAACATGGCTTAGTACTTGGTGGAGAAACCCTTGTTGGCAAGCACAGAGGTAAGACGTTTCTTTTAGTTGTTTACCAGGTTTGCACACATCTCAGGAGGGATTTTGGTCTACTATTCTTTACAGATATTCTCTAAATCCTTAGGGTTTCTTGGCTGTCACTTGGCAACTCAAAGTTTCAGCTCCCTCCAATTTTCTATAGGATTAAGGCCTGGAGACTGGCTAGGCCACTCCATGACCTTAATGTGCTTCTTCTTGAGCCACTGCTTTATTGCCTTGGCGGTATGTTTCGGGTCTTTGTCATGCAAGAACACACATCCGTCACCCATTTTCAGTGTTCTGGCTGAGGAAAGAAGGTTCTCATCCAAGATTTTATAATACATGGCCCCATCCATTGGCCCCTCAATGCGGCAAAGTTGACCTGTACCTTTATAAGAGAAACAGCCCCAAAGCATAATGTTTCCACCTTCATGCTTGACTGTAGGGGTGATGTTCTTAGAGTCACAGCCACCATTGTTCTTCCTCCAAACACAGTGAGTTGAGTTAATGCCAAAAAGCTCAACTTTGGTGTCATCTGACCACAGCACTTTCTCTCAGTCCTTCTCTGAATCTATTCTTGCCACTGTACTATATAGATATAGTACTGATATAGGGATGACCTTATGTTTTTTCAAGCCCTGCTGAAGGTGTTTATATTGGACCTCCCTAAAAGTCGTTGGATAATCTTTTGATTGTCCATCTGACCTTTTTTTGGGATAAAGATGTATCCGAACTTTTAAGCACTTCAATTTACATCTTTTGCCACATGACATCTCATCTTCTTTGTCACACCGCACAGCCAGGAAGATCTCTCTGATATTCCTGGTTCAGCTTTACTACTTCCTGGTTCCGTTTTACTTCTTATTACAGCATAAATACAGCAAATAGGACAGAGTTGATGATGCTGATCTATTGTCTAATGAGCAGTGTACAGGCAGAGAGGGGAATAAGGGAATCTGCATTGATCAACCAGAAAAAGTCACTTAGCTGGCTGTGCAGGGTGGCAGATAGGTTTACATACAAGACTGACAAGTAGGGCAATAAACATACAGAATCTCACAAAAGTGAGTACTCCCCTCACATTTTTGTAAATATTTTATTATATCTTTTCATGTGACAACACTGAAGAAATGACACTTTGCTACAATGTAAAGTAGTGAGTGTACAGCTTGTATAACAGTGTAAATTAGCTGTCCCCTCAAAATAACTCAACACACAGCCATTAATGTCTAAACCACTGGCAACAAAAGTGAGTACACACCTAAGTGAAAATATCTAAATTGAGCCCAATTAGCTATTTTCCCTCCCCGGTTTCATGTGACTTGTTAGTGGTACAAGGTCTCATGTGTGCATGGGGAGCAGGTGTGTTAAATTTCATGTTAACGCTCTCACGCTCTCATACTGGTCACTGGAAGTTCAACATGGTACCTCATGGCAAAGAACTCTCAGAGGATCTGAAAAAAAAGAATTGTTGCACTACATAAAGATGGCCTAGGCTATAAGAAGAAGACTCTGAAACTGAGCTGCAGCACAGTGGCCAAGACCATACAGCGGTTTAACAGGACAGGCCTCGCCATGGTCAAACAAAGAAGTTGAGAGCACGTGCTCAGCGTCATATCCAGAGGTTGTCTTTGGGAAATATACATATGAGTGCTGCCAGCATTGCTGCAGAGGTTGAAGGGTTGGGGGGTCAGTTTATCAGTGCTCAGACTAAACACCGCACACTGAATCAAATTGGTCTGCATGGCTGTTGTCCCAGAGGGAAGCCTCTTCTAAAGATGATGCACAAAAAAGCCCACAAACAGTTTGCTAAAGACAAGCAGACTAAGGACATGGATTCCTGGAACCATGTCTTGTGGTCTGATGAGACCAAGATAAACTTATTTGGTGTGTGGCAGCAATTGGTCAACCCAGTGCCAGCAGCACTCATGCAGCCCCAGACCATGACACTCCTACCACCGGCCTACAGTCAAGCATAGTGATGGGAGTGTCATGGTCTGGGGCTGCATGAGTGCTGCTGGCACTGGGGAGCTACAGTTCATTGAGGGAACCATGAATGCCAACATGTACAGGGACATACTGAAGCAGAGCATGATCCCTCCCTTCAGAGACTGGCCCGCAGGGCAGTATTCCAACAAGATAAGGACCCCAAACACAACTCCAAGACGATCACTGCCTTGCTAAAGATGCTGAGGGTAAAGGTGATGGACTGGCCAAGCATGTCTCCAGACCTAAACCCTATTGAGCATCTGTGGGGCATCCTCAAATGGAAGGAGGAGTGCAAGGTCTCTAACATCCACCAGCTCCGTGATGTCGTCATGGAGGAGTGGAAGAGGACTCCAGTGGCAACCTGTGAAGCTCTGGTGAACTCCATGCCCAACAAAGTTAGGGCAGTGTTGGAAAATAATGGGGGCCACACAAAATATTGACACTGGACCCAATTTGGACATTTTCACTCAGGGATGTACTCACTTTTGTTGTCAGCGGTTTAGACATTAATGGCTGTGTGTTGAGTTATTTTGAGGGGACAGCAAATTTACACTGTTATACAAGCTGTACACTCACTACTTTACATTTTAGCAAAGTGTCATTTTTCAGTGTTGTCACATGAAAAGATATAATAAAATATTTACAAAAATGTGAGGGGTGTACTCGCTTTTTTGAGATACTGTATATGTATTTAAACTGTGCATTTAGCTGGTTGTCTGGCGTTATTCTTAAAGTGTCACTAAACCTAAATAAAGAAAAAAACTCACTCAGTCGCTGTGAGAGCCCTCTTCTGTATTCTGCAAAAAACCTGGTTGATCCTGCTGTTCTCTATCACAACCTTCTGTCCATGTTCCCAATTCATCTAGGAATTTTGCAGCTGTGTTGGCAGCTCTGCACATGCTCAGTTTCAATGAGCTTCTATGTTGAGATTTTCCTCCCTATCACATCTGAGCAGCCCATGTGACTATAGAGTCACACAGTGGTAAATGAGAGCCCACTCTCTCCCTCCTCCTCCATGCCTACTAACCAGCAAAACACAATGGGGGTGGGATATTATATGTAGATTAATGGAGGCCTTCTTATTCTAAGACACAGACTGGAGGGGCGTGACACAGCCTGTGACTGGCAGAAATCCACCCACACCATGTTATTGCCAAAAAATAATAAAGATTTGATTTCAAATACATATTTGTATGACAATTTTAAACAGTTTATCCCCTTCCCGCCGAGCGTATGCAGATATGCGTCCTCAGCTTTAGGGGGTTATACTGGGATGATGCCGACATCATCCTATCGTCCCCGTTTTTTAGAGCGGCGATCGGCTGGCTATCCAGGGATAACAACCGATGCAGTTAAAAGCCACATGGTTGTTAGCCCGGAGGAGCAAGAGGGGACATCCCCCCTTCCGCTGCTCTTACCGGGCCTCCCGTCCCACAAGGAGACCCGATCCACGATCCGCCACTTCTGGCGGCTAGAGACAGACTGGCACGAAGCCGGAAATGGCTTTGTTCCTGTCTTCTCTCTGTAAACACGGAAGTGACGTCAGGATGTCACTTCCTGTTTACTCGGCTGCCAATGGCTCCAGTTTTTAAGACATATACAGTATTCAAGATCGCCGTTTTCGGCGATCTGAATACTTTGAAGTGCAAAGGAGGAGTTTGGGGTCTTTTAGACGCTTCATAAAGAGTACCTGTCACCACCTATTACTGACACAAGGGACATTTACATTCCTTGTGACAGCAATAAAAGTGATCAAAAATTATTTTTTTTAAAAACACAATGTAAAAAAATAAAAATAAATGAAATAAAAAAAAAATGTTTAAACGTCCCCGCGAGCAAAGAAAACGCATACGGAAGTCACGCCCGCATATGTAAATGGTGTTCAAATCACACATGTGAGGTATCACCGTGATCGTCAGAGCGAGAGCAATAATTCTAGCACTAGACCTCCTCTGTAACTCTAACCTGGTAACTGATATATTTTTTTTAAATGTCACCTATGGAGATTTTTAGGTACCAGTGTGCGCAATTTTAAAGCGTGACATGTTTGGTATCTATTTACTCGGCGTAACATCATCTTTCACATTATACAAAAAATTGGGCTAACTTTACCTTTTCATTTTTTTTTTAATTCATGAAAATGTCTTTTTCCCCAAAATGTTGCATTTAAAAGACTGCTGCACAATTACCGTGTGACATAAAATATTGCAATAATCGTCATTTTATTCTCTAGATTCTCTGCTAAAAATATACATAATGTTTGGGGGTTCTAAGTAATTTTCTAGCAAAAAATACAGATTTTAACTTGTAAACACCGAATGTCAGAAATAGGCTTAGCCATGAAAGGGTTAATGATAATCATGCATCCCATGAATAAGTCGAGGTGACGAAACATGTCGGGGCGTGGCTATACGGCAACCATCTGTGAAGCATGATGTTGTACCGGATGTGACGTATCGATACCAATGAGTGAGAGAGTGAGGGTGAGATTTTGAGGCTGCATCGTGGGTCCGCCGTGACCACAATATACCGCTACAGTTGCCTAACAAGAGTTTGCTTTTATTGCCTTTTTGTGATTGAATTGATGTGAGTTTAATGGTTGAAGATTTAATTTCACACAATAAATGGTTTAACGTTTTTACACTATTGGAAGCATTTTTTTCATTCACATGTGGAGCAATCCTCTCCTGTTATGCACGGTTTGATATCGCAACACTATTAACCCTGGTGAGTTTAAAAGTTTTGATGCCGAGCATGAGAGTGCAAGGCATTTACATTTGGTGAGTGAGTTTCTTAAGGGAGTGGATTCACTGTCACGGTGTGGTGGAAGGAAATTCATTTTGAGTAACCATTGAAGAATTATCACTGGGTGAACCACATGAAGATTTTCACGTTTATGGACTTTAATTGAATTACAATTTTTTTCTTTCATTGTGTTGTTTTCATTTTTATTTCACTTTATATAGATTTTTCCTTCACAGTTTGTTCATCATTATCACATGGTGTCATTATTACTGTTCTAGTATTTGTTTCACGTTTATTTCGTGATATTAGCGCCACTATTTGTTCATTTAAATACGGTTACACATTATTTATTTTTTACTCTGTATCCCAAATGCTGTTTTTTTTTTTTAATTTGAACGTGTGACTAGCCGCAGAGAACTAGAAGCTCCTTCTGCGTATGTTTCCTGCAGACAGGCTGGTAAAGATCTGGGTTTTGTGACAGCTGTATATTGATTAGGAAAAAGATACTTAGATGTTTTTTTTTTCAATTTAAAGTAGAAGTCCACCCTAACACTAAAATCTCTAAATCGACAGGCATCCACTATCTGAGACTAACCTTTCTAGCCCGGTAAAGAAGAAATCGCCATGCATACCTTTTTTAACCACTTCAGCCCCGGAAGATATGGCTGCTCAATGACCAGGCCATTTTTTGTGATACGGCACTGCATCTCTTTAACTGACGATTGCGTGGTCGTGCAAAGCTGTACCCAAGCAAAATTTACGTTCTTTTTTTCCCCACAAATAGAGCTTTCTTTTGGTGGTATCTGATCATCTCTGCGTTTTTATTTTTTGCACTATAAACAAAAAAAGAGCGACAATTTTGAAAAAAACACAATGGGGGTTATTTACGAAAGCAAATCCACTTTGCACTACAAGTGCACTTGGAAGTGCAGTCGTTGTAGATCTGAGGGAAAGGTCTGAAATGAGGGGAAGCTCTTCTGATTTTATCATCCAATCATGTGCAAGCTAAAATGCTGTTTTTTATCTTCCTTGCATGTCCCCCTCGGATCTACAGCGACTGTAGATTTTTTCCTCAGTTTAGACTTTAGTATTCTTCTACATATTTTTGGTAATAAAAAATCGCAATAAGCGTATATTGATTGGTTTGCGCAAACGTTATAATGGCTACAAAATAGGGGGAAGATTTATGGCATTGTTATTATATATATATTTTTTTTACTACTAATGGCGGTGATCAGCAATTTTTATCAGGACTGCTTCATTATGGCGGACAGATCGGACACTTCTGACACATTTTTGGGACCATTGACAATTATACAGCGATCGGTGCTATAAAAATGCACTGATTATTGTGTAAATGTCACTGGCAGAGAAGGGGTTAACACTAGGGGGCGATCAAGGGGTTAACTGTGTTACCTTGTGTGTGTTCTAACTGTAGGGGGATGGGACTGACTAGAGGAGATGACAGATCGTTGTTCCTAGCTAGTAGGAACACACAATCTGTCTTTCCACTCTTCACAGAACAGGGATTTGTGTGTTTATACACACACGTCCCTGTTCTGGCTCTCGTGCACGCAATCGCAATCGACCACGTGCATCGGCACCCCCGCAGTGCAGCGGGAATATGCGCCTGCTATCCCCGCTTAAAGGGTTGACGTACAGCTACAACGGTTTGCAGGAACGTGCCGACCTCGTATAATGATGGCAGCTGGTCAGCAAGCAGTTAAAGCCACTCCAGTCTAGTCCCATGCTGAGCTGTCAGCACTGGCTTCTCTTTGTAGGCAGGTCCAGAGGAGGCAACTGAAAACAGAAGCCCCATAGTAAGTTTATGGGTGACGTCAAGTGAGATGCATGGCGAGCTTAGAGCAGGGTGCAATATCTATGCTCAGGAAAGAGCACACCTGTCACATGGCTCTGCTATACTCTCCATATTACCCCCATTTCTCCAACCACACTGTGTGGTGCCGCACCATCCTTAATCAGCATTACACCCTGCGCCCTTATTCTTCCCTGTATTGTAGATGAATAGCAAAGGTGGCATGACAAAATCAGTTGCAATCTCCATATATTATGTCATTGTGTCAGAATGGCCTGTGCAAAACTAAGGATGCTTGTGGACTTGGATAATTTATTTTGTTAAGGAATCAGATATAATGAAGAAGTTAATTAGCCACCTGCTCATGCTGGTTATTGACCAGTTGCTCAGATGTTCATAAAATATGACCTTTGTAATGATAATTACTACAGGCTGCTGTTTCATCTTTCCAAAAAAATGAGACTGATTCTATACTTTGGAGATAAGCACAATTTGAGCCATTACTTGTTCCATTATCATCCTTTGTAAAATAACCCTGGTTACCCTATTGAACATTTGTTTATCAAAGGTGAATTTGATGAAAATTGGATGAATTGGATGAATTGGATCAAACTCATTATCTAAAGAAACCAACAGATAAAACAGTGGGTTATGTACACTTCCTCAAAGAAATAATGCTAACCCCTGCAGGGATAAACACCGCTAACAGATTATATTGACACACTGTAAAAGATGGAACCTGGCCGGCCTATGACTGTTACCCTAATAAGAGATCAGGCTTAGTGATAATATAATGGCCCTTGTATCAGTAATAGCAATAGTGCCCTCATTGCAGATCTGATGGTCTTCACCGGTAGGTAGGAGCTGTAAACTGTAATCCGATAAGGTGTATTGGGAAGCAATAGGTTTCTTGAAGGAAGGAAGGCTAAAGATGTCTAAGCACAGTGTTCGAAATAGGTTCAGTAAAGTATTCCTAAGGTAAAGATGTCTGTGCAAAGTGTCCCAGTTAAAAGGGTGGGTAAAGGCCGATATGATGTCTTCCGGACAGTATCTTGGGTAGCGACACACGTGCAGCAGATCCACCGTCTTGATCTCCCGATGTGAAGCTTGGTACACCGACTGGCAGGTGACTGGAGTGGTGCTGGAAAGGTGTCAGATGACACATGGCAAAGATGGGCCCCTCTGGTATGGGTTGGAGTGTGTTATGCTGAGTGGTAGGCCATGACCCCTCTCTCCATGCACGGTGAGGTCTGTCTCACAAGAGAGCTCCATGCAGGCTTTTTGCTTCTTTTTATAGCTACTTCCAGTAATCTTCCTGATGGCCGCAAAGATCCCTGGGATACGTAGTCCAGGCATATAATTATATGAAGCCATTATCAGTCTGAGAAACTACTCATCCCACAATATCTTTCGTTTGACTCACAAATATGATGTCACCCAGTAACACTAATCACTAGAGGGATATGTGATGCATGAAAACACCCGGAGGATAACTGTACTTTATGATTGTAGTCCATATTGCTACATGTGTAACCAGTAATGCCTACAAGGGTTGCTCCTCAATGTTCAGCAATGGATAAAATAGTATCATAATGTCCTCACTATCAGAGGCTGCCTGGGTTCTGGACCAGAACATTCCTTAAGACTATCTTTTCATTTCCGGGCTCAGGTTAAAGAATGGAAGTTAAACATAGAATGGATTCTAAATGAACCTGAAGCCCCAAAACAAAAATGTAATATATTGCAGCTTACTGGCCCTTAGATGTAGTGTTTAATTTTCTTTTAATCAGGATTCCCATATTTTTAACTAGTATCCTCGCCAATAACACACTTCCTGTCCAAGGGTGATAACACCCAATCATGTCACGGTATCTATGGAAGAGCAACATTGTCACCCTAGTAGCGAAAGTGTGCTAGAACACCTTTCCCTCCTCCCATCTCCCTAGCATGGGGAGGTGTTCTGTAGTCCATAGAAATATCTGGGCAGGAAATTAAAACGTAATTATGATCAAATCTAAAATCATATATTCACTTCCATATTGTATTTCAAATATTTTTAGCCTACTAATACTAACCACTTGCTGCCCAGGGCAATTCTGGCATTTCTCACATACATGTTGAAATCAGCATTTACTTACACCCCCAAACATTATATACCTTCAGAAAGCAGATGCCCTGGAATTCTGTAGCCGGAATTATTGCTCTTAATCTGATGTTCACAGCAATAACTGACATATATGGTGCAATCACAGTTTATATATGCTTGCAGGCAGTGGCGGCTGGTGCTCAAAATTTTTTTTTTGGGGGGGGGGGGGGCGCAAACAAACTGAAAAATACTGAACCCCCCCCATCAATTGCAGCCTCACTGTGCCCATCAAATGCAGCCATTGTGCCCATCAAATGCAGCCACTGTGCTCATCAATTGCAGCCATTGTGCCCATCAAACGCAACCACTGTGCCCATCAATTGCAGCCATTGCGCCCATCAAACGCAGCCACTGTGCCCATCAAATGCAGCCACTTGTGCCCATCAAATGCAGCCACTTGTGCCCATCAAATGCAGCCACTTGTGCCCTAACGCAGCCACTTGTGCCCATCATACGCAGCCACTTGTGTCCATCATACGCAGCCACTTGTGCCCGACAAATACAGCCACTTGTGCCCGTCAAATGCAGCCACTTGTGCCCGTCATATGCAGCCACTGTGCCCATCATATGCAGCCACTTGTGCCCATCATATGCAGCCACTTGTGCCCATCATATGCAGCCACTGGTGCCCATCAAACGCAGCTACTGGTGCCCATCAAACGCAGCCACTGTTCCCATCAAATGCAGCCACTTGTGCCCGTCAAATGCAGCCACTTATGCCCATCAAATGCAGCCACTTGTGCTTGTCAAATCAAGCCACTTGTGCCCATCATATGCAGCCACTTGTGCCCATCATATGCAGCCACTTGTGCCCATCATATGCCCATCATAAGCAGCCAATGTGCCCATCAAATGCAGCCACAAGTGACCATCAAATGCAGCCACTGTTCCCATCAAATGCAGCCACTTGTGCCCATCCTATGCAGCCACTGTGCCCACCGCCCCCCCACTCACAGGGCTTGTGGCTCTGGCAGCACCCCCCCAACCTCTCTGCACGGCTCTGGCAGCAGCACCAACCCTCGTGCGTGCCACACTGGTGGCAACCCTAACCTCCCTGCGCAGCTATGACAGGCTACTGACAATTACCACCAGGCAGCAGCTTCGTGCACCAGAGCAGCGGCGTCCTCCACTCCAGCGCGTGTCTCCTCCGCTCCTCTTCCTAAGTGCCAGGCATCCAAAGAGTGGCCTGGCGCTTTGGCCAATCAGGAAACAGGTCTAGGATATCGAAAAGTAATTCGCTATCACACAATTGGGTGGGATCAGGGCGCACTCTCTGTGTCCCAAGCCCAACCTATTTTGAAGCCTATTAGAGCCTCTGGCTCTAATCAGGTGCTTCAAAAAGTACCATCCTCTCCTGCCCCCGCCATAGGAATCCATGTGTCCGCCGTCCTGAAAGGGGCCGGGCGCATGGATAGGGGGCGGTGCATGTGCGCCCACAATGCACGGGCCGCCACTGCTTGCAGGATCTACATGCACATTTGCATTTGCTCGTAAGCATGGGAGGATGAGGGTACTTTAAATGTTCTAAAATTTTATTATTTTATTAACATTTATTTTTTTCACACTCCTTTACATTCTTTTGTATTAAACTTTATTGCTATCACAAGGAATGAACAATATCTTTTTGATAGGCTAGGCAGTGATAGATCCTCTTTATTATGCGATCCCTACCTCACCCTCCAGTGCAGCTGATCAAACAGATTGGTCTGATCAGCTGTTTCACTGGCCGGTTACGGCCAGTAAACAAAGAACCAAAACTGGAAGCTGCCATCTTGGCCTCTATTTGCTCTGCATTTTTCCCATAGTGATTAGTTATGACACCAGCCATTTAATGGCTTAACAGAGAGCACAAGCGATAGTGATGGATATCATTCTTGGCCTGCCTTGAAAGTAACTGTTTTTGGAAAACAATTAAACTGATAGGGTTGGTTCTACTTTATTTTGGCTAGAGTAGGTAATAGTTAGTGGTTGTAAAGGCAGAAGGTTTTTCATCTTAAGGCATTCTATGTATTTCGATAAAAAGCCTTCTGTGTTCAGCAACACCCCTAATACTTACCTGAGCCCCTCTCGATCCAGCCATATTGCAAGAGAGTCTCGGCTGCCCAGGACTCTCCCTCCTTATTGGCTGAGACAGCAGTGCAACGCCTTTGGCTCCTGCTGCTGTCAGTTAATGTCAGTCAGCCAATGGGGAGAGAGAGGGGGCGGAGCCCGGCTGCGTCTGTGTCTGAATGAACAGACAGAGCTGCGGCTCGGGGGCCCCCATAGCAGGCTGCTTGCTGTGGGGGCAGTCAACAGAAGGGAGGAGTGCTGATGAGGGACACGAGAAGAGGAGGATCTGGGCTGCTCTGTGCGGTAAGTATAACATGTTTGTTATTTAAAAAAAAAAACAAGACTTTAGTATCATTTTAGGAACCCTGGGAGGTTTTTTTCTTCCTCTCTGTGTTAAGCTGGATACACACTATACAATTTTCTGTAGATTTTTTTTCCTTCAGATTTACTAAAATCATATAATATGAGTCAAACTTTAAGAGTTTCAGTTTGTATGCAATCAGGCAGGCCCTTGCACTACATGGTTTTGGTATAGCTAAAGGAAATCTGACAACAAAAGTTGTATAGTGTGTATGGGGCTTAAGTGTCTGTCTGTCTGGAAGACTTCCCGTCATTTCTGGTCCCAAGGAAACAACAGTTGTTAACTGAACAGGTTTTCTCATTGAAAGATTTCCCCTCTCCTCTTCTTCCAGGGACAATTCTAAGACTTTGGGTCACTTTTACTTTGATGTACTGGTGACAATAGTCACAAGGACAAATAGAGGGAATAAATCTCACCAGGGGAGACACAGAAAGCAATATAAATTTGCTGGAGTTTCTAACCCTTCTCCACTCCATCCAAAGCTAACAAAAATGTGGGCTTTATATACACATTAATAGAACAATTTGTACTTTTATATGCACAGCTATCAAAACTAAAATGTTGCATTTTTGTACAGTAAGTTATTTGTACAAAATGCTTTGTTATGTGACCACTGGTGAACAGGGCACCAAAATGACAGCTAACTGCAAGGAAGGTCAGATTCTTAAAGGTAGAAGGAAACCAGTGCCAACAGACTAGTGCTGCCCATAACTCTGAGTGTAAGGTAACAGCCAGATGTGGATAAGCATGCACACTTGCAGAAATTAGCATGCACGCTTGGCACTGGTGTAGGTCGGGCGTCCAGTGACCCGACCTACTGATTCTGCCTTACTGTGTATGACCCGGCTTGCCTTCAAGACTGTATTATCACCTTCTGCTTTGTACCCTGTCTGCCCTACTGTTACTGACCTTGGCTTGTTTCATGGACCCTTTCTGTGGCTCCTGATCCAGTACCATGTTGTTCCTATTCCTGGCTCCTGCCAGGTGATCCTCAGCTCCCAGTTCTACACATCTGGCTTTAACACAGATCCAGTTCAGCCTGCAAACTCCCAAATTCATGCCACTCTGTGTCCACACACTCTCTGCCACCACCTTCAGGAGTGTTGGGCAGGAGATGCAAGAGGAGCTACCTAGTCTCAGCCAAGTGTGTGATACTGGCAGTTTACATAAATGAGATAACTAGACTGAAAGTCAGTTGTGTGTTTGAAACAATATTTCAGTTTAAATCAGCTAAATGCATTGGGTAGAATGTATCAAAACTGGAGGAGACAGAATCTGGAGCAGCTGTGCATGGCAACCAACCAGCTATCTTTGGCTTATTCAGTTACGCTTTGAAAATAAAGATTGAAGTTGATTTGTTACCATGCACAGCTGCTCCTGTTTTAATAAATTCTCCTCCCATCAAGTTTCGCAAGAATCTTTTTTTTAACTTCACCAGATAGTAGAATTTGTGCCCCCTCAGCTAACGCCAACATTGATATTGCCCCCTATCTTTGTCTCTGTTCACAATCTACTCCTGGCCATTCACATAATGTGTGTTCACAGCATCATCAAAGGTTGTGTTTTTTAAATCGCCAAGTTCAGAAGAAGGAAAAGGCATGATACCAGTGCTGACATCAGTGGGGATATTGGCAGAGCTTTACATAGTAGGAAAACTACCAAATCCCCCGAATCCTCTTCCCTTTTCAGCAATCCCCCACTCCCAAATCCCCAGCCCAGCACAAATCAACCCTCCTCCAACTCCCCATCACTACTAGCTAAAATCCTCCTCCCTTCAACTATTCCAACACCTTCTAGCACAAATCAATCCCCTAAAACACCCCATCCCTTCTAGATAAAATCCTCCCCTCATTAACTATTCCAGCCCCTTCTACCACAAATCAAGCCCCCTCAAACTCCCCATCCCTTCTTGATAAAATCCTCCCCTCATTAACTATTCCAGCCCCTTCTACCACAAATCCTCTCCTCTACCAAATCGCCCCCCAGCACAAACCTTCTTAGTCCACCCCCCTCATCACTCCTCCAGCATAAATCTACATCCAGCACAAATCTTTGTTAACTGCCCCCCCACCCTTGTCCTCCAGGTCCTATGGCCCTGCAGATTCTGGGATGGTTGGGAAGTATGATTCAGCATCACTAAAGCTCCGTACACACGATTGGACTTTCTGCCAACAAATGTTGACTAACATGTCTTCAAATTTTCCGCCAACAAATATGTGTTGTCGGATTTTCCGATCGTGTGTACACAAGTCCGTCAGACAAAAGTCCAAAGTACAAACACGCATGCTTCGAAGCAAGGACGAGCCAGAAGTGGTCGGTCTTGTAAACTAGCGTTCATAACGGAGAATTAACATTCGTGACGTGGCAAATTATGAAATCTCCAAATGCAGCGCACAATTCTCTTCTTCTTTAATGGGATGATAATGAAGCTGCTTTGCTGGTGATGATGATGGAGTTATTGCAAACAAATTTTCAAAGCCTTTTTTTTTCTAGTGATATAAAGAATAATATTATGTTAACACAACACTTATCCTGTAGTTTTTAAGATCAAAGACACAACTATGTTGGTGTCCCTTGTCAATTTTACATTGTATTTTATAAAATGTAACTGCCTACTCCCAAACTGTCATTTGAAGTAAAACACATAGCCAAGTATTATTCTACACAATTTTTTTATTGTGCATTAAAAAAAGAAAACAAATAAAATTAGACATGCTATCTGCCAATAGAACTTAACCAAAAAGTGCATTCTATGTATCCAAAAATATAGAAAATATAACAAATCAAATCATTATTATTCAACCAAAAAAATAATGTCAAAGCAATAACTCCAAGGCCAATAATAAATAACACGTTATCACCTCCGATTCCGCAACATGTCTGGTTGACGAACGGCCGTTCAGAAACGAACTGAAACACAAGAAATGAAAACTGTGAAATGAAAAGCGTTAAATGAAAAACGCGAAAAGAAAAGCGCGAATCAACACTCAAACTTCTACTAACACGAAATTAGCAGAAGGAGCCCAAAGGGTGGCGCTAAAGAGCTGAAAAACCACATAGTACCACAAGAGCCAACGCCCTTCGGACAAAATTCCACGGTTTTGTTGGCCAACAATCCGATCGTGTGTACGAGGCATAAGAATTTTGCACCCATTGCAACTATTCCTGTGGCCACGCTATGTCAATGGTTCAATGTCTATCTTCCCCCTTTCTCAAGTATTAGGTAAACTAGGCAGGGCTTAAAAATAAAGAAAAAAGTAGCAACCCCTTCCTACAGCCATTTTTCTGGTATATATAATTTTACCCAGCTCTTGAAGTGGAACAAAACTATTTTACCATTTGTGCTGTACTTCAGAATAATGGATATACATCAAGTGCTGGGAGTTTAGTAATAATTACAACTGCTGCAATTCTGTTTCCATCTCATTATACATAACAGATCCAAGGACAGCGGCTACTCATCATAACACTTACAAAATAACATTCACCTAAGGAAATATAGACAATAAGATTAGTCTTTCCAGGTGGGCTGTAAGAACAGACACTAATTGCAATCCGGTTCCTGGTAATAGAATAGCAGCCACTTAGTGAGTCAGTGTTTTATAGCAGTTCTTTTAGCATCATCGTAGTCTGGTATCCCTGCTTTTACTGTTTATCATAATTTCTCAGGGGGTAATTTCTCTCTAATGTGGGGACATGGGAAGACTTTGAAGATGGTTAAAGAGACCTGTACGTCACAAGTGCCATCTAATGCTTCATTATTCAGTCTGGGAAAACATATTTTGATGTCACTGAGATATCTCCTGATAATATCTCCAGCAATCCACTTCATACTAGTTCACATGCATCAAAGGGAGCCTGATATGATAACATATGGTAACTGCTTAGCCTGATTCTGGCTGTAGTGAGTCGCTAAGCTGCAACATATATACAAGTCAGACATTCATACTTTGTAACCATTGTTGGATGCATGCTTGTTTGGGTCAGTTTATTGCTATGATGACAACTCTATAGTCTGCAAATTTTAAACTGAACTCCAGGCAGATATCAAAGACACAAATTATATTATTAATAAGGTTAAAGTTGTTGTAAACCCTTACATATACCCGCTGAAGTGACTAGCCTCAGGTGATGAAACAAACCCCCCTTCTAATGTTGTACCTGTTTATCTGCAGCCATCTCTTTTCTACAACTGTTCAAAGTGCACAATTTACACAGCATTTATGACCATCAGAAGGCATAGGGGGGAAATCTGATGTCACACACTGCACAGCATAGAGCAGGAAGCTGAGTGTAATTTTGAGATCTGGGTGGAGGGAATGAACACCCCCCCATCTACACAGTCTCATAGTCTCATAGGGAAACATGTAAGGCTGAGGCTGTCAGTCACAGACTGTGTGTTGGGCCTCTCCTTCACAGTCCCACTGGATCCTTTGGAGGATGGAGAAAATAGACACAAATCACATAAGTGCTTTAGATTGAGGCAAGTACACACTATTGAAGGATATGTTTTTGTTTTTTTTCCCATTTACAATGACCAGGACATTTTATAAATAGGCAACTCCTATCTTCTTATTGATTAGTGGTTCCAAATTAATAACTACTGCAGTAGGGAACAGACACAAAAGATACGCTCAGCATCTTTCCAAATAACTGTTCTGCTTTATCATGATGCAATTGAAGGTTTTTATACACATGATTATGTAGGTACAATTGTACGTTTATGGTAACAAGGGGCGTAACATAGGCAGGCTAATTCTAATCAGGACTTGAAAGAATGTAAACATTTACTGAAAACATTATTAGTGCCGTGTGCACAGTGAGGGCAGTGTGCAATACATACAAAATACAATACAATTATATACAGAACTTACAAATTTCCATTACAACAATGACTTTAAAAACAAAACAGAGAGGGTACTGACCTTTTGCATAATCTTCAATTAATTTAAAATGTAAAGAGAAAAATTATAAACTGCGCTAAACAAAAAAAATTTTTTTAGATAAGGTGGAAGTGTGGCCTACCACCAGCAGATATAAGTAAAATAAAACAGTATCAACAAAAAAAAGGAGTCCAAATCTTCAAAATTGGTATGATGTTCAGCTTTATTATAGGTAACAATCCAAAATGAGCTATGATTGCCCTTACCAGAACTTCAGTGATAATGAGCGGATGGCATTAAACCCTGCCAGGGCCTTAGGGATAATAAACCAGTCAGCACCGTCCGTTTTCAAATTTAAATCCCCTCAATGGATCACTGTGATCCCTTGAAAGCTGTGAGGAAAGCTTCAACAACAGGCTGGCCATTCACTGTTGCCCCATTAGACCCTTTGGGGGTCTATCTATAAGTGTTCCCTGTCAACTACTGATCAGCTCCTAGTTTGCCATAGAGCCTGCTTATCACCGTTAGTCGTAGTGGTAGGTAGGCCACACTTCCACCTTATCTAAAAAAAAATTTTTTTGTTTAGCGCAGTTTATAATTTTTCTCTATTCTGATTGGTGTTGTCGCACTGTTTACTGCTGCTTATTTTTTATGTGTTTCTAGCGCGGAATTTTTTATTATATACTGAATTTAAAATGTAAGCTACTTCAAATAAGGGTACTTAAAAAAGCATGTAAAATCCAGCATCTGTCCAGATATGGCTAACCTTGAATCACTCTATACAAACTGTATATCCCATAAAGCAACCCTCTGTCACCAGTGTCCTCTGTCACCAGTGTTGCCAACCCCCAATAACTTTTTGTACTGACAATACAGGAAAAATATACCGATGGAACACATTTTTTACTGACAACCTGAAATATGACGCCTATTATAAAAAAGACATCGATATTTAACCGCTTGTCGACCGCCCGCTGCCAGAATGGCTCCTCTGCGAGAATCGCTGTATGGCGGCTGCTTTAAGGGGTATAGGGATGTCCACTGGGCACGCATGATCGCTCCTGACAGAGCCAGAATGAGAATCTGTGTGTGTACACACAAATCCACATTCTGACAGGGGAGAGGAGACAGATTGTGTGTTCTTAGTATATAGGAACACCGATCAGTTTCCTCCCCAGGCAGTTCCATTCCCCCCTACAGTTATAACACACTGAGGGAACACATTTAACCCCTTGATCGGCCCCTAGTGTTAACCCCTTCCCTGCCAGTGACATTTATACAGTAACCAGTGGCTATTTATAGCTCTGATCGCTGTATAAATGTCAGTGGTCCCAAAAAAGTGTCAAAAGTGTCCGATCTGTCCGCCGCAATGTCGCAGTCCCAATAAAAATCACAGATCGCCGTCATTACTAGTAAAAAAAAAATAAAAATAAAAAATGCCATAAATCTATCCCCTATTTTGTAGACGCTATAACTTTTGCGCAAACCAATCATTATATGCTTATTCTCTTATTTTACCAAAAATATGTAGAAGTTTAAATATCAGCCTAAACTGAGGAAAAAATATATATTTTTTTTAAATTGGGGATATTTATTATAGCAAAAAGTAAAAAATATTGTTTTTTTTTTGTTTTTAAATTGTCACTCTTTTTTTGTTTATAGCGCAAAAAATAAAAACCGCAGAGGTGATCAAATACCACCAAAAGCAAGTTCTATTTGTGGGAAAAAAAGGACGTCAATTTTGTTTGTTTGCATATAACATCGGACGAACACGCAATTGTCAGCTAAAGCGACGCAGTGCCGAATCGCAAAAAATGTTCTGGCCAGGAAGGGGGTAAATCCTTCCGGGACTAAAGTGGTTAAAGTCACGACTAATACACTATATTACCAAAATTATTTGGACGCCTGCCTTTATGCACACATGAACTTTAATGGCATCCCAGTTTTAGTCCGTAGGGTTCAATATTGAGTTGGCCCACCCTTTGCAGCTATAGCAACTTCAACTCTTCTGGGAAGGCTGTCCACAAGGTTTAGGAGTGTGTCTATGGGAATGTTTGACCATTCTTCCAAAAGCGCATTCGTGAGGTCAGGCACTGATGTGGACAAGAAGGTCTGGCTCACATTTTCTACTCTAATTCATTATAAAATTGTTCTATGGGGTTGAGGTAACAATTCTGTGCAGGCCAGTCAAGTTCCTCCACCCCAAACTCACTCATCAATGTCTTTATGGACCTTGCTTTGTGCACTGTTAGGAGGGGGGTAAATCCTTCTGGGGCTGTAGTGGTTAAAGGCTAATTTCACCATTAAGGAAAAAATACATATATTTTTTGCAGGAAAAAAAATGTGCATTTTGTGCATTTAATATTTTTTTCCCACAGGAGCCTGCAAAGAATTGATCACACCTTTGATCAGTGTGTAGGCAGGTATAGTTTGTACTCCCTCCCTATTGCAGGTGGTGCTCGACCGAAGCAGCAATGCAGAAAGGGAAGGAAGTTGTGAGGAACTTCTATGACTTCCTGCGGTCACAATGAGACAGCTGTCTAAATGTGACTTCAATGGCCATCTTGGGTCAGGCAGAATCTAAGACTCCGGCTCCTGGGTTTGGCTTGCTTTATGCAAGTAACTAGTGTAGGGACAGGTTCCCCGTCTGGCAGGGATAGTGCTTATAGGTAGGGAAAGGTTCCAGAGGGGTAGAGACAGTGCAGGGATTACTTCCACCTCGCTTCAGAAAGCTTCCACTTTGGGTGTAGACTGGCTAGGCTGCAGTTTGCACTGCGTTGCAGACGCTGTTGGCATCTTTCAAGTCTTCTAAAACTACAGACCACTGTTACGGTTCAGAAGTTACTCTGGATGATCATGTCTACCCGCCGGGCCTAGTTGCATTGTGTTGGAACTTCCTACAATATATTGCTATTGCCTAACTTGGACTCTGTGTGCTTACTACCTTCCACACCACGTTGCACCTTGGTCATAAGTGGATCATGAGTGCAATGTCAGGCTCCTTCAGACACTTTCTCCAGCTTTTTCAGATACAAAGCTAGAGGAAGTGTCAAAGGACTATGAGTGCTCTGATCAGGGAGTGAGGGTTGGGGTGCTTAGCAACATGTTACACCCCAAATATTGATGTAACATATAATATATTCCCAAAGGCAAACCAGGCCTTTTTCTGACACCTTTTGTTTACAATTAAAGAGGAAGTAAAGTCTTCCTCTTTAATTGTACCTACAGGCAGGGGCGTTACTAGGGGGTGGCTATTGGGGCTATAGCCCCAAATCTGGGGCCCATAGCCCCGAGTCTCTTGCCGCAGGGTCCCTGCCTAACCAGCGGGTTGCAGCTGCTGCGGCAAACGGGCTGGCTGCATGAGAGAGGCGGAGGAGAGGAGAGAAGAGAGCAGGCGGAGGAGCAGAGATGACATCTCTCTCCGCCCGCGTCACATCAGCGCTCTTCACAGCCGGGCCTCTTCAATTTGGGAGAGAGGTGCGGCTAGCAGCAAAGAGATGACGTCATCTCTCACTGCCCGCCACACATCAGCGCTCTTCCGCCCTCACAGCACGGTGGAGTGGAGGTCACGTGCTTCCTGTCATCGTGGAGCTCCACTTTGTAGCCAGACCCCCTTGCTTCAATGTCTGATTCTGCAGTATGGTCAGTTGAACCACTTCATTATATATTAGAATGTAACAATAGAAATAATGCACTTCAATCACCCTGACACCATATCAACCATTATGCCATGATGATTGAAGCGCCAACACCAGCCATCGCCCGTGAAAAATTGCTTACCACTGGTCTCCCACCCCCCTCCCCACGGGCATGCAAAAAGCTTGGTGACCGCTGCTATGGGCTCTAGCCCCAGATCTTTTGCAGACCTAGCAACGCCCCTGCCTACAGGTAAGCCTATAGTAAGGCTTACCTGTAGGCACTGTAAATATCTCCTAAACTTGCACCGTTTAGGAGATATTCACTATATATACTCCGCCGACATCATCGGCGCATGCACACTGAAGGAACGGCCCGCTCGTGCCGTTTCTTCAGGACCCGTGTTGTGACCGGCGGCACCCGCGCGCTTGCGCGAGAGTGACGTCATTGCAGCTCAGGCCAATCACAGCGCACAAGCCCGGAAGTAACTCCAGGAAAGATGTCGGCCGTGGGAGTGGAGTGTGTGGGCGGCACTGCAGGGCAATGTTCTAAGGTAAGTATTTCATAATGAGCTAGTATGCAATGCATACTAGCTCATTATGCCTTTGTCTTGCAAGTTTTTTTTTTTTTTCTGAGGTTTACAATCTCCTTAAAAATCTTTTCTTTGTTTTTTTTTTTTGCTAGACAGGTATTTAGAACCCCCAAATGTTATATATTTTTAGCAGAGGCCCTAGAGAATAAAATGGTGGGCCTTTACAAATATACAAATACGGTATTTGTTCAGGGGCTTTTCAAACACAAATTTTTTGGAAAAAATACACTTTAATAATTTTTAATGCACACAAACACAATATAATACCCAATACATGTATGTGATTTGGCATTACGTGGTTAAACAATATAAACAGTATGTAAGCAATACTCATAACAAGTAATCTGTCTCACTTTACATTTCAAAAGTGAAAACAGCTAGGCAAAATGTGAGCAAGATTAAGATTATGAAAGACATGGGGCACCCTGAGAACGCACAGAAAAATATGTTCTGTGGCACTCATAGGGTGCTGCGGCGAACAATGGGCATAGCCAGTGGGAGAATCTTAAAGGGGGAAATGAACAGAATCTGCGCCTGCTGTATACACTGCACACATATACCACAGTCCTTGTACCCACAAAATACAAATTACTGCGCCACAACCGACAGCCTCACAAACATAAATAAACTGATGGCAAAGGCACTTTTTTTAAATTAAACGTTTACATTACACATGTTTTTATGCACAAAAATTATATTTTTTGTCTTAGTGTAGCACCCCCTAGCTGTGTTTTTTTTTTTGTCTTTTTGTGTTAGTGTAGGTAAATTTTCAGGCTTGACTGGCAAATGGGAAGCCAAGAGAAATGCCCAGGTTTTCCAGGTTCCAGCAGGAGATTCAGCACAGAACAGCTCTGAAGTGGGGTCTGGACTACCCCTATGCCCCTCCCGACATCATAGACATCATAGAGAACTCCAGCCTCTGCAGGTGCCAGATTGAAGAGATCTGTGCCAGGTTTCAGGACATTATGAAGGAATGGAGGTTGGCGAGAGCAATCCACAAAGACAGAGTGGTGGTCATTAGAGCAGGATAGCCTGCTAGGAGCCACTCTGCCTCTATCAGAGAAGCTGAGGGCGGTAGGAGAAGACTGCCTGATCCCAATTTCTATGCTTGAGGGACTGCTGGAGTGTGCAGCTCATAAATGGAACTTGTTACATGGACTGCTGGGAAGATTGCAGTCTGTGTTTTGCTTCTCTGTTCACTTTCGGTACTAGGCCAGCTTGCTACCCTGACCTCTGCCAGCTGGATGAACACTTCCCACTGTTGAACTTTGGGTGAGGCCTAAGTCCTGACTTTAACGCTTTCAAGGAGCCTGATAATCTGGGGAGAGGGCTCTCCCACCAGGGACTCCAAATAGAACTATTCACTACACACTTTCTATTTTGTTTCTGTCAGCAGGATTATAACCCCCTGTTGACAGAATGAAAAAAAAATTTGTGTTTACTATTAGGGATGAGCCGAACACCCCAAGGTTCAGTTCGCACCAGAACATACCGAACAGGCAAAAAATTTGGCAGAACACACGAACACCGTTAAAGTCTATGGGACACGAACATGAATAATCAAAAGTGCTCATTTTAAAGGCTTATATGCAAGTTATTGTCATAAAAAGTGTTTGGGGACCCGGGTCCTGCCCCAGGGGACATGTAGCAATGCAAAAAAAAGTTTTAAAAATGTCAGTTTTTTCGGGAGCAGTGATTCTCATAATGCTTAAAGTGAAACAATAAAAGTGACGCATTTTTCCCATGTTTAGAACAGTCCCTGCACAAAATGACATTTCTAAAGGAAAAAAAGTCATTTAAAAGTACTCACGGCTATAATGAATTGTCTATGGGAGAAATCAAAAGTGCTAATTTTAAAGGCTTATATGCATGGTATTGTCATAAACAGTGTTTGGGGACCTGGGTCCGGCCCCAGGGGACATGTGTCAATGCAAAAAAAAGTTTTAAAAACGGTCGTTTTTTCGGGAGCAGAGATTTTAATAATGCTTAAATAATGCATATAATAATTAATAATGCATATACGCCTTTAAAATGAGCACTTTTGATTATTCATGTTCGTGTTCCGTAGCCTTTAACGGTGCTTGTGTGTTCTGCCGAATTTTTTGCCTGTTCGGTATGTTCTGGTGCAAACCGAACCGGGGGGTGTTTGGCCCATCCATACTTGTTAAAGGGGGCTTCTAGATTCCGATAAGCCCCCCGCCCACAGACGGCCACAACCACCGAGCAAGGGTTGTGGGGATGAGGCCCTTGTCCCCATCAACATGGGGACAAGGTGCTTTGGGGGGCTACCCCAAAGCACCCTCCCAATGTTGAGGGCATGTGGCCTGGTACGGTTCAGGAGGGGGGGCACTCTCTCATCCCCCCTCTTTTCCTGCGGCCTGCCAGGTTGCGTGCTCAGATAAGGGTCTGGTATGGATTTTGGGGGGACCCCTACGCCATTTTTTTTATTTTGGCGTTAACATTTTGGTTCAGGGTTCCCCTTAATATTCATACCAGACCCGAATGGCCTGGTAATGGAATGGGGGGGATCCCATGCTCTTATTTTCAATGAGTTTTATCTATGTTGCCGAGACCCGACAATTCATCACAGCCGCGATCAATTTTAAATGACTTTTTTCCTTTAGAAATGTCATTTTGCTATGGTACTGTTCTAAACACGGGAAAAATGTGCCACTTTACAGGCATACTATAGACACCCCCCAGACACAACATTTAAAGGAATATTTCATTTTTATTGTTTCACTTTAAGCATTATTAAAATCACTGCTCCCGAAAAAACGGCCGTTTTTAAAAACATTTTTTGCATTGATACATGTCCCTTGGGGCAGGACCCGGGTCCCCAAACACTTTTTATGACAATAACTTGCTTATAAGCCTTTCACATGAGCACTTTTGATTTTTCATGTTAGTGTCCCATAGACTTTAATGGTGTTCCGGCGGCTTTCGAGTTTGCCCTGAACACCACATATTGTTCAGTGTTCGCAGAACATCCGAACAACCAAATTTAGGCCTGAACTTATGCTCGGGCCGAACCGTTCGCCCATCCCTATTTACTAATGCCTTTCTGTCAGTTGGATCATAACTCCTCTACTGACAGAAAATATGTCCAGTTAGTTGTTAGTGGTAGGATGGTGTTCTTTTTGCCTTTCTGTTTTGCAGGTTTTGGTATGAATTGCAGTTCATCTTGCTCCAAGTGGATTCAAGAATTCCAGCTGTGGAAGGATTTCCCTTGAGGGGGAGGTGTTCCCACGGGATACTGTATATTTGTTGATGTTGCTGTGTTAGTTGCAGGGACCTGTAGCTAGTGTGTATATATGGTATAAATATTTACTGCATAGATATGGTGTATATTTTAGATACAGTAATTTATTTGTAATATAGCCCTATCCCAGTTTATTCCCTCTTCCCCTTCCAAAACTGTATTTATATGGGATGCCCTTGCTCCCATGAGCTAATGAGCTATTTTTTTTCCTAAATTCCCAGACAAGGGACTGGCTGGAAGTTGGGGGGGGGGGGTGTAGTACCCCCTAGCTGTTTTGCTAGGGTGTTTGAGTTTTTGTGTTAGTGTAGGTACATTTTCACGCTTGACTGGCAGACAAGCCTTTGTGTTTTTCTGGGTCAGGGTTTGAGTGACTCAGGTAGGATGGATGACTCATTAGCATCTTCTCTGATGACTCGCCCTACTATCTGGAAACTGGTAGAAGCAGTTGGGAGGGGTCTAGGAGGAGCTAGCTGAAGTATTCTGAGGGCCCTGACCAATCCCAACAGAAGGGCTGGCAGGGGGCAGGCCCCCTCAAATACTCATGCCCAGTTGGGGGCAGTGTGGAGTTCAGATGGAGATGGAGTGTTAGACTGTCAGGGGCCTTTGAAAGTAGCTCTCCAGTCTGTGGGGGGGTTGAACTCAGAAGGGACCCCTGAAAAACAGAGGGATCCTGACCAGGAGGCGTAGGAGAAGAGAGAGGACGGCAGGAGAACACTGCCAGGCAAGTCTCCAGGTCCAGGGAGGAAGCCATATGGGCTGGTGAGTGTTACAGTCAAAAGACTGAGAGGCATGCCTGAAGGGACTGGTTGCAAGCAGTGTGGGATGGATGCAGAGTCAATCTGGGAGGACTGTGGAGAAGTAGCCAGGAGGGCTAGTGAAAGGGGCAGTTGCAGCCAGGCGGGCTGGCAGTGCCTGAAGAGGTGGTACTGGGAGCAGTAGACACAGAAAAAGGACAGCTAGCACCAAAGACCTCTCTATTTTTGCTACACCAAAAGGGGCCTGCAGTCCCCGCATGCAAAGGGCAATTACAAGGATCTGACTGAGTCGGTATTGGATCAAAACCAAGTGCTAGCTGGTCCTGGGAATTGTAGTTCTACAAGCAAGTGTGTGCTGGAGGTAGAAGAAAGGGGTGTGTATACACCACATGTATATAGGCTGAGTCCCTGAAGAGTTCTGCTGATCAAGTGGGCATCCCATATTAACCCTTCCCCATCCAAGTTCAAATGCCCTTAATAAAAAAAACAAACAAAGCTGCAAGGACTGCTTCTTGACTCCATAGTGTATGGAAAATTCATGTGCCTGGCTGTGCAGGGTGGGAGATAACCAACATTAACCAGTGGCTTCTACGGGGGTAGCGCTACATTGGTAAGCCTATTTTAAAGAAGAACCTCATTAAAAGCAATTGTTGAGACCATAAACACATTGGTCAGTTCTATGTATAGCATAATGTATAGAGGGCAGGGGTCAGGACTAAGTAACATACAAAACAACATATGGAGTGCAGCAGTCAGAGTGCCACCTTCACATTAAAGTCCTTCCTTACACAAATGTCTCCAGCATTCCCCCTATAAATCAGAGTCCCCCCCTTACATCTGTGTCCCCAGAGTCCCACATTACATCAGAGTCCCCTTACATATTCCAGAGTGCCCCTTACATCAGTGCCCCCCGGGGTTCCTCTTCCATCAGTGTCTCCAAAGTGCCCTTTACATCCTCCAGAGTGCCTCCTTACATCAGTGCCTCCAGAGTGTGCCCTTACATTCTCCAGCATACCCCCCTACATTATTGCCTCCACAGTGCCCCCTTACATGCTCCAGAGTGCTCCTTAGTACCTCCATAGTGCCCCCTTACAACCTTCAAAGTGCAATAGTACTAAGGGAGCACTTTGGAGGATGTAGGGGGCAGTCTGAAGGATGTAAGGACACACTGTGAAGATACTAACTTAGTACCTCCAGTGTGCCCCTTAAATCCTCCAAAGTGCCTCCTTACATCCTTCAAAGTGCCCCCTGAGTTCCCCCTTAGTGCCTCCAGAGTGTGATAAGGAGGCACTCTGTAGGATGTAAGAGGGCACTCTGAAAGTACTAAGGTGTCACTCTGGAGGTACTAAGTTTGTACCTCCACAGTGCCCCCTTACATCCCCCAGAGTGCACCCTTACAATCTTCAGAGTGCCCCCTTACAGCTTCCTCTAATGTGTGCCTTAAGTTAGTGTCCCCTTACACATACTTTCCTGGTCTGGCTGCTGGTGATGGTAGGCTGCTACTCACATACGCAGTTCCAGAGTCAGCTTATTAGTGAATTGATAAACTTGGCCTCATCTCATGCGGTGGAGCATTTGACTTTAAGCCACACCCTGCTGCCTAATCCGAGGCTGAGCCCGGCAGTTCTCTAATCGGTTGGCTCTGGAACTGTGCATGCACAGTTCAGAGTCACCTACAAAGAGATTTTACAGTCACTTTTCTCCTGTCTATGTACATTTACGGACAGGATAAACAGTCATATAACCCAGCACACCTGGCACATAGCATGTACATCCCAGTGTATTACAGCATTTGTGCATTGTGAGCTACTATACTTGTGCATTGGGTTGCAATTCCAAATAAATGGCACTGTAACCTACTGTGCAAAGTATGCATCAGTTTTAACCCAGCCATACCACAAACATACTTATCAGTTCTACTTTCTATTTGGTGTATATGCCTTGCTGTGACAGCATTCTGAGCTCTCTCTCACCGGTCTTATTCACTCTGTATTTTTTCCATTTCCTTTATTTAAGATCAAACCATTCTGTTTAAAATTGCACCTAATTAATTTTCCAACTCCCAGACTTAAGAAGCATATGGCTAGAGTAGCAGGAATCCATTTTCCTACTAAGTGGAAAATAAATTCTTTGTCCTTTTAAACAATACTTCACTGCATCAGCTGGATTATGATTTATAAGAAGATTGGATTGAAGCTATCACTATAGGAAATATAGAGAGTTTTTGGAAGACCGGGAAATAGTGTTTAGCCCCTTTAGTGTGTGCTAGATGTAGTATAGGTTTTGTAATGTAGGTTTTGTAGTGTAGGTAAATTTATTTAGCTCAGGGCTAATTCAGAGCTGTGAATCTTGGTCAGAGTTCAGCGACTCAGGGCTGGATGACTCATCCTGATAGCTCTTCTGGTGCCTCCCCCTGTTTCTGGAACATTGGCGAATGTTCTAGAGCTAGTGGGTGGAGGTTAGGAGGAGCTGCCTGGAATATTTATGAAGCCCTGGCCAATCCCCTGGAGTGGGCTGGCAGGGAGCAGAGCTTACCTCATCAATAGGCATGAGCCATACCAGCAGGAGCAGTCAGGTGGAAGATGGAGATATAGTGCTGATGAGGTTGTTGGTGGCCCTTAGGGGTGCCCCCTAGTCTGGGGGGGTGACCTTTGTCTGGGGCTAGGGAGCTGGAAGGATCCTGCCACAACACATGGAGGAATCCCTTTCTAGAGGCACAGGAGCAAGGGAGAGGACAGTGTGAGTGAATCAGTACTACTGGGGACTTAAAGGGGGGAGACTGCCACAAGTAGCCAGTTCTCCCTGAAGACAGCAGTGTGCTTACATATTTAGCCTTCCCTGAGAGATCTCCTGAGAGTGAGCTGGGTGGGCTGGTGACAGTCAGCCAGGTGGGCTGGTGAAGAGTCAGTCTAGGCACTGGTGTGGAGAAGTTAGCCTGGAGGGCTAGTGAAAGGGGAAGCTGCAGCCAGGTGGGTTGGCAGTGCCTGAAGAGCTGGTGCTGGGATCAGTAGCCACAGAAGAAGATGTGCTAGCTGTTTCACTGACATTTTTGCTACTCAACTAGGGGCTGCGAGTGTACCTGTAAAGGGCCTAGATCTGACTGAAAGCCTGTCAGATCATCCAACAGTGATCCAGCTGGGGTCTTCAAGCAAGTGTGTGCAGGAGGAGTGACAAGGAGACTGTATATAGGAAGATGTCCCAAAGTTTTGCATCCCATAACCTCCCATCCCTATCCAAGTTATTAACCCTCAAACAAAAACAAGGTCATGAACTGTTCTCTGACTCTGGGGTGCCTGTGAAAATTTGGTATGCCTGGCTGTGCAGGAGTGGGGGATCCAGTTCATCTGCGGCTCCTTAGGGGGGTGTGCTACACCTGAATAAAGTGATGCATCTACTAGAGTTTCTAATGTATAAGTGGACACTTTTACCATACCTACCTATATTTGATATTCATAGTGGTGGACCTACTAAATTCCAAAAGACTGTGCTCTTTGCAAGTGCAGTTGCATTCATTTTCCCCAGAGCCAAGTAAAAGTGGGGAAGCTTTGCTTTGTAAATAATACCCAATTAGGTGCAAGGAAAATTAAAAAAAAACAACAGCATTGTTGCTTGCACATGAGTGGATGATGTAAATTGACAGAGCTTTACCACATTCACTAATCTCTGGGGAAAATTAGTGCAACTGCACTTGCAATGTGCACATGTGCAATATGCACAGTGTATTTGTCTTTAGTAAATCCATCCATTAGTGTCTCAGAAGACATCTCTCATTTTTTGCTTTGTGTATTGTTTAATAGTGTAAACCCCCTTTTTACTGGCTCATCGGGTTTCATCATAACATTCATTGTTTTGTTGATTTCTGAAATTTTCCCCCGATTTTGTTATCACTAAAATTCTTTTTTTTTTTTTTACTTTAGCCCCCATCAGGGTTTTTCTGATAACATCTCATTATTAAAGGAGAACAGAAAAATCTAGAGTAGTGACAATTTCTTCAGTAGATGGAGGAAGAATAATCAGTTTCGAATAGTTTGGAATTCAGTTTAATGGCTGCTGTGTTGTCCGGAAAGTCACATTGTCTGAGGCAGGCTTCCTTGCCTGCTACATGACAAAAGGGGCAAACAGGAACAAAAGTAACGCTTCTGCCATTAACTAATAATCAGGTTTATCAATTAGGGTACTGGATACCTAAAAAAAAGCAAAATACTTCAGGCCTCCTAGTAGCAGCACAATCGATAGTTGCCTACGGAGAGCAGCCTTCTAATAGTAAATGGTCCTTTGAGAGCAGCTGTCTAATAATAATAGGTCTTTTCACATACTGCGAGCATTCAAATGTACAGTGATTGAAAAAGTATTCACACCCCTTGAAATTTTCAACATTTTGTCATGTTACAACCAAAAACGGAAATGTATTTTATTGGGATTTTATGTGACAGACCAACGCAAAGTGGCACATAATTGTGAAGTGGAAGGAAAATGACAAATGGTTTTCAAAATTTTTTACAAATAAATATGTGAAAAGTGTGGCGTGCATTTGTATTCAGCCACATTTACTTTGCTACCCCTAACTAAAATTGTGTGGAACCAATTGCCTTCAGAAGTCACCTAATTAGTAAATAGACTCCACCTGTGTGTAATTTAATCTTAGTATAAATACAGTTGTTCTGTGAATCCCTCAGAGGTTTGTTAGAGAACCTTAGTGAACAAAGAGCATCATGATGGCCAAGGAACACACCAGACAGGACAGGGATAAAGTTGTGGAGAAGTTTAAAGCAGGGTTAGGTTATAAAAAAATATCCCAAGTTTTGAACATGTCAAGGAGCACTGCTCAATCCATCACCCGAAAATGGAAAGAGTATGGCACAACTGCAAACCTACCAAAACATGGCCCTCCACCTTAACTAACCGGCTGAGCAAGGAGAGCATTAATCAGAATCATAATGGTAACTCTGGAGGAGCTGCAAAGATCCACAGCTCAGATGGGAGAATCTGTTCACAGGACAACTTTTAGTCATGCACTCCACAAATCTGGCCTTTATGGAAGAGTGGCAAAAAGAAAGCCATTGTTGAAATAAAGCCATAAGAAGTCCCATTTGCAGTTTGCGAGAAGCCATCCATATGGGGGACACAGCAAACATGTGGAAGAAGGTACTCTGGTCAGATGAGACCAAAAATTTACTTTTTGGCCTAAAAGCAAAATGCTATGTGTGGCCGAAAACTAAAACTGCACATCATCCTGAACACACCATCCCCACCGTGAAACATGGTGGTGGCAGCATCATTTTGTGGAGATGTTTATCTTCAGCAGGGACAGGGAAGCTGGTCAGAGTTGATGAGAAGATGGATTGAGCCAAATACAGGGTGATCATAGATAAAAACCTGTTAGAGTCTGCAAAAGACTTGAGACTGGGGCAGAGGTTCACCTTCCAGCAGGACAACAACCGTAAACATACAGCTAGAGCTACAACTGAATTGTTTAGATCAAATCATATTCATATGTTACAATGGCCCAGTCAAAGTCCAGCCCTAAATCTGTGGCAAGACTTGAAAATTGCTGTTCAGAGACGCTCTCTATCCAATCTGACAGAGCTTGAGCTATTTTGCAAAGAATGGGCAAAAATCTCACTCTCTAGATGTGCCAAGCTGGTAGGGACATACCCAAAAAGATCTGCAGCTGTAATTGCAGCGAAAGGTGGTTCTACAAAGTATTGACTCAGGGGGGCTGAATACAAATGCATGGCAGACTTTTCAGATATTTATTTATAAAAAAATTTGAAAACCATTTATCATTTTACTTCAACTTCACAGTTATGTGCCACTTTGTGTTGGTCTATCCAGTAAAATCGAAATAAAATAAATTTACGTTTTTGGTTGTAACATGACAAAATGTGGAAAATTTCAAGGGGTATGAATACTTTTTCAAGACACTGTATTTTAAAGCAGTGGTCCCTAATCTTTTTGACAATAGGGACGGGCTTTGTGGAAGAAAATTATGTTTTTTCGTGCCTGGCTTGTCACTTGCCACGTCACCTGCCTTCAAATGCAGCTTGTCATTTGCCACGTCGTCTGCCACCAGATGCAGCTTGTCATTTGACATGTTGCCTGCCAACAGATGCAGCTTGTCACATGCCAAGTCGCCTGCATTCAAATGCAGCTTGTCACTTGCCAATGAGAGATGATACCATTTCTTTGCTCTCCTGCCGCACTTCCGACAGTGTAGCATTGATGGTCTGGCTGTGAGAGCAGAAGAATGGTGATGCAGGGTGGGCGGTGAGAGAGGATGTCATCTCTCTGCTTGCTCACAGCTGCACCTCTAACAGTGTAGCCTGCGTGGTTGTGGCCCCCTCCATGGCCCAGGGGTTGGGGACCCCTGTTTTAAAGTGTTGAGTACTGAGGTCTCCATGCAGAGATTCTCCCATGCTCTGTAGGACACTCAGTAGCATTGCAGACTCCTTTGAAGGTTCCCCATTTAGGTAGCCATCTTCCATAGTACTATTTTTTTTAAAGATACTCTATATAGGTAGCCATCTTCAATAGTAATTTTCTTTAAGATCCTCCATGGTAGCAGGTAACCATCTTGCATAGTTGATTACCTTAAGATGCTCCATATAGATAGCCATCTTTCATATTATATTCTTTAGGCCTTAGGATCTTTGGGCAATACAGCTTAGACCCCCTTAAGCCTTCAGCACCTGCCCCCAGCTGGGGCAAGGTCCAAGAAGAAGAGATCTTCTCACACTGCCATCCTCCCTAGACAAAAGCCCAGAAGGTAAGGCCCCTTTTCACAGTAGAATCCTCAACAGGAAAAAGCCCAGGAGGGAAGACTCTAGAAACTTGCTCCAAATATTTATTACCGTATTTATCGGCGTATAACACACACTTTTTCCCCCTTAAAATAGGGGGGAAAATTGTGTGAGCATATTAAACGCCGATATAGGCTGCCATCGAGGTGAAGGAGGGAACGAGCGCTGCCGAAATAGAGCCGGATATCCTGTGTACTCGGGTCGGCACGCTCAGTCCAGCCCCCTGAACATCTCCTAGCATTGACGTCATTGGCATTATGTCTATTATAGGATCCGGGCCAAGGGGCGGGACTGGGCATGACGCTGAGCCGAGTACACAGGAGATCCGACTCTATTTCAGCAGCGCTCGTCCCCTCCTTCCCCTTGGTGGCAGCCTATATTTCGACAAGGCTGCAGATTGACACTGTTAAAGCTGCAGTGAGGAGCAATGCTGCAGGTGGGCACTGATTAGGCTGCAGATGGGCACTGATTAGGCTGCAGATGGGCACTGATTAGACTGCAGATGGGCACTGATTAGACTGCAGATGGGCAGATCAAGCTGCAGATGAGCACAGATCAGGCTGCACTGAAGCTGCAGATGGGCACTAATCAGGCTGCATTGATGCTCACTGACCATTATTTTGCTTCAAAGTGGTTTATTTTTTTTTTTTTAAGTTTTTTACTTCTCTCTTAAATTGGGGTGCGTGTTATATGTCGGCGCATGTTATACGCCGATAAATATGGTATCTCCTCTCAGCTCACATCACTAGAACAGAACCCTCAGTAATTGGATACGGCAGGTAAATATTCATAACTCATACATTGTTACCTCTCATTCTGACTACTGGAGACAACGCAACAGCAGCTGTAATAAATAAGCAATGTCCTACACTTAGGAGAACCCCAGTGATCAGAGAAAATATAAACAAAGCTCAGACTAATTACAGCCCAACTTCAAAAGCACACTAAATTTAGCTAGGGACACGTTGCCTTTAGGCAGTTGTTTTGGTAGTTTATTGCAAGACAAAATAACTTGTGGGAAAGCATAGTATGAGTTGCATTTTTAACCAGTTGGCGATTCCTTTTATCTCTCGCAAAGTCTGGTGAGATCTCTAAGCTCTGCTCTCCTGCTGTGGCCATTATGAGAGGTTTCCCCTTTCTCTCTTTGATTTTTCATTTAGTTAATATTATAGAGAATGGTAGGGCCTAGGCATTTACACCATGGCCTCATAGAGCTGCCTTCCCCACAATGAATGTAACAACAGTAAAAAGAATATCTATAGCAATACCTATACTGGTGTTTCATCATATGATAGTTGATGCATTCTTCTGTGTCTTTTAGGGCCTGCAGGATGAACAATGTGCTGGGTAGAATTCGCAAGTGAGAAGATAGGCCACCCAATAGTGAAGTACTTGTGTCTTTAAAGTCTTTCTCCTCAGCCTCTTCTACCACAGTTTAAAGTGTTAATAAACCCAAAAGCAAACATTTATTATATTGCAGCTTACCAATTCTTAAATGTGATGGCTGTATTCGTTTTTCTTTTAAGGCTTTCTTTTATTTATTTTCACCTGGTGATCCTGTCATTAAGCCTGTTGTTTTTCAACATAACAAACGGACAGTTTGTGGCAGTTAGAGGGTTGAGGCAAACCATTTACCACTGACAGGGGTGCTTATGATGATCCACTGAAACTGGCTCATCTGCATCATTGTAATGCTACAGCATTCCAGTGTTCTATTGCAGTCACTGACGTGGGCCCTTAAAAGTGTTGGATACAGTTCAGCTTTAATTTGTTAGTCAAGTCCAACTAAATCAGCTAATGCATCCAACACTACCCTCTCACCGGATTGGCAATGCTGCTGTCCAAAGTTGTTTCTGTTTTTTCCTTCATTTCAAATTGAAAAGCACTCTTAGGCAAGGAGTGTGTTGCTGCTCAGATCACCAATTTTCCAATCACTAATCACTAATTTATTACCATTTTAGACTCCTCGTATATATGTATATCTTATATATGTCATGTCATATTATAATGTTTCAACTAGCACATTAGTTTTTAACTAGTACATTTGTATTATTCGTCTGTGTGTGTGCATATATATATATATGTACACAAATATTTATATAGTTCTTTTTGTACGGTAATACCTGTATGGTGCCTGTGTGCGTGTGGTAGAGATACACGGAAAAATTCACTGTCCCTTCTCCACACCTATTATTATTCATCCTTTATTTAATCCCAATTAATTTTTATTACATTTTTCATTTTTCAGTTTTTATATTTATTATTTTTATTTTTTTAAATTTATTTTTAAATTTTATTTATATTTATTTTTTATTTTTATTTTTATTTTTTATTTTATTTTTCACTTTCATTTCCCTTATTTCTATCATTTTTTCAGTAAGTAATAATAATAATTTTTTCAGTAATTTTTTCTTTTCTTTTTTGTCCTTTCCCCATTTATATACATACATTTAGATTATCCCTCGTTTCATACATGATGTGTTAATTGCCATCACTGACCATTCATTGCCATATCACACATCCTTATTGCTTATACTTCATTGCTGACACTTCTGGCCACACATCATCTACTTTTAACATTATTGCGGCCACTCCTCCAGCTTGTTTGCTAGCTAGCTCCGCTCGGACCAATCACAGCAATTCTCACTTTAGCCTATCCCACTATTTTTTCCTTTTTATGGCCTCTAGTTACATCCATCCATAGCTTGATGAAGGGATGTGGCTGACACGTCATCACAGCCTGTATGCCCAGGAAACGCGTCGCTTGCCAGTGACGTCCTCTCTCCTCGCCCGCCATCCACCTGCGCTCCGAGCCTTGCTCTGGTCCTCTGTTGTTATTGCAGCCGGCTTAAGCATCACAGCAGTGTCCTTCCACACGCAGGCAGAGCAGCCAGCAGACAAGAGTTTAATGACCGACCTGATGATACCCCCCTTGATGGATATTCCACATTTACGTGCCTTTTGAAGACCTTCTAAATGTGAGTGTGATTGACACAAGATTTATGAATAAAACTGTTTTTAAAGTCTACACCCAGAGGTGCCTCTCTCTCTTTGTGCAGATTACCAGGTAAAACTGAGGAAAAAAGAAAATGAATGCAGTAATATGTAACATTTTTGGTTTTGGGTCTACTACCACTTTAAATACTCCCTCCCTTATATTCAGCACTGATACAACATTACAAGGGTTAATGTCCTCCATGAAGTGAGTAGACAAGGTGTTAAGGTACTCTGTATAGATATTAAACTTACTGAGGGTTATTCGCATGTCTAATAGCCAAGTCCTATGTTATGGATTTTATTCAGTCAATGTATTAAATGGTAAATTTATTCAATATATAACCCCAAGGACTGCAGCCTTTAAACACAGTTCCTATTAGTGATCTCTTATTTATTGGTGTCATTGTTTAACTTATTACAAATACTGTGTGATTGTTTTATTTGGTTATGGAGATGGGGCTATGCGGGCCTATGCAAAAGAAGAGTCAAGAAAATGTTAAGATGGATGGAAGGATCCAAGGCTTCCAGGAAGGCTCTCTGTTGGGAGTTCTCTGTTGGGGTATCCAAGACATATAAGATGTTATGAACTAACTCAATCCACTTGGCTCAACCCATAGCTAAATACACATTTTTGGGTGCATTTCCACACGTGTATTTTTGCTCAGACCCATGTTGCGTGTTTTTGACAGCCCATTCATTTTAGTGAATGCTGCCAAGAGACTGAGGATAAAGGAGCCAGGAACAGTGTCACCCACATGGTCCTCCACCGTTCATCCCAGGGACCCTGCTCAGCATCTTAGCGCCATCCAGCCCAGCGGAGACAACCCTGACACCGCTTCAGGGATCACAACCCATCTAGGTTGGCCGTTGTCCCATCACCCTGCCAGTTCAGCTACCAGCCATCCTGATCAGCTGACAGGAGGTGATCCAGTGCCTTACAACATTGCCAGGAGCCTGAATCACTATTTGGGACTTCCGTTGTGTCATCACCCAGAGGATTGGTGATCGGGTATAAACCCAACATCTTTCTTAGCACAGTACAGACACTACATGCAGACACCTATTCCCCGTGCTATTGTAAGATGATGCTTGTTTGGAGCTGCCACTTTTAGCCATTCTGTTTTTACAAACCACTACCTAACGGGATTTTCTAGAGGATTACTGTCTCACTTTTGATTGATTAAACCTACTCTCTTTTCAAAGGGCCCCAAGGTTTGCTAGCAGAAGACACTAGTACCCTTCAACTCAGGACCTGTAACGTTACAGAACTGTGCTTACTGTACCTGTTAACACATTTCTTCTTTTTATATTGTTACTTTCAATGGTGTTTGTGGCCCAGAAGGAGCTGAGAAGTTGATAGATCTTCTCTTCTCCCTCTCAGCGTCTGTGTTATGGGCATATAGATTACTGCTCTTTTCTAAATTTACAGTTGCTAGGTATTAAAGGCTGTCTTTTCTTTTTTTTTTTTAATTGTTTTCATTAAGAAATGTCACTTATACAATATTGGACAAGCAACATAGTCCAAGGTGTATTTTGATACAAGAGAGAATAACAAATATAAGGCAACAAGAAGTAACACACATCCATATAAATTCTCTCTCACGCCCTCTCACCTCTCACACCCAACCTGGGATCAGACTGTGTAAGGGGTAGCCGGGTGAGTCAGCTTGAGACTTCCATATCATTTAGAGCATTAATATAACTGTGAAGAGGCCTTATAGAGAGAAACTTATAAGTTGAAGCCCTGGGCTAATAATACCTAGAGCTCATTAACCATTTGAACTGAAAGCAAAGGTGAGAAAAACAAAAAACCTTCTCACCATAGCTCATCTAGCCTAAATTGTAGGATTAACCAAAAGAGCCAATACCGAAACTTTGCAAAACGTTAGCCTGCAGAGGTTCATGGTTCACTGAGTGCAGAGAGGAGCAGAATATAGTCTTTCTTAATTGCGGAGGAGTGGGTCATTACCGACACAACTGCACAAGTCCGCTAAAACATGTCAGCTGGTTCCGAGAAGTCGACGGGAAACCTCAGAGGGCCTTGGTGAAGAAGCCAAATGGGTGCCCACCTACAGCAGTTAGCTCAAAAGGCAAAGACCCAGGGAAGCCACAGCGGAAGCCTAAACTGTCGCAGAGGGCCCTCACTGCTGTTTCTGAACGACCAGACAATCCGTTCCCATCTACCTCAAGTGCCCGGTCATGGAGAGTCAGTGCATACCTGCCCTCTGGAGCCCAACAGACGCCAGCAAAGAAGGGGACGTGAATACAGACGACAGGACAAACTAACTACTCTACTTCAGGTAGATTTCTTGACAAACTAGTGGGACCTTCTCCCATCGTGTCATCTCAAGTAGAAGGCATCTATACAAAGGCCCTTCTGGACACGGGGCGCAAGGTACCCTACTATATATAGACTTTTACAACCGGCACCTCAAACACTTACCCCTGCAGAAATTGGAGGAACTGGAGATATGGGGTATTGGAACTCAAAATTTCCCATATGATGGATACTTACCGGTCAAGTTGACTTTTCACCCCTCTGTGACTGACCCAACAGTAACGTTTGATACCTTAGCCGTTGTATGCCCTCGCCCATCAGGAGCCCACAAGAGTTCTCTGATAATAGGAATGAACACTGACCTTGTCAGAAGGATGTTCACTCCTCTTGTATTGAAGTCTGACACCCCAACCAAAGTCATACACCCTATGCTGAAACAAGTGTATTAGAACCTAGTCAAAGAACAGAGAGCCCCAGCTGAAGGCGTGGGGAAGATTTGGTGATTGGACAGAAGTGAGAAGATGGTGGAGAGGTGGTGTGTCTACAAGCTTCAGTCAAGCTCATTTGGTAACAACTGGGCCCCTTTGTTGTCCTTGAAGCTGACTGCAAGGGAGAGAACACAGGAGTGCAGGTAATCCCAGAAATCATATCAATTAGGGCTACGCAACTCGTTGTGGGAAGATCCCTGTCAGCATCCGGAATGTTACGGCCTGCGAGCCCGAATGCTGTTAAGACAAGTAAATCCAGCCACTCCAGTCTCATCATCTGATTTGGGGAAGAGAGAGAAGGAGAGAGAAGGACATAATCATAATCTTCATAGAACAGTTTTACCCACAAAACACCACACTATCTAAAGTTAAAGCCCAGCTCTTGAGATGGCGGAATATGTTCTCGAAAGATGAGTTTGATGTGTGGTGTGCGAAAAGTGCCCAGCACCGGATTCGCCTTCAGGAAGACAAGCCATTCAGGAAAAGAGTCAGATGGATCCCTTTGTGGGTCCTAGCAGATTTACATGAGCAGCTGTCAGAATTGAAGAGATCAGGCATCATCAGGGATTCTAGGAGCCCTTATGCCTCCCCCATAGTGTTGGTGTGGAAGAAAAATGGGCCCCTGAAGCTGTGCATCGATTATCGGACGCTCAACAGGAGGACATTCCCTGATCAGTACATCACTCCAAGGATAGAAGATGCCCTGCAGAGCCTATAGGGGGCGAAGTGGTTCAGCGTGCTGGACCTGAAGAGTGGGTACTATCAAATGCCCATGCACCCTGAGGACGGGGAAAAAACTGCTTTTATCACCCAAGTAGGGTTCTTTAAGTTTTGATAGGATGCCTCAAGGTCTGTCCAGTGCTCCAGCAACGTTCCAGAGACTGATGGAGAAGACAGTAGGTGACATAAACCTAATCTAAGTGTTGATGTATCTGGACGATATCACTGTCTTCGGCAAAACTCTCGAACATGAAGAGTGTCTGGAGACGGTTCTGAGGAGACTCCATGACGAGGGATTGAAGCTGTCCCTGGAAAAATGTCACTTTTACCAGCCTTCAGTTAACTACCTCAGCCATGTTGTCTCCACTGAAGGAATAGCTACTAATCCCCAGAAGCTGGAAGCTGTCGCCTCTTCGCCAACGGTAACCAATGTAACTGGGCTTAGGTCATTCCGGGAATTTTGCTCATACTACAGGAGATTCATTGCCCGCTCCCTTAATGAGTTACTGAAGAACAAGGATGGGAATGACGGCCCAGACCTAACAAAGCCGGTCAAACAACATGGAGGGCCCAGGAAGTCTTGGGTTTCAATCCAAGAACAGTGGACTGACCCGTGTGAGCAAGCCTTTCGGCAGCTGAAGTGGAGTCTAACAACTGCTCCTGTTCTAGCCTATGCCAATTCAGCCAAGCCATAGGAGTTGAATGTTGATGCCAGTCGAGATGGGCTGGGCGGGGTACTGTATCAGGAGCATGATGGACACCTGCGGCCTGTTGCTTATGTGAGCCAAAGTCTTGCACCTGCTGAGAAAAATTACCCTACTCACAAGTTGGAATTCTTGGCTCTGAAGTGGGCAGTGGTGGACAAGTTGAAAGACTACTTGTATGATGCAGACTTCGTGGTCAAAACTGACAACAACCCACTCATGTACATACTCACCACAGCAAAAATAGATGCCACCGGGCACAGGTGGTTGGCCGCCCTATCAGGTTTTCGCCGCCCAGGAATTGGGAACAGAGATGCTGATGCCCTCTCGAGGAGACCCTATGACTTTGGGATTTCCTCTAAAGAGTGGACTCAACTGACTCCAGAAGGGATACAAGCCTTGTGTCAGGGAGCAGAACATCAGGCCAGAGGGACAACTGGGGCAGAAGCCATCGGAGTCTCAGTGGCAGATATCCCCAAGTACTACTGTGATTTGTCCCAGGTCAGGGATAATGGCCTACCTAAGCTTTCAGATAGGGCCAGATAGCAGATCCCCTCTGTAGTTTAACACTGAAGGCCCTGAAGGGCCAACGCCCAAATCTACTGCTAACAGAATCTCCAACAGGAGCACGACTAGTACACAAGGAATGGAATTGACTGCAGTTACGCAATGGGGTTTTCTACTGAAGGGACCCCTTAGATGATCCTGAAGATAAGTGGCAGCTATTCTTGCAGAGAATGCATAGAGAGACCATGCTGACTGCCTTGCATTACAATCATGGCCACTTAGGGCCTGAGAGGACATTCAAACTGGTGCGAGACCAGTTCTATTGGCCCTGTATGCGGGCTGAAGTTGAGTGATATTGTCACTCCTGCATACGGTGTATACAGAGGGAGACTTTACCCTACAGAGCTGCCCCAATGGGCCATCTTCAAAGTCAAGGACCACTGGAATTGGTGTGTATTGATTTTCTGTGTTTGGAGCCTGACTCGAGTGGACAGGAAAATGTTCTGGTAGTGACCGACCACTTCACCCGGTATGCCCAGGCATTCCCAACTAAGGACCAGCAAGCATCTATGGTGGTCAAAATTCTGGTAGAGAAGTTCTTTGTCCACTACGGCCTACCTCAGCATATTCACTCTGACCAGGGGAGGGACTTTGAGAGTAGACTCATTAAAAGACTGTTAGACCTGTTAGGTGTTCAGAAGTCAAGAACCAGCCCCTACCACCCTCAAGGAGATCCCCAGCCAGAACGTTTTAATCGCACCCTCCTAGATATGCTTGGGACTCTTACGGCTGAAAAGAAACAGCATTGTAACAGGCATATTGCATCTATTGTACATGCCTATAATAGCACTGAAAACAATGCCACAGGCTATTCACCATATAGGATGATGTTCGGTAGGGAAGCTCGACTGCTGGTGAACTTAGCATTTGGCAACTCTTTAGATCATACCTCTATGGTGTCACACAGAGGATATGTGGACTGCCTGAGAAGGAGTCTGAAGACAGCATATGAGAAAGCCCAGGCTGCCTCAGACACCCGGAGCCAGCGAAACAAGTAAAACTTTGACCTAAAGCTGAGAGTACATGATTTGCAGCCCGGTGACAGAGTGTTACTGAGGAACTTGGGACGTTCCTGGGAAACACAAACTGGCTGATCGGTGGAAGTCACAGCCCAACATTATCTGCAAGCATTTGGCACCTCTTTAGATCATACCTCTATGGTGTCACACAGAGGATATGTGGACTGCCTGAGGAAGAGTCTGAAGACAGCATATGAGAAAGCCCAGGCTGCCTCAGACACCCAGAGCCAGTGAAACAAGCAAAACTTTGACCTAAAGCTGACAGTACATGATTTGCAGCCCAGTGACAGAGTGTTACTGAGGAACTTGGGCGTTCCTGGGAAACACAAACTGGCTGATCGGTGGAAGTCACAGCCCCACATTATCTGCAAGCAGTTGCCAGGACTGCCAGTATACCAGATTCACCCAGAAGGAAGCACAGGCCCACTAAAGACCTGGCACCTTCAACCAAATTAACAGCCTACTCAAACCATCTCTCATTAATCACCTCTAGTAACCAGGTCCCAATCCTTGCAACCAAACATGGATGCAGAAGACAGTGAGGATGAAGAAATGGAAATGGATTGGCTGTGGCAGTCTACGCTGGCAGAGACTGGCACTCCCCTTTCTCCCAGAGAAGCAGATACGGGTACCCTCAGGCCTGAGGCTCCAGAGTTCATCCCACAGAGACAACCCTTGGCAAGCCAAGGAGACTTTCCGAGGTCCCCAACTGTAGAGGACATAGAAGCTCCTCAACCTTCTGCAGCATCAGAGGAAGAGGCTACTATAGCCAAAACACCTGAGCCCATAGAGCAGAGAGGAAAGCAAACAATTTGCCCACCAAAAAGGCTGACATACGATACTTTAGGAGAAAGTTCTGAAGAAGCGATCCTCACATCTCAGAGAATCTGTCGATCCTTCCCACTACAGGTTTAGTGGAGGGCCACTCCAACTCACCCTCTGGCACATCTAGGTGGGCCATGCCAAAATCGGTGGCTTGTGGGCAAGACAACCTCACCTTTTATGAGAAATGGTGGGAGGTTCCCTTGCCAGGTTCATACGTGCATGCCAATTGCTTGTTTTCTTATATGTACTAACCTGTTTTTGCCTCCCATTGTATTTTTGAAAGTATGTAACAGGTTGTGGACATTATATGTTGATAGACGATGTCCTTCCTTTGGGGACCAAAGGTTATTTGGTGGAAGGAGTATGTAGCAGGCATTTTGTAATGCAATTTCTCCTTTTGGCCACAATATGGAGATAGAGAGATGCTGACTTGTCCTTCCAGAAAACTCAGAGACACAGAGCACACTTGGAAAAAGGGGAGTTATAGGAAGCGCTGAGGTAAATGAGAGGGAAGTGCTCCCTCTCATTGCTCCCTGTGTTTTCCACACAGCACTACAGAGAGAGTGCTGACAGGAGACTGAAAAGAGGGAAGTGCTCAGATAATTTAAAGAGAGAGAGACAGGTTTTCCACACAGCACTACAGAGAGAGTGCTGACAGAAGATCTGAGGAGGGCTGCCTGAGGAGAATGAGGAGAGCGGTCTGAGGTACCAGCATCTGATTGAGGGGAGAGACACACGCTGACACCAGGAACTGTGTGACCCAACAGAGGGAGAGAAAGCCAACTTTCTCTTGAGACTACTGGGGAGAGTTACCGTGATGAGAAGGGATAGAGGACAGGAGCGGTGAGGTGACAGGACTGTGCCGTGGAACTTCACCTGAGAAAGAGAGGGCCACACTGTCTACCAGTATCTGAAACAGAGAGAGCCATGCTTTTGCCCCAGACTGCTGCCAAGAGACTGAGGATAAAGGAGCCAGGAACAGTGTCACCCACACGGTCCTCCACCGTTCAGCCCAGGGACCCTGCTCAGCAACTCAGTTCCATCTAGCCCAGCGGAGACAACCCACACATTGCTTCGGGGATCACAAGACCCATCCAGGTGTCCTGTTGGCCGTTGTCTGATCACCCTGCCAGTTCAGCTACCAGCCATCCTGATCGGCCAACAGGAGGTGATCCAGTGCCTTACAACATTGCCAGGAGCCTGAACCACCATTTGGAACGTCTGTTGTGTCATCACCCAGAGGATTGGTGAACGGGAGTAAACCCATCTTTCTTAGCACAGTACAGACACTACATGCAGACACCTATTCCCCTTTCTACTGTCAGAGAATGCTTGTTTGGAGCTGTCACTTTTAGCCATTTTGTTCTTACAAACCACTACCTAACGGGATTTCCTAGAGGTTTACTGTCTCACTTTTGATTGATTAAACCTACCCTCTTTACCAAAGGTCCCAACGTTTGCTAGCAGAAGACATTAGTACCCTTCAACTCAGGATCTGTAACATTACAGAACTGTGCTTACTGTACCTGTTAACCCATTTCTTCTTTTTGTATTGTTACTTTCAATGGTGTTTGTGGCTCAGAAGGAGCTGAGAATTTGATAGATCTTCTCTCCTCTCTCTCAGCGTCTATATTATGGGCATATATATTACTGCCCTTTTCTCAATTTACAGTTGCTAAATATTGAAGGTTGTCTTTTCTAAAGAAAAGCCTGGAGCAGCCGAACGAAATGAGGTATGTGCAAGGCGCACATGACGGAGGTAACAGGGTTAATGAATTAGAGGGTGGAGACATGGTGCCGAGGGGGAGGATAACACAGGGAGGGACTGATAAATAGGAGGCCCGCCCTGGGAGGTACAAGCAGAAAGTTGTGGAAAGTTTTGAGGCAGCATGGCAGAGATAGAGCGGATCATGGCCCAGCTGAGGGATGAAGCGGCGGTGCGGGGCACAGCTTGGCTCCAGGCAGCGGTCGGTGCAGCACTGGCAGGTGAGGAGCGGTTATCGGTGGAACGTGGGAGAACCGGCAACAGAGCGCGCCGCTCTAGGCCGCCGGAGCGTTTCTCCCCAGAGCATCCAGGGACAGCACAGCGGCAGCGGGGTAGTCCCGGTGCGGGGCTCCCGGCGGGCCCACCGTCGAAACGAGCGGCTGGGGGAGAAGGAAGCAGCGGTTATGCGACCGCAGTGGACCGGACAGCGGGGCGGGAAGAGGACGGAGCGGAGCTGAGGCCTAGGAGGAGAGGATCGGAAAGGTACGCAAGCCCCGCCCCCAGGAACATGGCGGGCGGCCTAGCAGGAACGCAGGCCAGGACCAGAGGGAGAGTGCCCGGGACACCTGCATCTGCAGCAGGGGACCAGAAGAGAGGAGAGAGAGGCCGATCGGGCATGGCGGACAGGAGAGCGGAGGCCGGCAGGACTGTGGTTTCCAACACCGGTCCTGGGAAGGCTGTCCGGAAGTCGGGCGGAACGGTTCCTGCGCAGAGGAGGGGAAACATGGAGGTCGCTGCGGCAGCTATGGTCGGCAGGCCTAGCGGGCCCTCATCTGAGGAGGAAGAGGACATCCCTGGCGTGGTGGAGGAAGGATCCGGATCGGAAGAGGAGGCGCCCCCCCCTTCCAGGAGAGCAGCAGCAGCAGCGGGCGGAAGGTCGGCTGATGGGATCGTACCTGTGCAGCCCGGTGAGTCTTGTACATCAGGACATACTACAGTTAGTGCTGACATGGCAGGGATGGGGGTTACAGTCGGGGGGTCATGTGCTAGTACAGTAAGCGTTGGGCCTGCTGGGGGGGTTTCTGGTTTATTGGGGTTTTTGGCGGGCATTAAGGAGTTGGTACAGAAGTTTGAGGCGGCGGAACGGCAGGCTCCGGTACCGGCGGCGGCATGGGTCCCGACTACGGGGAGTGCAGATGTAACAGTAGCTTTGCCAGCGGTGGCGGCACCACCTGCGGTGCTGGAGGCAGTGGTGAGCGGGGATAAGCAGGGGACGGACAATGCTGTGGCGGCTAAGGAAGTCGCGGGTAGGCAGGATATAACTAGATTGGGGGACGCAGCTCGTTGTGAGGTATATGTGTGTTTTGAGGGGCCATTGGGAGCTCACCTGAAGCAGGAGGTTCGAGAGAAGCTGTGGAAGGGTGAGTACATAGAAATTTTTTCATTGTTGCCCCTAGAGAAATTTAACTTGGACAGGGTGAAACCCGATAGCTCCAAAAAAGATGACGAGGAAAAGAGGAGATATCGTTTAATACCTAGGACATTTACGAATTGGTTGCAGGCATTTGCTATCATGGCAAGTGTGATCGGGGAAAAGCAACCGGAACACTGTTCAGCGTTATTTTGTTATCAAGATGCGATAGGGGAAGCGTACAGAGTCTACGGGGGCACAGCTTGGCTCCGGTACGATGAACAGTTCAGGCAGAGGAGAGCGGTGCGTCCGGAGCTTCGTTGGGACCACAAGGACATCAGCCTGTGGATGCGCCTGATGACAACGGTGAGGGCTCCTAACCAGTTTTTTCAGGGGGGAGCCGGTGGACCTTCAGCCCAGGGACATTCGGCAGGAAATAGAAAAGGGAGTTGCTGGCAGTACAACACAGGGGCCTGCAAATTTGGGGCCACGTGCAAGTACAAACACGAGTGTACAGGCTGCGGGGGAACGCACCCAGCGTCAAGATGCTTTAAGCAAAGTAAGGGTCGAACAGTTGACGCTGGAAACAAGAGGGAGGACTCCGGTGAAAGTGGAAAGGATGCGGCCGTTTCTAGGTAGGTATCCGGATAGAAGAGCGGCAGTCCTGTTGGAGGAAGGTTTTTCGTTAGGTTTTAGGATCCCATGTACGTTAGCGGTTGTTCCTCCTGTGCCAAAAAATTTACGTTCTGCATTGCAACATCCGGAGGTGGTTTCAGAGAAACTGAAGAAGGAGGTTGCAATGGGTAGAATGGGCGGCCCATTCGCCGAAGCACCTCTGGCAGATTTGGTTGTATCTCCATTGGGAGTTGTGCCGAAGAAGGAACCCAACAAATTTAGGCTAATTCACCACTTATCGTTCCCTAAGGGTGGGTCGGTGAATGACGCTATTGGCCAGGAGGAGTGCTCAGTGACGTACACGTCGTTTGATGCGGCAGTAGGATGGGTACGGCATTACGGCAAGGGGGCTTTGATGGCAAAGGCAGATGTGGAATCGGCATTTCGACTACTGCCGGTTCACCCGGAAAGTTTCCGGCTGCTGGGCTGCCATTGGAATGAAGAATTCTACGTAGACATGTGCTTGCCAATGGGCTGCTCTGTGTCATGTGCATTATTTGAGAAATTTAGCTCATTCGTGGAATGGGTGGTGAGGGACGTGTCAGGGGTGAATTCAGTCATTCACTACTTGGACGATTTCCTTTGTATCGGCCCGGCTGCATCCAGAATTTGCGCGGTGCTCATGGCGACGTTGGCACATATTACTGACAGATTCGGCATTCCATTGGCGGCGGACAAGACGGAGGGACCATGCACGGTCATCAAATTTCTGGGCATAATTTTGGATTCGGAGGCAATGGAATGCAGGCTGCCGGACGACAAGCTGGAGGATCTAAAAAAAGAGGTTGCAGGTTTAATAGGTTTGCACAAAGTTCAGTTGCGGGTGTTACAGTCTGTGTTGGGAAAACTTAATTTTGCGTGCCGGATACTACCAATGGGGAGAGTGTTTAGCCGCAGGCTTGCGGCTAGCACAAGTGGCATACAATCACCAAGGCATTTCGTTAGGATCAAAAAAACGCACAGGGAAGATTTAAGGGTATGGCATACCTTTTTGGAGTCATTTAATGGCAGGGCAATGTGGATGTCGGGCCCAGTCAGCAATTTTGACTTGGAGCTCTTTACTGATGCGGCGGGTGCCTCTGGTTTTGGTGCGTTTTTTCAGGGGCAGTGGAGTGCTGGTCCTTGGCCACAATCTTGGGTAGCAGGAGGGTTCACGAAGAACTTAGTGCTGCTGGAACTGTTTCCAGTGGTGCTGGCGGTGGAATTATGGGGAGCATCTTTCAAGGATCGGAAGGTGCGTTTCCATGGTGATAACTTAGGGGTAGTGCAGGTGATTAATAGGATCACGGCGTCCTCTCCGCCAGTGATCAGGTTGCTACAGCATCTAGTGTTAAGATGTTTACAATTGAATATTTTTATTCATGCTGTTCACTTACCGGGGGTGGAAAATGTGATAGCTGACGCGTTGTCTCGATTCCAGTGGGACAGGTTCCGAGAGTTGGCGCCGGAAGCGGAGCAACGCGGGGTGCCTTGTCCCGAGTGGATGTGGGACATAGCGTTAGAATCGCCGCAGGATGGATTGAGCGGTCGGTAAGTGGGGGCACCTGGTCGGCATACCAAAAGGTATGGAAGGAGTGGTTGGCTTTTGTGGCAGGGATTGGGGAGGAACCGATCGGGCAGGCAGTGAATTTGTTATTGCTATATTTCATTATTAGGAAAATGGAGGAAGGTAGGTCGGCATCTGTGATTAGCGCGAACTTAGCAGGGTTGGCTTTCCTGTTCAAGTTACAGGGACAGCCGGACGTAACAAAAGACTTTCGAGTGAGACAAGCGCTAAAGGGCTACAGGAGGTCGGTGGTGAAGCGGGACTCCAGGAGACCGGTTACTTTCGAAATTTTGGGGGGTGTTGTTGATCAATTAAAGGTGGTGTGTTCATCAGAGTACGAAGTTTTGTTGTTTAAAGTGGCTTTCGTGTTAGCGTTCTTTGGGGCATTTAGGATAGGGGAACTGGTTAGTCCTTCAAAAAAGGTAGAAGGGGGTTTGGGTTGCCAGGATGTAAAGTTGGTTGAGGAGATTTTGCAGGTGTTTTTCAAGAGGTCAAAAACGGATCAGGTTGGAAAAGGTAAGATGGTCCAAGTTTTTCCGGTTCATGGTTCCTCTTTGTGTCCGGTGGCCACGGTCAGGGAATTTTTAGCGGTACGTCCAGATTTCAAAGGTTCCTTGTTAGTGCATCGGGATGGGAGTTGGTTATCCAGGTTTCAGTTTGCAGTAGTTTTTCGAAGATGTTTGAAGGGGGTAGGCTTGGAAGAAAAGGAATTTTCTTCACATTCGTTCAGGATTGGGGCTGCTACAGAGGCATCCAAGCATGGTCTCGACGTGGAGTCGGTAAAACGTATTGGGAGGTGGGAATCCAACAGGTTCCAATCTTATGTACGTCCTCATTTGGTGGTAGGAATATAAAAAAAAAAAAAAAAAAAAAAAAGAAGGTAAGGAAGAGGAAGAGAAATATTGCAGCAAGTTTTACGGCGTTACTGTTTCAGTTATAGATGTTAGTGGGTTTTCATCACTAAATTGTTAGTGGTTAGTTTTTATTGTCTTCTTCTAATTTCAGGTTCGGTGGCAAGATTGGTCTGGATTATGGGCCATTCTTATGTGTGTTGGGGGGCAAGAAGGGGAGATGCTCGACATGGGGGCAGGCAGTTGGGGTTTAACAGGAGAGAAGTATGCATAAAATGGTTGGGGATACCGGGCATGTTATGGGGTCGATTAGTACCAGAAGTGCAGCGCCACGCCCAGCGAGACAGACCACCAGACATCTTGGTAGTTCATGCGGGGGGTAATGACCTTGGTTTGCGTACAATGGTGGATATCACGCGGGACATAAAATGTGATGTGCGGCGATTAATGGCGGAATTCCCCCATACTATTATAGTGTGGTCAGATATGGTGGCTCGCAGTTCGTGGAGAATGGCCAGGTCGGTGGCAGGCGTTAACAGGGCCAGGAGAAAGATTAACCGGGAAGTGAGCAAATTTGTAGTTAATAATGGGGGTTTGGCCATAAGGCATATGGAGTTGGAATTTGAGACCTGGAGGTACTTGAGGGCTGACGGCGTCCACCTCAATGAGGTGGGAATTGATTTATGGAACTTGGGATTGCAGGACGGGATCCAGCGAGCTTTTCGGGTTTGGGAGGGCACCCGCGAGTAAGGCTTTACTCTTAGGGTGCTGTGGCGGGCGTTGGTCTGCGCAAGGGAAGGAAGATGGCAAGTAAGAGTGGGACCTGACGTTGTATGGGTCCAGATGCTGGTTCCCGGCTAACGGAGGTTAGCCGGGAAGTGATATGGGGGCACTGCGGTCACTGGCAGTCTCTGAGCCAGCTTGTCGGCTTGAGGCCTAATTTTTGATATTTGAGATGGACTGCAGTGCCATAAATTTTTGGTGATGGCCATCGGTTTGAGTGTCAAGGTTTTATTGCCCAGACCAACGCTCTCTTTTTTCCGTAAGTTATTGTTTTGGTTATTGATGGATAATTTTTCCATAAGTTATTTTTGAAAAAGTATTTTTATATAAATAAAGTTGGCTGCTACGGCCTTTTATACCCCAACGAATGGTGTGGTCTTAATTATAAGGGGTTTAAGATCAAAGGGGGGTATAGAGATGGTTAGAGTAACATCTGGTATCCAACTGTCAAGAAAAGCCTGGAGCAGCCGAACGAAATGAGGTATGTGCAAGGCGCACATGACGGAGGTAACAGGGTTAATGAATTAGAGGGTGGAGACATGGTGCCGAGGGGGAGGATAACACAGGGAGGGACTGATAAATAGGAGGCCCGCCCTGGGAGGTACAAGCAGAAAGTTGTGGAAAGTTCCCGCCCACCCTCCCTAAGGTTGTTGTGCTTTTATGTTTTGCGTGGTGGTTGTTTTAACTGTTTTACAGGTGTGAGATGAAGAGAAGTCGTGGCAGTGGCGGGCGTTGGTCTGCGCAAGGGAAGGAAGATGGCAAGTAAGAGTGGGACCTGACGTTGTATGGGTCCAGATGCTGGTTCCCGGCTAACGGAGGTTAGCCGGGAAGTGATATGGGGGCACTGCGGTCACTGGCAGTCTCTGAGCCAGCTTGTCGGCTTGAGGCCTAATTTTTGATATTTGAGATGGACTGCAGTGCCATAAATTTTTGGTGATGGCCATCGGTTTGAGTGTCAAGGTTTTATTGCCCAGACCAACGCTCTCTTTTTTCCGTAAGTTATTGTTTTGGTTATTGATGGATAATTTTTCCATAAGTTATTTTTGAAAAAGTATTTTTATATAAATAAAGTTGGCTGCTACGGCCTTTTATACCCCAACGAATGGTGTGGTCTTAATTATAAGGGGTTTAAGATCAAAGGGGGGTATAGAGATGGTTAGAGTAACATCTGGTATCCAACTGTCAAGAAAAGCCTGGAGCAGCCGAACGAAATGAGGTATGTGCAAGGCGCACATGACGGAGGTAACAGGGTTAATGAATTAGAGGGTGGAGACATGGTGCCGAGGGGGAGGATAACACAGGGAGGGACTGATAAATAGGAGGCCCGCCCTGGGAGGTACAAGCAGAAAGTTGTGGAAAGTTCCCGCCCACCCTCCCTAAGGTTGTTGTGCTTTTATGTTTTGCGTGGTGGTTGTTTTAACTGTTTTACAGGTGTGAGATGAAGAGAAGTCGTGGCAGTGGCGGGCGTTGGTCTGCGCAAGGGAAGGAAGATGGCAAGTAAGAGTGGGACCTGACGTTGTATGGGTCCAGATGCTGGTTCCCGGCTAACGGAGGTTAGCCGGGAAGTGATATGGGGGCACTGCGGTCACTGGCAGTCTCTGAGCCAGCTTGTCGGCTTGAGGCCTAATTTTTGATATTTGAGATGGACTGCAGTGCCATAAATTTTTGGTGATGGCCATCGGTTTGAGTGTCAAGGTTTTATTGCCCAGACCAACGCTCTCTTTTTTCCGTAAGTTATTGTTTTGGTTATTGATGGATAATTTTTCCATAAGTTATTTTTGAAAAAGTATTTTTATATAAATAAAGTTGGCTGCTACGGCCTTTTATACCCCAACGAATGGTGTGGTCTTAATTATAAGGGGTTTAAGATCAAAGGGGGGTATAGAGATGGTTAGAGTAACATCTGGTATCCAACTGTCATGTATTAATTCTTTGCAGAAAGGTTTACCAGTGTTTAAGCTTCCATATGCTTTAAACCGTGATGACAAATATATTCAATTTGTTTATCACTACCAGGTATGAGTCTGTTTTTAGTGATAATCCACAGCCAGGATAACAGTATTTTTTCACGTGTCTTTAAATGTGTTTGCAGTAATTTAATTTAACCAGGTGTGCCAGAGGGGCTGAGGTCATTCTTGGGGTTGAGGTGGAGATCAGAGAACCCAAATTTACCAAGCGGCTCCTTCGGGGGTGGCAGTACACGTAGAATTCTCAGTAGAAATAGCATTATTACTCACTATTAGGGATGGGCAAATGGTTCGGCCTGAGCATAAGTTCGGGCTGAACTTTGGTTGTTCGGACGTTCGGTGAACAACGAACGTTATGCGGTTTTCACGGCAAATTTGAAAGCCGTGAAGCCCCGTTAAAGTCTATGGGACACGAACATGAATAACCAAAAGTGCTCATTTTAAAGGCTTATATGCAAGTTATTGTCATAAAAACTGTTTGGGGACCCGGGTCCTGCCCCAGGGGACATGTATCAATGCAAAAAAAAGTTTTAAAAATGGCCATTTTTTTCAGGAGCAGTGATTTTAATAATGCTTAAAGTGAAACAATAACAATGAAATATTCCTTTAAATATCATGCCTGGGGGTGTCTATAGTATGCCTGTAAAGAGGTCACAGTTTTCCAGTGTTTAGAACAGTACCACAGCAAAATGACATTTCTAAAGGAAAAAAAGTCATTTAAAACTGATCGCGTGTCATGGTTATGCAATAGAGTTGTTTGTCAGCTTACCTGTCTCCATGTGTTCATCTGTAGAGACCAGTTGACCCTCACCTGACTGCTTTTGTAAACTCTCCTCTAGCATGGCTCCACCCCAGCTCCTATCAGGGAACCCTATATTAACCTGTGCACTGCAAGCCAGCAGTGCTGCTCAACCATTGTGTGCTAGCGTTCATGTGTACTCGTTTTGTTTCCGGTTACCGACTTTGGCCTGTTCTTAACTATTCCTGTCTGCTCGTGACCCTGACCTTTGGCGTGTCCCCGACCATCCCTGTTTGCCTGTGACCCTGAACCTTGGCGTGAACTCTGTTGTCCTTGTCTGCTTGTGGCCCCGACCTTGGCTTGTCCCTTACTTTCCTTGTTGTTCCAGCCTGCTGCCTCCTTCCTCTTCTCCTGTAGTCTACCTTGAGCGTGAGCTGTGAGACCCTGGGGGCCGCGACCTGGAGCCAGACTGCAGTGCAGTCCATCCTCACCACTAGAGGCTCTGGTGAACTACTGCTGGCTCTTAGACTCTGCGCCCTGGGGAATCTATGCTCTAGCTCCCAGTGGGATCTGTGTCAGTGTTCCAGTAGACCTGCTTCCTGAACCTCCCAGGGTTCAATCTGCAGCAGTCAGTCCTAGGGTCCACTACCTAGCAGTGCACTTCTGACTCCTACAGAGTGCATCTGTCACCTAGCCTCAAGGTGACCTGACAGTTTGATCCATGGACCCGGCTGATGTGCCGCTACCCGCAGATGATCCGTTGCAGGGCTTAGTTCGCAGACTTGAGACCCAGGAATCGCATCAGACCCAGGTGATGCGATTCCTTCAGGATTTGGCATCCCATTTTGAACAGGTTCAGACCTCATTAGGACCCCCGGTTCAGCAACCCCAACCGCTATCTGTTGCTGCACCTATCGCACCAGTCGCAGCCACACATTCATTAAATCTGCCAGCTCCGGCCCCTTTCTCTGGGGACTCCAAGTCCTGCAGAGGGTTCCTTAGCCAGTGCACAATTCATTTTGAGCTTCTGCCCCAAAACTTTCTGTCCGATCGGGCAAAGGTAGCCTATATTATATCCCTCCTGTCCGGCGAGGCGTTAGCCTGGGCTGCCCCTCTGTGGGAACTAAATGATCCAGTGGTTTCTAGCCTGTCTGATTTCTTGAAACTTTTTCGGAATATCTTCGAGGAACCGGGTCCTGTCTCCTCAGCAGCCAGCGCCCTTTTATGTATCCGTCAAGAGTCTGCTACTGTGGGACAGTACGCTCTTCATTTTTGTACTTTGACTGCTGAGCTGAGTTGGATGAATGAGGCCCTAGTTGCAACCTTTTTACATGGCCTCTCTGATAGAGTGAAGGATGAATTAGCAGGAAGATCTCTCTCTGCTGATCTGGATGGTGTCATCACCTTGTGTAACCAGATCGATATTCGCTTTCAGGAGAGGGCCATGGAAAAAAGACGCCAGCACTCCCTGTTCTTTAGGCAGCCTGAGCTCCATGTCCCTTCTCTTCTTTCCGAGGAGCACCTCCTGCCTGCTGAGGAACCTATGCAGCTGGGCCGGACCAAGTTATCTCCCGAAGAACGCACTAGGCGCAGAACTCTGGGCCTGTGCCTCTACTGTGGCGTCAAAGGTCATTTTCGTGATACTTGTTCTCTTCTTCCGGAAAAATGCTCAGGGCTAATACATCTGGAAGGTGGAGTATTGGACCCTTAAATATCACCTTCACCTTTTCGTCTTCTCCTTTCTGTGTTCCTTCATGTTGGCGCTTCCCCTCGTTCGGTCTCGGCATATCTGGATTCCGGAGCCGCTGGCAATTTCATGGACTGGGGAACTGCGTCTTCCATGAGACTTACCCTTTTGCCCCTTACAACGCTATTGGTGGTCTTGGCCATTGATGGCACTGTTCTCCCAAGGGGCCCTGTCCGCTTCCAGACCCTCCCTGTTAAGATGTCGGTAGGGACACTCCACTAGGAGTGGATATCCTTCCTTGTCTTACCTAAGGCTTCATCTCCTATCATATTAGGTCTTCCTTGGTTACGGCTCCATTCTCCACATGTTGACTGGACTGCTGGACAGATCTTGACTTGGGGTTCCTCCTGTTCCTCCTCCTGCCTACTCAAGGTTACCCCAAAAGAGAAACTTCCTGTTGTCACCATCCCAGTATCTTCTGCTCTTCCCGCTGCATATAGTGATTTCTGGAATGTCTCCTGCAATAGTCGGGCTGAGGCACTCTCTGGGTCGTGTGGCACTCTGGATGAGGAGCCCACCTGTGAACCTGAGCCGATCAGTCACTCCAGTTTGCATGGCCATTTCCCTTTGCCTGTCCCTGGACCCCCATGGACACACACCCAGGCTGACTCGTCCACCAGTTCCACAGTCGCTACGCCCTGCGATGCAATTCTGGTGGTTGCTGCACCTGGTGATGCTGTTCAGTCGGCCTCTGCACCAGTCCAGCCTATGTCCAGTGAGCTTCCTGCTTCTTGTTCAGGACCTTCTGTAACCTGGCCTCACCCTACTGCTACTACGTCCGTTAAAACCTGTTTAAGAGGCTCAATCCATCCTTTGGATAGATTGCCTCATTCGGCCAGGTGGGGTTTTCAGTCTTTTGGTCAGGGCTCTCTGCATTCTGTTTGTGTTTCAGCTATCCAGCTTAACTCTTGTGACACGTGACCTTCTAACCAACCTGACCTCAGGGATTCACTGACCTCTACCCAGTCTGATGGTCCTGTGGTGGATATCCAGCTCATCTTTAAGGGTCTGGGGGACCCTGCTCAGACTTCTGATGGTCTTCTCGTGCCCTTACCCATTTCTAAAAAGCCTTTAGTCCTCAATAAGTCCTTTCGTCCTCTCCCTACCTTGGTTCCGGTCTCTGAGGATAATCTAAAGTACGAGGTTAGTCAAGTTTTGCATTCCCGGCTCCGTAAAGGCATTCTTCAGTACCTCGTTCATTGGAAAGGGTTTGGTCCTGAGGAGAGGTCTTGGATCACTGCATCTGAGGTCTTTGCTCCTCATCTAAGTGGGGGGGTACTCATAAGAGGGGGGGTACTGTCATGGTTATGCAATAGAGTTTGTTTGTCAGCTTACTTGTCTCCATGTGTTCATCTCTAGAGACCAGCTGACCCTCACCTGACTGCTTTTGTAAACTCTACTCTAGCATGGCTCCACCCCAGCTCCTATCAGGGAACCCTATATTAACCTTTGCACTGCAAGCCAGCAGTGCTGATCAACCATTGTGTGTTAGCTTTCATTTGTACTTGCTGTGTTTCCTACGTCTGATTCCAGTTACCGACTTTGGCCTGTTCTTAACTATTCCTGTCTGCTCGTGACCCTGACCTTTGGTGTGTCCCCGACCATCCCTGTTTGCCTGTGACCCTGAACCTTGGCATGAACTCTATTGTCCTTGACTGCTTGTGGCCCCGACCTTGGCTTGTCCCTTACTTTCCTTGTTGTTCCAGTCTGCTGCCTCCTTCCTCTTCTCCTGTAGTCTACCTTGAGCGTGAGCTGTGAGACCCTGGGGGCCGAGACCTGGAGCCAGACTGCAGCGCAGTCCATCCTCATCACTAGAGGCTCTGGTGAACAACTGCTGGCTCTTAGACTCCGCGCCCTGGGGAATCTATGCTCTAGCTCCCAGTTGGATCTGTGTCAGTGATCCAGTAGACCTGCTTCCTGAACCTCCCAGGGGTCAATCCGCAGCAGTCAGTCCTAGGGTCCACTACCTAGCGGTGCACTTCTGACTCCTACAGAGTGCATCTGTCACCTAGCCTCAAGGTGACCTGACATCGCGGCTGTAATGAATTGTGCGGTCTCGGCAATATAGATTAAACTCATTGAAAAAAGGCATAGGTTCCCCCCCAAATTAATTACCAGGCCCTTTGGGTCTAGTATGAATATTAAGGGGAACCCCAAACCAAAATTGCATGGGGGTCCCCCCAAAATCCATACTAGGCCCTTCAGGTCTGGTATGGATTTTAATGGGAACCCTGTGAGAAAATTAAAAAAAAAAGATGTAGGGGTCCCCATCAAAATCCATATCAGACCCTTATCCAAGCACGCAACCTGGCAGGCTGCAGGAAAAGAGAGGGGGTATGAGAGAGCGAATCCCCCCTCCTGAACCATACCAGGCCACATGCCCTCTACATGGGGAGGGTGCTTTGGAGTAGCCATCCAAAGCACCTTGTCCCCATGTTGATGGGGACAAGAGCCTCATCCCCACAACCCTTGCCCGGTGGTTGTGGGGGTCTGCAGGCGGGGGTTTATCGGAATCTGGAAGCCCTCTTTAACAAGGGGACCCCCAGATCCCAGGCCTACCCCCCTATGTAAATTGGTAATGGGTACATTGTACCCCTACCATTTCACAAAAAAAGTGTCAATGTAAATCCATCTCACGCAGCCCGATGAGCTGAAAAAAAGAAAAAAAAAGCCGCAACAGCTCCGCCTCCATGGGAGGCTCCTGCCGAGTGACACTTCTTCTCGATGACAGCTGTTATATAGCTGAAGGCGGGGCCACTCGGTGACGTAAAACGGGTGACCCCGCCTTCCTCTGACATCCTGTGGCGTCAATGGGGGCGGGGTCACTCGCTTACATCACCGAGTGGCCTCACCCTCAACTATATAACAGCTGTCACCGAGAAGAAGCGTCACTCGGCGGGAGCCTCCCATGGAGGCGGAGCTGTTGCGGATTTTTTTTTCTTTTTTCGGTCCGTCAGGCGACGTGAGATGAATCTACATAGCAGGACATTTTTATTTTTTTATTTTTAATAAAGGATTGTCCCAAAGTGTCTCCTGTCTTTTTTACTACATCATCTATTGCCAGTCCTACTGTAACTATTCCCACGCGACAACCTATACTGGGCTTGATCTCTCTAGCTGTACCACTTGTTAGTTTCTCAGGTGACCATGTGACTGGTGCTTTGGGTATGCTTTCCCCTGCATTGGGGGGGAGGTCCCAGGCTCAACCTTATCTATCAATCATAATGAACTCCTCCTAGCGGTTATCAATGAGGGAATCCTCATAAAGGACACCTCCAAGACCAGCAACACCCAATTTAATTCTAGACAGCCAAAGAGCGGACCATTCATTAACAGGTACTTAGGGCTTTCCCTCGAGTAGGCACCCCACATACAAAAATGAAAATAAAGTGCTGTGCTCCTTTCTTTAACAAGCAAGGGTATACAATACATCTAAAAGTGTAAATATCCAAATACTGTTCAGACCAACATATTTGTGTGCCGTGATAACTATTAAACTGCTCAAAACAGTGCTTCCTTTTTAACCAGTTGCCTGACCAGCCACCACAGTTACATTGCGGTAGGTTGGCTCGGCTGCGCAAATTGGCGTAGGTGTACGTCGCTCGCTCGCACCCCCGCTGTGCCTGCGGCGATTGGATTTGCTACAGAACCGATCAATGATTTCTGGCCTGGACCTGCTGATCGGTTCTGGTGAATGAAATGCCTCCTCTGCTTGTGTAATGTAAACACAGGCAGAGGAAATTATGTCATCTCCCCTCCTGGAGCCCTTTTTGGTTCCAGTGTGAGAGGAGAAGAATCTACTGTGAGTACACCTACACTAACTACACTAACATCAGTACACGTAGGCATACTTTTAACCCCAAATCGCTCCCTGATCGCCCCCACCTCCAGTTAACCCTTTCACTCCCTGTCACAGTGCCACCGGGTGCAGTTTGAAGATTTTTCACTATTCACTGTACTGGTGTCACTTGTCACATTAAACAGGGCAGTTAGTGGTAGGCCCAGGTAGGTTTAAGGTACTCCCCATATAGTCACTAATAAATGTTTAACGCCTTGATCACCCCAGTTAACCCTTTCACTCCCTATCACAGTGGCATTAGTAAAGTGCACAGATCTCTTTTCTGATCATTGTTTTCGTGTCACAAGTGACTCTAAACAGCTTTAGGGTAGTCCCAGATAGGCTTAGGGTACCTGCCATATAATCCCTAATGAAGGTTTAACCCCTTGATCACCCCCAGTTAACCCTTTCACTCCCTGTCACTGTGGCATTAGTATAGTGTACAGATCTTTTTTCTGATCACTGTATTAGTGTCACGGGTTAGCTAGTTAGTGTCAGTTAGGTGTCAGCGTCAGATAGCTTTAATCCCAGACAGCATCAGATTTTAACCCTTTGATTGCTAGTAGCACTTACACACAGGCACACACCTCCCTTACTGGAATAGTGTTTGAACGGATCAATATCTTTGATCAGATCTATACTAGCGTCCCCAATAGTATAGTGTTTCAAAAAATGCGGCAATAGCAGGATCAGCCCAGACACTTTCCAGCACCTGCGTTTAGCACGAGCTGAACAAAAAAAAAGAATGGTGCATGTATGCCGTTCTTGCCAGAGATTTCTTTATCCACATCAATCGATGTGAATGGAGGAATCTGTTAGATTCTTTTTTTCGCTCAGCCCATGGGCTAAACGAAAAAAAAAGAACAGTGCATGTATGCTAATCATTAGAAGTGGGTGGATGCAGGGCGGTATTCTAATGGTGGGCATACCACCGAACGATCGATGTGAATGGAGGAAACTGTTTCTCTTTTCTGGTTCTCTTTTTTCATTTAACCCACAGGCTGCATAAAAAAAGAACATTACAAGATATGCCCAACAAGGACCAGTGACGTACTGGTATGTTTCTGGACTTTGAGTGGTTATACCAGAATGATGCCTGCAGATTTAGGTATCATCTTTGTATCATTTATTTTAGCGAGCAGTCGACTTTCATGTAAAAGCAATCCTAGCGGCTAGTCACTAGACTGCTTTTACAAGCAGTGGTAGGGAACGTTCCCCCCTGCCTTCTTCCATTATTTTCTTACGCTCTCCTGTCCCACCGGGTAACCTGAGAGTGCAGCCGGTGGATTGGAGACTAGAATGGATCCAATCATCTCTTTGGCCTAAGAAACCGGAAGCTATGAGTATTACATGACTTTGGTTTCGCCGGATATAAACAGCGCCATTGGGAAATCAGGAAAGCATCTTATCACACTGATCTTGGTGTGGTCAGTTGCTTTAAGGGCAGAGGAGAGATCTAGAGTTTAATAGATCTTAAATTTTTCAAAAAAGAGTACCTGACATTTATTGCTATCATAGGGGATATTTACACCCTCTGTGATAACAATACAAATGATAAAAAACAAAAACAAAAAATATGAAAGGGACAGTGTAAAAATAAAATAAAAAGTAAAATAAATAATTAAAAAATAAAAATAAAATTAAAGCACCCAGTCCCCCGTGCACACGTGCAAAGGTGAACCCAAGCGTCGGTCTTGTGTCATATGTAAAAAGCAATTGCACCATGCATGTGAGGTATCACCATGAATTTAGAAAGTAGACACCCCAAGGTATTTGCTAAGAGGCATGGTGAGTATTTTGCAGCTCTCATTTGTTTTGGAAGATGAAGAAAGAAAAGGAAAATATATATTTTTTTATTTTTTCAATTTTCAAAACTTTGTAACAAAAAGCAAGATCTGCAAAATACTCATCATGCCTCTCAGCAAATAGCTTGGGGTGTCTACTTTCCAAAATGGGGTCATTTGGGGGGTTGTGCTATCTTGGCATTTCATAGCCTCCAAAACTGTGATAGGTAGTGAGGAGTGAAAAAAATGTACGCCCTTAGAAATCCTGAAGGCGGTAATTGGTTTTCGGGGTCTTGTACGCAGTTAGACTCCCAAAAAGTCTCACACATGTAGTATCCCCATACTCAGGAGAAGCAGGAGAATGTATTTTGGGGTGTAATTCCACATGTACCCATGGCATGTGTAAGCAATATATCATTTAGTGACAACTTTGTGTAAAAAAAAAAAAAAGAAAAAAACTTTTGGCAAAATATAAAATATTCAATGGACTCAACATGCTTCTCAGCAAATAGCTTGGGGTGTCTACTTTCCAAAAAGGGGTAATTTGGGGGGGTTTGTACTGCCCTGCCATTTTAGCACCTCGAGAAATGAGATAGATAGTCATAAACTAAAAGCTGCGTAAATTCCATGAAATGTACCATAGTTTGTAGAAGCTATAACTTTTGTGCAAACCAATAAATATACGCTTATTGAAATGTTTTACCCAAGACATGTGGCTAAATACATTTTGGCCTAAATAGTATTAATAAAATTTAGTTTATTGGATTTTTTTTATAACAAAAAGTGGAAAATATAATTTTTTTCAAAATTTGTAACTTTGTACAACTTTGTAAAAAGTGCTCTGGTCATTAAGGGGATAAATCCTTCTGGGGCTGAAGTGGTTAAATAGTGATCTTTTATACTTCAATTAGGCAATAAGGTGCTCTTAATAATTAAAATAATTAAAAAGTCCATATATAATGAACAATTATTTTCTGTGTTGAAACACTCCGTGTTGATCCCCTCACTTGTCACCAATACCTCCAATTCCAAAAACGTGTCACCACACCACGTGTTCAAGGCTCACAGAACTCTCACCTTAACCACGTATCAATTAGGCCTTTTACTGATATATTGTGATCCCTTTTCTTTGTATTGCCATCTCGTTCTTCTCCTTTTCACTGGTGCCCCTCTCCAGATACTCCCCCTAATATGTAGTACATGTATGTGGTGCCCCTCTCCAGATACTCCTCCTAATATGTAGTACATGTATGTGGCTCATTATGATAATACTCCAGGTTACATATGGGCATTCTGCATAACTCACAATGGAGACAGGGGAAACAAAGATGCACAGACACCCATAGTGTAGTATTTAAACCATCAATTTTCTTATTTATTAAAATGTATGCACTCACATTCAATAAGTTAAAGCCACACTTAAAACATGAAAAACCTTGATATACTGGGGTGTTCCCCTGCAACTTTTGGTTTGCTTCAGCCTCTCCTCTTTTTCTACGCATTACGTAACGTCACAAGTGAATTCATCAGGGGGAGAGGCCGGCTAACTGGATGTCCCTATATAGTGTCTGCAATGTTTATTTATTGGTGGCAATTTTGTTGTAGTATGTTCCGTGTGCCATTTTCCCTTAGATTTTATTACTGTTATGCGGTGGCCATATTCCTGAGGATTTCCAATACATTATAATGGTGGCTATTTTGTTGAAGTAATGGCAAGTAGTCATGAGTTTATCTCTTTTATTCTTATGGTGCCCATGCTCCTATGAATTTACCTATATTTTAAAAAACTCAGCTTTTTTATTGAAATACTTAAAATAGATGTACTAGGTTCTTTTTACTTCGGATCTATATGTAAGATTTACATTATTAGCGTTGCTTGCACCATTCCAACCCCATCCTATTTGTTATTACAGGTTTTCATATTCATATTTATAAACGATTCTAATATTAATACAATATAATTGATATACTCTACATACATATGACAATACAAATATTATAAAATACTTATATTATTTAAAATTAAATCTAAACATACATGATATTCCCCTTTATATATAGCCTTCATAATTTTCTATATTTTTAAAACTCATAGTATGTGTCTATTGGTTAATTGTTTAGTAATTGCTAGTAAAGCAGTTTAAGTCAAACTCCACGTTTAACCCATGTAGCACCATGGTTTTGAGAGTGTGGATCCATCTTGATTCTTGTTTACCAAGGGTTCTAATTTTGAGATCTCCTTGTCAGTTTTTTTCTATAACTCTCTATTTCCCAAAATGTTATCTGTCTTGGGTCTTTGTTATGATTGTGAGCGAAATACTTTGACAAATGATGTTTGGAAATCCTTTCTTTATATTTTGTAAATGCTCTTTTATCCTCACTTTTAGGGGTCTTTTGGTTCTCCCAACATATTGCAGGCCACACTTGCATTCCACAATATAAACCACTCCCTCATTGTTGCAACTAAAGTCTCTAATTGTTTGAGTTTCACCTGTGTATGTAGCTTGAAATTCTGTTACTTTCTTCCTAGATTGTTTGGTTTGATTGCAGGCAAAACTGTTTTAACAAGGGTAAAATCCTTTGCCTTCAAAGAAAGTCTTTCTTTTTGGTGGTGGGTCCACCACACTTTTGACCACTTAATCCTTTACCCCACATGCAAGTTTTGTTTTATATTTCATGCTTGTTTGCAGTAAATTCACCACTTTTCTACTCTACTGGAGTATGGATTACTGCTTTATAAATACACTGGAAAAGTTCTCTCTGTCAGATGAGCTCTTGATGAAGTGTACAACTTTTTATAAATACTAAATAGACACCTTTGGGCTGAATGAAACATAAAGTATGATGAGTTGTTATGAGAAACAGCTTGCTTTAGTCATAGCTATCTCTTAGCTACTGTTTTCAGAAATTGGCCCAATTTTGATGGACCAAATAGAGGCCTTTTTATTTAGACTTTTTTAGATATATATATCTAGATACCAGACAGTATTTTTGTGTATTTCCACATTTCTGTGCCTTAGTCTCTGTAGATTTAGGAAGACACTCTTGCTTGACTTGAAATCTGCTAGAGATCAGACCTGTTATTGTGACACAAAAATATTATTGTTTCCTTTCAAGCATGTAAGAAGAAGCTCTCATAAGGCCAATGCACTTCTTTGTATAACTTTTATTGACGCTGTCACACTTCAAGCTTCATCTCCTGGACACGTCACCCACATCTGTCCTGGTATTAATTATAAACAACATCTCTGTCTGCCAAACCCTTGGTGCCCATTAAATGCTACATTCAACCTTTCATTTTTGACGTCACCTGGGCCTGACACTCTTCATGTCGCTGTCACATGGGCCTTCTGAAGCGTGGCCATGAAGGACGTGTTTAACGGGACAGAAATAAGCTTTGTGAAATATTAATAAGGTTTCCATGCCTGTAATATGAAAAACTTATAGTGGAAGAATTGTGTCACTTATTTAAGTAGCATTCACAATATAACCAGTGTTGTCATGAGCCCCCAGGGTCTGGCAATAGATATTAACATTCTTTAGTAAAATATCACTTATATATAGTGCCTTCCAGCCTTAACAATTCCATAGAAAATTGTTAATATGATAGAACTGATGCTGGGAAATATATGCACTAGAGCTGAACCCACTAACACAGCTAAATGCACAGATGAAATACATATACAGTTGTGCTCATAAGTTTACATACACTGGCAGAATTTATGAATTCTTGGCCATTTTTCAGAGAATATGAATGATAACACAAAAACATTTATTTCACTCATGGTTAGTGTTTGGCTGAAGCCATTTATTATCAATCAACTGTGTTTACTCTTTTTAAATCACAATGACAACAGAAACTACCCAAATGGCCCTGATCGAAAGTTTACATACCCTGGAATGTTTGGCCTTGGTACAGACACAGAAGGTGGTACACACAGGTTGAGATGGCAATTAAAGGTTAATTTCCCATATTTGTGACTTTTTAAATCACAATTAGTGTCTGTGTATAAATAGTCAATAAGTTTGTTAGCTCTCACATGGATGCACTAAGCAGCCTAAACACTAAGCCAAGAGGAAGCAGAAAACAGTCAAAAGACCTGCGTACAAAGTAATGAAACTTAACAAAGGTGGAAAAGGATAGAAAAAGATTTTCAAAGCCTTGAATATGCCAGTCAGTACTGTTTAATCCCTTATTAAGAAGTGGAAAATTAGGGTCTTTTTTGATACCAAGCCAAAGTCAGGTAGACCAAGAAAGATTGCAGCCACAACTGGCAGAAGAATTGCTCAGGATACAAAGAAAAACCCACAGGTAACCGCAGGAGAAATACAGGCTGCTCTCCAAAAAGACGGTGTGGTTGTTTTTAAGAAGCACAATTCAACGAGCTGCATGGTTGAGCTGCCAGAAGGAAGCCTTTACTGCGCCAGTGCCACAAAAAAGCCAGTGAGGCATGTCAAGGTGTTGTTGGGCATATTGTAACCAGGCTTATCATATTCTCTGAAAAATGTCCAAGAAATCATAAATTCTGCCAGGGTATGTAAACTTATGAGCACTGAACAGACAAAAACAGTCTAGCGCCAGGAAACTGGGACATCTATTGCACTAAGAACCTTGTGAATGTCCTGAAAGAGCCCAAAAGAGCAGCTGTGTGGATGAGCACACCAGGAGGGGTGTGAATACAAGTAAAAACATTCAGCGCTGATGGGGACAGTCTTGAAAGGACAAACAGTCAAATAATAAAAACGTTCAAAGAGATAAAAACATGTGTAGATTTAATAATAACATGTGATTGGATGAAAAATTAGCACAACTGTAAGTGAGCTGTCCTACTAACCACAGGATTTGTATATCTGTCTATCAAGGCTGGACACAATGTAACCCTCTCTAGGAGGGTTGGAGACTTGGTTTTACTCTGTTGACATTACATTGAACTTACAAGTTCTGTCCCCTCCAGACTGTGACTGAAAATGAAAAGAGAAGCAGCAGACTGATGAACTCATCTGTTGCTTCTTTCATTACCAGTCACTATGAAAAACATGATAATACATATGAAATGCAGCACACCTGACTAGCTCCTCGTGCTGCTTTTCCTTCTCTTAGATCTACTGTATATTGGATCACAGGAGACTAATAGTAGCTCATATTTGTGTACTTATACTGCTTGTATTAAGAACATACATTTAAAGTGGTTCTTCTTCCTCTTTGAAAAAAATTAAAGTCAGCACCTACCAATAATGTCGCTTAATATTGACGCTGAATACAAAGACACTCACTTGTCAAGGGATCCAGCGCCGTCCTCACCCAAAACCAATTCTTTACCTGTCTTCGGGTCCCTGGTGCTGACATGTTTACTATGGGCAGTCAGCTGTGATCCTTTGCGGCTTCATAGCTGGTTTCCCACTACGCTGCGCTTTGTGAATGGTTCTGCAGCCTTCTGGGAACTTTGACATGTCTCAGAAGGTTGCAGGCTCAGTGGTGGGAGAACTTTTTGGGCATCTCATGCAGCGCTCTGACCAGAAGTGGGAGCTGTCAAAACCAGGAACCCTCTTCCCCCTCCGTCCCTAAAAGAGTGCCAGAAATAGAAAAGGAGGGAGGAGGAGGCCATAAAGCAAAACTTCCACTTTAGTATGAAGTTTTGCTTTATTGTAAGTTTTCATGATTACAGAAATGTCTGTATATATTCCTGGAGCTGGACTTTAACGACTTGTTGGGAAAATTTTAAAATTTTTTGCATCTTTTTTGTTAGAAATTACTTTGAACCCAAGACAATTAAATATTTTCTAAAAGCATAGACCACAGAAAGTAAAATAATTGCAATTTTGTATGTTGCATGATATTTCCAGGAAAAAAATACACTGAAATGAATTTTAGTCTAGACAAACACAATATTACACCCGATGTTTTGGTGAAGTATAAAAGATGGGGCTGTGTCAAGTAAATAGATATCAAAATGTCAAACACTAAAAATATGTACGCCCATAAAATTATGAAAACCTATAGTACCAGAAATTCTCCAAAGGCAACACTTTACAGCCTTCACAGGTTATCATTTTAGAGATAACAATGAATTATGGGCATAGAATTATTGCTTTCACTCTGACCTTCGTGGGGATATCTCATACATGTGGAGCAATTCATGTTTACATACATGCACATGCCATATACTGCAGAATTGCAACAGGGTATGTATGGGGTGGTGGGGTGCTTTTATATCGTATTATTTTTATTTCATTTGTATGCCTTTTTAACTTGTTATGCATTTCTTCATTTAACTTTATTGCTATCTCAAGGGGGCTAACCAATCCCCTATGTGTTAGAATGGGCAGTTGACAGATCCTCTTATGGTGACATCAGGGGTCTATTAGAGCAACAATGTCAAGTCTGCCCTCCATTGCAGCTAACAAAGCACAGATTATGCTTGAGCATGCTTCCCAACTACAATATCCTTGGAATGACAGCTCAGAAGCCAGAAGTGAAGTAATGCACTTCACTTTAGGGTTCATTAGTCACAGGGGTTCTGAGAATGGATGTTATCCAATCACCTCTTGCTGTGAATGTTACAGCAGTTTACCATGGCTCCCTGGTCCAGAGCTACACATTCAGAGCCCAGTAAAGGTGATCTCTAGAGCCACCGGAATGCACCTGTAAGCTGATTTACCCTTTTAATGACAGAATGCTTATAAACGTACCTTGGTAGGCTAGGGGTTAACTTACAGTTTATATTTTACCAAGACTGCAGTGAAATCTGTTGCTATATATTGACCATTTATGGAATCTAAAGCCAAAACTTTTTTTTTCAGTTTTAGTCAGAATATGTAAATGATAAAACTTCTGATGATTTTTATTGTTGTCTGTTTGCCCCTAAGGAAATTAACCCTCCATATTTGGCCAATGATATCATGAGTATCCTAGCCCATTTGTAATTGCAGCTGCACATAATTGTCAACTGACATGCTCATTTGATATCTTCCCCTTAAGATAAGGGTCATGCATAAGACATTTGTAGATTTTTATGAAACTTGGGTAATGCATTAAAAGTTGGTATAATGGATGACTTGCGTATGATTATTCCATTGTATCTTTATGAATAAGTGCTGACAACTAAGCTCTATGAATGATCTCAACAAATTCATTTTGAAAATTCTTAACCCTTTCCTCAGAAATCCATTAATACCATTCTTTAATTCTCAAGAATTCCTGCCAAATATGTTCATATTGGGTATTATCTATAATAACCACAATGCCACCTTTATAAGATGCTTTAATTTCTATGTGATATTCTTTTCTAATTTGAGCAATACCTGGTATTGTGATAGTGTCAGATTAAAAGGCTCTCTACTACTTAATTAAACTTCTCCAATTTCTTTGGTATTTTGTTGTAGTAATGTCCAAATATTAGCATTCATTTCACGGGCAGGAAATGTTTTTTGATTTACACTTGTATGTCGCATATGAATCAAGCAGGGATCCATATGTGGATTTTGTATGTCATCTGATTTAGGGGCAGGACTGTCAACTACTAAAATGGAACCAACTGGATCTTCATTATCTATGTTGTATATAAAATACATTATTTTTCCACAGTAATTGGACAAGATCCTAAAAACCATAAAATCATTAATTGTAAAATACTTCCACCAATCAGTAATTTTATACAATGGTCTTTATCATACATGACCTTTAAGGTCATATTGCGAACAAATAGATGTATATCTTCAATTATTTTAAACTTGTTACTGTAATCTTGAAAGGGACAAAAAACAAGACCTGACCTGAATACTTCTATCTCTCCTCCAGAAAGACTATATTGTGTTAAATTGATACTTCTAATTGGTCCATTCCAGAGGTATCTTAAATAGAAATTGTTTCATGCTCCATACTTTTTTACCCATCTACCATTATTGCTTTTTGAAAAAAAACAAGGAAGAAGAAGAGAAACTGTTGAAAGTTGCACCCAAGTTCAGTGCGTGACCATGACTTTAATGCCCCGTACACACGGTCGGATTTTCTGGTGGAAAATTTGTGATCGGAGCGTGTTGTCGGAAATTCCGACCATGTCTGGGCTCAATCAGGATTTCTCCATCGGATTTTCCGACACACAAAATTGAGAGCAGGCTATAAAGTTTTCCGACAACAAAATCCGATCGCGTCAATTCCGACCGTGTGTGGACAATTCCGACGCACAAAGTGTCACGCATGCTCAGAAGAAATTCCGAGACGAAACAGCTCGGTCTGGTAAAATTAGAGTTCTGAATGGATAGAGCACTTTCGTCAGGCTTCTTTCTTTCTTATTTATCGTGATTCCCTCAATATATTATGATTTGTCACATCTGACCAAAAATCCATATCATTTTTTTTGTGTTTTTTTTGTTTTTTTCAAGCCTGATGTGATTTTTTAATTTATTTTTTTGGTTTGTATTTTTTTCAAGGCTGATCTTGTATTTTTTTTGTTTTTTTTAGTTATTTAATATCCAGAATATTTTTGTGTGTGTTTTGTGTGTTAAGTTACCACAATACCATTATTATCTTGTATTATATAATCTCAAGGAGATTGCTTGGTGTTGGTGTCTCTTGTTAATTTCACATTTTATTTTGAAATGTACCTGCCTACTCACAAACAAACTGTCCTTTTTGAAGGAAAACACACATAGGCGAGTCTAATTGAAACCAAAAAACCTTTATTAAGGGCTCACAACCAAACAAAGAGGGAGGCAACGCTGGAGAAACAGCAGAAATCGGTGAAGCCTTTGGCCCCCAGGGCACACATCAATTATTTTACTGCAAAATTGGTGGCCTGAGGAGTCCATATATAAGGGAGTGCAGTCTGGTCCAGAAGTCCCAGAGATCCTGAAAGCAGCAGATGACATCTGTGTCCCCAGGCTGTGATCATACAAGAGGCTGCATCTTTTGTCAGACCAGACTGAACCCAGGGTCATCACTCTCTGGTCTTCCTTCCATGCTTCCTTCCACGCTGTGGCTGTGGTGGTGGAGTTGTGGCAGGAGGAGGAGGAGGATGTTCCAACTCACTCAGGTGGGTATTGGGTGTGATTTCGCCCCTCACCCCCTTAGTTAAGACTTTATAAAGAAGGTCCTCACACAGCTGGCGTTGGTCCTCCTGCATGCCCTGCAGTTTGGTGGTAGATATGCAGGCAAAGGCCTCTTCAGGAGTGGGGGTGGCTCTGAGGGAAGCAGAAGCCTCCTGAATGAGCCTGAGAGCTGAATCCTGCACGTGACTCCCTTCCTGGGTCTTTTGTTTGGAAGGCGGAGGGGAGGGACCTGCGATTCTGTCAGGCTCCTACTGGTCCCAGGCTTCTCCTGGCTGCCACTTAGCCCCGCCTCCTCCTGGCTGCCACATTCCACAGCCTCCTCCTATGTGCCACATTCCAGAGCCTCGTCCTGGCTGAGGTCTTCCTGTGTATGAAAAAGGGACATAGTTTTAGTTATTACTTCATCAATCACACACAATTTTCATCTCACGACTGTTGCAAATTGAATGTTAACAAATATAAAAGACTATCATTCTGAGCCCAGCATTTTTCATTCTTGTCCCAATTATTTTTGCCCACTACTGTCTATTGATATGTAAAACACTTTATTAAATTAGCAATTAGTGATCAATAATAACATTTAGTAAACATCATTTCTTTATTGACCAGAACTCTGTAGAAGAATGCTATACCTGGCTCAAGCTGGGCTCCTCAACTTCTTCCTGGCTGGAAGTCCCAGGTTGGACATCGGAAGCCTCAGCTGGGGTGGAAGGAAGAGTGGAAGGAAGGGTTGAGAGGGATTCCCTGACTCCAGTCTGGTCTGACAGAAATCACAGTCTCTCATAGTACCACAGCCTGGGGACATAAACATCATCTGCTGCAGCTCCGGATCTCTGGGAATCCGTGACCTTCTTGCGCTCCCTAAGATAAGTGCTCCTCAGGCCACCAATTTTGGCTTTTAAATAGGGGATGGTTGCTGTGGGGACCACTGGCTTCACCAACTCCAGCAGTTTCTCCAGCGCTGTCTGCCTCTTTTGTTTATTATTATAATGTGGATGTTTCACCTGCCACAGACAGGGCAGCTCCCTGTACTTGTCTATGAACAGGGGGAGGAAGTTGTGGTCATTGAAGCCATCCATTGAAGGGGTTTGAAAAAAACCCTGGAAATCCATCTCCCCTTCCCTGAGGAGCCTACATTGGCTAACCGTAAAGAACCAAATCACTTTCAAGACCCTCTGCCTCACCCACAAATGTATACAAGGAAACGCTCCTCAATACCTATGCGAGAAAATAAAGCACTACACACCCAATCGCAGTCTTCGATCTTCTAATCAAAACCTCCTCCTTATTCCAAAAACCCACTACAAAACAAAAGGAGAACGAAGATTCCCAGTCCAAGGACCACGGTTATGGAACGCTCTACCTACTCACATGCGCATGGAAGAAAACCATCAGACCTTCAGGAAGAAACTCAAGACCTACCTCTTCTAAGAAGCTGGACAACACAGGACAGATCTAGCGCCTTGAGGCGATTCAGTTCGCATTTGCAGCACTATACAAATCATTCATTCATTCATCCATTTTATCTGCAAGACACAACACGAGACAAACCCTAATGTCAGGCAAAACTCTCCTAATCTTGTTACAATATAGGCCTCAATCTAGAAGCAGTATAGGCCCAAGTTTAGATCTTACCTTCGTTATCAGGATCGGCGCCTCCGATACTCCTTCCTCCGCTCACAGATCGTACGTACTACGCACGCGTGTTACGATTTATACACACTGCGCATGTGTGAAACTCCGCCCGCCCCTGACGTTCTTTCTATTCAATTCCCCGCCCCTTCTCGTTCGGCGCAGTGGGGGAAGAGCACATGGCGGAGACACAGCAGGTGCGTGCTAATTACAGCAACGAGGAGGAGGGGGAGGAAAGCCCGGAGCCAGAAACGTCACGATCCAGAAGGAGATGATTTAAAGCCTCAAATATGTCCTTTGGGGTTGGAGATGGTCGACATCCTGAAGAGGGCCGACTATGATGGGAAGTATGGACCTTACCCCAACCCCAATGTCAGAAAGGCCAAGATCATTGCGAAAGTGGTCAAGAGTCTGCACCGGAATTTCGGGGTACGACGATCGAAAGATCAGCTCAGGAAACGGTCGTCGGACCTCAAATTAAGAGAGCACGAGCAGTACAGAAAGATCCGGAGAGTGCTGCAAAAAGGTTAGTAGTTGTCCTGTGTTCCTATTCTTTAGTTTTATTACGTTCATGCTGCTCCATGTGCTTTTCTTAACTGTTATCCAGTTTAAAATGGCAACTTTCATGTTCATGGGCACATTATTCGTTCGTATAAAACATTGTTCGTTCGGCCTAGAAAACACCATTGTTTTGGCCATATGCATTTGCCCACATTTTTTATGGCCTACTTGTCTGAAAATAATTTGGTAGTGTAGATGGGTTTGTAACTAGAATGAAATGCAAACTAGATTCTGTGTAAGGAGAGGACACTCAGCGGTTTTCACATCTGGACTCTGGAGCACTAGTGTGGGTCATAAGAACACCCTTTTTATTAGGTTGCCCACACAGGTGCTCCAGTGTATACTATAGGGGTGTCTCCATCTGTGAAGCTTGTACAAAACAGGTAAAGTATTGAAGCTTGACAAAGGACAATACAAATTCTACATCTTGGAACTCTGCCAAAATAGACAATTGTACCCCACTTCCAAGCAATGTTTCATATTCCTATTTCTGCCATCAAATATCTGTGTGCTAAGTATCCCTATTTTTTTTTCCATAGGGGAGAAAAGACTCGGAGGACACCCCTCATCCGAGGAAACCACAGACTCCCTACCTCTGGAAGAAGGGGAAATCCACCAAAGCCAAGCAGAGCAGGAGGAGGAAGATGTGGTGGAAATTGGCACCACAACAGGTGAGTGTCTGCGACCACAGGCTCAGGTAAGAGATGGATGCCGGCATATTTATAATACATGGTGTGTTTTTGTTTCTATCTTTTTAGGTGATCGTGATGTTGTGGATCCAAGGCATTTCACCTCGGAAAGTGCACAGATCCTGATCGGGGAGATCATGGGGTGTAATAGGGACTTGGAAAACATCCTGAAAAACATCAATGATGTTCAACAAAAAATGAAGAACATCATTGATGTTTTAGGGAGAGTTTAAAACCCCTCCAAATCCCTTGGGTTTTTTGTGTGCATCTTCAAAATTTGGCTTTTTCTGGGGTGACTTCACCCCATCTGAACGCAATATCAAACACAGTTTGTAAATACTCATGTCTGATATTGCCTTCAAGTTCTACTAAATGTGAACTTTGTAAGTTCAAGCTTGGTGTCTTTCTTGTTGGTTTTAAACATGCCTGTTTTATCTTAAATGGACATTTCTACTTTTTCTAATGTGACCCCAAAAATTGTTATACATAAAAACATGTTGGTTTGTTTTAAAAACCTTTTCTAAATGCACATGTGATTGTGCTGGTATTAAAAAGATTGTTAATCAAGAATGTGTGGATTATTGTCTCAACGCTCCAACACTTTTGTGGTGCTCTAATTGGTGTTTTCTGTGACAATGGGTGTTATTTCCTAAGGGCAAATCCACTTTGTACTCCAAGCTCAGTTTCAAGTGCACTTGTAGTGCAAAGTGTCTTTGCCTTTAGTAAATAACACCCAACAGTGCTTTGTAAGGTTACACAATCACGCCATTTTCAGGACTCACCACATTTCTGTCAGGGTCAGCTAAAAGAAACACAAGCAGTAAATGTCACCAAAGATTTGAGTAGTTTTTTTTTTATTATTTGAAAAAGGTTTCAGACATTGTCTGGCATATTGATAGCACCCCTACCCGCAAAAAATTCAAGGTATCTTAGCCGGACATCACGGGCACTCAGGGGGGGCAAGCCACTACGGCCACTTTCAAGCGCTGTCAGGGTTGTTTCATTTAGAATTACAGCCTCAGGCCCAACTGAGCCAGCATAGTTGGCAGAATGTTGCTGTAAAAAGTTGTGTAGAACACAGCACGCCAGGATAATATGATTCAGTTTATACTCCGCCATGTGTATGGGTGTAAGAAATAGGCGGAACCGTCTGGCCATGATTTCAAACGTGTTCTCCACCACTCTTCTGGCTCTGGCCAGCCGGTAATTAAAAACCCTCTGGTCCGGGGTGAGGGTCCTCATTAGGAATGGCCGCATAAGATGGTCCCCCAGGGCAAACGCTTCATCTGCAACGAAGACAAATGGGAGTCCTTCCACATTGTCTTCTGGAGGTGGCAAGTCTAAGCTGCCATTCTCGAGACGCCTGTAGAACTCCGTCTGGGTGATGACTCCACCATCGGACATCCGGCCATTCTTCCCCATGTCCACTTACAGGAACTCGTAAGTAGCCGACACCACCGCCAACATCACAATACTATTGAACCCTTGTAATTATAATAGTATGACCCCGAGTTTGGGTGGTGGGACGATGTGGACGTGTTTCCCATCAATTGCCCCTCCGCAGTTAGGAAAGTACCACCGCTGGGCAAAGTGGGAGGCTACAGTCTGCCATTCCTGTGGTGTGGAAGGAAACTGTGGAGTCAAACAACAACAAAAAATTAGTCATTTTGCACATAAACAGGGAAAGCAGATTAGACACAAACCTTCTTGGCCAACATCAAGATAACATTTATTTGAGGGAGTTTTTAAAGACCAAAGTATAAGGTACACCTATCAGATCCCCCCCCCCCCATGGGCCATTTTTAACATTTTAGGGGGGGAGCTCTTGGACAGGTAACCCTCTCCACTTCATTGAGAGATGAATGCCTAAATAATGGGTATTACTTTGGCCAGCCCCTCCTTAGTTACACTATTGGCAACCCACTGGACAGGTAAGAAGTGTCATAATACAAAGATATAAATACACATTGTACACATTTGAGCACATTTGGAAATTCTACTATTACCTATCAAGATAATAATAGTATACAAAAACTTTAAACAGTACCATTTGAAAGTATATAGGCAGGCCCTTGCACTACATGCTTTGGGGAATTCATCCATAAATCTGACCACTAAAGAGATGGGTATAGTGTGTATGGGTTTGGCAAAGTCACCAGATAGATGATTGAGGATAGATAGAGAAATGGTATCATCTGACTTAGCAGTTGGGGGGAGGGAGGGTTCCAAATGATTTGGGGACCCCCCCAAAAAAAGCCTCGGGCACTCTGCCTGAATTTAAAGCACAAATCACATTTTAAAGCATTTTAGGAGGTGTTTGCGGTAAAGCACTACTATGGAGCTGATAAAATACATTGTTAAGTGAATACACGGGGTGAATATAGGGCCAGGAGACCATGCTGGGGAGGTAAGTGAAGGCAAATATGTATGAAGGAGAAAAAAAATAATTACATAAAAATCCAGCATGCATGAGGACAAAGGGGACATTAACAGTATATTCCAATCATGGTAATTAGGGAACGAGGAAAGAAATACAATACATTATCAAACATTAAATACAATAAAATGTGATATTAAAGGATAAATCTTACTTTAATATACTCCTTCTGCAGGACCTGGATGATGGCAGAACAGGTCTCTGGGATAATGATCCCCAGAGCCTGGGGGGAGATGCCTGTTGAGAACTTCAAGTCCTGCTGGCTTCTCCCCGTCGCCAATTACCGCAGGGTGGCGACGAGCCTCTGCTCCGGAGTGATGGCTTGCCTCATGCAGGTATCCTGCCTGCTGATATAGGGGGTCAGCAAAGCCAACAAACAGTGAAATACGGGTTCCGTCATCCGTAGAAAGTTCCTGAAATCATCAGGATTATTCTCATGGATCTCACGGAGCAAAGGCATGTGACAGAACTGGTCACGCTAGAGCAACCAATTCTTGGTCCATGAACTCTTCCCCACCCTGTTCATGGACTGGACTTGTATCAAGGTAAGGACCCCAACACCAAGCCCCGCACAGCACGAACTCTATGAGGTGTACGTATATGCAACATGACTAGAAAACGGTCAGCTGCTCAGAACGAAGTAACAGAATGCACTGAAGAACAGCAAGGCCTGTGAAGAGCGACCTGAAAAACAGTAACGAACGAACAAGAACACAATGACAAGAGTCACGCATAACTCGCTGCACGCACTGAAGAGCAGATACAAACCCACAAGCACAAACTGAACAGCAGAAAATGATCTGAAAACCACGGGTCTGAAAAAGCGCGAATCGTCCCAAACTTTTACTAACACGAGATTAGCAAAAGGAGCTCAAAGGGTGCCGCGGTTCTGAACTGGCTTTTTCTAGTCTCGTCATACGTGGTGTACGTCACCGCGTTCTTGACGATCGGAAATTCCGACAACTTTGTGCGACCGTGTGCACGCAATACAAGTTTGAGCCAACATCCATTTGAAAAAATCCATGGATTTTGTTGTCGGAATGTCCGATCAATGTCCGATCGTGTGTACGGGGCATTACTCTGCGATCCATCTCTACTGTTACCCACCTGTGAAATATAAGGGATATAAGGGTTTATTCGAGAGTAGATTAATGGTAACGCCATCTGATCTTAATATTTTATTAATGTGTAATTGTTACTTTGTATGCCTTTCATTGTTCCTGATCAGATGAGGTGATCAATGCACCCTGATTTGATATCACTTTCTAACTTTTGGCCCCATCAATTACGTCATAGTATTCCTTTCAGAAGCATTGCCATTGACACTTCCTTATACCAGTCTTTATGTGATAAAATTTGATTGATGTTTTCATGTTGATCATTAACAAGTATTACTATTTTTGGCTCCATATGTAAGGGGTTTTCCAGTTATGTCATGGTTACAGTGCCTTGAAAAAGTTTTCATATCCCTTGACATTTTCAACATTTTGTCATGTTACAACCAAAAAACATAAATGTATTTTATTTGGATTTTATGTGATAGACCAACACAAAGTGGCACATAATTGTGAAGTGGAAGGAAAAGGATAAATGTTTTTCAGAATTGTTTACAAATAAATATGTGAAAAGTATAGCGTGCATTTGTAATCAGCCCCCCTGAGTCAATACTTTGTAGAACCACCTTTCGCTGCAATTACAGCTGCAAGTCTTTTTGGGGATGTCTCTACCAGCTTTGTACATCTAGAGAGTAACATTTTTGCCCGTTCTTCTTTGCAAAAGGAGAGTGTCTGTGAACTGCAATTTTCAAGTCTTTCCACAGATTCTCAATTGGATTTAGGTCTAGACTTTGACTGGGCCATTCTAACACATGAATATGCTTTGATTTAAACCATTCCATTGTAGCTCTGGCTGTATGTTTAGGGTTGTTGTCCTGCTGGAAGGTGAACCTCCGCCCCAGTCTTAAGTCTTTTGCAGACTCTAACAAGTTTTCTTCTAAGATTGCCCTGTATTTGGCTCCATCCATCTTCCCATCAACTCTGACCAGCTTCCCTGTCCCTGCTGAAGAAAAACATCCCCACAAACATGATGCTGCCACCACCATGTTTCACGGTGGGGATGGTGTGTTCAGGGTGATGTGCAGTTAGTAGTTAGTTTACCACCACACATAGCGTTTTGCTTTTAGGCCAAAAAGTTCAATTTTGGTCTCATCTAACCAGAGCACCTTCTTCCACTGGTTTGCTGTGTCCCCCACATGGCTTCTCGCAAACTGCAAACGGGACTTCTTATGGCTTTTTTCAACAATGGCTTTCTTCTTGCCACTCTTCCATAAAAGCTAGATTTGTGGAGTGCATGACTAATAGTTGTCCTGTGGACAGATTCTCCCACTTGGGCTGTAGATCTCTACAGCTCCTTCAGAGTTACCATGGGCATCTTGGCTGCTTCTCTGATTAATGCTCTCCTTGGCCTGTCATTTTAGGTGGACGGCCATGTCTTGGGAGGTTTACAGTTGTTCCATACTCTTTCCATTTTCGGATGATGGATTGATTCATGATGCTGTTTGTTCACTAAGGTTCTTTAACAAACCTCTGAGGGTTTCACAGAACAGCTGTATTTATACTGAGATTAAATTGCACACAGGTGGGCTCTATTTATTAATTAGGTTACTTCTGAAGGCAATTGGTTCCACTAGATTTTAGTTAGGGGTATCAGAGTAAAGGGGGCTGAATACAAATGCACGCCACACTTTTCACATATTTATTTGTAAAACTTGTTGAAAACCATTTATCATTTACCATTCACTTCACAATTATGTGTCACTTTGTGTTGGTCTATCACATAAAATCCCAATAAAATACATTTACATTTTTGGTTGTAACATGACAAAATATGGAACATTTCAAGGGGTAGGAATACTTTTTCAAGGCACTGTATTTGCAAAGATCCCAAGGCCACTAATTGTTGTTTAGTTAGATTCCACTTCCTAGATCCATGTTTGTCATACTTTCAATATCTTTAACAGTTTGGTTAAAAAAAAAAAGGCAGAGATATTTGCATTCAAGCGGAGAAAGGGGGGATATGTTTTTGATTGCTCCTTAAGATCTTTTTTGGATTGGAATTACTTCAGAAAATTCACCAGTAATCAAAATCTATGCAACCAATTTCATCCTCATACACCATCCCCATTTAGTAGTCCCACTAGCTCTTTTAGGGCTTTACCCACATGCCGACCGCCGCAGGCCAATTTACGTTGAAAGAATGGCAAGAGCAGGCAAAAGGGCATACCCGTACATCCCTTTGAAATTCCCACCTAGCGGGCACGCAGCACAGGAACGTGCCCACGGGTCCCGCAAACTCGATGTTCGCCGGCGGCCCGCGATTGCGGTGAGGAGAGGCAGAATGGGGAGGTGACAATGTAAACAAGGCATTTCCCTGTTCTGCCTAGCAACATGACAGGGATCTTCTGTTCCCTGTCATCAGGAGCAGTGATCTCTGTCATGTTGTAGTGAGCCCATCCCCCCTACAGTTAGAACACATCCAAGGAACACACTTAACCCCTTTGATTGCCCTCTAGTGTTTAACCCTTTCCCTGCCAGTGACATTTATACTGTAATCAGTGGCTATTTTTAGCTCTGATCGCTGTATAAAGGTCAATGATCCCAAAATAGTGTCAAAAGTGTCCGATCTGTCTGCCGCAATGTCGCAGTCATGATGAAAATCGCAGATCGCTGCCATTACTAGTAAAAAAAAAAATTAATAATAAAAAATGGCATAAATCTATCACCTACTTTGTAGACGCTATAATTTTTGCGCAACCCAATCAATATACACTTACTGCGATTTTTTTTACCAAAAATATGTAGAAGAATACATATCGGCCAAAACTGAGGAAAAAAATTGTTTTTTTATATATTTTTTGGGGATATATATATTTTAGAAAAAAGTTAAACATATTGCTTTTTTTTCAAAATTGTCGCTCTTTTTTTGTTTTTAGCACAAAGAATAAAAACAGCAGAGGTGATCTAATACCACCAAAAGAAAGCTCTATTTGTGGGAAAAAAAAGGACATCAATTTTGTTTGGGTACAGCGTTGCACGACTGCGCAATTGTCAGCTAAAGCGACGCAGTGCCGAATTGCAAAAAATGCTCTGGTCAGGAAGGGGGTAAATCCTTCAGTAACTGAAGTGGTTAAAGTCACGCCTAATACACTATATTACCAAAATTATTGGGACGCCTGCCTTTACACACACATGAACTTTAATGGCATCCCAGTCTAATGCCCCGTACACACGGTCGGATTTTCCGACGGAAAATGTGTGATAGGACCTTGTTGTCGGAAATTCCGACCATGTGTAGGCTCCATCACACATTTTCCATCGGATTTTTCGACACACAAAGTTTGAGAGCAGGCTATAAAATTTTCCGACAACAAAATCCATTGTCGGAATTTCCGATTGTGTGTACACAAATCCGACGCACAAAGTGCCACACATGCTCAGAATAAATAAAGAGATGAAAGCTATTGGCTACTGCCCCGTTTATAGTCCCAACGTATGAGTTTTATGTCACCGCGTTCAGAATGATCGGATTTTCCGACAACTTTGTGTGACCATGTGTATGCAAGACAAGTTTGAGCCAACATCCGTCGGAAAAAATCCTAGGATTTTGTTGTCGGAATGTCCGATCAATGTCCAACCGTGTGTACAGGGCATTAGTCCGTAGGGTACAATATTGAATTGGCCCACCCTTTGCAGCTACAGTATAACAGCTTCAACTCTTCTGGGAAGGCTGTCCACAAGGTTTAGGAGTGTGTCTATGCGAATGTTTGACCATTCTTCCAAAAGCGCATTCATGAGGTCAGGCACTGATGTGGACAAGAAGGCCTGGCTAGCAGTTTCTACTCTAATTCATCATAAAAGTGTTCCAACGGGTTAAGGTCAGGACTCTGTGCAGGCCAATCAAGTTCCTCCACCACAAACTCACTCATCCATGTCTTTATGGACCTTGCTTTGTGCACTGGTCCAAATCATTTGGTGGAGGGGGGATTATGATGTGGGGTTGTTTCTTAGGGGTTGGGATTGGCCCCTTATTTCCAGTGAAGGGAACTCTTAAGGCGTCAGCTTACCAAGACATTTTGGACGATTTCATGCTCCCAACTTTGTGGGAACAGTTTGGAGATGGCCCCTTCCTGTTCCACCATGACTGCGCGCTAGTGCACAAAGCAAGGTCCATAAAGACATGGATGAGTTTGGGATGGAGGAACTTGACTGGCCTGCATAGCATACTGACCTTAACCCGATAGAACATCTTTGGGGTGAATTAGAGCAGAGACTGTGAGCCAGGCCTTCTTGTCCACATCAGTGCCTGACCTCACAAATGCGCTTCTGGAAGAATGGTCAAACACTCCCATAGACACACTCCTAAACCTTGTGGACAGCCTTCCCAGAAGAGTTGAACCTGTTATAGGTGCAAAGGGTGGGCCAATTCAATATTGAACCCTATGGACTAAGACTGGGATTACATTAAAGCTCATGTGTGTGTAAAGGCATGTGTCCCAATACTTTTGGCAATATAGTGTACTGTATATGCATTAGAGCTGAACCCACTAAAACAGCTAAATGTTATTGGGCCCATTCTAATTTCCATATGAGTATTGCTGCCCCTTACCTTCATGCCGTTTATTATTTTTTTCACTATTTCATGTACCATAGTATCAAACTTGTCACCTTTGTGCTTCTTATGCCGTGTACACACAGGCGGACTTTTCGGCATCAACGGTCCGACGGTCTTTCCGACGGACTTTCGACAGACTTTCGAACGTTCGGACTTGGCCACACACGATCACACCAAAGTCCGATGGATTCGTACGTGATGACGTACGACCGGACTAAAATAAGGAAGTTGATAGCCAGTAGCCAATAGCTGCCCTAGCGTCGGTTTTCGTCCGTCGGACTAGCATACAGACGAGCGGATTTTTTGACCGGACTCAAATCCGTCGGAAAGATTTGAAACAAGTTTCAAATCTAAAGTCCATCTGATTTTCGACCGAAAAGGTCTGTCGGAAGTCTGATGAAGCCCACACACGGTCGGATTGTCTGACGGATTCGTTCCGGCGGACGATTTTGGTCGAAAAGTCCGCCCGTGTATACACAGCATTACGGCCCCTACATGTTTGTCCAGTCAACTGTGTTTGTTGAATCTGTAAAGAAACAAAAAAACAATTTGTCATCCACTTACTGTATATGCCTTGCCCTCCACAAAGACTACTTTTTTTCCTTTGCCATCATTAGCTCACTGTTGTACTTTTCCAAAATACTCCCTTAAATTCTGGTCCATGTCATCAAATGACATGCAGCAATAGGACCATTCTTTGACCAGACATTGCTTTTTTTTCCCTCATCATTCTGTTGTAATTCTTGTCTGTATTCACCTTTAAGTAAAAACATATTTACTGAACGCATTTTTAGGTTTCGTTCTTATTCCCCTGTGACTTGATAAGTGATGTGTTTGATGTCTGGGGAGATTTGCACTCTTAACCCGATGGGGTTAAGTTGTCTCTCCAAATACCTTTCTAAATATTTAATGTGCCAAAAAATAGATTTTCTCTGAAGAACTTTTAAACTTCAAAAAGAATCTTGTGATCTCTGTTTCTTTCTTATCCCCTTTCCCACATTTTTGTTGATATAGTAACATCAAACCACCCTATGAAGCTCCATGATAGTCTGCCATTCTTTTCACTGTGAAATGATATATTAACAATACTAGGGTTGCTATACCAACAATATGGACAAAAGTGGTGTCTAGTTACAAGCAGTATGGCTCATGTTTGTATTTTGTACCAACATCCCAAATGAAGAAAGAAAGAAAATCAAAGAAGAGAAAACATGACTCTCAAGGTACTCTATAGATATATTTAGATATTATATCGTATGATCTTATTTTATTATTTGAAATGATTAAAGTAATCAAGTGCAATCGTGTCATTTTTAAAATCGCTTTGTACTTCAAAACGTACCTATGATAAACTTATTGATATATTATTAATTTATTCTGCCTCCATATCAACCAATACATATACAGTACCACACCCACCAGTGGCGGCTGGTGCTAAACATTTTTGGGGGGCAGCAGACCAACCCCCCAAGGTCCACACTCACCTCTCCAGCAATCACGGCGCCTTGGCTTCCCCGGCCTCTCCTCCCGGCTAACCCGGTCTTCTTTAGATCTGCCTCCTGTCCTGATTGGCTGGGAGGAGAAGCCAGAAATCGATAACGAATATTGATTCGCTAGTATCACAAGTGGGAAGGTTAGGGGCACAGTGCTTTGCGCCCCAAGAACAACCTTTTTCAAGCCCATTTAGAGCCTCAAGCTCTTATGCCCCCTACACACGATCGGACTTTCCGCCAACAAAACCGTGGATTTTTGTTCGAAGGTTGTTGGCTGAAACTTGTCTTGCATACACACGGTCACACAGATGTTGGCCAATAATTCCGAACGTAGGAACGCGGTGACGTACAAGACTTACAACGAGCCGAGAAAAAGGAAGTTCAATAGCCAGTGTGGCTCCTTCTGCTTGATTCAGAGCATGCGTGAACTTTTGTGCGACGAACTTGTGTACACACGATTGGACTTTCTGACAACAAAGTTTTGTTGGAGAAAAATTTGAGAACCTGCTAGCAATCATTTGTTGGCGGAAAGTCCGACAGCAAATGTTCGATGGAGCATACACATGGTCGGACTTTCCGACAACAAGCACACATCCAACATTTCCTGTCGGAAAATCCAACCATGTGTACGTGGCATAATCATGTGCTTGAAAAAAAAAGAGAGACACCTCATAAAAAGGCATTAGTCTGGCAGCCCGCATGCAAACTAGGGGGGCAACGCCCCTGCGCCCTTAATGGACTTTTGCCACCACTGACACCCACACCATCAAGTTAATCCTTGTTTATGACACAAAATCGATTGGAAGGTTCCCTGATGGGAATATATTCCTTTACACGTTTTGTAAACCAATGTAGACCAGGAGGAGCAAAAGAGGTAGATATCTTAAGTGGCAAAAATACTTAGTCATTCCATGCACACATTGTAAATATATTGCAACTGTTCAAATAATACGTACCTTTTTACCTGTATACAATCAGGTCCATAAATATTGGGACATCGACACAATTCTAATCTTTTTGGCTCTATATACCACCACAATGGATTTGAAATGAAATGAATGTGCTTTCACTGCAGACTTTCAGCTTTAATTTGAGGGTATTTACATCCAAATCAAGTGAACGGTGTAGGAATTACAACAGTTTGTATATGTGTCTCCCACTTTTTAAGGGACCAAAAGTAATGGGACAGATTAACAATAATCCATCAAACTTTCACGTTTTAATACTTGGTTGCAAATCCTTTGCAGTCAATTACAGCCTGAAGTCTGGAATGCATAGACATCACCAGACGCTGGGTTTCATCCCTGGTGATGCTCTGCCAGGCCTCTACTGCAACTGTCTTCAGTTCCTGCTTGTTCTTGGGGCATTTTCCCTTCAGTTTTGTCTTCAGCAAGTGAAATGCATGCTCAATTGGATTTAGGTCAGGTGATTGACTTGGCCATTTCATATCATTCCACTTCTTTCTCTTAAAAAACTCTTTGGTTGCTTTCACAGTATGCTTCGTCATTGTCCATCTGCACTGTGAAGCGCCATCCAATGAGTTCTGAAGCATTTTTCTGAATATGAGCAGATAATATTGCCAGCTAGTGACAGCTCTTTGGATCTCATATTGAGAGTTGACAGCAACAGATTCCAAATGCAAATAGCACACTTGAAATGAACTCTGAACCTTTTATCTGCTCCTTGTAAATGGGATAATGAGGGAATAACACACACCTGGCCATGGAACAGCTGAGCAGCCAATTGTCCCATTACTTTTGGTCCCTTAAAAAGTGGGAAGCACATATACAAACTGTTGTAATTCCTACACTGTTCACCTGATTTGGATGTAAATACCCTCAAATTAAAGCTGAAAGTCTGCAGTTAAAGCACATCTTGTTCATTTCATTTCAAATCCATTGTGGTGGTGTATGGAGCCAAAAAGATTAATTAGAATTGTGTCGATGTCCCAATATTTATGGACCTGACTGTATGTATAGTGGTAATATGATCACAATTCTCTCTACCTGCATTTTGCCTACATGGGCTGTGAGCAGGGACTAATCTGCAGCATCCGGCTAATACCAGTGACATTGCTGTCTGCTTTTGTGTAGGTCAGGAGCTCTGGATGCCTGTGATGTAACAGGTTTACATTGGGGCTGGTAACCTAGCATTAAGATCCTATGGGTAGTATTGGCAGTCATTAAACAGAAACCAGAAAAAGAACAAAGTACTGGCAGGATCAGTGGTATTGCTGGCCCTTATTAATGTACCGCTACCCCTGTGAGGGACACTTGAAGATGTTTGACCCCAGTGGTTGCTGTGACTTTGACAGTCTCCTCTGACACTCTGGGTTCAGACATCTTCTTACTGTTCAGTGCAGACACAGACTATTGTGCAGTAAGCAAATATTTCTTTACTCAATATTTTGCAACTGAAAAATGAACAGGTTATAGCATAGATGCACATGAAATTATTACAGTTGGCACAATAAACAAAATAATTGTGGGCATAAGGTACCAAAGATGAAAAAAAAAACAATAACTCTAATAGAGCCTATGGCCACAGGTAGGAAAAGGGAAATAGAGTGACCGGCTTGTTGTCTAACTACTCCCTTCTGCCCCTGGTACCACAACCCCAGGATGAGCATAACTGCTAGCAATGTTTAATGGAGTATTTGCAAACTATACAGTAATACACTGGTCTCTATAAGATAGTTCCTTGAAAGCATAAGCAATATAGTACCCAATGTTCTTTGGTGGGGTGGAATGAAGCAAAAGGAGTTATTTTGTTACAGGTGTTCTGTGTCTTCAGCTAGCTCAAATAAGGGCCCAGTACAGCTCCTGTATTCTAACATCCAATGTGGTAATTTGGGTCCATACGGAGCTGCCGCGGGCCTGCACGATACGGTACTCACCCGGCCGGCCACTACCGCTAGGAAAGTCCGCGGCTTCTGCCAACTTCTGGAAACCGGCGGCCATCTTGGTGCTCCCAATACTCCCAAGCTCACTATATGCCACCACATTTTCTTCATGGCTACTGTTTGTTTAGACTGTGATCAAGATAAAAAACCTTTCCTACAACTGCTGAAGTGACTCTGTTATTATCTGCATGAGAATCTGAAAGTACAGTAACAGTATTTTGAGGAATGCATGGCACTGAGCAGATGTGAGTGAGAAGTGCCCCTTACAGCTATCGGCCCTATAGTTCCTGTTATGCCCGCCAAAATACCTAAACTCCGCTCTGCCCCAGGTAAACGATCGGGCAAGAGGTCATTGTCTATTCCAGTTTCCACAGGTTCCATTCAGCAATATTTAGCCAACGCACGTGGCGACCAGGCCCGAACCTCAAGAACAAGCGCCTCTCCCTCATCTCACGCTGCCTCTGTGAGGGAAAGCTCTCCGGCCTCCTCATACTGCTCTGACCTTATGGATGATCCTGGATCCCCCTCTGGTTCCGAAATGTCTACACTGATGAGCGGGCTTAAAAAAGAACTCGCAGGTATGTTTCACAGTCTGGAGAAATCCATTAAAAAAGAAATAACTGCTGTTAGATCTGATATGTCACACATCCTGGCCAGAGTAGAAGAAACGGAGCAACGACAGGACACACACGCCCTAGCCATTAAAGAACTGCAGGACACTGTTACCCAGCTGGCATTTGCCCATCGGGCCTCTCTTTACAAGTTCGAAGACCTCAAGAACCGTAACTGCAGAAATAATATACGGGTCAGAGGTCTGCCGAAAGCAACTAGTGATAGTGACCTCGAACCATCAATACGAGGCATTTTCAATACCATCCTGGGTAATCCTGTCACGGAGCCACTGCGCTTTCACCGTGTACATCGTGCCCTAAGACCCCGTAATGCTAATACAGACCAGCCTAGGGACATTATCTGTCGCTTGCATTACTTTGAGGATAAAAATGCCATCATGATGAAGATGCGGGGTTTGCCTAACATAGACTTTGATGGAGCAGTCATCACCATATTTCCAGACCTTTCCAAGGATACTCTGGACCGCCGTAGAGCCCTAAAGCCACTCCTTGATCATCTGCGTTCGGACGGAATCACAGATGGGGCTTCCCAGCCTGCCTGATCGCCACAAAAAATGGTCGTTCTCACATACTAAGATTTCCGGAGGAACTTTCAACCTTTTTGCAGGATCTTAATCTCCCGTCCATGGAGCTCCCGGGCTGGCAGGACCCAATCCCTAAATTTTCGAATCCAGTGGATCCACTTTGGAGAAAAACTCCTTCAAAGAAGAGACGCACCTCTCTCCCAGGCTCTGCACAAAAACATGGTTGACTTGTGCATTTTTTTCATCTATGTCAACTTTATTAATGTAGATACTCACTCTCCTACAGGTTATTTCTACAAAATCAGGTTTTGGCCGCAGTTTTTCTATTTTTGCCTGCTTATACTTGGCCAAAGCTGACCTGTCATCGGTTTGACCAATGTTCTCTTTTTCCTTTTTCTTTTGTTTTGGTTGCCGTACCAGTTTGATCAACACATGTGTTACCCTGTGAGATCTATGTTGTTTAAGATGAACCTGCTCCTACATACATTACCTTCTTGTTTAACTGAAACTTATTATTTTATTATTTACTTATAGTTATAAGTTATTTGTTTTTCACAGGCCGTGTGCTGTCGGGGCACACTCCCCTCATTACCCCTCCCGTGCAGCGTACCCCCGTCCCCCTTTCCCTTTTTGGGGTGGGCGAGGACGAGCGACCTTAAATTGTTCTATTCAATCCCTGCCCAGGGATTTGGATGGCCTCTCGTTCTCTCTTTCCCCAATGGGACCACTGCAGATTTCTGCGTGTTCTTCACATGTTTCCCACAAGGTCTTCAATTCATGTATATGATGTATATATATGTTCATCCTCTTTTTCTTTTCTCTTTTTCTTTCTTCACATAATCTTCCCCCCCCCCTCCCCCCTCCCCCCTCCTGTTGGCATGCATGAAAATGTAGGCTAAAGGATCCCACTTTGCTATATCAATGGCTACATTAAAGATTACATCATACAGTGTTAGGGGTCTTAATGTCGCTGCTAAGCGGCATCAAGTATTTCGTGAACTAAGACACACTGCATGTTCCATTGCCTTTCTTCAAGAAACGCACTTAACCCACACAACACATGTTAAATTGACCTCACCCCATTTTCCACAGTGGTACTACAGCTTATCAGACACCAATAAAGCTAAGGGAGTGGCCATTGGGTTTAGGTTTTGAAGTGTATCCTTCCGCTTATCTGATATGTTAGCAGATGATCATGGTCGCTTTCTCTTCCTTAAGGGCTTCATAGGTAACACTCAATGTACTTTTGCGAATGTTTACTGTCCAAACTATAATCAACCTACTTTTCTCTCACAAATCCTAACTAAATTATCACAATTTGCTAAAGGCATCATTATCCTCGCTGGGGACATAAATATGCCCCTTGATCCTACAATGGACACATCTCATTTAAACGTTTAGCTTTTGTTAAAAGGAGTCTCTTAGATCATCAACTAATAGATGTCTGGCGCCTGCTCCACCCTAAGGTTAAACACTATTCACATTTCTCTGCAACACACCTGTCTTACTCTAGAATAGATAATATATTCTTAGATCACTTCCATCTTCCTCTCCTCAAATCTGCCCATATAGGAACAGCAACCTTATCCGATCATGCACCTGTGACGATGCGTATGACCATGCCCACCTTATCTCGTACTATAAATAACTGGAAACTTAAGAAGCTCTCTTATCTAACCAAACTGAAGTCTCCATGTTAGCCTCTCACCTGAAGCATTACTTTAAAGAGAACACATCCTCAGTGGCCTCCCCAGCTGTTGTTTGGGAAGCTCATAAGGCAACTATAAGGAGACGATTAATTGAGCTCGGTGCCAGGAAAAAAGGGAGCATGGTCATCAAATAGCACAGGTACTGCAACAAATAGCCGACCTTGATAAACAACATAAACTATCACTTCATAGCGCACATCTCAAAGCCCTCACGCTTAAACGTGAAGAACTACAACACCTCCTAGATTTAGACACTAAAAAGAAATTTCACCGCATATCACAAAAATTCTATGAATGGGGTAATAAACCGAGCAGATTACTTGCTAGATCCCTTAAGGTGAAACAAACACAGTCATTTATCCCTAAAATTAAACTTCCAACAGGGGAACTAGTACATGCAACCCATACATCGCCAAAGCCTTTAGAGAATTTTATGCGGATCTCTATAATGTTACAAATGGTTTAGCCCCTTTACCCTCATCTGGGAGGGACTCCCGAATCCTCTCCTATTTGAAAGCGGCGAACCTTCCCAAATTATCTAGGTCATCCCTTAGGGAATTAGAAGAGGACTTTTCAACTGAAGTATTCCAATCCGCTTTAAAATCCTCTCCATCAGGTAAAGCTCCCAGCCCCGACGGTTTCACTATCCTTTACTACAAGACATTTCAAGATATCTTACTACCTCGTCTCACGGCATATGCTAATTCTATTTCCCAATCTTCAGGCTTACCCCCAGAATCCCTATAAGCACATATCACTGTTATACCTAAACTCGGTAAGGATCCCACCCTTTGCAGCAGCTTTAGACCAATTTCTTTGATAAATACTGACATTAAATTGTTTGCCAAGGTGATGGCTAACCGCATTCTCCCCTTAATACCCAGTTGGATTTCGGCAGATCAGACTGGTTTCATACCACATAGAGAGGCTAAAGATAATTCTCGACGGACAATTTCCCTAATCCAGTATGTTCAAAGGTGTGCCCAACCCTACTCCTTTCTACTGATGTGGAAAAAGCATTTGATAGGGTGGACTGGGACTATCTTAAGCTGACCTTACGTCACTTTGGATTGGGCCCAAAGATGTTCCATCGCATTTCTTCACTGTACTCTACCCCATCTGCGCAAGTCCGCATAAACGGCTCACTGAGCGATCCCTTCACCTTACACAATGGCACTAGGCAGGGATGCCCTCTTTCCCCCCTCCTCTTTGCTATCACTTTAGAACCATTCCTAGCCACAATTAGACGCAATATTAATATACATGGTATCCAAGTAGGAGGTAGAACTCACAAATACGCCGCTTACGCCGATGACATACTCTTCTTTATCCAACAACCACGTATCTCCCTGCCCAACTTAATGTCAGCATTTTCCACCTTTCAAATGATATCAAATTTTTAAAATAAACATCCAAATCGGAAATCCTGAATATTAACCTTCCCAGGTCAGATGCGGCCTCTTTGAAGCCCCACTTTCCATTCAGATGGGAACAGACTCACATGAAGTATTTGGGTATATACCTCACACCTAGACTACACTCCCTTTTCAAATATAATTACATCCCATTATTAAACAGCATCAGAGCAGACCTAAGAAAATGGTCCAGTCTGTCCCACTCATGGTTAGGGAAAATTAACATAATTAAAATGAACATTCTCCCCCTGCATATTATTTATTTTTCAAATGATTCCACTAGGCGTCCCGGTGGGGTTCTTTACTGTACTGCAGGCGATGATTTCCCGCTTTGTTTGGGGGAACAGCCGCCCCAGAATATCCAGAGACGTTCTTTTTCGCTCCAAATGCTCTGGGGGACTGGCACTCCCAAACTTTAAGACCTATTATCATGCTGTCATATTATCTAGAATGGCAGATTGGAAATATGCGATTAATTCAAAATTATGGGTACAACTAGAATACTCTCTGAGTGGAGCCGATCTCTCTGTTATCCCCTGGATACCCAGAGTCCATAGGCACTTTACCCACACTGTTTCCGCACTCACCACGTCCTCACTGGATATATGGGATGCCATATGTAGAAATTTTCCTGGAATTATGACTCCCCCCTGATGCCTCTCCTCAATCACCACTATTTCCTACCAGGTTTATTGGACCCAGGATTTAAATCCTGGACTTCAGGAGAACCTCTTCTGCTACATCACGTTATACACGCCAACACAATTAAACCTCTTTCTGAGATTCTCAGCTCTACACAACTTACATTTTTGGATAAGTGGAGATATCACCAATTACAACGCTTTTTACATTCCTTCCCTCACCCGTTACGAGGTTTACAAGATTTAAATAGCACAGAAGAAATATTCTACCCAAAAGACCCCCCTTTGTATGCAATCTCTCTGTTTTACAAGGCACTTACCGACCTCTCTAACCCTATGTACCCACACTTCCTGGCTAAATGGGAATCAGACTTAGACTCCCCCTAACAAACACTCTGAAAGATAAAATCCTAAAACTCGCTCATGTCTCCTCACCCACTTCCAAAATGGCAGAAGTTAATTACAAACTTCTTTCCAGATGGCACTACACCCCAATTAAAATGCATCAAATGTTCCCCGATAGCTCCCCGTTGTGTTGGAGGAGTTGTGGGAACGAAGCTACACACGCTCATATTTGGTGGTACTGCCCGCTCATTCGTCCTTTTTGGACCAATGTTATCAACCTCATAAGACTCATTACAGACATCAATCTCCCTCATGATCCCTGGGTTGTCCTTTTCTATGCCACTAAAGAACCCATAGGTACATACAAACGCTCACTCATACCCCATTTGCTAAATACTGCCAAGGCTCTAATCCCCACTCTTTGAGGTCAACCCACAATTCCGTCTATACAAACTTGGTTGCGTAAGGTCTCAGAGGTTTATCACCTAGAAGATATAACTCACAGTATCAGAGGTACCTCCCAGAGACACACTCTTACATGGACACCCTGGATAGGGTTCACATCTTTAACTCATTATAAAGACATTATATCTCAACATAAATGAGCTTACCTCTTTAACCATTGCGTGGGATTCTTTTGACCCATTCTCATGCCCCGTACACACGGTCGGATTTTCCGATGGACAATGTCCGATCAGAGCGTGTTGTCGGAAATTCCGACCGTGTGTGGGCGCCATCGGACATTTTCCATCGGATTTTCCGACACACAAAGTTGGACAGCAGGAGATAAAATTTTCCGACAACAAAATCCGATCGCGTCAATTCCGACCGTGTGTGGCCTGTTCCGACGCACAAAGTGCCACGCATGCTCAGAAGAAATTCCGACACGGGACAGCTCGTTCTGGTAAACTTAGCGTTCGCAATGGATACAGCACTTTCGTCACGCTGCAATGTAAAAAATGGTTTAATACAGCGCACTCTCTTCTTCTTTATAATGTGACAAGAATTAAGTAGTTTTGCTGCTCATATTCACACACACTTCTCACAAAGTTTTATTTGTGTTTTTTTAGTGGGATTCCCTCAATATATTGTTATTAGTTGTCACATCTGACAGTTTTAGATTTTTTAGGTTTTTTTTTTTTTTGTTTTTAAGCCTTTTTTTTTTAAATGTTTGGATTTTTTCCAAGGCTGATCTTTGTTCAATGTTATTTTTATTTTTACTCCAGAATATTTTTGTGTGTGTTTTGTGTGTCAAGTTACCCCAACACCATTGATATCTTTTATTATTTAATCTCCAGGAGATTGTTTGGTGTTGGTGTCCCTTGTTCATTTCACATTGTATATTTGAAATGTACCTGAATCCTCACAAACAAACTGTCCTTTTTGAAGTAAAACACATAGGAGAGTATAATTCAAAACAAAAAATCCTTTATTAAGGGACCAGAACCAAACAAAGAGGAAGGCAACACTGGATCAACAGGAGAAATTAGTGAAGCCTGGGACCCCCACGGCAGACATCAATTCTTAAACCTCAAAATTGGTGGCCTGAGGAGTCCATATCTAAGGGAGGGCAGTCTGGTCCGGGATTCACAGAGACTCGGATAGCAGCAGATGACATCAGTGTCCCCAGGATGTGGTACCACAAGAGGCTGCATCTTTTGGCCGACCAGACTGGATCCAGGGCAATCACTCTCTGGTCTTCCTTTCACGCTTCCTTCCGGGCTGTGGCTGTGCAGGTGGAGATGTGGCAGGAGGAGGAGTAGGACCTGGAGGAGGAGGACTGGGGGGACCTGGAGGAGGACTGGGAGGACCTGGAGGAGAGGGAGGAGGAGGAGGAGGACCTGCAGGAGGAGGAGGAGGACCATCCCAAAGCTGTGTGTGAGGTGTAATTTGGCCCCTCACACCTTTCTCCAGAGCCTCTGATATGAGGGCCTGACACAAGGCTTTTTGGCCCTCCTCCATCCTCTGCATTTTATATGCTATGAATGCAGCAATGCTCTCCTGCCTGGTGTGTGGTGCTCCCAGGACCTCTGTAGCCCTCCAAAAGAATCTGATAGCAGCCTCCTCTAGGGCACTCGTCCTACTGCCACTTTCTGTTTTCAGGTGTAGGGGAGGGACCTGCAGATCAGCCAGCCGGCTCGGCCCGGCCACCTCCTGGCTGAGACTTCCCTGTGTATGAAAAAGGGACATGGTTTTAGTTTTTGCATCATCAATCACAATCCTTAATTAGTACTCCCAACTAACATCTAGTTAACATCATTGATTGGACAAGCAGAAATATTTAGAGGAATGCTATACCTGGCTCAATCTGGGCTCCTCCACATGTGGTCTGGAAGGCCCAGGTTGGGCGTCAGAAGCCTCAGCCGGGGGGGAAGGAAGCGTGGAAGGAAGACTGGAGAGGGATGGCCTGGGTTCAGTCTGGCCTGCCAGAAAGTGCAGCCTGTCATAGTACAACATCCTGGGGACATAGATGTCATCTGCTGCTCCGGATCTCTGCGAATCCTGGACTTTCTTGAGCTCCCTCAGATATGTGCTCCTCAGGCCACCAATGAAAATCTTTAAATAGGTGATGTCTGCCGTGGGGATCACCTGCTTCACAATTTCACACAATTGCTCCAGTACTGCCTTCCTCTTTGCTTGGTTCTTGAAATGGGGGTGGGTAATCTCCCACAGACAGGGCAGCTCCCTTAGCATATCAATGAATAGTGACATGAAGTCAGTATCTCTCATTAAGATATCCATGTTCACTGCAAGACACAACACAAGACAAAGCCTAATGTCAGACCAAACTCTCCTAATCTTGTTACAATATAGGCCTCAATCTAGAAGCTGTATAGGCACAAGTTTGTCTCTTACCTTCGTTCTTACGATCGGCGCGTCCAATGCTCCTTCCTCCGCTCACAGATCGTACGTAATACGCACGCGTGTTACGCTTTATACACACTGCGCATGCGTGTAACTCCTTTCTTTCTAGTGTATTCCCCGCCCCTTTTTGTTCGGCGCAGTGGGTGAAGAGCACATGGCGGAGTTACAGCAGGTGCGGGCTAATTGTAGCAACGAGGAGGAGGAGGAGGAAAGGCCGGATCCAGGCACGTCCCGATCCAGAAGGAGACGTTTTAAGGCCACAAATATGTCGTTTGGGGAGATGTTGGAGATGGTACACATCATGAGGAAGTCCGACTATGACGGAAAATATGGGCCTTACCCACACCCCAACATCAGAAAGGCCAAAATCATTGGTAAAGTGCTCAGGAGTCTAGAGCGGAATTTCGGGGTACGAAGGTCTAAAGATCAGCTCAGGAAGCGGTGGTCGGACCTGAAGTTGAGAGAGCCAGAGCAGGAGAGTGCTGCAAAAAATAAGTAGTTGTGCTGTGTTCATATTCTTTCTGTCTTTATTACGTTCGTTCTGCTCCATATGCTTTTATTAATTGTAACGTTTAAAAGGGCAACTTTAATGTTCATGGGCCCATTATTCGTTCGTATCAAACATTTTTATTTCGGCCTCTAGAACACCATTGTTTAGGCCATATGCATTTTCACACATTTTTTTGGGCCTACTTGGATGCCAAAGATTAGTTTGTGTAGATGGGTTTGTTACTAGAATGAAATGACAACTAGATTGTGTGTAAGGAGAGGACACTGAGCAGCTGTTTTCACATCTGGACACTGGAGCACTAGTGTGGGACACAAGAACACCATTTTTATTAGGGGGCCACACAGGTGCTCCAGTGTATACTATAGGGGGGTCTCCATCTGTGAAGCTTCTACCAAACAGGTAAAGTATTGCAGCTTGACAAAGGGCAATAAAAAAAATATACATCTTGGAACTCGGCTAAAATAGACAATTGTACCCCACTTCCGAGCAATGTTTCCTATTTCTAGTTCTGCCATCAAATATCTGTGTGCTAATTATACCATTTTTGTTTTACATAGGGGAGAAAAGACTCGGAGGACAGCCCTCATCCGAGGAGACCACAGACCCCCCACCTATGGAAGAAGGTGAAATACCCCCAAACGAAGAAGAAGAGCAGGAGGAAGAAGAAGACGTGGTGGAGACTGGCACCACAACAGGTGAGTGTCTGCGACCACAGGCTCAGGTAAAAGAGATGGATGGTGGCAGTTTTTTGAGACCTTTTTTTTTGTTCTTTATCTCTTTTTAGGTGATCGTGATGTGAGGGATCCTGAACGCTTTACTTCAGAAAGTGCCCAGATACTTATCGGGGAGATCATGGGGTGTAATCTCCAATTGCATAACATCCAGAACCAAATCAATGATGTTATTAAAAAAAATAATAACATCATTGATGTTTTGGGGCGAATTTAAACCCCACAAAATCACCTGTTTTATTAATGTGGTCCAATCTTTCAAAATGTTTTAAAATGTTTAGAAAAGCCAAATTTGGAGGATGCACACAGTGTGCCAACATGTGCTATCTGCCATCACGGGAGATCAAGGGACGCGTTTTGGGGGTGCAACACCTTCCTCAATTATAAAGTCGCATTGAGGAAAGGCTTGCTCCCCCAAAACACGTCCCTTGATCCCCCCTGATGGCAGATAGCACATGTTGACATTCGTAAATTGGTGTGCATCTTCCAAATTTGGCTTTTCAAGGGGTGATTTCCCCCCATCTGAACGCTAGATCAAACCCAGTTCCTAAATACTGATGTCTGATCTAGCCTTCAGGCTTTACCATATGTGAACTTTGTAAGTTCAAGTTTTTTGGCTTTCTTGTTGGTTTTACACAGGCCTGTTTTATCTGAAATGGATATTTCGATTTTTGATAATGCTACTGCAAACATTGTTATACAACAAACATGTTGGTTTGTTTTAAAAACCTTTGGTAAATGCGCATGTGATTGTGCAGGTATAAAAAAGTGCCTTACTCAAGAATGTGTGGATTATTTTCTCAACACTACAACACTTTTGGGGTGATGTAATTGTTGTTTTATGCACAAATGGGGGTTATTTCCTAAGGGCAAATCCTCTTTGCACTACAAGTGCAGGTTCAGTGCAGTTGCAAGTGCACTTGTAGTGAAATGTGTTTTTGCATTTAGGAAGTATCAGCCAACACTGTTTTCTATAAGGTTACCCAATCACGACATTTTCTGCACTCAACACATTTCTGTCAGGGTCAGCTAAAACAAACACAAGCAGTAAATGTCCACCAATAATTTCTTTGGGTTGTTTTTTATTTGAAAAAGGTGTCACATATTGTCTGACATATTGATAGCCCCCCTACCCGCAAAGAACTCCAGGTATCGTAACCGGACATCACGGGCATTCAGGGAGGGCAAGCCAGGACGGCTGCTTTCAAGTGCCGTCATTGTGGATGTATTTGGGATTCCGGCCTCAGGCCCAACTGAGCCAGCATAGTTGGCTGAATGTTTTTGTAGAAAATTATGGAGAACACAGCAGGAAAGTATAATATGGTTCAGTTTATACGCCGCCATATGGATGGGTGTCATAAATAATTGGAACCGGCTGGCCAGGATTCCAAATGTGTTCTCCACCTCTCTTCGGGCTCTGGCCAGCCGGTAATTAAAAACCCTCTGTTCCGGGGTGAGGGTCCTCATCGGGAATGGCCGCATCAGGTGGTCCCCCAGCGCAAACGCTTCATCAGCGACGAACACAAATGGGAGACCTTCAACATTGTCCTCTGGAGGTGGCAAGTCCAAGCTGCCATTCTGGAGACGCCTGTAGAACTCCGTCTGGGCGATCACTCCACCATCGGACATCCGGCCATTCTTCCCCACGTCCACATACAAGAAGTCGTAATTAGCCGACACCACCGCCAACATCACTATACTATTGAACCCCTTATAGTTGAAATAGTACGACCCCGAGTTGGGTGGTGGGACGATGTGGACGTGTTTCCCATCAATTGCCCCTCCGCAGTTAGGAAAGTCCCACCGCTGGGCAAAGTGGGAGGCCACAGTCTGCCATTCCTGTGGCGTGGAAGGAAACTGTTGAGGAAAAAACAATAAACATTACTATTTTTTCACAGAAACCTGGCAAGCAGATTATACACAAACATTATGGGGCAACCTCCAGATAGCATTTAATAAGGGGAATTTAACAAGGCCAAAGTATAAGGTACACCTATCATATTCCCCCTCCCCCCCCTCATGGGCCATTTCTAACATTATAGGGGGGGGGAACTCTTGGACAGGTAACCCTCTTCACTTCATTGACATTGAGAGATGAATGCCTAAATACAGGGTATTACTTGGAACAGCCCCTCCTTAGTTACACTATTGGCAGCCCACTGGACAGGTAAGAAGTGTCATAATACAAAGATATAAATACACACTGTACACATTTCAGGACATTTGGACATTCTGCTATTACCTATCAAGATAATAATAGGATACAAAAACTTTAAACAGTACCATTGGAAAGTATACAGGCAGGCCCTTGCACTACATGCTTTGTGGAATTCATCCATACATCTGAGCACTAAAGAGATGGGTATAGTGTGTATGGGTTTGGCAAAGTCAGCAGATAGATGATTGAAGATAGAGAATTGGGATCAGCTGACTTAGCAGTTGGGGGAGGGAGGGTTACTAAAAATTTGGGGACACCACAAAAAAAAGCCTCTGCCACTCTGCCTGAATTTAAATCAAAAATAACATTTCCAAACATTTTAGGGGGTGTTTGGGGTAAAGCACTACTATGGAGCTGATAAAATACATTGTTAAGTGACTACATGAGGTGAATATAGGCCAGGAGACACCATGCTGGAGAGGTTATTGAAGGGCAAATATGTATGAAGGACCTAAAATAATAATTACATAAAAATCCTGCATGCATGAGAACAAAGGGGACATTCACAGCATATTACAATCATGGTAATTAGGGAATGAGGGAAGAAATACAATATATTATCAAACATTAAATACAATAAAATGGGATATAAAAGGATAAAAATCTTACCTTCATATACTCCTTCTGCAGGACCTGGATGATGGCAGAACAGGTCTCTGGGATGATGATACCCAGAGCCTGGGGGGAGATGCCTGTCGAGAACTTCAAGTCCTGCAGGCTTCTCCCTGTGGCCAAATACCGCAAGGTAGCGACCAACCTCTGCTCCGGAGTGATGGCTTGCCTCATGCAGGTATCCTGCCTGCTGATATAGGGGGTCAGCGAAGCCAACAAACGGTGAAATACGGGGTCCGTCATCCTGAGAAAGTTCCTGAAATCATCAGGATTATTCTCACGGATCTCACGGAGCAAAGGCATATGACAGAACTGGTCACGCTGAAGCAACCAATTCTTGGTCCATGAACTCCTCTCCACCCTGTTCATGGACTGGACTTGTGTCAAGGTCAGGACCCCAACACCAAGCCCCCGCACAGCACGAACTCTACGAGGAGTACGCATACGCAACATGGCTAGAAAACGGTCGGCTGCTCAGAACGAAGTAACAGAACGCACTGAAGAACAGCAAGGCCTGTGAAGAGCGACCTGAAAAACAGCAACGAGCGGGCAAGATCACACAGAAAACTCTGATACGAACTCACTGCACGCACTGAAGAGCAGATACAAACCCACAAGCACAAACTGAACGTCAGAAAACGATCTGAAAGCCACGAGTCTGAAAAAGCGCGAATCGTCTCTCACCAAACTTTTACTAACACGAGATTAGCAAAAGGAGCCCAAAGGGTGCCGCGCTTGGTTCTGAACTGGCCTTTTCTAGTCTCGTCGTACGTGCTTGACGTCACCGCGTTCTTGGCGATCGGAAATTCCGACAACTTTGTGCGACCGTGTGTAGGCAAAACAAGTTTGAGCCAACATCCGTCGGAAAAAATCCGAGGATTTTGTTGTCGGAATGTCCGAACAAAGTCCGACCGTATGTACGGGGCATCAGAGTTTTCTAGAATATGACGACATGCATGCCAACTCCCCCCCTTTCCCAATCTCCCCCATCAACCCTTTTCCCATTTCTACCCTCTTCTTTTTTCCTCTTCTTCTTCTTCTCTTTCTTCCTTTCATAGTCTTTCTATTTCTCTCTTTGTTTTCCTCTCAATTCTTTACTTTTCTCTTTTCAATTACCAATTACCATTATTTAGTTACAATCTTAATTTCTAGTTTGAATATTAAGTTCACATATGTCTTAAGCAGCTGATTGCTCCTTGACTCTGTCTGTACGTTCAATCCTTTCAGCACATACGATGGCACTTCTTTGATTTTTACTTCTCGTTGAGTAATTGTGCCCTTTGAAACTTATTTGTTTCGCATGTTTAAGATTGTCTATCATATGATATATGTTCATTTTGTCTTTTTGTATTTCTCTTAATAGTCTTCAATAAACATTTATTAAACAAAAAAAACATCCAATGTGGTAGTAATAAGTGTATGGTGTCTCCTTATGAGGTTTTGGTGAATGAAGCAAAGTAAAGGTGTCTAACATGCAGTGTCTCTTGGGGTGCAAATAGGATGGGCTTCTGCCCGCTCACCAATCCAAATGATAACAGGATTGAAGGGCTGGCGGGACAGTTCTAGGCAGGCTCCTGCAGATGCTGTGATCTGGAAGGGAGTGCTCGACCGCACGCTCTGTACACAGTGATTCAGTCAGATCCGTGCTGTGGATGATGATAGTGGCCTCCCAACTGTCACCAAGCCAGCTGGAACTGCCGATGGAGGATGCGGTTCCACGCTATGACCAGAGGTTCTCCTTGCTGCCTAGGTCCCAAGAGAGCAATTCCGTCCCCGCACAGGCTTTATATTACCTCTCCCAGCATTCCGTTCTCCTTCTCCAGCTGGCTGGTACTTGTAGTCTATAGCAGTCAGATTTCAGTGTAACACTGGCTCTTTGGACTACATGTCCCAAGATCCTTTGTTCCACTATGCATTCAGGACCTGACAACATAGGGTCTAGGATGAACACTAGAGTGAACATCCGCGCTGTAGAAAGTGCGGGTTAGAGTGTCCCCTGATAGCGCAGGCAATCTTAGTCGGCTCCTGGCTACATAAAGGAAAAAAAGCTTGCCTTGTTTTATTCAACAGACAAAACAGCAACTGGAAAATCAATTTCTTTATTAGGGTGGACATACCCCTTTATAGCTGAACTCTATATAGATATAAAAGACACATATTAATGAAGCTATGTATTCACCAATGCCTTGATAAATTTATTTTTTATATGCAAGCAATGTAAGTACCCGAATTTGACCCAGAGTCAGCCGGTTTACATTCCTATAAAGCGGGTTTAAGTGTGAGAAGAAAAAGCAGTGCAACAAGCTAAACAGTTCATTTGTTGACATGAAGCATGCTGATAGGAAGAGAAAGCAGTCAGGTAAGGTAGTCAGGGGGCGAATCCAGGACAACCTGGGCTCAGAGAAAGTGGATTAAATGATGCTGGCCATCAGACCAAGGCCATCTAGCAGCAAAAAATTACTGACGGGGAAATCTCTGGACTGAAGGTGATTATTGCAGGAAAAGCTTGGCATTTTAGCTTAATTGGGCTTTTCATTTTAATCTTGTTATTTTTGCCTTGAGTCCTGCTTTAAAACAAAAAAGACAAAAAATAGGGTCTAAAACATTGATGATAGAGAGACTTATGCCCTGTACACACGACCAGTTTTCCAGTCGGAATAAACTCTGAAGGTTTTTCCGACGGAGTTCCGACAGGAAAATTCCGCTCAACCTGTCTTGCATACACACGGTCACACCAAATTCCGACCATCCAGAACGCGGTAAGGTACAACACGTACGACGGGACTAGAAAAAGGAAGTTCTATAGCCAGTAGCCAATAGCTTCCGTCTCGTACTTGCTTCAGAGCATGCGTCGTTTTTGGTACGTCGGAACAGCATTCAGACGATCGGTTTTCCCGATAGGAATTGGTTCCGTTGGAAAAATTTAGAACATGTTTTCTTTCTAGGTCCATCAGAATTTTCGACGTAAAAAGTCAGATGGGGCATACACATGATCGGAATATATGATGAAAAGCTCCTGTCGGACTTTTTCTGTCGGTCATTCCGCTTGAGTGTACACGGCATTAGGCATGACCTCTGTCTGTGCAGCCAATCACTGAAAATGCTTCTCAACCTTCTGGTCCCATGAATATTGTAGAAAAGATTAGGGAATCAGGGGCCAGCTAGACCAAAAGAGGGACAGCTTCACCTCAGAGGTAGGTTTTTGGATACTATTAGGTAGGCAGCAGGTAGGGAAAGAAATTCTAAAGTTGGTTTTCAAACCTGCATACTCCTTTATACTTGAAAAAAAATGTAAAAAATGTTACTAGTATTGCAAAATGTTGTGATCCGGTGTTGCTTCTACACCTAATCCCTTACCCAATGGCCTTACTGTAAATAGAGCCCTCCATGAGTATTTAATTACAAATACTACTAGATCTATCATTGCTGTCCACCTCAGCTACATAGTTTGTATTTATGTAAACCTCCATATGATATTAGTTGCTGGTTCCCCCCCCCCACCTTTTATCATATAGATACACCTTTAATATCTTCAGCATTTAGAGATTTCATCAAATTTCCAAAATAAACATTTTCTGTGCTAAGGGAAAAAGAGCTGAGAAAAGCTATAACTGGAAATTGCTTCTGCGTGTTAATATTTCCTATGTAACTGTCTCGGTAAAGTCTGCAACTCAATAAAATGATGATATAAACCCACCATCTGTTCAGGCTGCACATTCCTCTCCATCTGGGTGTTTTACAGGCTGTTTTTTAATATATATTTTCCAATATTTCAGTGCACTTTGGGGAAAATTTGCTCATTTAAACACTGTAAACACCTTACAAGATTTTTAATATTTTGTTGCCAGTGATTACGTGGGAGAGAGGGAAAACGAGGGACGCAGGTGTTTTCAGGGTCAGTCTCAGAAAAAGAAAGGGACGATTATTGATTTTTTTTTCCCATTCAACACAAGAATTGTTCCTTAAACTGCAGCAGTGTTTTCCGGTATTTAAGAAAAATGTTATTACTGCACTTTTTTTTCAATAATAGTTGTATCGAAGATATTTTGGACTTGGAATTGATATGACACTTTTACAATTTAGATGTAAAAAAATCCCAGATGTAGATGCTGGATTTACAATAAGGCATTCCTGAGCAAGTCCTTAGAAGAACTGGGTAACAGGGAGCAGACCCAAATGACCACACCTAGAACAATAGTGTAGTGACAGTGGACTCTATTCACAGAACCAGATCGCATGCAGTATTTAGGTGTTTTTCCAAATACCGCATGCGATCCTGAAAATGTCAATTTACATTTTCTTTATGTGGTATTTACCGCATTAAAACAAAAACGCTAATTAAATACCACATAAAACAAGAGTGAAAGTCAATTCATAAAAAGAAAAAAAAAATGCATGCAGTAAATAAATAGTGGTCCCGGCATGGTTTTAAAGGAGCAGGTGCCCACGTACAGTATCCTTAACAACTAATGAGTCATCAGCGGGGCACTTTCCTTTTTTTCATATAGATAGGGCTAGAGGCAGATGCCCCTACCAGGTTATTACCTCATATAAAGTCCCAAACTGTTCTTTCTCCTCTTCATTAGTGGGGCACTGCCCTCTTGTGATGTCACTGACCAGGGTGGAGCGTTTTTCTTTTTCTTTGTTTGGAACTGCGGGGCAGTCGGCTTCATGACTGACGATGGATTTACACTGGGGGGATTTTTGTTTTTTAAATAAAGGACTTGTCAAAAACTGCCTACTGTATTTTTGTACACTATACTTTTTTTTTTTTGGAGAATGAATAGGGGTACTATGTACCACCTACTCATTCACATGGGGGGTGGGATCTGAGGGCCCCCTGCTTAAAGGGAGCTTCCAGATTTAGATTAGCCCCCACCCATAGACCCCCACAACCATCGGCCAGGATTGTGGGGAAGAGGCCCTTGTCCCCATCAGCATAGAGACAAGGTTCTATAGGGGGGCAGAGTCCCCCTGCCCCAAAGCACCCCCATTGTTGATGGCATGTGGCCTGGTATGGTTCAGTGCTCTTTTGAACGCTGCATGCTGTAGATCGCACACACCAGAGCCCTGCACCCTGTGCATAACGCAATCCAGAGCCCTTCACTCTGTGCCTAACACTCTACTAGAGCCCGTGCTCTGTGCTTAATGCACTCCATAACCCTGCACCCTGTGCATAACGTTCTCCAGAACCCTGCACTCTGTACGTAGTGCACTCCAGAACCTAGCTCCCTGTGCATAACACACTCCAGAACCCTGCACCCTGTGCAGAACACAGTCCAGAGTCCTGCACTCTGCACCTAGCACTCTCCTATAACCTGCTCTCTGTGTGTAATGCACTTGACAACCGTGCATAACGTTTTCCAGAACCCTGCACTCTGTACGTAGCACACTCCAAAACATGGCTCCCTGTGCATAACGCACTCCAGAACCCTGCACTCTGTGCCTAGCACTCTCCTGCACCCTGCACTCTGTGTGTAACGCACTCCAGAACCCTGCACCCTATGCATATTTTACTCCAGATCTCTGCACTCTGTATGTAACACACCCCAGAACCCTGCTCCCTGTGAATAATGTACTCCAGAACCCTGCACTATGTATGTAGTGCTCTCCTGAACCCTGTGCATAACGCACTCCAGAACCCTGCTCCCTGTGCATAAGGCACTCCTGGATAGTGCAGTTTGTACCTAGTGCTCTCCTGAGCCCTGCACTATGTACGTAACACACTCCAGAACCCTGCACTCTATACGTAATGCAATCCTGAACCATGCACTCTGTACGCAGGTCACTCCTGAACCATGCAGTGTACTCCTGAACCCTGCACTCTGTACGCAGTGCCCTCCTGAACCCTGCACCCTGTACGCAGTGCCCTCCTGAACCCTTCAATCTGTACATAGCACACTTCTAAACCAGCACTCTCTGCTTAGCACACTCCTGAACCCTGAACTCTGTACGTAACGCATTCCTGAACCTTGCACTCTGTATGTAACACAGTACTGAACATTGCACTCTGTACATTACCCACTTCTGAACCCTGCACTTTGTACATAGCGCTCTCCCGAAACCTGCACTCTGTGCGTAATGCACTGCTGAATACTTCCACACTGCATGTAACACACACTTCCACAGTTTGTGCAAAACCATTTGTAATGGAAGCTTTTTATTATTTTTTAAATGATTGTGCTGAAACACCCTTGTTAAAGGAGGCTTCCATATTCCGATAAGCCCCCTGCCCGCAGACCCCGACAACCAATGGCCAGGGTTGTCAGGAAGAGGCCCTTGTCCTCATCAACATGGGGACAAGGTGCTTTGGGTTGGGGGGTGCAGGGCCCCCCTGCCCCAAAACACCCACCCCCCCATGTTGGGGGCATGCGACCTGGTACGGTTCAGGAGGAGAGGGGCGCTCTCTCATTCCCACCCCCTTTCATGGCCTGCCGGGCTGTGTGCTCAGATAAGGGTTGGTATGGATTTTGGGGGGACCCCCAGACCATTTATTTCAGCATGGGGAGTTCCCCTTAAAATCCATACCAGACCAAAGGGCCTGTATGCTCCTTGAGGGGGAATCCATGCCATTTTTTTTAACATTTTGCGTGGAGTTCCCCCAAAAGATTCATACCAGACACAATGCCTGGTATTGTCAGGGATCAAAGTCGGATCCCTGTTCATTAAAGTTGGACGCATGTCGGACTTCAAGTCGCAGGGCAAAGTCGGATCCAAGGTGGTATGACTGTCGCGTCGTATGAGCATGAACCCGGCCTCAATCTCCCCCTGTATTACTTATGTGTGATTTACCCTAAATTCTAGCCATATAAAAAATAGTGTGATCATTTTATAAAATAGATGTTTTGATATTTTGAAATGTAAAGCAATATACAGGCTATGAAGGTGCCTCCTATTCAATGTATGATTCGTACATTTACTACTGTATGGTCACAGATTTGTTTAGAAATAAGTTTTGGTAGCAGTGGCTCTTTGATTTTGTTTGTTTTCTTTTATCTGGTGATCTGGTTTTCCCACCAGAATGGAAAAAGAATATTTACTTTCAGATATAACAGTATCTGAACATTATAGGTGCTACATCGGTTGACATTTTATGCTGAATGTAATCTTGTTCTTCATCTCCTAGCATGATATTGTCCTCCCATCAGGCTTTTAAAGCCCAGAAAACTACCCTGTTGTCTCCAGTGAAAAGGAAATTGAGAAGACCTCTGTCATGTATTGTAAAAATGCCTCTGTCATCTGATAAGGACTGGGTATTTCCTAAAGCTGAATTTCAGGAGGAATAAATGTGAATTTACTACTCTGTCACACAAAATAGCAAAGAGAAGATATTGCTTTCTCTGTTATAGTCAAGGAATAAAATGTAGCAATCTCTCAGCCTGCTGATTGGTGATCATGGAGCAGAACATTGCTGAGGTCACCTCCCTGCTGTAAGTGTATTTCCTGTTTTAGATGTGAAACATGACTCAGTGCAAAACTGTTGGGCCTCCCTCTCTATTAGTGAGCAACACTTTATAGGTAACTGTTATAAAGACAAACAAATGCATTTTTAAAAACTGTAAGCTTGTTTGGCTGTACCTTGCCTGTGCATCACAGGAGTGCAGGTCGCCCTGAAGCCCGCTGTCGGCTGACGTCACAGAGCCGGTCCAGGCTCAGGAAAGATTGAGACCATATGGTCGGGATCCGCCCACATGCGTGGACCGGTACCCGGGTCAGCCTCTCAGCGAGCTGCTGAGAACAGGATCCCTCCTCCACAGCCCACCGCTCCAGTGAGCGCGGTGGGGGGGGGCAGAGCAGAGAGCCAGTGACTGACAGTCACCAGCTCTTTGCTCAGGGAGCTCTGAGAATTGAGCGATCAGTGGTGTTTGATCGCTCAGTTTTCAGACTTAGAGACGGAGGGGGACAGATGCAGCATCGGACCTATGCTGCATCCACCTAGGACAGTATGATTAAAAAAAACAAAACATTCCCATACTTCTCTTTTAAAATAAAGAAAACATTACATACGCCTACCTGTAACCATTGTTCTGTGTTTACAGTCGTTTTAGGCTAAAGTAGATTCTCAAGAAAATAAAATGGAGAGATCCTTCAATGGAATTAAAGGATCAATGCTGGTGGGGAAGGGAATGTTAGGGCCAGCATCTGGTACACCCAAAAGTTTGCTGAATGTTGAAAATCTTTCATATTTCAAGAAAGCGGGGCTTGGCTGTATGGACAGGTAAGTATTAACTATTTGCTTTGTAGGGAAGTATTTTTTCTCTGATTTAAAACAGTTATTGTAAAACGCTTGTCATCTGTGTGCCATTGGAGAGGAAGTGTTCCTATTATGCCTGTTCTGGGGACAGCTACAAATCTGTGATTTTCACTTTCAATACCAGTGACAATGGTCATCAGAACAAATAATGAATCTCTTTCAGGGACTAGAAAAATACAAAGTTTGGGTTTTAATACATAATATTTTAATTTAATTTTTGTTAAATGACTGGTGTGTACCTTTAAACTCCTCATTTTTTTTCAAGTAGGATTGCATTATAATATGCTGTCATTTAGGGTGCAAACAGAGTTCTTTTTTATATACTAATTTGTAAATAAAGCATAATTTAATGCTTTCTAATTCTTAATGAATACTCATTAATTTTTCATACAATTTAACACACTGATTCGGTTGCTCTTTTGGAATGTCTGCTTGCCAGCCTTGTACAGAATATCTTCTCAGCTATAAAACCGACTTGTGAAGCACCAAACAGAAGACAGGGAGGGTTTTATGCACACATAGCTTCTCCAAATGACTTTCCACCGACCAATGGGAAAAATAGAAAAAGTAAAAACAACAATTAAAATTAAAAGCTTAATTTCCTCAGCTCTCAGTTGTTCAAAATGGGAATAAAACTAAATGCTTCATGAATTTTCGTGTCCCATTTTAAACAAGTGAGCGCAGAGGAAATTGCACTATAAACATAAAGTTGAGTATTTGCAAACGACACCAGAGAATGCGTGTATTACAGATCATTATTTGAGTATCAAAGATAATACAGAGTGGCAAAATGCATTCTGTGATAAAATTGTTCCTGTACAACAACCCTTAAAGCTCTTCTTGCTGTGTTCTCCTCCCAAAGTTTGTAATTAAAAGGAACTTTGCTGAAGATAAAAAGAATCTATAGATCCTAACTACAGAGCCTTGTTAATGCAATTATTATTATTATTATACACGATTTATATAGCGCCAACAGTTTACGCAGCGCTTTACAATGTAGAGGGGAGGACAGCACAATTACAGTATAGTTCAATACAGAAGGGACAGGAGGGCCCTGCTCATGGGGCTTACACTCTAAAGGGAGGGGGTGGTGGTACAAAAGGTAATAGATGCAGTTAATGATTTGATTGGGGTGTATAATGCGATCAATCTTTTTAAAGTGGACGAAGAAGGTTTTCACTGGTCATACATCTGGCATCCTTTTAGCTTTTAAGCAACCTTCAACCCAGAAAATTTCTTGGTTTAAATCAATCTAAAAGTAAGAACTCTACTAAAAGTGCCTTTTCAGTGGTCCTGAGGTAAGTTCCATCTTCACCATGATTTTGAGTTTTTCATCACTACAAACTGGGAAACATAGCTGACCAAATTGCCAAAAAAAACAACCGGGTACATGGCCATCATTATGACATGTGTCAAGTTTTTATTGCTCTCTTCATTCCCATTTAAGATATTTCCTTACACTTCTTGTCTTGGGTGTCACAAGAACAGAAAGTGAGGGTAATCTCTCCAATAGGTTTACAGACAGCATTAAGAACGTGACAGAAGTTCTAAACTATCCCCAGTTTCTCCAAGACTAGAAGGTATCCAGAGTCAGGCTTTAACTATTTGTCTCAATTTCTGAAAATGCCCAGACCCTGCTCAGACAAATGTTAAAGGGTAGTGCTTGGAAAGTATTGTTTGAACAGCTCACTACACATGTCTGTGATATTCTGGATAGCCTTTGCTTTATGCAAATCCAAATATTGTAATGTTTGAGTTGCCCCTGCCAATTGATTTTGATTGCTTTCCTTGATGGGCAAAATAATGTGGCCCGTTTAAATACTGCTAGCATACCTCTCAACTTTCTGGGATCAGAAATAGGGAAAACTGTTACAAAGTACAAAGTATGTAGGCAAAGGACCCCCATCTCCCACCCCCAGCTACACCTTAGTTATGCAGATCACAATGAATAATTGCATAAAAATAATTGGATAAACCCACAAATGCTTTTTTCTTTTTCGTACATCACAGGGAACAGAGCACCGCAGTAATAACTGTATGGGTTATACGCCACCTTCAGGTAATGGACACTGGCATAATTACAGACAGGAAGTCCCCCTCCCTATATAACCCCTCCCACACAGGGAGTACCTCAGTTTTTTCACCAGTGTCTAAGGTGTTGGTCACGGTTAAAATCTGTGCTAAAGAAACTCCCTGGAGAGGCCTGCAGGGTTAAGGAGCTGCACAATCGGATTCATTCAAGGGCCACAATCGAGACTCGGTGCGGAAGAACAAGGTTTTGCCCGTAACGCTTCTCTTTAAGAGAGCTGGGCCCTGGGATCCAGCGCCTTGGTTACATTCTCATACCACAGGTTTTGTTCGGGCAGGGCACTATACAGGTCCAAGGCAGTGGACCCTAAATTTAAAGGGGACCCTGTCCTTGAAGGTCTGGCATGACTCCAACCCGTCGTGATGGGTGAAGATTGGGTCACTGTGAGTATTCCAGTTTGTACCCTGCAGCAGGAATGGTAAGTTAAGAAAATCCTGGGACATTCCTATGGACTTCTTTTAAGGAGATGTTGTCTTTCCTGTATTTATATTTTCAAACACTAGAGGATGTTATTTGCATATGTAGTGTTAAACATCTCATGCTAGCTGCTCATAGGGGGAAGAAGGGGGGAGAATCCAGGCATCGGTATACTCACCCTCTCCCCCCCCCCCGTTGTGTACCACCGTGAGCGAATGCGCGAAGCGCTCCTTCTTCACAGTTTGTGGATTGAGAGGTTGCAATGGGGGGGCGGGGCTCGGCGCCGCTGGTGTGCACGTGGACCGGCATGCACGCTTTCTCACGGCGCAGGCGCACACCGGCAGCTTTGCATAACCCATTGCCGTGTACAGAGTGCTGGTTGAAGGAGGGACACAGGCACAGTCCAAGGGCATGTAAGCGCTGGGTGATTGGCTACAGGCAATTCAGACACATCTACTTAGCATCTTGCTGACATTGACAGCAGCATATTAACCATTGCTAAGACTGAGCTCAGCAATAGATGCGTGGTAATAGTACCTCAGCTGTGTGCTTAGGACTATGTATTCCTAAAAGAGAGGGACAAAATCAGGGAGAAGGAGCTCAAAAGCGCAGCAGTTAGGGTCTGAGCACCCTAGTCATGCCTCCGCAGTATCATCCTCTCCTGAAAGTCCTGAAGCAGCTGACCAGGCTGAGCCATTGGAGCATCAGGCATTGTAGCTACCTCCAACACTCCAGCCTCTTGCCTATGTCACTAAAGACAATTTGGCTACAGCCCTGGGTTGTTTGGAAGAAACGATATCTATGTTTGCTCGCATCCTCCTCCCAGGCTGGAAGGAAACGCGAAAGATCCCCTTCCCCTGCCCTGGACTCAGCATCTGTGGATCAGGAGTGGGTAGAGGATTTGGATGTGCCCCTGGGGGGCCCACTAGAGGGGCAGGAGGATGGTTCCTCATTTGAGGACTCTATCCCAGAGGATTCGGTTTCAGCTTCACAGTGGCAAAGGTTGCTAGTTCAATCACTCACTGAAACAGTGCGTGTTTGTTATAAGTTACCATTAGCAGAAATGGCTGAAGCACCTTTCTCCTCTTTGGGTTCAATGAAGCCTCCCCAGGGTTCACATGCTTTTCCTATGCACCCATTGCTGGAACAGCTTATTTATGCTGACTGAGATCATCCAGATAGGCATTTTATTCCTCCTAAAAGATTCTCTCAGATTTATCCTATGGAGAAATTTACTAAAAAATTGAGTTTGCCAGCAGTAGCTGTTTCTTCTCTGAATAAGAGTCTTACTTGTCCAGTAGACAATGTTCAGGTGTTTAAGGATCCAGCAGATAAGAGACTGGAGACATTGCTTAAAGCCTCATTTTCCATGGCTAGTGCAGTTGCACAGCCAGCAGTAGCTGCAATCGGCGTCTGTCAATCTTTTAATGACAAAGTAAAACAAGTCATCAAAGGGGAAGAGGTCCTGGATTTGGCAGAATTGCCCAGGGCCTTTTGTTTTGCGGTTGACGCTGTTAAAGATTCTATTCATCAGGTGTTTTGCCTTGCCCTTCTGTTAGTTCATATACGCAGGGTTTTGTGGCTTAAGCATTGGTCAGGAGAGTTGCCTTGTAAGAAACTGCTGACTGGTTTTCCCTTTCATGGGGAATGATTATTTGGGGATGACTTGGATAAATATATCCAGAAGATATCTGCTGGGAAAAGTACCCTTCTTCCAGTAAAAAGGACAAGTAAGCGTTTCTCTTTCAAACGTTCTGCCTCTCCATCACCGGGGGTAACAGCCTCCAGGCAGTTACGATGGCCTCCGCCGTCAACTCCAAGAGGAAGGCCTCAGAATCAAATACAGGGCCAGAAAAAGCCCTGGGGACAGAAGTCTACAAAGCAGAGTCCCAAGGCCTCCTTATGAAGAGGCGCCCCTGCTCGATCGAGTGGGGGGAAGGCTCCGGCAGTTCTCAGACGTCTGGCGGGAGGAAATCCAGGACAAATGGGTCATCTCCACAGTGTCTCTGGGGTACAAACTAGAATTTCGGGAGTTTCCCCTGTCTTGCTTTCTAAGATCAAGCGTTCCCAAGGACCCAATAAAAAGAAGGTCCTTATTTCAGGCACTAGACCGGCTGCTATCTCAGGGGGTGATCATAGAGACTCCCTTAAGAGAACAGGGGTTGGGGTTTTATTCAAACCTCTTTACGGTGCCAAAACCAAATGGAGGTGTCAGACCCATTTTTAGATCTCAAAGGGTCTGAACCAATTCCTAAACATTCGTTTGTTTCGCATGGAAACAATTCGCTCAGTAATATTCCCCCTGCGGGGAGGAGAACTTCTAGCATCAATAGACATCAAGGATGCATATCTCCATGTTCCAATATTTCCTGTTCATCAAAGATTCCTGAGATTCGCAGTAGAACAGCAGCATTTTCAGTTTGTGGCCTTGCCCTTCGGGTTGGCCACCGCACCTCGGGTGTTTACAAAGGTCCTGGGTCCACTTTTGGCAAGATAGAGAGTCCAGGGTATAACAGTGGTGGCGTACCTGGATGACCTGCTGCTGACAGATCAGCTTGTAGCCGGGCTAGATCAGCATGTGATAAGCACGGTCAGAGTTCTGGAACATTTAGGTTGAGTTCTCAACCTAGAAAAATCGCCCTTACGACCAGTAAAGAGATTAGAGTACTTGGGTTTAGCCATAGAAAGTGTTTTTACCCCAGGCAAAGGTTTGCGCTATAAGAGAACTGGTACTCTCAGTCAGGACAAGAGAGGCCTTCCGTCTGCCTTTGCATGAGGTTGTTAGGGAAGATGGCAGCCTCATTCCCTATGCCCAATTTCATTCAAGGTTTCTGCAAAACAGTATCCTGGTTGCCTGGAGCAGGAAAAGCCAGGATTTGGATTATCCAATGGGTTTGACTCCAAGTGTTCGTCAAAGTCTCAATTGGTGGTTCTCAGCCAAAAATTTGCAGAAAGGAAAGACCTTCATACCCGTCACTTGGAAGATAGTGACGACTGATGCCAGCCGCTTGGGCTGGGAAGCCATCTTGGAAAAAGACACTGTCCAGGGGAAATGGTTGGATTCGAAAAGGTTCCTACCCATCAATATTCTAGAATTCCGGGTGGCACACCTGGCCCTGAAGGCTTGGACAGACAGGCTACAAAACTGTCCTGTCCGGGTTCAGTCTGACAATGTCACGGCAGTAGCTTTTATCAATCATCAAGGCGGCACCAGGAGCTGTGCTGCCCAGAGAGAGGTAAACCATATTCTATCTTGGGCAGAAAAACATGTGCCCTGCCTATCTGCGGTGTTTATCCCAGGAGTTGAAATTGGCAGGCAGACTTCTTAAGTCGCCAACGGTTGCTCCTAGGAGAATCGTCTCTGCACCCCGACGTCGTTCGGGCCATATGCCAAAGGTGGGGCACCCCGGACGTAGACCTGTTGGCGTCCAGGTTCAACAAAAAGTTGGACAATTTTGTGTCAAGGTCAATGGATCTGCTGGCTTGCTGAACAGATGCCTTAGTAACTCCTTGGGATCAATTTTCTTTGATCTATGCATTTCCTCCAGTTTGCTTGTTCCCGCGTCTCCCACGCAGATTAAAAGGGGAACAGAAACTTGTATTCCTAGCAGCTCCGGCTTGGCCCAGGAAATCCTGGTATGCGGAAATCGTGAGAATGGCAGTAGGGGAGCCTTGGACTCTCTCGTCACGCCCAGATTTGCTTTTGCAAGGGCCAGTGTTCCATCTTGCCTTACAAACGCTAAATTTGACAGTTTGGCTGTTGAGACCCTCATGCTAGAGCATCATGGGCTTTCAAGTCCAGTGATAACTACCCTGATTAATGCAAGAAAACCAGCCTGTCAGAGAGGTTCTCAGTTCAGGACACTTGCTGGGCATTCTGGAGCACGCCGGCGCGCGCGTGCTCGCGGTGTTTGGCACCAGTTGCCCTATTTAGGCTGATGGGATGATGTGCTTGGTGCTGTCCGATCATCAGCTTCCTGTTTCCGAACTTCCTGTTTCCTGTGTATTGCTCTGATCTCCCTGTGACCCGGCTTGTTTACTGCACTCTCTCTCTCTGCTATCCGCCTGCAAATTGACCCCGGCCTGCCTCTGAAGTTGAACCTGCCTGACCCCTTGTACCGTGCTGATTGCCTGTTGCCAAAACCTGCCTGTGACCTGGACTTTGTATCAGCCTGCACCCTTTGTACCGTGCTGACCGCCTGCTGCCAACTTTAGTAGTGATCGGATCTGCCTGTTCTGCACCTGTTAGCTGATCTCCAGCCTACCTATTACCACCTGCCAGCTTGTGTCAGGATCCTGGGCCTTATCCCTGCAAACCACCCGCCAGGCTCTCATACCATTCTGTGCTCCCATGCCTTCTGTGTACTCTATCAGGGGCCGGAAACCAGATACGTACGGGAGGCCATCCCCTGCTATATCGGGTTCGTCAGTCTGGTACAGGTAAGTCTGACAGTATCGGACAGCCATGTCCGAGCCCGAGCAGGGGACCTCTCCCATGGATGAATTATGCAGACACCTGGCGGGTCTCACACAGGGGGTGAAAAGCCTTCAAGAGGGCTATACCAGACTGGAGGAAGGAGTTCAGGTGTTGTCCTCACCTGCGAACCCACAAGTTGTTTCCTCTGTTGGACTCTCACCTGCACCCTCAGTGGTTATGTTACCCCCTGAACCCAGGGTCCCTACTCCCGAAAGATTTACCGGTGAGCGCAATAAGTATCGAGCGTTTCGCAACGCTTGCGAATTGTACTTCGCATTGCAACCACGCACCTTTTCTTTGGAAGCAACCAAGGTGGGTTTTGTCATCTCCCTGCTATCTGGAGAAACACAGTCCTGGGCCCACCGCCTCTTGGAGCAAAAATCAATCTGTCTGGATAACCTGGATACTTTCTTTACCGCCATGTCTCAATTATATGAGGACCCTTAGTTAAAAGCCACTGCTGAATCCGCCTTACACGCCCTACAACAAGGGCGCAGGCCCGCAGAAGACTACGTTCTGGAATTTAGGCGGTGGAGTTCAGACACGGAATGGAACGACGCGGCCCTCCGTTACCAATTCCGTTTGGGGTTATCCGATGCTCTCAAGGACGAACTAGCACGGGTTGGCGTACCCCAAACCCTGGAAGATCTCATTAACCTGTCGGTGCGCTTAAGAGAGCGTTGTTCCGAGAGGTCTGTTAACCAGTTCCGTCCCACTTGGGTCCTCCCCAAGGTCCCAAGTGCTACCAGCTCTGTAAGCCAAAGTCTTCATGCACCAGCTGCCTCAGCCCTTGATACTTCCGAACCAATGCAACTGGGGGTTCTCCGCCCGTCCCTCACGTCTGAAGAACGACAGCGCCGACGAGTCAATAACTTGTGCATGTATTGCGGAGAGCCAGGTCATTACGTGAGGTCTTGCCCAAATAAGACACGTAAGTCTCTTTCAGCTACTTCTAAGTTTGCACCTGCCTTGCCTAACCTTGCTAACCATCTGGCTCTCTCCATTATCCTCCAGCTTCCAGGACAGGATTTGCTTACCTCGGCCATCATTGACTCAGGAGCCTGCAGTTGCTTCATTGATCTCACCTTTGCGGCCCATCATCGCATCCCTCTTCAATCAAAGTCGCAGGGACTTGCTGTCCACCTCGCTGGTGGGTCCACCCTTAGCTCTGGTCCGGTCACTCATGAAACCATCCCACTGCTGGCTATCCTGAACACCTGTCATTGGGAGTTTCTCCGGTTGGACGCCATTTCTTCACCACTCTTCCCTATTATTCTTGGAATGCCTTGGTTGCAGGCTCATAACCCCAGCATTGATTGGGTTTCTGGAAAAATCAAGTTCCCGTCCAGTTACTGCCAACAGCACTGTTTATACAGAACTCTTGCGGAACCCAGTCAACTCTTGTGTCTGAACACCGACATGGAATCGCAGCAGCCGATTCCTGCCGCTTACCGAGACTTCTCCGATGTTTTTAGTAAGAAAGGTGCAGAAACCCTTCCGCCCCATAGACCCTACGACTGTCCCATAGAGCTGTTGCCAGGATCTGAAGTTCCCTTTGGGAGAATATTCCCTTTAACTGAGCAGGAGTTGGTTACCCTCAAAAAGTATATAGAAAATCTTGAGAGAGGCTTTATCCGCCCTTCTACCTCACCAGCCAGAGCCGGCATTTTTTTTAAGTATGTGGGGGTCTTGTGAGCCAAAGATGGACTGATGCCTCTGTGAGGTGAAACAAATATAGATAAGCTGCAAACACTAACCACGTTTCATTGCGTGCATAAACCAGAAAATATAAATAAACGTGCCTGCGCTGAAAAAACAGATATATCCCAATAGTTGGACGGTGCATATATAGTGTAAAACTATGCTACAAAATTTCAATATAAAAAAAAAATAAATAAATAAAAAAATGCTAGTAATATATAAATTATAGAATTAATACAATCCTTATATAAAAGTATCCCATAAAGTGCAACATGCAAAAAAAAAAAACAATATATATATGCGGTTATAAATATAAGATCAAAGTGCAAAATCAAGTGTCCACATTTAAAAGTTCAATTCATTGATATCAACACATAAAGTGCAAGTAAGTGGTGTCCACAAAAAGAGTGTTCCTCATGCTCCTCCTTAATGGTGTTCACAATCCAGCATGCTTCAGTGCTCTCCTGTGACCCCCTACTTGTGCTTGCACTCACCTCTGAGCATGTGACACGGTAATTAAACAGTGTCTAAACACGCATTGGAGCCACCCCTTGGGCTTATACAGGGTATGCTGGTATAAACTCCACCACTCTCAGATGTCATCAGATAGTCTCACATACAAGAAAAAAAAAGCTCCATAGTGTGATACAGTAGGGATTTATTTAAAATATATTAAAACTTCCCTCCAGAAGGGTACTCACAATATGTAGGTGCGTGAGTGCACCAATCTTTCCAGAGAGTGTTTGTATAAAACAAGCGTTTGTATGGTGTGCGGTGTGTCGTTCCTCATCTACCTCTGTTGCTGACAGCTCCGTCCTACCCCTCCCCCACGTAAGTCTCTTTCAGCTACTTCTAAGTTTGCACCTGCCTTGCCTAACCTTGCTAACCATCTGGCTCTCTCCGATATCCTCCAGCTTCCAGGACAGGATCTGCTTACCTCGGCCATCATTGACTCAGGAGCCTGCAGTTGCTTCATTGATCTCACCTTTGCGGCCCATCATCGCATCCCTCTTCAATCAAAGTCGCAGGGACTTGCTGTCCACCTCGCTGATGGGTCCACCCTTAGCTCTGGTCCGGTCACTCAGGAAACCATCCCACTGCTGGCTATCCTGAACACCTGTCAGCGGGAGTTTCTCCGGTTGGACGCCATTTCTTCACCACTCTTCCCTATTATTCTTGGAATGCCTTGGTTGCAGGCTCATAACCCCAGCATTGATTGGGTTTCTGGAAAAATCAAGTTCCCGTCCAGTTACTGCCAACAGCACTGTTTATACAGAACTTTTGCGGAACCCAGTCAACTCTTGTGTCTGAACACCGACATGGAATCGCAGCAGGTGATTCCTGCCGCTTACGGAGACTTCTCCGATGTTTTTAGTAAGAAAGGGGCAGAAACCCTTCCGCCCCATAGACCCTACGACTGTCCCATAGAGCTGTTGCCGGGATCTGAAGTTCCCTTTGGGAGAACATTCCCTTTAACTGAGCAGGAGTTGGTTACCTTCAAAAAGTATATCGATGAAAATCTTGAGAGAGGCTTTATCCGCCCTTCTACCTAACCAGCCGGAGCCGGCATTTTTTTTTGTTGAAAAGAAAGACCACTCGCTACGACCCTGCATCGATTATAGGGAACTCAATAAAGTGACCATCAAAAATCGCTATCCCTTACCTCTCGTGCCAGAGCTGTTTCAAAGATTGGGTTTAGCCAAAATCTTTACCAAACTCGATCTCCGTGGGGCCTACAACTTAATTCGCATCAGAGAGGGAGACGAGTGGAAAACGGCCTTCCGTACCAGGTTCGGACATTTCGAATACCTCGTCATGCCCTTCGGCCTGTGCAACGCACCGCGACTTTTCAACATTTTGTCAATTACATTTTTCGTGACCTTCTAGATTTATACGTTATAGTATACCTGAACAAAAGAGAGAGGGGGAGGGAATTTATGATCCAAGAGACTCAGCTTACTTCAGTATAGAAAATAACAGATGAGGGAAGTACCCTAATAGCATCTGTATGTGGATGAAGCTAATTGCATGACACCCGGGAAATCTAATTAAAATAGCGGGGTGTGTTCCTCTGAATTAGGGCATATCACAAAAAAGAGAGAGCTTCATGCTCTGAAGAAATCCCTGTGACGGATGAAACGCGTCAGCATGACGCCATCACGTTCCATCTAGCGTACACACGGACCCACCCATCAGCCTTGGGTATTCTGTCCGCCCTCGTGTGAAGCCTCACTGCATGGAACCAGGAAGGGGATGCTGACCCACGCCGCATCCAGGCGGCACGTCCCTACATGCTCTCCGCTTCCTATTACCGTTGCTGGTAACTGAGTACACAGATCTACGAAGCCCTATTCAGTTGGCCTGATCTGGATGCAGCTGTTCCGCACTACCAAAGATGGTTTAAGTAGGACTGGAACGATCTACAACTGGCTGCCGAACTCCGGTATCCCTGGACTGGTGAGACAGTATCTGTTCATGTTTTAATCGTGACTATCGTCACCATAGTTACACAGTTGTCTCCCACCCACTGCCCAGTTAATATGTGGTGATTATTACCGATGCAGGCACATCTACAGCTCCATTTATGTACAGTCTCTACGTAACCGATTACCCACACTACTAGTCACTGTATGCAACTCAGCTGCTAGTCCTTTCACCAGCTATTTCCATGCAATATTCCTCAAGGCTCACCTAAGGCTTATCACTGGCCTTCTGTTAGGTGGACTCCCCTCAACCATACGGCTGCACACACCTTTCTCCCAGCCTTGAACTACCATCTTTTGAGATATTCATGAGACTTTTTATGTAATGTTGTGTTTCCTTTCATTCAATAATTCAGCTGGGCATCTTTGTGTGTGTCTAGTGGTGGCCATCTGTGTGTTGTTTTGTTTTTAGACAAGGTTGTCTATTTTATTTTCTTAGTGTCAGGTTCTGGTTCACTTACTGTCATATTTTTTGATTTTGTGTTTGGTGTATATGTGGAATTATTCTATTTCTATATTAAATTTTTCATATTTTGGCTAACTTGCTGGTTCCTTGTTGATGAATTCTTTTTCCCTGGGTGGAACTGGTACCTGTCATGTTCCTTCCCCCTGGGTTCCCTCTTTTTTGTTATAGTATACCTGGACGACATCCTGATCTTCTCCCCCTCAGTTGATGAACACCGCAGGCATGTCAGGAATGTGTTAACCTGGCTCAGGCAGCATGGACTTTATGCCAAATTGGAGAAATGTGAATTTGAGCTCCAGAGCATTCAGTTCCTCGGCTTAATCATCTCTACCGATGGTGTTATCCTGTTATCAAAAGGTTGCAGCTATCCTGGACTGGCCCGCTCCCTCCGATAGAAAAGGGGTCCAACGTTTTATCGGCTTCGCCAATTTTTATCGGAAATTTATAAGGGGCTTTTCTGCTATAATTACCCCCATCACGGAACTGACGAAACAGGGAAATCAATTCTGTTGGTCCCCTCAGGCACAATCGGCCTTTGGAAGGCTCAAGGAACTCTTTACGTCCGCTTCTATCCTGAAGCACCCAGACCCTGCTTTACCGTTTCTCCTTGAAGTGGACGCATCGGAGGTCGCGGCGGGGGCTCTTCTTCACCCCGTGGCCTTCTTCCCACGAAAACTCTCCGATGCAGAGAAAAATTATGATGTAGGAGATCGGGAGTTGCTGGCCATTAAAGCCGCACTTGAAGAGTGGCGCTACTTATTGGAGGGGGCTGCTCACCTCATTTTGATCTACACGGACCATAAGAATCTAGAGTACTTGAGGTCGGCCAAGAGATTGAGACCACGGCAGGCAAGGTGGGCTCTGTTCTTCTCTAGATTCCAATTCCACATAACGTACAGACCAGGTACCAAAAACACCAAACCAGATGCATTATCTTGTATGTTCCATGACTCCAGGGAACCTTTGCCTCCAGACACCATTCTTCTGGCTGGAAACTTCCTGCTTCTTCAAGGAGATCTCATATCCCGAATTAAACAGGCCTCAAGGAATTGGTCCCCTCCTGTGGAAGTTGATGTAAGCTCACAAGACGGCCTGTTCCGATACAAGGACAAAATCATGGTCCCAGAGGATCTGAGGATTGCTGTACTGGAACTCTGCCACGACCACAAATTGGCTGGGCATTTCGGTGTGTTGAAGACAACAGAGCTGGTACAACGTACCTTTTGGTGGCCCCAGCTGGTAAGCGACTGCAAGAGTTTTGTGGAGTCTTGTATCACCTGTGCTCGGAGCAAGAGCAGTCGAGTGAAGGCCTGGGGTCTATTAAGACCCTTACCCGTGCCGGAAAGGCCATGGAAAATGATCGCGATGGACTTCATCGTTGAGCTCCCGCCGGCAGAAGGCTACTCCACCATCTTTGTCATTGTAGACAGACTCTCCAAAATGGCCCACTTCCTACCCATGAAGGGTACCCCATCAGCTTTGAAAACTGCAAAAGTATTCATTAAGGAAATTGTACGCCTACACGGAGTCCCCTCAAGTATAGTATCTGATCGGGGGGTACAGTTTACTTCCAGGTTTTGGAAAGCTCTCTGCAGATCTCTTGAGATAGAATTGGCATTCTCATCGGCCTACCACCCCCAGACAAATGGGCAGACGGAGAGAACTAATCAGACTCTAGAACAGTATCTCCGATGTTTTTCTGCTTTCTCACAAAATGACTGGGTCTCTCTTCTGCCTATTGCCGAGTTTGCCTACAATAACTCTGTGCATTCGGCCATCAAGCAAACACCATTTTTTGCAAACTATGGTTTTCACCCATCCTTTTTAACCAGCTCCTTACCTGAATGTGCGATTCCTGCAGTCTCTGAAACTATGAACTTCTTCATCAGTAACAACAAATTATTGCAGGAAACCATGGCTAGAACCCAAGAGTACAATAAGAAGATGTATGACAGGAAAAAGCAAGGACAATTGTTGTTGGAACCTGGCAACCAGGTCTGGCTGTCTACCAGTAATGTAAGGATGGCCTGTCCCTCGAGGAAATTAGGTCCCAGGTTCATGGGTCCCTTTTCAGTCAAGAGGAAGATCAATGATGTGACCTATGAGCTGGACTTACCTAACTCACTGAAGATCCATCCGGTCTTTCATGTGTCTCTACTTAAACCCGTTACCCCCAATTCCTTCTTGGGTCGCAATACTGGCCCGCCTGAACCCGTAATTATCGACAACGAGGAAGAGTTTGAGGTGGAGGCAATTTTGGATTGCAGGAAGAGACAAAACCAAATCCAATATTTAATCAAGTGGAGGGGGTACGGACGAGAAGATAATTCTTGGGAGCCGGAGGGTAACTTACACGCTGAAGAACTCTTGAGGGATTTTCGGAACACCCATGCGGATAGACTGGCCTGGCTGGGCATTCGGAGGCTGCCCTTAAGGAGGGGGCATTGTCAGAGAGGTTCTCGGTTCAGGACACTTGCTGGGCACTCGTGCTCCCGGTGTTTGCGCCGGTTGCCCTATTTAGGCTGATGGGATGCTGTGCTTGGTGCTGTCCGATCATCAGCTTCCTGTTTCCGAACTTCCTGTTTCCTGTGTATTGCTCTGATCTCCCTGTGACCCGGCTTGTTTACTGGACTCTCTCTCTCTGCTATCCGGCTGCAAATTGACCCCGGCCTGCCTCTTAAGTTGAACCTGCCTGACCCCTTGTACCGTGCTGATTGCCTGTTGCCAAAACCTGCCTGTGACCTGGACTTTGTATCTGCCTGCTCCCTTTGTACCGTGCTGACCGCCTGCTGCCAACTTTGCTAGTGACCGGATCTGCCTGTTCTGCACCTGTTAGCTGATCTCCAGCCTACCTATTACCACCTGCCAGCTCGTGTCAGGATCCTGGGCCTTAGCCCTGCAAACCACCCGCCAGGCTCTCATACCATTCTGTGCTCCCGTGCCTTCTGTGTACTCTATCAGGGGCCGGGAACCAGATACGTATGGGAGGCCATCCCCTGCTATATCAGATTCGTCAGTCTGGTACGGGTAAGTCTGACACAGCCTCTAGAGCTATCTACTATAGGGTCTGGAAGGCCTACATCTCCTGGTGCAAGAGGAGAGGATGGCATCCTCGCAAGTATGTCATAAGTAGAATTCTATCCTTCCTGCAATCAGGAGTAGAGATGAAACTAGCCACAAGTACTATCAAGGGTCAAGTCTTGGCTTTGTCAGTTTTTTTCCAAAAACCTCTTGCTTCTCATTCTTTAGTTCAGGCCTTTATTCGGGGAGTATGGCGTATAAATTGTCCAGTCAGATCACCTTTGTGTCCATGAGATTTGAACCTGGTCTTGTCGGTCCTTAAGGAACCTCCTTTTGAACCAATATGTGATACTCCATTGGTCCTTGTGACAAAGAAATTGGTATTCTTTAGTGGCAATAACCTCCGCAAGGAGAGTTTCTGAGGTAGCAGCCTTCTCTTGTAAAGAGCCATACTTGATCATTCATAAAGATAAGGTGGTCTTACGTCCTCGCCCATCCTTTTTACCTAAGGTAGTATCCAGTTTTCATGTGAAAAATGATATTTCTCTACCTTCGTTTTTTCAGAACCACGTTCTGCAGAGGAAAATTTACTACACTCCCATGACGTAGTAAGAGAGATTAAAATCTGGAAGCAACGGCTCAGATACGGAAAACTGACGCTTTGTTTGTGCTACCAGAAGGTCCCAGAAAAGGGCAAGCAGAGTCAAAATCAACTATTTCTAGGTGGATCCTTCAGGTCATTATTCAGACCTATGATTTAAAAGGGAAAATTCCGCCTTTTCGTCCTAGGGCACACTCTACCAGGGCAGTTAGTGCTTCTTGGGCAGTTCATCACCAAGCCTCTATGGCTCAGGTTTGCAAGGCCGCAACATGGTCATCAGTGCATACATTCACGAAATTCTACCATGTGGATGTAAGTCAACAAGAGGATGCTGCCTTTGGGTGCAGTGTTCTGCAGGCAGCAGTATAGGTCCTCATGTCTGACGGAGGTCTGCATTTTTTTTTGTGTCTCCCTCCCCTTAGATGGCATTGCTTTGGGACATCCCATACAGTTATTACTGTGGTGCTCTGTGTCCCGTGATGTACAAAAAAGAAAATTGAATTTTTATAACAGCTTACCTGTAAAATCCTTTTCTTGGAAGTACATCATGGGACACAGAGGTCCCTCCCCTCTTTTTTGGGATATATATATATTGCTTTGCTACAAAACTGAGGCACTCCCTGTGTCGGAGGGGTTATATAGGGAGGGGGACTTCCTGTCTGTAATTATGCCAGTGTCCATCACTTGAAGGTGGCGTATAACCCATACAGCTATTACTGTGGTTCTCTGTGTCCCGTGATGTACTTCCAAGAAAAGGATTTTACAGGTAGGCTGTTATAAAAATCCTATTTTTTAAATTTTTTTCCCCTTGGCTTTAAAATTGGGAAGTCAACTTGGAATTAGGCACAGTAGGGATCTACACTCGCCGCCACTTTATTAGGTGCACCCTGCTAGTACCAGGTTGGACCCCCTTTTGCCTTCAGAACTGCCTGAATTCTTCTTGGCATAGATTTAACAAGGTGTTGGAAACATTCCTCAGAGATTTTGGTCCAAATTGACATGATAACATCACGCAGTTGCTGCAGATTTGTCAGCTGCACATCCATGATGCAAATATCCCGTTCCACCACATCTCAAAGGTGCTCTACTGGCTTGAGATCTGGTGACTGTGGAGGCCATTAAGTACAGTGAACTTATTGCCATGTCAAAGAACTAGTTTGAGATGATTTGAGCTGTGTGACATGGTGCATTTTCCTGCTAGAAGCAGCCTTCAGAAGATGGGCACACTGTAGTTATAAAGGGATGGACATGGTCAGCAACAATACTCAGGTAGGCCGTGACATTTAAACAATGCTCAGTTTCAAAGTGTTCAAAGTGTGCCAAGAAAATATACCCCACACCATTACACCACCCCCACCAGCCTGAACCATTGATACAAAGCAGGATGGATCCATGCTTTCATGTTGTTTATGCCAAACTCAGACCCTAACATCTGAATGTCGCAGCAGAAATCGAGACTCGTCAGACCAAGCAACGTTTTTCCAATCTTCTATTGTCCAGTTTTGGTGAGCCTGTGTGAATTTTGGTCTTAGTTTCCTGTTCTTAGCTGACAGGAGTGGCACCCGGTGTGGTTTTCTGCTGCTGCAGCCCATCTGCTTCAAGGTTCAATGTGTTGTGCATTTAGAAATGGTATTCTGCATACCTTGGATGTAACGAGTGGCTATTTGATTTACTGTTGCCTTTCTACCATCTTGAACCATCTGCCCATTCTCCTCTGACCTCTGACATCAACAAGGCATTTTTGTCCACACAATTTCCGCTCACTGGATATCTTCTCTTTTTTGGACCATTCTCTGTAAACCATAGAGATGGTTGTATGTGAAAATCCCAGTAGATCAGCAGTTTTTGAAATACTCAGACCAGTCCGTCTGGTACCAACAACCATGCCACGTTCAAACTCACTTAAATCCCCTTTCTTCCCCATTGTGGTGCTCGGTTTGAACTTCAGCAAGTGGTCTTTACCACATCTAGATGCCTAAATACATTGAGTTGCTGCCATTTGATTGGCTGACCAGCAATTTGTGTTACTAAGCAATTGAACAGGTGTACATAATAAAGTGACCAGTGAGTGTATGCTGATAGTGCTTGGTGGAGTTCCTGTAAAATACCATTGCCCTGTCCAGTTAATTGGAGAATGTTTTGGAACAGGAGAACAGTAGTTGGTGTGGCTTAGTTTTGAAGGTAGACCCTGGTAACAAAGTGAAAACAGTTTCAATACGCAGAGCGCATTTTCTGGCTAATAAAGATAATAACAGGCATTTGGTTGTGTTTGCTATTAGGACAGAATTTAACTTTTAAATGTTTAACATAACTAATAGTTTCTCTTTAAAGAGGTGAGTCCCCAGAGTTTGACTGAGCATAGAGTACATGCCGTTGATAGTGTTTACTCAATAGTTCAATTCGGACATTTGGACAATTGAGTTATTTAATTACCTTACACATTTTGTTTAGAAAAACTCATTACCAAAAAGCATGCTCTATGCATTTTCTATCAGATCCAACTGCAAAGCAGTCACATAAAGTTAAATCTTATTTTAAGGCACATTTCACCCTGGAACAGACCCATTCATCAAACTTAATGCTGCAATGTTGGAATTTGATTCCAGCCAGGGGTCTTCAAGCAGAAATAATAATGGGGGGCCCTTCCAGACCAGCGATTGCTCTGTCTCCATCTATCTGTATCACTCTTTTTTTTAGGTCACTCGCTTGCTATAACTTCTAGCTGGAGTGAAGACATTTAAAAGAACTGTCCTTTTAAAGCAGACCTATTCTCTAAAATGCATTCACATTTAAATAAACTTTTAACCCACAATGCTGTAATAAAAAGTGACTGAATGAGCTGAAAATGTTACTTTATAAAAGAAAAGGTAATTTCAGGATGAGGCCAGGACCAGGGAAAGTTATCAGTGCCAAAGATTTGGCTTGTGTTCTCTGTAGGAGGATTTTGGGAGGACTAAACATTGTGAAAGAGCTCTGTTATGCCGTCTTTTGATTTCAATCTCCCAAGAACCTCTGTCAAAAGCAAAGTGACCAATGCAGTAATGGTGGACTGATTCTTCTGTCTTTTATGCTGTTTTAGTCACTTTTTATCATAATGTTGTGAATGCACATTCATTTAAGGCCTAGCTCCAGCCAAATGTTCACGGCCAGGTGGCACGGCGCTCGTTCTGGACGGGCGTCATATGACGTCCTCGCCTTCCCAGCCCACTAGGGGGCGAGCGCGCGCCACCGGTGGCACTCGTGCACGCGCCACATCACTGGGGACCCAATGAGCGTGCCCGGTGGCCGCGATGGCCGCTGGGCACCTGCGATTGCCCGATAACAGAGCAGGACCATGGATCAGATCCACGTCCTGTCAAGTGAGAGGAGACTGATGGTGTGTTCTCAGTACAGGGGAACACCGATCGGTCTCCTCCCCTTGTAAGACCCCTCCCCCCTGCAGTTAGAATCACTCCCTAGGTAACATATTTAACCCCTTGATTGCCCCCTAGTGTTAACCCCTTCCCTGACAGTTACATTTATTCAGTAATCAGTGCACTTTTATAGCACGGATCGCTATGAATGGTCCCAAAAATGTGTCAGAAGTGTCTGATATGTCCGCTGCAATATCGCAGTCAAGATAAAATTGCAGATCGCCGCCATTGCTAGTGAAAAAAAAAAATAAATAAAAATGCTATAAATCTATCCCCTATTTTGTAGACGCTATAACTTTTGCGCAAACCAATCAATATACGCTTATTGCGATTTTTTTACCATAAATATGTAGTAGAATACATATTGGCCTAAACCGAGGAAATAATTTGTTTAAAAAAAAAAATTAATTTGGATATTTATTATAGCAAAAAGTAAAAAATATTGTTTTTTTCAAACTTGTCACTCTCTTTTTGTTTATAGTGCAAGAAATAAAAACCGCAGAGATGATCAAATACCACCAAAAGAAAGCTCTATTTGTGGGAAAAAAATTATAAAAATTTCATTTGGGTACAGTGTTGCATGACCGCACAATTGTCATTCAAAATGTGACAGTGCTGAAAGCTGAAAAATGGCTTGGGCAGTAAGGGGGTGAAAGTGTCCAGTATTGAGGTGGTTAATTTGGATAGAGTAAGGAAGCGTTCGATTGTCTGTATGTTTCTTTTGGCCATATTGCGTCCCTGCTAGGGATGAGCTTAAAGTTTAAACTGTTCAGTGAGAGCTGAGCCTCATGTATAATAGTGGTATTACTTCCACTATTACACGTGACAGCTTTCTACAGTCAATGGTTGTTAAGGATGTTAGTGGGTGCAGGTACCGCTGAGTCCTTACCCACTTCAATACTTGACACTTTTACTTCCTTCCTGTCCAGGCCAATTTTCAGTGTTCAACTCTCTCACACTTTGAATGCCAACTACTCAGTCATGCATCACTGTACCCAAATGGAATTTTTAGCTTTTTTTTAGACAGATAGAGCTTTCTTTTGATGGTATTTAATCACCACTGGGCTTTTTCATTTTTTGCTATATGAATAAAAAAATTCTGAAAATTGTGAAAAACACACGTTTTTGAAAGCTATAGAGTAGGGATGAGCCACCGGTTCGAGTCGAACGTAAGTTGGGGTCGAACATCGGTTGTTCTAAAACAACCGAACCGAACATATGGGGCGTTCGCAGGATATTCGAGCGCCGCATAATGCACTGTGAGATCGCAGTGCATTGCTGTATGATGATTGGCCAAAGCATGCACCTGACCTGGGGTGCATGGTTTGACCAATCATGGCTCAGGGGGCTCAGGGGGACTAAGTCCACGCCCCACGCTATATAAGGCTGCTTACATAGCGGCCGTGTGTGGTGTTGTTGGCGTGGACAGAGAGATAGCTTGAGTCAGATTAAGCAAGCATGTTATTCAGTTAGTGGCAGTGTATTTGATATATATTTATAGTCAGTCTAATATATATATATATCTATCTATATATATATATAGATAGATATATATATATCTATATATCTATATACTCTGCATTTAGCATAGACTTTATATTTATATTCAATGTTTACTCTATATTCAGTCAGTGCAGGCAGTGTATTAATATATATATATATATATATATATATATATATATATATATATATACAGTCCAGTATATATATACATACTCTGCATCCAGTGTAGCCTATATCTACAGAACATTCGGTGGTGTACTGTTTCTATTACAGTTCAGGCAGTGTACACAGTATATAATAGAGTGTAGTGTGGTGTTGCAAAACAGAAATTACATCATGTCTGGAAGGCCACCAAAGAGAGGCAGACGCTCACAGGCCACTCAAAGAGGGCAAGCAGCTTCTGTGTCTACAGTCAACAGTGGTGGTCCTGGACATGGTGCATCCTCTGCAGGTGGACGTGTTGCATGCTTGTCCTTTTTTTCTGCTGCTGGCCTTGTTATTGAGCCACAACATGCAGAAGAGTTTGTGGAGTGGATAACGAAGCAGTCCTCGTCCTCTGTCGACCAGGCTCAGAGTAGTTTGCCTACTAACGCAGCTGCCAAAGCGGTCTATTCCACCGGCTCCTTGTCCACAATCACTCCTTCCTTAGCCCCACCATCATGTACGGAGGAGTCCCCACAATTATTTGACCACAGTGTTGGTTATATGCTGCTGGAGGATGCACAGCAATTTGAAGGCTTTGATGTTGGTTCACAGGTTGAGGAAGGGAATAACGTGAGCCTAGAGAGAGGGGGTGCCACAGAAGGAGAAGAAACTGGCAGACATGCTCCCCCAGCTGCAGCATACTGCCAAGTTTGCTCCAGTGATGAGGCGAGAAGGGGTTATGAGGTCACTGACGTACTTGGGTGCCTGAGAAAAGAGAGGAGGTGTCATGACTGCAGTAGTGTTCATGTCTATTTGCTCACCTTTCTGTTGTGTTCAGCTTAGAGGCCAGTCGCTGGTCACCTGTATGCTTAAGTAATCTTCCCTCAAGCATGGCTCCACCCCAACCTCAAATTAGGAACACTATATTAACCTGTGCAATGCAAGCCAAGTCTTGCTGATCAATATTGTGTGTTTGGCTTCCGTGTGCTCATTGTTGTGTGTCCTATGTCTGATCCTGTTTACCAACCTTGGCTTGTTCTTCACTCTCCTCCTGTGCTTCATATCCCGCCCTTGGCATGTTCTTTGACTATCCCTATCTGCTTGTTGCCTTGACCTTTTGGCTTATCTCCTGACTATCCTTGTTGTCCCAGTCTGCTGCTTCCTTTCTATCCTCCGGTAGTCTACCGTAAGTGTGAGCTGGAAGACCCTGGGGGCCGCAACCTGGAGCTAGACTGCAGCGAAGTCCATCCCCACCATCAGGTGCCCTGGTGGACACCTGCTGGCTCTTAGATTCCGCGCCGTAGGAAATCTCATGCTCTAGCTCCCAATGTGATCTGTGTTTGTGCTCCAGAGTACCTGCTTTCCTGAATGACCCAGAGCTCCATCCGCAGCAGTCAGCCATAGGGTCCACTACCTCAGCGGTGCACTCCTGACCCCAATGGGGTGCATCTGTTGTCACCTGGCCTCAAGTGACCTGACAGGAGGAGGAGGAGGATCAACTCCAATGAGGCAGGATGTCCTCTAGGGGGCAGCTTAAGGGCAGCCACCCTATTGCATCACACTGCAGAGCTCCGCAGGTGCAGGGCGCTGCTGACTCTTTGCTGACTTTTAAAAGTTCCTTGGTTTGGGCCTTTTTTGACATGTTTGCAGCAGATTGCAGCATTGCTGTTTGCAACCTATGTCTGAAGTGGATCAAGCGTGGTCTAAACAGCAGCCGATTGGGCACCACATGCTTGACCAGACATATGACAACCTGCCATGCAGTCCATTGGCAACAGCACTTGAAAGACCCACATCATAGAAAAAGGCGGACTTCTCCTTGCTCCTCATCTGGGATCTCCAACCCTACTCTACCTCCAGTCCTCTCAAAAACCTGCACTGAAAGGAATGAAGGTATAGAAATAGGTGTCCCAAGTACTTGCAGCCAATCTGCTAGCAGTACACCACCAATTGATTTTAACAGGCAAATTTCCCTACCGTAGTTGCTGAACCGTAACAATAAATTCAGTCCCAGCCATCCACATGCTCAGCATCTAAATGCTAGCTCGGCCAAATTGTTAGCACTGCAACTGCTACCTTTTCAGCTGGTAGACTCTGCCCCCTTTCATGAATTTGTGGAATGTGCTGCACCTCAGTGGCCGGTTCCAAAACGTCATTTCTTTTCACGGAAGGCCATTCCAGCTCTCTACTGGCATGTGGAAGGCCTTGTTGGACAGGGCGGTCAGCAGTAAGGTTCATATTACCGCTGACTCATGGTCCAGCAGGCATGGGCAGAGATGTTACCTTTTCTTCACGGTGCACTGGGTAACTCTGCTGGCAGCTGGGAAGGATGCAGGACAGGGTTCAGTGTTGTTGGAGCTTGTTCTGCGACCAAGCCTCCAAAATACTAATGGTGATTCTGCCACAGCTCTCTCCTCCACCCCCTCCTCATCTTCTTCCTCTATGGCCTCTTCTGCAGATTTGTCCATGGAACCAGCAGTGCTCAGTAAGCATTCAAGGGGCTATGCAAGCAGTCAGGCTAAAAGATGCCATGCGGTGCTTGAGTTGGTCTGCCTAGGGGACAGGAGCTACACTGGGGCAGAGATTCTGTCAACTCTGCAGGGGCAGGCTCAGAGGTGGTTGACATCATGCCAGCTTCAGCCAGGAATGGTTGTATGCGACAATGGCACCAATCTTCTCTCCCCTCCAAGAGGGACAATTGTCCCATGTTCCATGTTTGGCACACTTCCTGAATTTGGTGGTGCAGCGGTTCTTGACCAGGTACCCAGGCTTACAAGATCTCCTGAGGCAGGCCAGAAAAGTTTGTGATGATTTCCACCAGTCATACAATGCCAGTGCCCAGCTGGCTGACATTCAAAGGGAATGCAACCACCTCATTTGTGACATGACCACCAGGTGGAACTCAACGTTGGCAATGCTGCAGCGGCTGCACACACAGCAGAGGGCCATCAATGAGTACCTGTGCAATTATGGCACCAGAACAGGGTCAGGGGAGCTTGGCTTCTTTTCGCCACGCCAGTGGCTACAGATCAAGGATGCATGCACTGTCCGGTCACCATTTGAGGAGGCCACAAGGATGGTGAGCAGCGACAATGCATGCATGAGTGACACTATCCCTCTAGTCTTCCTGCTAGAACACACACTTTGTGGAATCATGGACAGGGCACTTGAGGCAGAACAGCAGGAGGAAGAGGAGAACATCCTTTCCTCTCAAGGCCAACCTTTATCCAGGTAGCACTCCTGCAGTCCTGCCAAACACACAGGAAGAAGAGGAGGAGGAGGAGGAGGAGGATTGTGTTAGCATGGATGTAGAGGATAACACTCAGCAGCAGTCTTCAAGGGATGGTTTTCAGTCCCCAGAAACCCAAGGAGTTGTACGTGGCTGGGAGGAGGTAGTTATGGATAATGTGATCCTTAGTGACCCAGAGGACTCAGAATCGAATGCCTCTGCAAACTCACGCTGCATGGCCTCCTTGATTCTGCAAAGCCTGCAAAAGTACCCTAGGATTCGTGGTATCAAGGAGAGGGATCATTACTGGCTGGCATCCCATCTTGATCCACGTTACAAGGGGAAAGTTGCAGAACTCATTCTGCCTTTGCAGAGAGAGCAGAGGATGAAACATCTTCAGGAGAGAAGTAATGAAAAAAGGGTGATGATTAATCTTGTGAATAATCAAATATATTTAGTGACTAATAAAGTGTAAAAAAAGTCCAATCTGTGAAAAAATATTATTAAGTTGTAACGAACCAAAACCTCAAACCACTAAAGGATAATGAATCAAAAAGTGAAAAAATATATGGTGCTGTCCAACATAAACAATAATGTAGGAAGAAGCCTGAGCGTCCAACACCAGATGATGGAAAATCAAAGGAGGAAAATGCTGAACACTGTCTGGGATGGAAAACATCAAAGATGGTACATCATCAACAATGAAGAGAGATGTGCATGCTCTTACCGGAACAGGTGGAATCAAATGTCAGCGATATAGAGTCATACGGGCAGAATGCCGCAAACGGCAGATGTATGGAACTCAAAAGGGTCCAGGCCCTCCGGAAGGAATCCAGGGAAGCAGTAGGTAACCTCCAAACAGACCTCCAATCAGAAGAGCATTGAAGCTGGACCTTGATGGTAGGATCAACTGGACACCAGAGCCACTCTCATCCGGATGCTATGTGGAGAAAAAAATTACTTCCACATAGTGTAGGTCAAAAAATGGTCATTTATTTCTAAAAACCAGCATACAACAATAAAAAGTGATCACGGGTAAACATACAGGGTAATGTGGAGAGCGATAAGCCTAGCCCTACGCATTTCGACCAATAGGTCTTCAACAGGGGCACTATGGGGACCAATGGTGAGAGGAGAGCGCCGATCACATGGACTCAAGGACCAACCAAATGGTAACCCGGAAGTGTGTGTAAATGCAGCCTGATTGTCACATGGCAAGTACGAGGTAAACACCTCATTGAAAAGACAGCGAAAATCGGGTCATAAACCACCTAATAGCTCACGCCATGAGCACATGACCAAGATGAACATCACATGACCGAGACCAATGAGGCCCTGAGTAACTCATGTGAAAACGGTGCTAACCTTAAAAATAGTGCTCCTTTGTGGGGAGACAAAGGGGCAAATAGATGTCAATAGGGTTTGTATATGACCAAACAATATTGGTCTGAGCCGCAGGAAATAAACATGCCCGCTGGAACCAAGACACACATGGAGAAAGCCGACTTTCACGTCACGGGGCCTCAACCGGAAGTGGATGATCTTGTGACTGGAAGTGAACAGCCACCTGTCCGAAAGCAGTCCCGGACACCGAGGTCGGCCGAATCACATGTCCAAACAACGATCGCATGACTGCAAGTGTTTACTAATGACGTCACAAAACGGCATAAAAAGCACACAGGATTAACCTCACAGCTGTGAAACAAATGAGCCATAAATTAATTAAAATGGTCATGGCAATGACAACTCTAGGTTTGTCAGTGTCACAAACAAACTATACAAATAAACATACTGAGGCTTAATGAACAAAAAATCTCAGTAAGGATAAATATGAGAACAAGGGCATGATGGAATAAACAATGTATACATAGAAATATAAAAATGAATATATAAATATGAATCCAAATGAACATAAATATGATGGAATGAATAAAACTTAAGCCCGATCGATAAACGAGTTGACATCCCACTCCATGTTCATCCCGAACAGTGAGTAGGATTTGAGCTCATATATCCAATATGTCTCGAGGCGAGAGACCCCCGTAGTCGGGACTCTCCCCTCCAATGAGGGACAAATTTGTCAATAATCTGAAAAAGTGTTCCGGTGGGATCCTTGTTGTGAAACTGTGAATAGTGACGAGGTACACTATGATTGCTCTTCCCGTTTTTTGATACCAGCTACATGTTCATTCACACGTATGGAAAATGTCCTAATTGTACTACCCGCGTATTGCTCTTTACAAGGTCAGGTCAGCAGGTAAACAATGAATTTTGTAGCACAAGTGGTGAAGTGTCTCATAGGATAAATACGTGCAGTGACAGTCAAAAGGAATGTGTCTGTTTTCCGTCTCCCTCCAATGTTATGGAGGCACACATTACATTTTCGACAAGGGTAATAGCCCTTGCACTGCTGAAAAAAGGAGACTATTTTGGGGGGATCGATCACATTGGGTGCGATTTGCCCCTGTATTGATCGTGCCCCCCCTAGATATCACACAAGCCTGTTCTGGAAGGGCAAGACCCAACAATCTGATGTTCCGAAGAACTTTCCAATGCTTCCTGAAAATTTCTCTAATCTGCCTGGATTGAGTAGAGTAAGTGGTAAAAAGATCTAAACCTGGAATCAGAGGAACCTTTAGGACGTTCCATGGGAGTAGAGCTTCTATCAGTTTGGAATGCTTTACCAATCTCAACATCTAAATCAGCAGGGTTATAACCCTTTTCCAAAAACCTTTCTTTGAGGACCTGGGACTGGGAAAGAAAATCTGTAGTCCTCGTACAGTTCCGGTAACCGTAAGAACTGACTCCGAGGGACCAACTTAAGCCATTGTGTCTGGTGACAGCTGTCAACCGGAATATATCTGTTTCGGTCTCTTGGCTTGAAGTAGGTCCTAAATTCCAGATGTTGATCAACCACCATTATTTCGAGATCTAAGAAATGAATGGAAGTTGAATTGACATCATAGCTCAAGGTAATACCTCGATCATTGAGATTAAGTGCAGCCATAAAAAGATCCAAGGATTCACGATCACCATTCCATAGGAGGAGGATGTCAACAATATACCTAGCCCAGAGAACCAATTCGGGTCTCTGGGAGGCATAGACGACATCCTCCTCCCACTGGGCCATGAAGAGGTTCGCCAAACTTGGGGCGAACTTCGCCCCCATGGCCACACCTTTCTTCTGTAAATAAAATTGGTTTTGAAACCAAAAATAATTATGCCAGGTGGCAAACATGAGAAGTTGCATAATGAAATTCTGCTGTACCAAGGGAAGAGTAGTATTTTTTGATAGATAATTTTCGACAGCGGAGAAGCCCAAAACATGAGGTATGCACGTGTAAAGTGTGGCAACATCCGCTGTCACCAAAATCATCCCCTCTTTGAAATCAACAGACTCAAGAAGCTTAATGGTATCTCGGGTGTCCTTGAGATAAGAAGGAATTGAACGAACTATCGGTTGAAGATGGAAATCAACATATCTCCCGATTCGGGAAGTGACAGAGTTAATCCCGCTGACTTTGGGCCGGCCGGGGGGATTGACGGGGTCCTTATGGACCTTGGGAAGGTAATAGATAACAGGGATGCGTGGAACAAGAGGGACAAGAAAACTTCTCTCCTTCTTATCAAGGATCCCCAGTGAAAAACCTTTGTCAATCAATTCGACCAAAGCGTTTTTAAAATTGGCCGTTGGATCAATTGGGATAAGACTATATGTATCAGCATCCTCCAGGCTCCTAGTCATCTCCTTCACATAGTCCTCCTTGCCTAATATAGCAATCCCCCCGCCTTTGTCGGCGGGGCGAATAATTCGATTTTTTCGTTCGCATATTTGTTTTAGTCCAGCTTTGATGTTTGGATCAATGCAGACTTTTTTGGTTTGGTTGGATAGGTTTTCTAAGTCCTGTAACACTAAACTTTGAAAAACCTGAATGGATGCTGCTATAGTACCAGGGGGATTAAATAAAGAGGGATTTGATAATCCCGAATGTACATAACCATTTTTAGTGGGCGTGACCCCTGTTGAAGTAGAACCAACTTCCGTAGGAGTAATTCTAGGGAGCTGAGCGAGGAAATGTCTCCACAATCAATACAGGGGCAAATCGCACCCAATGTGATCGATCCCCCCAAAATAGTCTCCCTTTTTCAGCAGTGCAAGGGCTATTACCCTTGTCAAAAATGTAATGTGTGCCTCCATAACATTGGAGGGAGGCGGAAAACAGACACATTCATTTCGAATGTCACTGCACGTATTTATCCTATGAGACACTTCACCACTTGTGCCACAAAATTCATTGTTTACCTGCTGACCTGCCCTTGTAAAAAGCAATATGTGGGTTGTACAATTAGGACATTTTCCATACGTGTGAATGAACACGTGGCTGGTATCAAAAAGGGAAGAGCAATCATAGTGTACCTCCTCACTATTCATAGTTTCACAAGGATCACCGGAAAACTTTTTCAGCTTATTGACAAATTTGTCCCTCATCAGGCTTAAGTTTTATTCATTCCATCATATTTATGTTCATTTGGATTCATATTTATGTATTCATTTTTATATTTCTATGTATACATTGTTTATTCCATATATGTGTTTTCTTCCATCATGCCCTTGTTATCATACTTATCCTTACTGAGATTCTTTGTTCATTAAGGCTCAGTATGTTTATTTGTATAGTTTGTTTGTGACACTGATGAACCTAGAGTCATCATTGCCGTGATCTTTTTCATTAATTTATGGCTCATTTGTTTCACAGCTGTGAGGTTAATCCTGTGTGCTTTTTATGCCGTTTTGTGACGTCATTAAACGCTAAACACTTGCAGTCATGTTATCGTTGTTTGGACATGTGATTCGGTCAACCTCGCGTTCGGGACTGCTTCCGGTCAAGTGGCTGTTCACTTCTGGTCATGGGATCATCCACTTCCGGTTGCGGCCCCGTGACGTGGAAGTCGGCTTTCTCCATGTGTGGCTTGATTCCAGCAGGCGTGTTTATTTCCGGCAGCTCGGATCAATATTGCTTAGTCATATACAAACCCTATTGACATCTATTTGCCCCTTTATCTTCCCACAAAGGAGCACTATTTTTAAGGTTAGCGCCGTTTTCACATGAGTTACTCAGGGCTTCTTTGGTCCCGGTCATGTGATGTTCATTTTGGTCATGTGCTCATGGCTTTAGCCTATCACATGGTTTATGACCCATTTTGCACTTTTCAATGAGGTGTTTGCCTCGTGCTTGCCATGTGACAGTCGGACTGAATTTACACACACTTCTGGGTTACCATTTGGTTGGTCCTTGAGTCCATGTGATCGGCGCTCTCCTCTCACCATTGTGAGGCTTGGAGCTCAGTGGTCAGATTACCATTTTTGCTCCAATCAGCGACCCTCTGAGGATTTGAATGCTGATTGGTCTTGCATCAATAATTGTATTCCAATGTAGTCTATATATATTGGCAGTGTGGGGGAGCTGATATATGCCCCTGTTGAAGACCTATTGGTTGAAACGCGTAGGGCTAGGCTTATCGCTCTCCACATTGCCCTGTATTTTTACCCGTGAAAACTTTTTATCGTTGTATGCTGGTTTTTAGAAATAAAAATAAAAAAGTGTAGCGCTATAACAAATTGGGCTGTGGGCCCATATAACATCTAAAAATTAGAAACATTGAATAGCAAAGTAAATAGTGACATAGAAACTGACATTATGAATGAAACATATGTGATATATAAAAAATTTTAGTGACCATATAGGTGGCAACCTCAGTAACAATGCGACTGGGATTTCAATAAATGTGCAGTGCCAGTCTATATATTTAAAGTTTATAAAACTCTATGGCAAAAGTTTCAGTGAGGAAAGACGTGTCAATCCAAACGTAAAAGCATATGTGACTGTGATCGAACCACCACCATGAGAAGAGGAGGCTTCATGTTTCATTCATTTCAGTTTCTATGTCACTATTTACTTTGCTATTCAATGTTTCTAATTTTTAGATGTTATTTGGGCCCACAGCCCAATTTGTTATAGCGCTACACGTTTTTATTTTTATTTTTGCCTCTGCCATTTATCCAATTTGGTGTGTTAGCTGCTTGATATTAGGGATAGCGTGGAATTATTTCCTACACTTTTTTTTTTTTTTTTACCTACACTATGTGGAAATAATTTCTTTCTCCACATACCATCCGGATGAGAGTGGCTCTGGTGTCCAGTTGAGCATACCAACAGGATCCAGCTTCGATGCTCTTCTGATTGGAGGTCTGTTTGGAGGTTACCTACCGCTTCCCTGGATTCCTTCGACCCTGGACCCTTTGGAGTTCCATACATCTGCCGTTTGCGGCATTCTGCCCATATGACTCTATGTCGCTGACATTTGAGTCCACCTGTTCCGGTAAGAGCATACACATCTCTCTTCGTTGTTGATGTTTTCCAATCTATTCCTCCTTTGATTGTCCGTCATCTGGTGTTGGACACTCAGGCTTCTTCCTAAATTATTGTTTATGTTGGACAGCACCATATATTTTTTCACTTTTTGATTCATTATCCTTTAGTGGTTTGAGGTTTTGGTTCGTTCCAACTTAATAATATTTTTTCCCAGATTGGACTTTTTTACACTTTATTAGTCACTTAATATATTTGATTATTCACAAGATTAATCATTACCCTTTTTTCATTACTTCACTTTATAACCATATTTGTGTTTACTGGTTAGCACTACATTATTTACCACTTTGATCCTTTTATGTTTGTCACATTTTTTATGTAGCTGCTTGTTTTAGGGTACTTGGGGTTAGAGCAGTAATACCCACATTTCCATCGGCCTTGAAGAAAGGTTTGTGTAACGCATTTCCAAACCATGGGAGGTTACCATTTCCTAGTGCTGGACAACATGTTGCTGAGGCTTTGTTCAGTCAGAGGAAGAGTGGTGAAGAAGGTGGCTGGCTGACTGATGCCTTTGAACAATTTTTCAGTCCTCAGTGCCAAGGTCTGATTGGTTCAAGCAACTATCGCCAGTGTCTGCATTATATGGTACAGGAGTGTCCAAGGGCAAGAGCAGACTTGGAGATCTTTCCAACAGAGCATCCAGTGGGTTACTGGGTCTTGAGGATGGACCACTGGCCAGAACTTGCTCAATATGTAATCAAGCTACCGGCCTGTCCTGCATCCAGCGTGCTTTCTGAATGCACATTCAGTGGTTTGTAATGGATCAAAGAGTATGCCTGTCCACAGACTCCATTGATACGCTCAGGATCAGCGGCTATCAAGCACCTGATGCTGATGTAACTGATTGAATTTGCTATGGATCTGGGATCCCTTGAAGACTGCCTATGCTGACTATCCTATTCCTCCTCATTCTTGATAATGCTAACTTCCAACAATATTTTTGGTTTAGGGCACCACCACCCAAGGCCCATTTTTTCTGCCCCTGTTTAACAGGGGCATGTAATTACAATTTTTGATATAAAATTTTACAGCAGGGACCATTCCTGCACCCAACAAGAGTATCTGTGAGGGGTTACAGTGTAATGGCACCACCAAAACCAAAGGCCCAATTTTTCTGCTCCTGTTTAACAGGGGCATGTAATTACAATTTTTGAAATAATAGTTAAGCAGAGCCCGTTCCTGCACCCAACAAGAGTTTCTGTGAGGTGTTACAGTGTTGTGTCACCACCACCACCAAAGGCCCAATTTTTCTGCCCGTTTAACAGGTCCATGTAATTACAATTTTTGACATATTTCACAGCAGGGCCCGTTCCTGCACCCAACAAGAGTAACTGTGAGGGGTTACAGTGTTCTGGCACCACCAAAGTGTTCAATTTTTCTGCCCCTGTTTAACAGGGGCATGTATTACAATTTTTGAAATAATGGTTAAGCAGGGCCTGTTCCTGCGCCCAACAAGAGTAACTGTGAGGGGTTACAGTGTTCTGGCACCACCAACACCTAAGGTCCAATTTTTTCGCAGAGTATATAGGGCAGGCCTATAGTAGATATACTGCTGTTCAGAGTATATAGTGCCTGGAGGACCCCATGTAATTTTTTTTTTTTTTGTGTGGGGTTCCCCTTAATATCCATAACAGACCTGAAGGGCCTGGTATGGATTTTGGGGGGGATATCCACGCCATATCTTTTTTGGTAGTTTTGGAGGACTGGGGTGGAACCCATGCCATTTTTTTCAATGATTTTTATCTATATTGCTGGAATCTGACAATACATTACAGCCACGAGCAGTTTTAAATGACATTTTTTCCTTTACATAGTTACATAGTTAGTCAGGTTGAAAAAAGACACAAGTCCATCCAGTTCAATCATAAAAAATAAAAAAATAAAAAATATCGTACAATCCAATATACCCAATTCTATACCCACAGTTGATCCAGAGGAAGGCAAAAACCCCCAGCAGAACATGCTCCAATTTGCTAAAGCAGGGGAAAAAATTCCTTTCTGATCCCCCAAGAAGCAATTGGATTTTCCCTAGATCAAATTTACCTATAAATGTTAGTACCCATTTATATTATGTACATTTAGGAAAGTATTCAGGTTTTTCTTAAAGCAATCTACTGAGCTGGCCACCTCTGGCGGGAGTCTATTCCACATTTTCACAGTTCTTACTGCGAAGAAACCTTTCTGTATTTGGAGATGAAATCTCTTTTCCTCTAGACGTAAAGAGTGCCCCTGTGTCCTCTGTGTTGACCGTAAAGAGAATAACGTAACACCAAGTTCACTATATGGACCACTTATATATTTGAACCTGTTGATCATATCCCCCCTTATTCTCCTCTTCTCAAGAGTGAATAAATTCAGTTCCTCTAATCTTTCCTCATAGCTGAGCTCCTCCATGCCTCTTATCAGTTTGGTTGCCCTTCTCTGCACTTTCTCCAGTTCCCCGATATCCTTTTTGAGAACTGGTGCCCAAAACTGAACTGCATATTCCAGATGAGGTCTTACTAATGATTTCAACAGGGGCAAAATTATATCTCTCTCTCTGGAGTCCATACCTCTCTTAATACAAGAAAGGACTTTGCTCACTTTGGAAAGCGAAGCTTGGCATTGCATGCTATTATTGAGCTTATGATCTACCAAAACCCCCAGATCCTTCTTCACTACGGATTCCCCCAGTTGTACCCCCCCTAGCATGTATGATGCATGCATATTCTTAGCCCCCAAGTGCATAACTTTACATCTCTCAACATTAAACCTCATCTGCCACATAGTTGCCCAATTAGACAGTGCATTGAAATGTAATTTTGCTGTGGTACTGTTATAAACATGGGAAAGATGCGCTACTTTACAGGCAGACTAAGGAGACCCCCTGGCACGATATTTAAAGCAATATTTAATTTTTATTGTTTCACTTTAAGCATTATTAAAATCACTGCTCCTGAAAAAACAACCGTTTTTAAAACTTATTTTTGCATTGATACAGGACCCGGGTCCCCAAACACTTTTTATGGCAATAACATGAATATACGCCTTTAAAATTAGCACTTTTGATTTTTCATGTTCGTGTCCCATAAACTTAAACAGTGTTCAGGTGTTCGCACTAATTTTTTGCTTGTTCACATGTTCTGCTGCGAACCGAACTGGGGGGTGTTTGGCTCATCCCTACTATAGAGTCTTATGGTATATATATTTGAAAATTGATCAATCCTGATGCACTGATGACCTATCTCACTTCCTGAGGCCCTAAAATGCCAGGACAATACAAATAGCCTAAAAATAACCCCCCTTTTTTTCAAGAATCATATTTACCTACGTGGATGCAGCATTGTCCCCTGCCAGCTCTAAGACTGAGAACCGAGCCATCAAAGACTGAATAATTTGGTGGAATTATGGTGTGGGGTTGTTTTTCAGGGGTTGGGCTTTGCCACTTAGTTCCAGTGAAGGGAACTTAAAAGCCATCACCATACCAAGACATGTTGAACAATTTCATGCTCCCAACTTTGTAGGAATAGTTTGGGGATGGCCCCTTCCAGTTCCAACATGACTGCGCACCAGTGCACAAACAAGGTCCATAAAGACATGGATGAGAGAGTTTGGGGTGGAGGAACTTGACTGGCCTGCACAGTCTCTACCTCAACCAAATAGAACACCCTTGGGATAAATCAGAGCGCAGACTGCGAGCCAGACCTTCTCGTCCACATCATTGCCTGACCTCACAAATGCACTTCTGGAAGGATGGTCAAACATTCCCGTAGACACACTCCTAAACCTTGTGGACAGCCTTCCCTGATTGAGTTTAAGCTGTTATAGCTGCAAAGTGTGCTCCAACTCAATATTGAACCCCACGGGCGAAGACTGGGATGCCATTAAAGTTCATGTGCAGGTAAAGGCAGGCGTATCAATACTTTTGGTAATATAGTGAATGTCTAATATAACTATTGAAACAATGCCTTCTTACCCCCCTCCGAAGACATTAAGATATCAGGCCCTTTTTTTGATACCACCTTAAAGTCTGAATAGCACCTTATGCGGTGGGAGTGTTCAGGAGTGGAGCACAGCATGCTTGGATAACCTAAGCAAATGTATGTTGTCTTGCTATTTTTTTATTTCTGTAATTTGCAATACTAAAACCATATTAAAAATAATTAAAAAAAACCCCTCACCCCTTGAAACTAAGCACTATGCACCAAAATGTTCCCATTATGAGAGTGCTTCATAGACTAGAAAGGGCAAGCCAAGTCCTTAACATCCTTACCACTGCTTCAGGTCTTCCATATCAATCAAGTTGCAGAATACCATACAAGACAAATCCATATCCTTGTGCCAGTAACCTATTGAAAGAACCAAGATCTAGTCTTTTTACTCCAACATATTTCACTTCCTGTAAAGAGAGCCTGGAGGGGCCATGCCCTTGGTCTTCAATAAATATACTAGCATAAGTGTGCAGAGTGTAGCTTTGTCTTTTATATAGGACACTTTTATTCAAGGGTGTTAGACAGGACTAATGCCCTGTACACACGATCGGACATTGATCGGACATTCCGACAACAAAATCCATTGATTTTTTCCGACGGATGTTGGCTCAAACTTGTTTTGCATACACATGATCGCACAAAGTTGTCGGAATTTCCGAACGCCAAGAACGCGGTCACGTACACCACGTATGACGAGACTATAAAAGGGCAGTTCAGTACTAAGCGCGGCACCCTTTGGGCTCCTTTTTAATCTTGTGTTAGTGAGAGACGATTCGCACTTTTTCAGACTCTTGGTTTTCAGATAGTATTTCTGCTGTTCAGTTTGTTCTTGTGGGTTTGTATCTGGTCTTCAGTGCGTGCAGCGAGTTACCATTGACTTGTCATTGTGTTCTTGTTCGTTCGTTTCTGATTTTCAGGTCGCTCTTCACAGGCCTTGCTGTTCTTCAGTGCATTCTGTTACTTCGTTCTGAGCAGCCGACCATTTTCTAGCCATGTTGCGTATACGCACTCATCGTAGAGTTCGTGCTGTGTGGGGGCTTTGTGTTGGGGTCCTTACTTTGACACAAGCCCAGTCCATGAACAGGGTGGGGAGGAGTTCATGGACCAAGAATTGGTTGCTCCAGCGTGACCAATTCTGTCACATGCCTTTGCTCTGTGAGATCCGTGAGAATAATCCTGATGATTTCAGGAACTTTCTCCGGATGATGGACCCCGTAATTCACCATTTGTTGGCTTTGCTGACCCCCTATATCAGCAGGCAGGATACCTGCATGAGGCAAGCCATCACTCCGGAACAGAGGCTAGTCGCAACCCTGCGGTACTTGGCAACGGGGAGAAGCCTGCAGGAACTCAAGTTCTCGACAGGCATCTCCCCCCCAGGCTCTGGGGATCATTATCCCGGAGAACTGTTCTGCCATCATCCAGGTCCTGCAGAAGGAGTATATTAGGGTAAGATTTTTATCCTTTAACATCACATTTTATTGTATTTAATGTTTGCTAATGTATTGAATTTCTTTCCTCATTCCCTAATTACCATGATTGTAATATGCTGTGAATGTCCCCTTTGTCCTCATGCATGCTGGATATTTATGTATCTTTTTTTTGTCCTTCATACATATTTGCCTTCACTTACCTCCCCAGCATGCACTCCTGGCCCTATATCCACCTCATCTACTCAATTAACAATGCATTTTGTCAGCTCCATAGTAGTGCTTTACCTTAAATACCCCCTAAAATGTTGAAAATTGTGATGTGTGCTTGAAATTCAGGCAGAGCACCAGAGGCTTTTTTTTTCGGTCCCAAAATCATTTGGAACCCTCCCTCCCCCCAACTGCTAACTCAGCTGATGCCAATCCTCTATCTGCTGACTTTGCCAAACCCAAACACACTACCCACCTCTTTTGTGGTCATATTTATGGATGAATTCCCCAAAGCATGTAGTGCAAGGGCCTGCCTATATACTTTCAAATGGTAATGTTAAAAGTTTTTGTATCCTATTATTATCTTGATAGGTAATAGCAGAATGTAAAAATGTGCTAAAATGTGCACAGTGTGTATTTATCGCTTTGTATTATGACACTTCTTACTTGTCCAGTGGGCTGCCAATAGTGTAAAGTAAGGAGGGGCTGGCCAAAGTAATACACATTATTTAGGCATTCATCTCTCAATGAAGTGGAGAGGGTTACCTGTCCAAAACATCCCCCCCCATAATTTTTTTTTAAATGGCTCATGAAAGGGGGGGGGGGTCTGATAGGTGGACCTTATACCTTTGTCTTTAAATACTCCCTAAAGTAAATGTTATGCTGATGTTGGCCAAGAATGTTTGTGTCTAATCTGCTTTCCATGTTTATGTGCAAAATGATTAATTTTTTTATTCTTGTTTGACTCCACAGTTTCCTTCCAACCCACAGGAATGGCAGACTGTGGCCTCCCACTTTGCCCAGCGGTGGGACTTTCCTAACTGCGGAGGGGCAATTGATGGGAATTATGTCCACATCGTCCCACCACCCAACTCGGGGTCATACTATTACAACTACAAGAGGTTCAATAGTATTGTGATGTTGGCGGTGGTGTCGGCTACTTACAAGTTCCTGTATGTGGACGTGGGGAAGAATGGACAGATGTCAGATGGTGGAGTCATCGCCCACATGGAGTTCTACAGGCATCTCCAGAATGGCAGCTTGGGCTTGCCACCTCCAGAAGACAATGTCGAAGGACTCCCATTCGTCTTCGTTGCGGATGAAGCGTTTGCGCTGGGGGACCATCTTATGCAGCCATTCCCGGCATTACATTACCGGCTGGCCAGAGCCAGAAGAATGGTGGAGAACACGTTTGGAATAATGGCCAGCCAGTTCCGCCTATTTCTTACACCCATACACATGGAGTATAAACTCAATCACATCATCCTGGCTTGCTGTGTTCTCCACAAATTTTTAAGGAGAAATTCTGTGAACTATGCTGGCTCAGTTGGGCCTGAAGCCGGAATTAATCTCAATGAACCAACCCTGATGGCGCTTGAAGCTGGCCGTCCTGGCTTGCCCCCCCTGAGTGCCCGCGAGGTCCGTCTAAGATACATGGAATACTTTGCGGGTAGGGGGGCCATCAATATGCCAGACAATGTCTGAGGCATTTTTTAAATAAAAAATATTTTAACTGAAAAAATATTTGCTTACATTTACTGCTTGTGTTTCTTTTAGCTGACCATGACTGAAAATTGGGAAGTCCTGAAAATGGCGTGATTCGCTAAAATTCGAAAGCACTGTTGGGTGTTATTTACTAAAGGTAAAGACACTTTGCACTACAAGTGCACTTGAGACTGCACTGAAACTGCACTCGTAGTGCAAAGTGAATTTGCCCTTAGGAAATAACCCCCATTGTCACAGAAAATACCAATTTTACCACAAAAAAAGTTTAGGAGCATTGAAAGAAGAAGCCACACATTGTTGATTATCAATATTTTTAATACAAGCACAATCACATGTGCATTTATAAAAGGTTTTTAAAACAAACCAACATGTTTGTTGTATAAAATATTTTTAGGTGACATTAATAAAAGTAGAAATGTCCTTTTAAGGTAAAACAGGCATGTTTGAAACCAATAAGAAATACACAAATCTGGAACTTACAAAGTTCAACTTTTGTAGAAATTGAAGGCAATATCAGACATAATATCAGAGAGTATTTATAAACTGTGTTTGATATTGCATTCAGCAGATGGGGTGAAGTCACCCCTGTAAAAGCCAAATTTTGAAGATGCACACAAATTGCCGAATGTCAACATGTGCTAGCTGCCATCATGGGGGATCAAGGGACGTGTTTTGTGAGTGCAACCCCTTCCTCTCAGCTACTTTATTATTGAGGAAGGGGTTGCACCTACAAAACGCATACATTGATCTCCCGTGATGGCAGATAGCACATGTTGACACACTGTGTGCATCTTCAAAATTTGGCTTTTCGAGAATATATTAAAAAATGTGAAAAAAATTTCGGGAAAAAAAACCAACAAAATTAGGGAATTCGAGGGGTTTTAAACTCTCCCTAAAACATCAATGATGTTCTTCATTTTGTTTTGAACATCATTGATGTTTTGCTTGATGTTTTCCAAGTCCCTTACACCCCATGATCTCCCCGATCACGATCTGGGCACTTTCACTGGTGAAATGACCTACATCCACAACATCACAATCACCTAAAAAATATAGAAACAAAAACACACCATGTATTATAAATATGCCGGCATCCATCTCTTACCTGAGCCTGTGGTCGCAGACACTCACCTGTTGTGGTGACAATTTCCACCACGTCTCCCTCCTCCTCCTCTGGTTGGGTTTTGGGGATTTCCACTTCTTCATGAGGTGGGGGGTCTGTGGTCTCCTCTGATGAGTGGTGTCCTCCGAGTCTTTTCTCCCCTATGTTAAAAAAAATAGGTATACTTAGCACACAGATATTTCATGGCAGAAATAGGAATATGAAACATTGCTTGGAAGTGGGGTACAATTGTCTGTTTTGTCAGAGTTCCAAGCTGAAGAATTTTTGGGTCCTTTGTAAAGCTTGAATACTTACCTGTTTTGTACAAGCTTCACAGATGGAGTCATCCCTATAGTATACACTGGAGCACCTATGTGGGCCCCCTAATAAAAAGGGTGTTCTTGTGTCCCACACTAGTGCTCCAGCGTCCAGATGTGTAAACAGCTGCTGAGTGTCCTCTCCTTACATAGAATCTAGTTTGCATTTCATTCTAGTTACAAACTCATCTACACACCAAAATTATTGTAAGAGAAGTAGGCTAGCAAAAATGTATTGAAATGCATCTGGACAAAACATGGTGTTTTATTGGCTGAACGAACAATGTTTCCTACGAACGAATAATGTGCCCATGAACATGAAAGTTGCCATTTTAAACTGTACAACAGTAAAGAAAAGCACATGGAGCAGCATGAACGTTATAAAAATAAAGAATAGGAACACAGGACAACTACTTACTTTTTTGCAGCACTCTCCTGATCCTTCTATACTGATCGTGCTCCCTTAATTTGAAGTCAAACCACCGCTTCCTCAGTTGATCCTTGGATCGTCGTACCCCAAAATTTCTGTGCATACTCTTCACAACTTTCGCCATGATCTTGGCCTTTCTGACATTGGGGTTGGGGTAAGGTCCATACTTCCCGTCATAGTCGGCCCTCTTCAGTATGTCGACCATCTTCACAAAGGACATATTTGATGCCTTAAATCGCCTCCTCCGGGATCTTGACGTTTCTGGCTCTGGGCTTTCCTCCTCCTCATTGCTGTAATTAGCACGCACCTGCTCTGTCTCCGCCATGTGCTCTCCCCCACTGCGCCGAATGAGAAGGGGCGGGGAATAGACTAGAAAAAATGTCAGGGGCGGGCGGAGTTTCACGCATGACAGTGTATATAAAGCACAACACGCGTGCGTAGTACGTACGATCTGTGAGAGGAGGAAGGAGTATCGGAAGCGCCGATCATGATAACGAAGGTAACATTTAAACTTGTGCCTATACTGCTTAGAGACTGAGGCCTATATTGGGACAAGATTAGGAGAGTTTAGCCTGACATTAGGGTTTGTCTTGTGTCTTGCAGAGAAAATGGATATATTGAAGGATCAGGACTTTATCACCATATTCATTGATATGTTCAGGGAGCTGCCCTGTCTGTGGCAGGTAAACCACCCACATTATAAGAACCAAACAAAGAGGAAGGCAGCGCTGGATAAATTGCTGGAAACTGTGAAGCCAGTGATCCTCACGGCAGACATCACCTATTTGAAGGCCCTAATTGATGGCATGAGGAGCACTTATCTAAGGGAACGCAAGAAGGTCCAGGATTCCCTGAGATCAGGAGCAGCAGATGACATTTATCTCCCCAGGCTGTGGTACTATGACAGACTGCATTTTCTGGCAGGCCAGACTGAACCCAGGCCAGCACTCTCCATTCTTCCTTCCACGCTTCCTTCCCCCCCCAGCTGAGGCTTCTGACGCCCAACCTGGGCCTACCAGGCAGCAACATGTGGAGGAGCCCAGCTTGAGCCAGGTATAGCATTCTTCTAAATATTTCTGTTGGTCAAATGAATGATGTTAAATCTAGGTTAGTTTGGATTACTAATTTATGATTGTGATTGATGAACCAAAAACTAAAACTATGTCCCTTTTTCATACACAGGAAAGTCTCAGCCAGGAGGTGGCCAAGTAGGCTGCCCGATACCCAGGTCCCTCCCCTCCGCCTTCAAAGAAAAAGTGGCAGGAAGAGGAGTAACCTGGAGGAGGCTGCAATTGGCCTATTTTGGAAGGCTACTGAGGCCCTCAGAACACCCCACAGTGTTGAAGAGGATTTTGCTGACCTAACAGCATGCAAAATGCTGCAAATGGAGGAGGGCCAACGCATCTTATGTGAGTTTCTCATTTTAGAAGCACTAAATAAGGGGTTGAGGGGCCAACTCACATGCCAAAGCCACATTTGTGAGCTCACCCATGGTCCTCCTCCTCCAGGTCCTCCTCCTCCTCCAGGTCCTACTCTTCCTCCTGCCACACCTCCAACACCAGAGCCACAGCCAGGAAGGAAGCGTGTAAGGAAGACCAGAGAGTGATGGCCTGGGTTCAGTCTGGTCTGGCAAAAGATGCAGGCTCTTGTATGATCACAGCCTGGGGACAGTATATGTCATCTGCTGCTTTCATGATCTCTTGGACTTCTGGACCAGATTGTACTCCCTTAGATATGGACTCCTCAGGCCACCAATTTTGCAGTAAAATAGTTGATGTGTGCCCTGGGGGCCAAAGGCTTCGCCAATTTCTGCAGTTCATCCAGCGTTGCCTCCCTCTTTGTTTGGTTATGAGCCCTTAATAAAGGAATTTTTTTTTCAATTAAACTCGCCTATGTGTGTTTTCATTCAAAAAGGACAGTTTGTTTGTGAGGAGGCAGGTACATTTCTAAAATACAATGGGAAATTAGCAAGGGACACCAACACCAAGCAATCTCCTTGAGATTAAATAATACAAGATAATAATGGTGTTGTGGTAACTTGACACACAAAACACACCCAAAAATATTCTGGAGTAAAAAAAAATAAATAAAAAAAAATAAAAAAACACAAGATCAGGCTTTAAAAAACTAAAAAAAAAAAAAAAATCTAAAAACATCCCAAAAAGATTAATTTTTTGGCAGATGTGACAAATAAAAATATTATATTGATGAAATCACAAGAAATAATAAAGAAAGAAGTTTGTGAGAACAACTTCATTCTTCTAGCATTATAAAGAAGAAGAGAGTGCGCTGCATTAAACAATTTAAAACACTGCAGCGTGACGAAAGTGCTATATCCATTCCGAACGCTAATTTTACCAGACCGAACAGTTCCGTCTTGGAATTTATTTTGAGCATGCGTGGCACTTTGTCCGTCGGAATTGTCCACACACGGTCGGAATTGACGCGATCGGATATTGTTGTCGGAAAATTTGATAGCCTGCTCTCAATCTTTGTGTGTCGGAAATTCCGATGGAAAAAGTCCGATGGAGCCCAGACATGGTTGGAATTCCCGACAACAAGCTCCGGTCGCACATTTTCTGTCGGAAAATCCGACCGGGTGTACAAGGCATTCGTTTTAAGTCAACTATTAATGCAATTAGTAACAAACTGAAACCAAGTTCACATGGGCACAGAGAAGAGGCTATTTTTTAATTAAATGGTAGTAGCAAGTACCTAGTTGTAATTTGCATGCGACAACCCACCAAGATACTTTGTTTCTCTGAGATGACTTTACATTGGCTTTATTGCAGTACAACACTGCCATGGTTCAGGGCTCAGGCAGGATAACTTACTTTTAGGCAGAGCTGCTCAGGAAGAATTTCTGTTAGTCTAAATCAGGGTTTCTCAACCAGGGATCCATGGTTCCGTGGGCAATGAGAAATGTTTGCCTCTCACATAAGTTTCCACTGACACCTTTGATCTTTTTACCTACTTCTATGGGGGAAGTTCTTCCCAATGTCTACAAGTGTAAAGAGCATTCTTCTCACTGACCATCACACTAATGCAGTGGCGTCCTGTCCATAAGGGTCGCAGGGGTGTCGCCACCCTAATCCATGCTTCAGGCCCCTATTCTACATGCAGGGCACTGGACGTATGGATTTCAATAGGTTTTTTTTTTTTTTTGAAGCACATGATTAGAGCCCAAGGCTCTAATTGGCTTCAAAAAAGGGTGGGCGCGGAGCGCAGAGCACTGCGCCCTGCGCCTACCCAGTTGTGTGACAGTAACAAATTAATATGCGCTATCATCTTCCTGATTCTCCTCCGCCAATCAGGAAGCGGGTCTTAAGACCCGATTGGCCGAGAAGAAAAGTGACTGTATTAGCCGCCAAGGAGGAGGAGATGCAGGGGAAGCCGCTGTGAAGCCTCAGAGGAGGAGACCCAGGCAGGAGCTGAAGCTGCCTGTGACCTAGATGGGGTAAATGTGGGGCTGGTGGGTGGATGATAAAGCGTCGGGGAGGGTGAGGGATCGACGGACCGGGGGGGGGGTTGGTGGGTGTTTTGTTTGCTGCCCCCCCTCAAAAAAATGGAGCACCAGCTGCCACTGCACTAATGTATCATGAGTTGTAGATATAGTAATTTTCAGCAGGGGTTCCCTGAGACCAGAGATTTATTTCAAGGGTTCCTCTGTGTTGAAAAGGTTGAGAAAGGCTGCTCTAAATGGGGCAGCTCCTTACTTTGATATTGATAAAACCGAGTTTCAGGTCCATGGGTCCAGTTGGGTGCTGCTCTTGGCAGGACCTTTTCTTTTAATCTAAAATCGTTTCTCTAAAAGAAGCCTGTACAAGAAAAAATATATGCAGGCTACTGTTGTTGAACTCCTGAAAATGCTATACTGAGTGAAGGATTCATGCAATAAGTGAAGTCAGAGAAAGGCAGGACTAAGGATCTGCATACTGGTTCCAGGTTAGAGGCTTTAAGTGTTAAGTCCATTATCATAACTGACAGCAGCGGTCTGGCACGCCCCCATTCCTACTATGGAATTACAGCTAGAGCTCTCCAATCAGCAGGAAGTGTCAGACCTTTTGCTGATTGCATAGCTCTAGCTATCACTCAACAGGGAGCAAATCAGACCTTTGTACAGAGAGCAGAGATCCTAGTCTGCAGCATGCTGGTGGGGAATAGGCTGATTCATGTAAGCAGGAGCAGGTTTAAAAATGTATGACTTTAAGCCTTTACAGATTTAAAGTACATTAAATATGTTTACATAATTTCTAAAAAAACAAAAGTTTGTTGTGCAATATTGGGGAATGGTATCTCATGATGTCTTATATTTTATTTATTATATTGCAAAAAAAAAAAATGTATGTAAATATTTTGGCCTATACACTTTTGTAATTATCTTTATTCCTACAGTAAATATATTATTTAGAGATGAAAAATTATTTAAGGACTTATTACAAAAATGCATTTTAGAGATGCACTGGAAAGTAAAGCACTATTTCAGAGTAGGAATATCCAGTTACCCTGTTTGACCTTAGCCAGCTTCTGGAGTTATTTGGGCTGTGTTCCATGATCAGTGGCTTGGAAGTACAGATGTATTCACATGAAATTACAAGATGGACTTTTAAATACCGTTTGAAGATCATTTTGATTGGTTGGACTGTGACGTCCGCAGAATGTCAAATTAATCAGAGTGAACAGGATCGTGTCTTCAAGGCCTCGTCCATGACAGGAGGGATAGGGGGATGTTCCAAATATCTGCACGCACCTCTAGATACCTGCATTTTATTCCTTGCAGCAGTTTTGTTTTGTTTCGCTGCAGAGTTCTTAGCCCTACTGTACGACAGAAGCAATACTTGGGCAGAGTACTGCAGAACATATGGAGGACGATCTGGTGCTTGGGAGACAACTAAAGTATATAATTAGCAAACTAAAGTGAATGTAAACCTAAAAAAATAAATAGTTCCTTACCCTGCCCTCATTCTAGAGCTGTTATTTTTTTTTAATTTTCTCCCTTTTGTCTATTTTTCTATGTGTTAATCCAGACAGCTTCTTAAAATGATACTAAAGCTAAAAATATTTTTTACTGTAATGCATTCCTTGTATTAAGGTAAAAAACATTTTCTATTGCTCTGTTCCCCCCCTGCGTGAAGGAGAAGAGAGGGGAAAATAGATAGCACTGTGCACAGCTGCATCTATTCTACCATCTCTTCATCTTAAACAGCACTCGAGCTATTGGCTCCTGCTGCTGACAATCAAATGCAGTGAGGAGGAAGTGGGAGGGTGGAGCTAAGTACCGCTGTGTAAGTCTGTGCAGCAGGGCTCCAAAGACACACAGCTCAGGAGCATGCAGACACTGTGTGCCTCTCCAGCAAGCGGCTTGCTATGGGGACACATAAAGTAGAGGAGGAGACAGGATTGCCATTGGGGGACCCAAGAAGAGGAGGATCAGAGCTGCTCTGTGCAATAACATTGCACAGAGTAGGTAAGCATAACATGTTTGTTATTCTTATCCTAGAATGACAACATTCCCCCAGCTGCTTAGTAAGCAGGAGCAGCATTGTCAGTCTAGGATGTGTTGTAGACTACAAGCTGTACATGCTGATTCAGAGCAAGCATGTACAGCTTGAATCCTCTCCTACAGCTTACCACATCCATGGTGAGTGACAGCAGCTACCGAGTCTTAAAGTGATAGTTCACCTTTCAATAAGATTTTCAGTGACTCCCCCTATCCAATTCTACCTCTAATGAATAGTGCATACTATAGCTCCTCCTGTTGTAAATCGTGAAGGTCCTCCAAATCCCGATGCATCCTGTTGCAGGCCATTCAAACTCAGCGAATGTGCAGTACATTCAACTAGAGAAGAAAACAGTGCACTGCACATGCGTGGAGTTTGAAAGGCCCAGAGTAGCAGCTACTAAGGTTACATGGAGCCAGGAGAGAATACACTGCACAACTGTACAGTCTGAACAGTGCAATATAGTGAAATTTAACCACTTGTGTAAATGGCAAGACAGAGAAGTATGAGCAACCAGGGTTTTTATCATAAAAAGGACCCAAAACAGTTGCATCTGTAGTCGGAAGACCTTCACCATGATGAAAAAGAGTTGCTAAGGTATACATTAGATGTAGATTTACATAGGGGGATTTGCTGAAGATTTTCCTGAAAGGGGAACTTACACTTTAAGATGGCCATACACTAGCAGAAATTTCATTTTAATAGCATTAGCTCTATTTTATAATAGTCAGTGTGGTCAAATTGATGTTCATTCCACAGTGGCAAAAAATTCAAAAGAGCAAAGTGGAAAACATTTTTTAAAATGAACAAATTTCCAACAGTGAATGTCGTTTTTTTTTTGGGGGGGGGGGAATTCATTCACTCCAAAATCGAATGTTAAAAACAAACATTTGTTAAGTAATCTTGAATGAAATTCGTCAAGTCAGAGAATGTACTGATGAAAAATGTAATATGAATATTTGTACAAATGTTTGTTCAAAAATCAATTAGTGTTTGGCCAGCTTTGGTGGTCATTGAGGAGAGATGTTGAGCCGTGTCTATGATGCACAAAGCAAAATCGGCCAGACGGTACAAAGAATGAGTGTATCTAAAAAGGGGTGCTCTTACTGTGAATATTGATAACAATATACATCACATTGAACTCATATATGATTCAAATTTGTGATTCAAATTTCCAAAATCATGATTAAAAAAAAAATCAAAATTCAAAACCAAAGCCAAAAAAAAAGTCCATCTCAATGGAGTATTAAAGTGCTGTAGTGCCAAGTGTTATAAACAAAATTGGTTCAATCCGTGCTCCCCTCCTGTGTGCCCGCTCTCTCACGAGCTGCTATGGACTCCCATAACAGAAGTCATATGCACTTTGCAGATAGACTGAATGCTGAGATTAATAGTTCTCCAACCAGACTTCTTTTCTGTAGGCTCAGATTCTGCTCACGTGTAGTATAATGGCAAAGAAAGAGGAAGTATAGAAAGCGGGAGAGACGTCACGTGACTCTGGCCAGTCACAGTCTGCGGCCCTGGAAGGAAGAGGGGCGAACATGGATGAGGCCTACAGTGGGGACAGCGTGGGCTTTGTTTTGCAGGTAAGTGTCACATAAGGTGCTAGTATGCAATGCATACTAGCACATTATGCTTTTACTTTGCAGGGAACAAAAAAGGAAGTAAACCCATCAGAGTTTACTTCCTCTTTAATACTCCATTGAGAATATCACTAATATTGATGGACTTTTTTTTCTGGTTTTGAATGTTGATTTTTTTAATCATGATTTTGGACATTTAAATCACTATATACTGCATATATATATATATATATATATATATATATATATATATGTTTAATGTGATGTATATTGTTATCAACATTTACAGTCAGAGCGCCCTTTTTCACATACACGTGTGATTTAAAGGCACCACACCTTTGAAGGAGCAGCAACCTCACATTTTCACAATTTGGTACACAGTTATCAATGTATATTTTTATCTATCTATCTATCTATCTATCTATCTATCTATCTATCTATCTATCTATCTATCTATCTATCTATCTATCTATCTATCTATCTATCTATCTATCTATATATATTACAGTCAGGATATTGACACAATTCTAATCTTTTTGGCTCTATACACCACCACAATGGATTTGAAATGAAAGGAACAAGATGTGCTTTAACTTTCAGCTTTAATTTGAGGGTATTTACATCCAAGTCAGGTGAACGATGTAGGAATTACAATAGTTTGTATATGTGCCTCCCACTTTTTAAGAGACCAGAAGTAATGGAACAATTGGCTGCTCAGCTGTTTCATGGCCAGATGTGTGTTATTCCTTCATTATCCCATTTACAAGGAACAGATAAAAGGTTCAGAGTTCATTTCAAGTGTGCTATTTGCATTTGGAATCTATTGCTGTCAACTCTCAATATGAGATCCAAAGAGCTGTCACCATCAGTGAAGAAAGCCATCATTAGGCTGAAAAAACAAAACAAACCCATCAGAGAGATAGCAAAAACATTAGGTGTGGCCAAATCAACTATTTGGAACATTCTTAAAAAGAAAGAACGCACCGGTGAGCTCAGCAACACCAAAAGACCCGAAAGACCTCGGAAAACAACTGTGGTGGATAACCAAAGAATTCTTTCCCTGGTGAAGAAAACACCCTTCACAACAGTTGTCCAGATCAAGAACACTCTCCAGGAGGTAGGTGTATGTATGTCAACAATCAAGAGAAGACTTCACCAGAGTGAATACAGAGGGTTCACCACAAGATTTAAACCATTGGTGAGCCTCAAAAACAGGAAGGCCAGATTAGAGTTTGCCAAACAACATTAAAAAAGCCTTCACAGTTCTGGAACAACATCCTATGGACAGATGAGACCAAGATCAACTTGTACCAGAGTGATGGGAAGAGAAGAATATGGAGAAGGAAAGGAACTGCTCATGATCCAAAGCATACCACCTCATCAGTGAAGCATGGTGGTGGTAGTGTCATGGCGTGGGCATGTATGGCTGCCAATGGAACTGGTTCTCTTGTATTTATTGATGATGTGACTGCTGACAAAAGCAGCAGGATGAATTCTGAAGTGTTTCGGGCAATATTATGTGTTCATATTCAGCAAAATGCTTCAGAACTCATTGGACGGCGCTTCACAGTGCAGATGGACAATGACCCGAAGCATACTGCGAAAGCAACCAAAGAGTTTTTTAAGGGAAAGAAGTGGAATGTTATGCAATGGCCAAGTCAATCACCTGACCTGAATCCGATTGAGCATGCATTTCACTTGCTGAAGACAAAACTGAAGGGAAAATGCCCTAAGAACAAGCAGGAACTGAAGACAGTTGCAGTAGAGGCCTGGCAGGGCATCACCAGGGATGAAACCCAGCGTCTGGTGATGTCTATGCGTTCCAGACTTCAGGCTGTAATTGACTGCAAAGGATTTGCAACCAAGTATTAAAAAGTGAAAGTTTGGGGGAGATGGGCGGAGCCTAGCGGAGCAGACATGCATTGTTAGAGCTCCACACCGCTGAGGAGAGAAGAGAAGGACAAAGCGGAGCCTGCAGGCTCAAAAGGTATCCATTTGAACCTTTTTGCCCCAGGGAACAAACTGTGAAAGTTTGGGCAGGAAATATGGTACTGGGAGGAAACCGTGGCAGAAATAAAAATCACCTCACAAAGAGCTCACAGGCACTCACTGCAGATGAAGCAGCTCCAGTCACCTCACAAGATACAGCATCAGGGCGCTCTCACAGACAGAAAATGTCACAGCAAGACTCTCCATTTGAGTCAGATACAGAACAAATCCTCTCACAAACTTCTCCACAAGCCTCCTCAGTATCCCCAGTAATATTATTACAATTTGAAAAGATGCTTCATAAGGCTTTAAAACAAACCTCAGACCAAATAACAAAAAGCCTAACCAAAGAAATAAGAGAGCTGGGAAACCGCACCGCAGCCTTAGAAATAAAAATTGATGAAATTGAAATTACAACCCAAGAAAATATAACAGAATTGGAACAATTAAAAGAAGAGAATTTAATACTTCAAACTAAGCTTGAAGATTACGAAAATAGAGCCAGACGTTCAAACTTGCGCATAAGGGGAATACCTGAAACTGTGACAGACCTGCAATCTACTATTACTGCTCTATTACAAGAACTAAAGCCAGATATCCCTATTGAACGTTTAGAACTGGACAGAGTACACAGAGCCCTCACAGCCAAAAAGAAAGATGGACCCCCACGTGATATAATCACAAAATGTCATTATTACAGAACAAAAGAACAAATACTAATTGCTGCAAGAGAAAAAAAGGAACTTAATTTTCAAGGACACAATTATCAAATTTTTGCTGACCTATCCCAACCTACTATTACTAAAAGACGATCCATAAAACCCCAACTAATGGAACTGCAACGCCACAACATTATGTATCAATGCGGCTTTCCCTTTTCAGTCAGATTTAACTGCCAAGGTACAATTTACAGAAGCAGATCAGCAGATGAACTACAACAAACCATTTTAAAATTAAATCTGACAGAACCCACAAGCAGCAACCCTCCCACACGCAGAAGAATGGCATCATCTTCACCTTCAGGCAGCACCCAGAAAATTCCAGAACAAAATGGGAATCATCATTCTCACAAAAGAGGCCGTTATGCCACATCATCCATGGACCAAGAAGATTCAATGGACTGACATACTAATTCCTGAAATCTCTTCATTTATTATACTAAGAGATGGTTCTCTATAAAAAACCTGTATTTATAACTGAATGTAACTGCATTCTGATAGTCACACACTGTGTGGGATCATGTTACATTCCAGTTATATTTCTTATTGCTTCTGATTCATATAGCCTTAGAATATATAAGTGAAATAAGGAAATTCTTGTTCAGTTATATATTATCAGGTAATAACAATAGATTTATTACTTTTTAGGACAAATATGTTCAATAATCCAGAAGTAATGGAAGCTTTTTCTTTTTTTTTCTTAAAACAAATATATTATTACCTAACTAGTTCATAGAATTATGTTTTTGTTTATTCTAATCTGAAGCAATACAACCTCAATTTTATGAGTTAACATATCTAAACAGTTACATATGAATAAAATATATAATTGTTTACTCTAAAAGGGTTAAAATCCCAAAATAATTCAAACTATCTTCATCAATACCAAAGTTATTAACAGTACCTTTCTAACTGAATTATTTAGCCTAGGGCAAGACTAACCATATACAACCACCCTGGAATAAATAATTTCAACAAAAACTATATTCTGCACTCCAATTAATGAAACATCATTTTGATGTCTTTTGACATAGCACTTCTCTCCTGTAAGCGGCAGATCCGTGTACCCCCATTAGCCCTCCTCATTCTCCCAACCATATTATGTGGGAGTGTGACGAAGGCACTTATTCCCCTGAGAGAGATATTTATTCTCTTTCACGGGTAAATTGTGATTACTTGCAAAAAATAATTTATACAATGTATCATCTAATCTCATATGTTTTTTGTTTACTCTTTACTCCAGAATTCACTGGTTTCTTTTCTATCTTTTCATCTCTTCAGTCCACACAGGTTGATCTGCGTAGTCAGCTCTGCATAACAAAAAGTAAGTCAAAACTATTTGTTCTGTTGCCATGGCACCACTGAATATACTTTCCCTGAATGTTCAGGGAATAAATGTCCCTCAAAAAAGGACCAAAGCCTTCCGTACTTTCCATAACAAGAAGGCTCACATAGTATGCCTCCAAGAAACACACTTCACCAAAGATTCTACTCCAAAATATATATCTCCTTTTTATCAACAAATTTACACGACTTCTGCCTGTACCAAGCAAAGGGGAACTCTAATTGCATTTCACCGATCCACACCATTCACCTTATCATCAGAAATTAAAGACCCAGAAGGTAGATACCTGATACTCATGGGTTATATAATGGATACAGCAATCACGGTGATTTCCTACTACGCTCCTAACAAACAACCTACACCATTCCTCTCACATATATTACAAGTGATTAATACACACAAAATAGGAACAGTGATAATGTGTGGGGATTCGAACCAGGTCCTCCTCCCATTTCTAGATAAATCACCTTTTACACCATCCAAAATAACCTCTAGATTACCTTTTTCTCAACTTCTTTCCAAATACAATCTGGTAGATTCGTGGAGAGAAAGTAACCCAATGAAAAAGAAATGTACTTATTTCTCGCACCCTCATCAAACCTTCACCAGAATAGATCATATTTTTCTAACAATAGGAATGTTACCAGAAATTATTGCATCAGATATAATTCCGATTCCGTGGTCTGACCATAATGCAGTATACACTACTATAGCCTCAGCCATACCAAAAGCGCATGACCCAACGTGGTACTTACCGGACATAATGCTCAAACACCCACTACATCAGATGGCCATTGAACAAGCTTTAAAGGAATACATATCAATTAATAATACAACAGACATCTCCCCAATAACACTGTGGGAAGCTCATAAGCCTGTCTTGCGTGGTACAATACAAAGACAAATGGCACTATTTAAACGGGAACGCAAAAATCTAGCAAAAATACTAGAACTCAATTTTAATGCAGCCTACATATCATTCCAAGATAATCCATCTCAGAGTACAAAATCTCATCTGGAAAAATCTAGATTGGAATACGATCTATTTCTCACTGAGTCAGTTGATAAATCCCTCAAACGCTCCAAACACAATTTCTACATGAATACAAACAAACCAGGTACATATTTGGCTCGGGCATTAAATTCAACTAACAAATCTTTCAAACCAATACGTTTGAAATGATCAAAAAATGTTTATACTTGTAATCCAGTTAAAATAGTCCATAAATTTCACTCACATCTCGCAACTTTATACAAGACAAACAATGAATTTAATCCTACAGAGGCTGAATCCTTCTTCTCAAAAATAACCTTACCTGAGTTATCTCAGAATCAAAAAAGCAGTTTGGATGAGCCTATAACTATAGATGAAGTTGCTAACGCCATAAAAGACCTAAAACTTAACAAAAGACCAGGCCCAGACGGCTACTCGGCTTTATACTATAAAACATTCTCAGAAATACTCTCTCCCATTCTCACTGAAACTTTTAACAAACTTCTAGATGGACATTCTTTTCGGCAAGAAACACTACTGGCAATTGTTTGTATGATCCCAAAACCCCTTTCTGATGATACTTCCTGTGTGAATTATCGGCCTATCTCTCTGCTAAACCTTGATATTAAATTAATAGCAAAAATAATAGCAAAACGCCTCAACAGCATTATAGGAAAATTAATACATAGAGATCAAGTAGGCTTCATGCCAAATAGACAGGCAGGCGATAATATACGCAGGGCAGTGTTATTGGCACATATTGCTAAAAAACGGAAAATCCCTTTATGTTTTCTATCTCTCGATATTAAGAGGGCATTTGACACAGTATCCTGGCAATATATGCAATATTCATTACAAAAATGGGGTTTTGGACCCCACTTTTTAACATGGATCAAAGCATTATATAATAAACCCAAAGCCTATATAAAATATGCTGGATACAAATCTGATGCCTTTAATGTCGAAAGAGGTACCCGACAGGGTTGCCCATTATCTCCCTTATTATTTGCCCTTATACTCGAACCCATGGCCCAATACATCAGAACAAACCAAACTATAACTGGCATTGAAGTAGGAGGTATTACACACAAATTATGTATATTTGCAGATGATATATTACTTTTTCTATCATCACCACAGGTCTCTGGTCCTAACTTAATACCAGCTCTTGATGGATTTGCAGCCCTATCCGGCCTTATGATTAATCCTAAGAAATGCCTAGTGCTTAATATTTCACTCACAAACATGGAATTGATCCCGGCTAGGGCTGCACTCCCATTCACATGGGCAGAAAAATCAATCCCATATCTTGGAATTCATTTAACAGCATCTCATTCTGACTTATTCTCAACCAATTATCCTCCTGTATTAAGACAGATCACAAATCTAATAAAACAATGGTCGCAACTTCCTTTATCCTGGATAGGGAAGATTAATGCAATCAAAATGACTATTCTACCCAAATTGCTTTATCTATTCAGAGTCCTCCCTATTCCAATTCCTTCCTATTTTTTGAGAATAGTACAAAAAAGAGCAACTTCGTTTATATGGGGCTCTTCTAAACCACGTATACCTATACACACACTACATCTTCCCAAAAATAAAGGAGGCCTGGGATACCCTAATTTTACTAACTACAACAGAGCAGCACATTTGGCCAGTCTGTCCAAATACCATGCAAAACAGGAAATCCCATTATGGGTATTTATAGAGGCTTCAGAAAATGACCCTCTATTAATATCAAACTTATTATGGCTTGATCCTAAAGACCGCTTTAAAATTCATAATCCCATAACTAAACACTTCTTATCTCTCTGAGATAAACTAAAAACCAAATATCAGTTACAATCTCCACACAATCCTCTCCTTTCTTTTATCAGAAATCCGGCCTTTTATCCGGCATGGATCTACCCAAATTCTTTTAAAGCTTGGACAACATCAGGCATTCAGACATTAAATGACTTCATAGCATCTAAATCATTCCTTTCATTCCCATCGCTTAGAGAAAAATATGATCTACCAAACTCTGAGATATTTAGATATCTCCAAATCAAAAATTTCTATACACCATTCCTAAAGGGGGATACACCATTATCCCAATTATCCATTTTTGAATCAATCTGTACAAAAGATCCATTTGCTAAAGGTACAATTTCATCACTTTATAATCAATTATATGGAGTAGCAAATCTTAATAAACCCTCTTACGTTCAGAGGTGGGAGGAGGACCTGGGACGAACTTTAGAAGACACGGACTGGTCTAACATATGGCTCACATCTAAGTCATCTTCACCCAACATCTTAGCACTGGAGACAAATTATAAAGTCCTAACTCGCTGGTACCTTGTACCCGCTAGAGTGGCAAAATATTCACCTAATACCTCAGCTCTTTGTTTTCGAGGATGCCCAGAAATAGGCACACATTTACACATATGGTGGACGTGCCCAGTAATCCAAACCTTCTGGAAGGAAGTCTTCGTGATTGCATCTAAAATATTTAAAAAAATAATACAACCAGATCCATATATAACTTTACTTAATCTAAAACCGGAATGGTTAACACTCTCTCAATTCAAACTTATGATCCAACTAATAACGGCTGCAAAACAAACAGTGGCCAAGGCATGGAAAACTCCTACATTGGTACTAGCAGAAACAATTCACAGAATGAATAATACAATGTCCCATGCTAAGATGGTAGCCATCGATCAAAATCAAATTCCAAAATTTGAAAAACTTTGGCATCCTTGGATAAAACAACAGTTCCTGTCAAACTTCAATGACTCTGTCCTGTTGCCATGGTAACAGATTAAATGACTTACAGAGACACCCATTCTAAGGCTTCAAAGAGAACTAAAAAGAATAATAAACTGATGAGCGGGACAACCTTGTGGACCATACCTCTACCCTTTTTCTTCTTTCTCTTTCCTTTTCTCCACCTTACGATTAAAGCTCATTATCAGAATTTATTTGACCTATATACACTCTACCTGTAAACAATATGTATAGTAGGTATAAATCATTTAAATACCTACAAAAGTAACTAAGGAAATGATATATATCTTTAATTTAGGTTTACGTGAACCCAATGTTCAATATTTGAAATTTCATGATATTTACCTATATAAACCCTACTGTAAAACAAAAAAAAAAAAAAAAAAAGTGAAAGTTTGATGGATGATTGTTAATCTTAATCTGTCCCATTATTTTTGGTTCCTTAAAAAGTGGGAGGCACATATACAAACTGTTGTAATTCCTACACCGTTCACCTGATTTGGATGTAAATACCCTCAAATTAATGCTGAAAGTCTGCAGTTAAAGCACATCTTGTTCGTTTCATTTCAAATCCATTGTGGTGGTGTATAGAGCCAAAAAGATTAGAATTGTGTCAATGTCCCAATATTTATAGACCTGACTGTATATATGTGTGTTTATAAGTACAAAGCATGTGTTTATAAGATGGTAAAAAAAGGTACGTTTAAAGGAAAGTTTAAAATATTTTTTACTACCCAGCAACAAGCCTAATAATTATTTATAGGTTGGATTAATGCCTTTTCATGGAGGGGTAAGAAGAGACTAGGATGCACTGAATAAAAGGAGGGGGGACAAATTTATTTTTTCACAGATGGAAAATATTAGTCTGTAATTTTTACGAACTGCCCATAAATTTCTGGATGGTATCTGGCACCAGGCATGTTAGATGGCTAAAAATAATAGCAGAGAAAATTGAAATAAGATATGACCGCCTAGGTTTAAACTTTAATTCTTAAAAATATCTTTATATTTTCTTTACATTCACAAATATCTTTATTTGCACAAGCAGCCCCACTGACCTGAATGCCGCCTGTCAACTCGATATATCGCATTAAACACAAAAAAACTGTGGTCACGCCATGTAAATTGGCCCCTCTGGATGTACTTTAAAGTTTAGGTGGGAGTTGGCGGGCCATAAAATCGTAGCTCAGCCACCTGTTTGTACTGATCCCAGCCGCCCATCTAAAAAAGGCTTTTAGTGAGTGAAAGTAGATGACCAATTGTTCTGCTCTGTATCTTTCCCATTGCCACAGGTTCAGTGTTGCTGTCTGTGTGCCTCTCTTTTGTAACCTTGGCCTGCCTACTGACTTCCTCCTATGTGCTGATTTGGTACCTTACTGTGTGACCCATGCTACTAACCTTACACTCTCTGTGAACTGTGCTTCTGGTTATTGTCCTTGAATTAGTCTTTGGTACTCCTGCTGCTGACCTCAGCTTACCTCCTGACCATGTCCTCCCGGAAGTGTCAGGTATGAAAATGCTCCCAGAAGCTGCAGATCTTCAGAAAAGTGGTGATCCAAGACAGCTTCCACCAGAAAGGTAAGCAGTGGCAAAGCTAGATAATCTTTCACCTGGGGCAAAGACTAATTTCGGCCCCCCAACCACAAAGGGGAGAAGTTCTTCACCAGCTCACCCCTAGCCCCCTGCCCAGTAAGAGAAGTTCAAGTGTTATAAATACATCAGCAAGCCAAAGGTTGGTAATACAGTGCCTTGAAAAAGTATTCATACCCCTTGACATTTTCCACATTTTGTGATGTTACAACCAAAAACGTATATGTATTTTATTGGAATTTTATGTAATAGACCAACACAAAGTGGCACACAAATGTGAACTGGTAGGATAATTATAAATGGTTTTCAAAATGTTTTACAAATAAATATGTGAAAAGTGTGCATTTGTATTTAGCCCCCCTAAGTCAATACTTTGTAGAACCACTTTTCGCTGCAATTAGAGCTGCAAGTATTTTTGGGGATGTCTCCACCAGCTTTGCACATCTAGAGAGTGACATTTTTGCCCATTCTTCTCTGCAAAATAGCTCAAGCTCTGTCAGATTGGATGGAGAGCGTCTGTGAACAGTGATTTTCAAGTCTTGCCTCAGATTCTCAGTTGGATTTAGGTCTGGACTTTGGGCCATTCTAACATACGAATATGCTTTGATCTAAACCATTCTAGTCTAGCTCTAGCTATATGTTTAGGGTTGTTGTCCTGCTGGAAGGTGAACCTCTGCCCCATTCTCAAGTCTTTTGCAGACTCTAACAGGTTTTGTTTTTACGATTTCCCTGTATTTGGCTCCATCCAACTTCCCATCAACTCTGACAAGATTCCCTGTCCCTGCTGAAGAAAAGCATCCCTCACAACATGATGCTGCCACCTCCATGTTTCATGGTGGGGATGGTGTTTTCAGGGTGATGTGCAGTGCTAGTTTTCCACCACACATAGCGTTTTGCTTTAAGGCCAAAAAGTTCAATCTTGGTCTCATCTGACCAGAGCAACTTCTTCCACATGTTTGATGTCATTTCTTCTCGCAAACTGCAAACAGGACTTCTTATGCTTCCTTTTAACAATGGATTTTTGAGATTCACCTGAGCTGTGAATCTCTGCAGCTCCTCTATAGTTATCATTGGCCTCTTGGCTGCTTCTCTGATTAATGCTCCCCTTGCCCGGTCTGTCAGTATAGGTGGACTGCCATATCTTGGTAGGTTTGCCGTTGTGCCATACTCTTTCCATTTTTGGATGATGGATTGAACATGTTCCGTGAGATGTTCAAAGCTTGGGATATTTTTTTATAACTTAACCCTGCTTTAAACTTCTCCACAACTTTAGCCCTGACCTGTCTAGTGTGTCTTGGCCTCCATGATGCTGTTTGGTCACTAAGGTTCTCTAAGAAACCTCTGGGGGCTTCACGGAACAGCTGTATTTATACTTAGATTAAATACACACAGGTGGGCTCTATTTACTAATTAGATTACTTCTGAAGGCAATTATTTCCACTTGATTTTAGTTAGGGATAGGAGAGTAAAGCGGGCTGCATACAAATACACCCCACATTTTTCACATATTTATTTGTAAAAAAAAATTGAAAACCATTTATCATTTTCCTTCCACTTCACAATTATGTGCCATTTTGTGTAGGTCTATCGCATAAAAGCCCAATTAAATCAATTTACGTTTTTGGTTGTAACAGGGCAAAATGTGGAAAATTTCAAGGGGTGTGAATACTTTTTCAAGGCACTGTAATAATATATACAAGTATATTAGTCATTTAAAAGTTTTGGTAATAGTGACTTGCTGCACATGTAGCGTGAAGAACTACACAATCACAGTGTAGGTGAGGTCTGAATGAGGTTTCAACCTCATTTCCATAGTGGATTAGGAGGGGCCCCACTGGGAAAGAAGAAGTGAGCCAAGTGTCTGTTGAGCAGTGGAGCATGTCAGTAAAGCAGTGGATGGTGTCAGAAGGGCAGTGGACAGTTTAATGGGCAGTACACAGTATCAGTAGGGCAGAGGACAGTGTCAGTAGGGCAGTGGATGGTGTCAGTGGGGCAATGGATGGTGTCAGTAGGACAGTGTATGGTGTCAGTAGGGCAGTGGACGGTGTCAGTAGAGCAGTGGATGGTGTCAATAGAACAGTGGACAGTGTCAGTAGGGCAGTGAATGGTGTCAGTAGGGCAGTGGACGGTGTCAGAAAGGTAGTGGATAGTGTCAGTAAAGCAGTGGACGGTTTCAGTAGGGCAGTGGATGGTGTCAGTAGGGCAGTGGATGGTGTCAGTAGGCAGTAGACAATGTCAGTAAGGCAGTGGACAGTTTCAGTAGGGCAGTGGATGGTGTCAGTAGGGTAGTGGATGATGTCAGTAGGGCATTGGACGTGTCAGTATGGCAGTGAACGTGTCAGTAGGGCAGTGGACGGCGTCAGTAGGGCAGTGAATGGTGTTGGTAGTGCAGTGGACAGTGTCAGTAGGGCAGTGAATGGAGTCAGTAGTGCAGTGGACAGTGTCAGTAGAGGAGTGTCAGGAGCATCTAGCGCTCCTGCTCCTCATTCCAGCATCTGGGTTTTAGCTATGGCATTCTCCCTGTCTTTGTCCACCTGCAGGCTGATTAATGTGGTCAGTCTCTGGGTGGAAACTTAAACCTGTTATAAGCCAGCTAAACCCTCACTTGCATGCTTGTGATAGAGAGTGATACGTGTATTGTTTCTGATCATGCTCCCTGTCTCCGCCCTGCTCTGCTAGATTGGATTTCCCTGTGTATGACCTTGGACCAGATTATTGGACTATTCCCTGAACTCAGCCTGCCTTTTTACCTGGACTGTCATAGAACTACTCTGCCTCTCTGCCAACTGCAAGTACCTGTTTGCTTTGCTCAGTTTGCACCTGCACTGGCGTGGTAGCCAGGCACTATAGCATTGTGTATAAGTCCTGGGGGCAACTGAGTATTGGTAGACCTGCTTGCCTTATGGGAAAGAGGGCTGCTATAGGTGAAGCACGCAGTAGCCAGCTATAGTGTCTGACCACCTGCGTTGGGATAGATGTGACATTATCACAAACCTTTAACAGAAAAAAAATTCTGTGATGATCTACACAGGCTCATTTATTTGCTGAGGAAATTTTCAAACTGACACGCCAAGTCCAGGAACTGTCTTTGTGTGTAAACGCACCTCCAGCAGTAATGCAGGAGCCAAAACCCACCTAATTGTTTCTCTGGTGACCCCATATGTTTTCCAACTTTAAAAATAGTTGTATGCTATACTTTAAGCTTAAGCCACACTCCTCTGGTTCTGAAGCACAGCGAGTTGACCTGATTATTACATGGTTTCAGGGGGATCCCCAGGCTTGGGCTTTTAGTCTCCCCGCAGATGACCCAGCCACAGGGTCAGTTGAAGATTTTTTCAAAGCCTTAGATTTACTCTATGATGATCCTGACCATGCCCACTCAGCTGAAGCTAACCTCAGGTCATTATGTCAAGGTAAACGCACCGCTAAACAATACTGTTCTGATTTCCACCACTGATCACCTGACTCAGGGTGGAATGACCCAGCTTTTAAAAATCCAGTTCAGGTTATTCTTATCAGACTCCATCAAAGACTCCTTAGTACACTACCCTGAACCAAAGTCATTGAATGAATCCATGCAAGTAGCCATCCGTATAGACAGGCATTTTTACAGTTAAGGCATACAGAGAAGTTTGTTTCTTTGCCTCCCAAGTAGGGATGAGCTTCGAGTTCGAGTCGAACTCATGTTCGACTCGAACATTGGCTGTTCGCAAGTTCGCCGAACAGCGAACAATTTGGGGTGTTCGCGGCAAATTCGAATGCCACGGAACACCCTTTAAAAGTCTATGGGAGAAATCAAAAGTGCTAATTTTAAAGGCTAATATGCAAGTTATTGTCATAAAAAGTGTTTGGGGACCTGGGTCCTGCCCCAGGGGACATGGATCAATGCAAAAAAAAGTTTTAAAAACGGCCGTTTTTTCAGGAGCAGTGATTTTAATAATGCTTAAAGTCAATCAATAAAAGTGTAATATCCCTTTGAATTTCATACCTGGGGGGTGTCTATAGTATGCCTGTAAAGGGACGCATGTTTCCTGTGTTTAGAACAGTCTGACAGCAAAATGACATTTTGAAGGAAAAAACTAATTTAAAACTACCCGCGGCTATTGCATTGCCGACAATACACATAGAAGTTCATTGATAAAAACGGCATGGGAATTCCCCAAAGGGGAACCCCGAACCAAAATTAAAAAAAAAAAAATGACGTGGGAGTCCTCCTAAATTCCATACCAGGCCCTTCAGGTCTGATATGGATATTAAGGGGAACCCCGGCCAAAATTAAAAAAAAAAAAATGACGTGGGGTTCCCCCTAAATTCCATACCAGACCCTTCAGGTCTGGTATGGATTTTAAGGGGAACCCCGCGCCAAAAAAAAAAAAAAAAAACGGCGTGGGGTCCCCCCAAAAATCCATACCAGACCCTTATCCGAGCACGCAACCTGGCAGGCCACAGGAAAAGAGGGGGGGACGAGAGTGCGGCCCCCCCTCCCTCCTGAACCGTACCAGGCCACATGCCCTCAACATTGGGAGGGTGCTTTGGGGTAGCCCCCCAAAACACCTTGTCCCCATGTTGATGAGGACAAGGGCCTCATCCCCACAACCCTGGCCGGTGGTTGTGGGGGTCTGCGGGCGAGGGGCTTATCGGAATCTGGAAGCCCCCTTTAACAAGGTGACCCCCAGATCCCGGCCCCCCCCCTGTGTGAAATGGTAAGGGGGTACTTATACCCCTACCATTTCAAGAAAAAAGTGTCAAAAATGTTAAAAATGACAAGAGACAGTTTTTGACAATTCCTTTATTTAAATGCTTCTTCTTTCTTCTATCTTCCTTCATCTTCTGGTTCTTCTGGCTCTTCTGGTTCTTCCTCCGGCGTTCTCGTCCAGCATCTCCTCCGCGGCGTCTTCTATCTTCTTCTCCTCGGGCCACTCCGCACCCATGGCATGGGGGGGAGGCTCCCGCTCTTCTCTTCTTCTTTTCTTCTCTTCTTCTCTTCTTCATTTTCTTCTCCGGGCCGCTCCGCAATCCATGCTGGCATGGAGGGAGGCTGGCATGGAGGGAGGCTCCCGCTGTGTGACGGCGCTCCTCGTCTGACAGTTCTTAAATAACGGGGGGCGGGGCCACCCGGTGACCCCGCCCCACTCTGACGCACAGTGACTTGACGGGACTTCCCCGTGACGTCACAGGCCTGAGGAGAAGAAGGAATTGTCAAAGACTGTCTCTTGTCATTTTTAACATTTTTGACACTTTTTTTGTGAAATGGTAGGGGTACTTATGTACCCCCTTACCATTTCACACGGGGGGGGGCCGGGATCTGGGGGTCACCTTGTTAAAGGGGGCTTCCAGATTCCGATAAGCCCCCCGCCCGCAGACCCCCACAACCACCGGCCAGGGTTGTGGGGATGAGGCCCTTGTCCTCATCAACATGGGGACAAGGTGTTTTGGGGGGCTACCCCAAAGCACCCTCCCAATGTTGAGGGCATGTGGCCTGGTACGGTTCAGGAGGGAGGGGGGGCCGCACTCTCGTCCCCCCCCTCTTTTCCTGCGGCCTGCCAGGTTGCGTGCTCGGATAAGGGTCTGGTATGGATTTTTGCGGGGACCCCACGCCGTTTTTTTTTTTTTTTTTTTTGGCGCGGGGTTCCCCTTAAAATCCATACCAGACCTGAAGGGTCTGGTATGGAATTTAGGGGGAACCCCACGTCATTTTTTTTTTTAATTTTGGCCGGGGTTCCCCTTAATATCCATACCAGACCTGAAGGGCCTGGTATGGAATTTAGGAGGACTCCCACGTAATTTTTTTTTTAAATTTTGGTTCGGGGTTCCCCTTTGGGGAATTCCCATGCCGTTTTTATCAATGAACTTCTATGTGTATTGTCGGCAATGCAATAGCCGCGGGTAGTTTTAAATTAGTTTTTTCCTTCAAAATGTCATTTTGCTGTCAGACTGTTCTAAACACAGGAAACATGCGCCCCTTTACAGGCATACTATAGACACCCCCCAGGTACGAAATTTAAAGGGATATTACACTTTTATTGTTTGACTTTAAGCATTATTAAAATCACTGCTCCTGAAAAAACGGCCGTTTTTAAAACTTTTTTTTGCATTGATCCATGTCCCCTGGGGCAGGACCCAGGTCCCCAAACACTTTTTATGACAATAACTTGCATATAAGCCTTTAAAATTAGCACTTTTGTTTATTCATGTTCGTGTCCCATAGACTTTAACGGTGTTCGCGTGTTCGAACGAACTTTTTTCCTGTTCGCATGTTCTGGTGCGAACCGAACAGGGGGGTGTTCGGCTCATCCCTACTCCCAAGTACACCCCTATTTCCCCTTCTTCATCAACCCTTCCTGAGCCCTCCCAACCTCTCCTGGAGGATAAGCCTATGCAAATTGGCGCTACCCATTTATCCTCTAGGTAAAGGCTAGAAGACAATCTCAGGGACTCTGCTTATACTGTGACAACCACGGCCACTTTGTCGCCAGCTGCCCTAATAAGCAGAGAAACGCCAAGTGTCTAGTGTGGGTGGGGTCTGCTTCTGTAGACTATACTGTGTCAGTTTCCCTCTGAGGTAAACTATTTGTTCCTGTACAACTTTGCTCTGCCAAGTTTTCTCACTGCCTCTCAGCTTTCATAGTTTCTGGTACTGCCAGCAAAGATAGGGACCTAGCACACTGTCTACAGAGTCCTGTGACTAAGATGCACAGACCCTTTTCATCCTTAGCTGTTGATAATTCTCCCTTGTCCTTCGGCCTGGTCACCTTGTGCACGGCACCTATTACTCTGACTATGGGGGAATTTCATTGGGGGACAATCAGCTTCTACTTGATCTCATCTCCTGCTTATCCCCTTATCTTAGGGCAGTGAAGGCGAACCTTGGCACCCCAGATGTTTTGGAACTACATTTCCCATGATGCTTATGCCCTCTGCAGTGTAGTTAAGCATCATGGGAAATGTAGTTCCAAAACATCTGGAGTGCCAAGGTTCGCCATCACTGTCTTAGGTCTTAAACTTCGTAATACACACATAGACTGGGCTACAGAGGAGATTAGGTCTTGGTCCCAGACCTGCGTCCAGAACTGCATTAAAACTGCTGACCAGTTTCCCATTTTTAACTCTTGTGTGGCCAGCGCCAGTCATGTGCCTTTATTACAGTCCTATTCGGATCCCGATCATGACAATTTTTCCAAGTATGACTCCAGTTTGCATAACTATGTGCCTTTATATGACTCTGTTAAAGCAAAAAACGCTGACAAATTTATTGAATTCTCTACAGGCCACCTCTCCTTGAAATTGCCACAGCCTGAATCTTCTCCTCCTAGAAGCCAAATGTACACGCTGTCTCGCAGCCTTGAGCCCTGTTTGGAAACTTCCTCTGAGTCCCCAGAAGTCAAGCCCCTGGATTACCCCTACCTTTGCCTGTCCCTAAACTCCCTTGGATGCACAGCCAGGCTAATTTGTCGGAAAGTTCCATTATGGCTACACCTGGCGATGCGATTCAGTCTGTCGCTACACCTGGCAAAGCGATTCAGTCAGTTGCTACACCTGATGGTGTGATTCAGTCGGCCTCTGCACCAGTTATGCCAGTCCAGCCCATGCCCATTGAGTCTCCTGCTTATTCTTATTCAGGACTTTCTGTAACCTGGCCGCACCCTACTTCTACTACATCCATTCAAACCTGTCTAAGAAGTTCAATCCATTCTTTGGATAGACTGCCTCATTCGGCCAGGTGGGGCTTTCAACCTTTTTTTCAGGGCTCTCTGCATTCTGCTTGTGTTTCAGTTATCCAGCTTGACTCCTGTGACACGTCACCTGCTAACCAAGCTGACCTTGCGGATCCACTGACCTCTGCCCAGTCTGATGGTCCTGTGCTGGATGTCCAGCTCATCTTTAAGGGTCTTGGGGCCCCTCCTAAGGGGGAAGGGGTAATGTCAGGAGCATGTTGCACTCCTGCTCCTCATTCCAGCATCTGGGTTTTGGCTTTGGCATTCTCCCTGTCTTTGTCCACCTGCAGGCTGATTGATGTGGTCAGTCTCTGGGTGGAAATGCAAGCCTGTTATAAGTCAGCTAAACCCTCACTTGCATGCTTGTGATAGAGAGTGATACGTGTGTTGTTCCCAGGGACGGACTGATAACTCATGGGGCCCCCGGGCAATAGGAGATTATGGGGCCCCCAGGCAATCAGAAATTATGGGGCCACACAGTATACACACACACAGTATACAATCACACAGTATACACATACATGTACATACAGTATACACAGAAAGATGTAAAAAAACCACAGATTTATACATACTGTCCCTGGTTTTACTGAGGCTGGCAACCCTGATGGGGCCCCCTAGTGGCCCAGGGCCCTCGGGCAGTGCCCGAGAGGCTCAATGGTCAGTCCGCCCCTGGTTGTTCCTGATCAAGCTCCCTGTCTGTCTGCCCTGCTCTGCTAGATTGGATTGGATTTCCCTGTGTATGACCTTGGACCAGTCTATTGGACTATTCCCTGAACTCAGCCTGCCTTTTTACCTGGACTGTCATAGAACCACTCTGCTTGTCTGTCAACCACAAGTACCTGTTTGCTTTGCTCAGTTTGCACCTGCCCTGGCATGGTAGCCAGGCACTATAGCACTGTTTATAAGTCCTCGTAGCAACCGAGTACCGGTAGGCCTGCTTGCCTTATGGGAAAGGGGGCTGCTATAGGTGAAGCACACAATAGCCAGCTATAGTGTCTGACCACCTGCGTTGGGGTAGAAGTGACAAGGAGAGGTTAGTGTTAGTTGGGCAATGCAGTGTGGTCACAGGTAGGGCATAAGATGGGCAACATAATGTGACATAGAGAGTGATACAATAACAATATATCCCAATGAAGTAAAATCAAACATCCATTTATTTAGCATAGATAAGTAATATAGTAAACTCCTCTACTCCTATCTTTCCTATCTTTCCTGTATGCAGAGAATAGGTAGAGAACAGAACACAGCTCTTCCCACTGCACCTCTATGTCAAAATTATTTATGCTGCATAGTTTTCTGGCAAGAGCTGGTCTCATTCTTTCCAGTATCTGCAGAATGACCCTCACCTTTCAGGAACTTACACCCTTTTATTGATTTATCTGATTAAGCCAAAGGTCCCTCCAATCAAGGAAAAGGATCTCTATTGCCATGCTATGGCAGAAAAAGTAGGACCAAACTTTGTAAAAAAAAAAAAAAAAACAACCCTACAACCCTCCTCATGACACAAACACTTTCATTTTTTTATTTTATTACATCATGGCAAAATGAAACAAAGTACCTGAAATCTGTAATCTGTATATAGGGGTTGATTTACTAAAGGCAAATCCACTCTGCACTACAAGTGTACTGCAAGTGCACTTGGAAGTGCAGTTGTTGTAGATCTGAGGAGAAGATCTGAAATTAAGGGAAGCTCTGCTGATTTTATCATTCAATCACGTGCAAGAAAAAATGCTGTTTTTTATTTTCCTCGCATGTCCCCCTCAGATCTACAGCGGCTGCAGTTCCACTTGCAGTGCACTTGGAAGCGCACAGTGGATTTGCCTATAGTAAATAACCCCCGATGTGTTATTTGTTCCATCTTTTAAAAAATAACTGGGTTAGAATCTTTTTGCATTTATATATAGTAATATGCGCGAAAGTACACAGAAAGTCACATTACACATTAATCCTCCTGGTACAACCCCCCGCCCCCCCCCTCCCCATAAAGCAATGTAGGTGTTTTGTTGAATTAATTTTCTTGCTTAGAGCCAGAATTCTCCTAATTTTATTGCAAAGAATAAAAAAACTCAAACCCATGCATTCTGGAAGAAAAAAAAACAGTAACAAAATAATATCATATGGAAAACTTTTATATTGTTTTTCTGATATTACATTACAACATAATAATAAGCTGTAGGCATTTTATGACTTTTTTCGGAATTAGAAAATTTAAAATGACAAGTGCATTGCATGCAAATATACATTAAAACTTAGGGCTACTCATTTTTAATAGGTTCTGGCATGCCATTAATTATGTGCATTCATAGTTTATTTTATATTTATAACATAATTTTCAAGGATGAAGTTATAAATAACGTGTTAACTTAATCACCTAGTTGCCCTGTTTTGGCATGTTGTGATTGTTCACATAGACAAAATCTGGGGGGACTTTAGATCTTTGGAGGAGGACTATAGTTACTCTAAAGAGAATGTTGGGATTGCAAAGCTATCATTGCCTGGAAGAGAGATCATGCTACTACTCATGTGTTGAGTTTTACAAGTTTTCTTATTAGTTTACTGATCTTTGTGCAAAACCTCTCTATCAATACACAATTTTCATGTCTGTTTTGTGTTATGCAGATTCTAATATGCAGTATTTTACTGCTATTTCCAGACTTGGCGCTTCCCATAGATATCTTGTCTCTTTCCTGTACATGCTAAGAGCAGCTCACTATATATTTTGACATTTGAAAGTCCTACAACCTTTCTGTGACCTCCTTTATCCCTTCCAGCAAAGCAAACTTTTCCTTGTTAGTGCTAGCAACTATAAGCTACTTCTCAACCGTTCAACTCTTCCCCTTTCTGACATCAGCCCCCCATCTTATCTTATGTAACATAAGGTACCTTAACTTATGTTACTGGCTGAGAGAAATGTCTTGTATGAGAGATGACAAAAAATGAACCCTGCAGGTTAGACTCTCTAAATTAGGCCAACTAATATGTCTATCTATAAGGCTTCATGAAAGCAGTTAGTCCGTTGAGTTATTTATTTTTCCATACTTTGCAAAAAAAAAAAAAAGCACAGAAAAATGTGGACATAATCATACACACCTTAACTGCAAAAATGTCTTCTTTCTTATGCCCCGTACACACGGTCGGATTTTCCGATGGAAAATGTCCGATCGGAGCATGTTGTCGGAAATTCCGACCGTGTGTGGGCTCCATCGGACATTTTCCATCGGATTTTCCGACACACAAAGTTGGAGAGTAGGAGATAAAATTTTCCAACAACAAAATCCGATTGCGTCAATTCCGACCGTGTGTGGCCTGTTCGACGCACAAAGTGCCATGCATGCTCAGAAGAAATTTCGACACGGAACAGCTCGGTCAGGTAAAATTAGCGTTCGCAATGGATACAGCACTTTCGTCACGCTGCAATGTTAAAAATGGTTTAATACAGAGCACTCTCTTCTTCTTTATAATGTGACAAGAATTAAGTAGTTTTGCTGCTCATATTCACACACACTTCTCACAAACTTATTTTTTTGTTTTTTTCTTGGGATTCCCTGAATATATTGTTATTTGTCACATCTGACAGAATTTTTTTTTTTTTTTTGTTTTATTTTTTTTTTTTGATTTAAAGCCATTTTTGGTTTAGATGTTATGTTTGTATTTTTTTCCAAGGCTGATCTTTGTTTAATGTTATTTTTAGTTTTACTCCAGACTATTTTTGTGTGTGTTTTGTGTGTCAAGTTACCACAACACCATTGATATCTTTTATTATTTAATCTCAAGGAGATTGCTTGGTGTCCCTTGTTAATTTCACATTGTATTTTTGAAATGTACCTGAATCCTCACAAACAAACTGTCCTTTTTGAAGTAAAACACACATAGGCAAGTATAATTCAAAACAAAATTCCTTTATTAAGGGCTCAGAACCAAACAAAGAGGGAGGCAACGCTGGATAAACAGGAGAAATTAGCGAAGCCTGGGACCCCCAGGGCAGACATCAATTCTTGAACATCAAAATTGGTGGCCTGAGGAGTCCATATGTAAGGGAGGCCAGTCTGGTCCAGAAGTCCCAGAGATCCGGAAAGCAGCAGATGACATCTGTGTCCCCAGGCTGTGGTACCACAAGAGGCTGCATCTTTTGGCCGACCAGACTGGATCCAGGGTCCTCACTTTCTGGTCTTCCTTCCATGCTTCATTCCGGGCTGTGGCTGTGCTGTTTGAGATGTGGCAGGAGGAGGAGTAGGACCTGGAGGAGGAAGAGGACTGGGAGGACCTGGAGGAGAAGGAAGAGGAGGACCTGCAGGAGGAGGAGGAGGACCATCTGTGAGTTTGCAAAGGTGTGTCTGAGATGTAATTTGGGCCCTCATACCTTTATTAAGAGCCTCCAATATGAGCGACTCACACATGAGTTGTTGTCCCTCCTCCATCCTCTGCATTTCAGAGGCAATGATGGCAGCGAAGTCCTCCTCCACGGTCTGTGGTGCTCCCAGGACCTCTGTAGCCCTCCAAAAGAGGCCTATGGCAGCCTCCTCTAGGGCACTCCTCCTCCTGCCACTTTCTGTTTCCAGGTGTTGGGGAGGGACCGGCATATCAGGCAGGTGGCTTGGCCGGGCCACCTCCTGGCTGCGACTTCCCTATGTATGAAAAAGGGACACAGGGTTTTAGTTTTTGCATCATCAATCACAATCATAAATTAGTACTCCAAACTAACATCTAGTTAACATCACTGATTGGACAAGCAGAAATATTTAGAGGAATGCTATACCTGGCTCAAGCTGGGCTCCTCCACATGTTGTTGCCTGGAAGGCCCAGGTTGGGATCAGAAGCCTCAGCCGGGGGGAAGGAAGCGTGGAAGGAAGACTGGAGAGGGATGACCTGGGTTCAGTCTGGCCTGCCAGAAAATGCAGCCTGTCATAGTACCACATCCTGGGGACATAGATGTCATCTGCTGCTCCGGATCTCTGCGAATCCTGGACTTTCTGGCGCTCCCTTACATATGTGCTCCTCAGGCCACCAATTAAGATCTTCAAATATGTGATGTCTGCCGTGGGGATCACCTGCTTCACAGTTTCCAACAATTGATCCAGTGCTGCCTTCCTCTTTGTTTGGTTCCTGTAATGTGGGTGGTTGATCTCCCACAAACAGGGCAGCTCCCTGAACATGTCAATGAATATTGACATGAAGTCATTATCTTGTAATAAGATATCCATGTTCACTGCAAGACACAACACAAGACAAAGCCTAATGTCAGACAAAACTCTCCTAATCTTGTTACAATATAGGCCTCAATCTAGAAGCAGTATAGGCACAAGTATGTCTCTTACCTTCGTTCTTACGATCGGCGCGTCCAATGCTCCTTCCTCCGCTCACAGATCGTACGTAATACGCACGCGTATTACGCTTTATACACACTGCGCATGCGTGTAACTCCGCCCGCCCCTGACGTTCTTTCTAGTCTATTCCCCGCCCCTTTTAGTTCGGTGCAGTGGGGGAAGAGCACATGGCGGAATCAGAGCAGGTGCGTGCTAATTATAACAACGAGGAGGAGGAGGAGGAAAGCCCGGATCCAGACACGTCCCGATCCAGAAGGAGAAGATTTAAGGCCACAAATATGTCCTTTGGGGAGATGTTGGAGATGGTCGACATCCTGAAGAAGGCCGACTATGATGGAAAGTATGGGCCTTACCCCAACCCCAATATCAGAAAGGCCAAGATCATGGCGAAAGTGGTCAAAAGTCTGCACCGGAATTTCGGGGTGCGACGATCGAAAGATCAGCTCAGGAAGCGGTGGTCGGACCTGAAATTAAGAGAGCCCGAGCAGTACCAAAAGATCCGGAGAGTGCTGCAAAAAAGTAAGTAGTTGTGCTGTGTTCCTATTCTTTTTGTCTTTATTACGTTCGTGCTGCTCCATATGCTTTTCTTAATTGTACAGTTTAAAATGTCAATTTTAATGTTCATGGGCCCATTATTTCGTTCGTATCAAACATTTTTTTTTCGGCCTCTAAAACACCATTGTTTAGGCCATATTCATTTTCCTACATTTTTTAGGGCCTACTTAGATGCAAAATATTTGGTTGTGTAGATGGGTTTGTTACTAGAATGAAATGCAAACTAGATTCTGTGTAAGGAGAGGACACTCAGCAGCTGTTTTCACATCTGGACGCTGGAGCACTAGTGTGGGACACAAGAACACCCTTTTTATTAGGGGGTCCCGCACAGGTGCTCCAGTGTATACTATAGGGTGGTCTCCATCTGTGAAGCTTGTACAAGACAGGTAAAGTATTGCAGGTTGACAAAGGACACTGAAAATGCTACATCTTGGAACGCTGCTAAAATTGACAATTGTACACCACTTCCAAGCAATGTTTCCTATCTATTTATAGTTCTGCCATCAAATCACTGTGTGCTAATTATACCATTTTTGTTTTACATAGGGGAGAAAAAGACTCGGAGGACACCCCTCATCCGAGGAGACCAGAGACCCCCCACCTCGGGAAGAAGGTGAAATACCCCCAACACAAGTGGAGCAGGAGGAGGAAGAAGATGTGGTGGAAATTGGCACCACAACAGGTGAGTGTCTGTGACCACAGGCTCAGGTAAGAGATGGATGCTGGCAGATTTTTGATACCTGTTTTTGTTTGTTTTCTCTCTTTTTAAGCGATCGTGAGGTTAGGGATCGAGATCCTTTCACATCAGAAAGTGCCCAGATCCTGATCGGGGAGATAATGGGGTGTAATTTAGAATTGGAAAACATCAAGAAAAAAATCAATGATGTGATTCAAAAAAATAATAACATCATTGATGTTTTGGGGCGAATTTAAAACCCCACAAAATCACTTTTTTTTGTGTGGTACAATGTTTTAAATTTTTTAGCAATGTTTCGAAATGCCAAATCTGGAGGATGCACACAGTGTGCCAACATGTGCTATCTGCCATCACGGGAGATCAATGGACGCATTTTGGGGGTGCAACCCCTTCCTCAATAATAAAGTAGCTGTGAGGAAGGGGTTGCTCCCACAAAACACGTCCCTTGATCCCACGTGATGGCAGCTAGCACATGTTGACATTCGTAAATTGGTGTGCATCTTCCAAATTTGGCTTTTCCAGGGGTGACTTCACCCCATCTGAACGCAATATTAAACACAGTTCCTAAATATTCATGTATGATATTGCCTTCAAGTTTTACCTTATGTGAACTTTGTAAGTTCAAGTTTTTTGTCTTTCTTGTTGGTTTTACACAGGCCTGTTTTATCGTAAATGGACATTTCTATTTTTGATAATGCCACCCCAAAAATTGTTATACAACAAACATGTTGGTTTGTTTTAAAAACCGTTTCTAAATGCACATGTGATTGTGCAGGTATTAAAAAGTTTGTTAATCAAGAATGTGTGGATTATTGTCTCAATGCTACAACACTTTTGTGGTGATGTAATTGCTGTTTTCTGAGAAAATGGTGGTTATTTCCTAAGGGCAAATCCTCTTTGCACTACAAGAACATTTTCATTGCAGTTTCAAGAGCACTTGCAGTATAAAAAGTGTCTTTTCCTTTAGTAAATAACAGCCAACAGTGCTTTGTATAAGGTTACACAATCACGCCATTTTCAGGACTCCCCACATTTCTGTCAGGGTCAGCTAAAACAAACACAAGCAGTAAATGTCCACAAAGAATTTCTTTTTTTTGCTTTTTTATTTGAAAAAGGCTTCACAAATTTGCAGGCATATTGATGGCCCCCCTACCCGCAAAGAACTCCAGGTATGGTAACCGGACATCACGGGCACTCAGGGAGGGCAAGCCAGGACGGCCGCTTTCAAGCGCCATCAGTGTTGTTTCAGGTATCACTCCGGCCTCAGGCCCAACTGAGCCAGCATAGTTGGCCGAATGTTTCCGTAAAAAGTTATGGAGAATACAGCACGCCATGATTATATGAATAAGTTTATACTCCGCCATATGGATAGGTGTCAGAAATAGGCGGAACCGGCTGGCCAGGATTCCAAATGTGTTCTCCACCACTCTTCGGGCTCTGGCCAGCCGGTAATTAAAAACCCTCTGTTCCGGGGTGAGGGTCCTCATAGGGAATGGCCGCATAAGATGGTCCCCCAGCGCAAACGCTTCATCAGCAATGAATACGAATGGGAGTCCTTCCACATTGTCCTCTGGAGCTGGCAAGTCCAAGCTGCCATTCTGGAGACGCCTGTAGAACTCCATCTGGGCGATGACTCCACCAACGGACATCTGGCCATTCTTCCCCACGTCCACATACAAGAAGTCGTAATTAGCCGACACCACCGCCAACATCACAATACTATTGAACCCCTAATAGTTGAAATAGTACGACCCCGAGTTGGGTGGTGGGATGATGTGGACGTGTTTCCCATCAATTGCCCCTCCGCAGTTAGGAAAGTCCCACTGCTGGGCAAAGTGGGAGGCCACAGTCTGCCATTCCTGTGGCGTGGAAGGAAACTGTTGAGGAAAAAAAAAAAGTTAATATTTTTGCTCAGAAACATGGCAAGCAGATTAGGCACAAACATTCTGGGGCAACCTCCAGATAGCATTTATTAAGGGGAATTTAACAACACCAAAGTATAAGGTACACCTATCATATTCCCCCTCCCCCCTCTCTCATGGGCCATTTCTAACATTATGGGGGGTGGGGAAATCTTGGACAGGTAACCCTCTTCACTTCATTGAGAGATGAATGCCTAAATTCAGGGTATTACTTGGAACAGCCCCTCCTTAGTTACACTATTGGCAGCCCACTGGACAGGTAAGAAGTGTCATAATACAAAGATATAAATACACATTGTACATATTTGAGCACATTTGGACATTCTGCTATTACCTGTCAAGATAATAATAGGATATAAAAAGTTTAAACAGTACCATTGGAAAGTATACAGGCAGGCCCTTGCACTGCATGCTTTGGGGAATTCATCCATACATCTGACCACCAAAGAGGTGGGTATAGTGTGTATGGGTTTGGCAAAGTCAGCAGATAGATGATTGAGGATAGATAGAGAATTGGGATCAGCTGACTTAGCAGTTGGGGGGAGGGAGGGTTACTAAAAATGATTTGGGGACACCACAAAAAAAGCCTCTGGAACTCTGCCTAAATTTAAAGCAAAAATCACATTTCTAAACATTATAGGGGGTGTTTGGTGTAAAGCACTACTATGGAGCTGATAAAATACATTGTTAAGTGACTACATGAGGTGAATATAGGGCCCGTAGACCATGCTGGGGAGGTTATTGAAGGACAATCTGTATGAAGGACCTAAAAAATTAATTACATAAAAATCCAGCATGAATGAGGACAAAGGGGACATTCACAGCATATTCCAATCATGGTAATTAGGGAATGAGGAAAGAAATACAATATATTATCAAACATTAAATACAATAGAATGTGATATTAAAGGATAAAAATCTTACCTTCATATACTCCTTCTGCAGGACCTGGATGATGGCAGAACAGGTCTCTGGGATTATGATCCCCAGAGCCTGGGGGGAGAAGCCTGTCGAGAACTTCAAGTCCTGCAGACTTCTCCCTGTCGCCAAGTACCGCAGGGTAGCGACCAGCCTCTGCTCCGGAGTGATGGCTTGCCTCATGCAGGTATCCTGCCTGCTGATATAGGGGGTCAGTGAAGCCAACAAACGGTGAAATACGGGGTCTGTCATCCTGAGAAAGTTCCTGAAATCATCAGGATTATTTTCACAGATCTGTCAGGGAAGACCAGCCAGTACTCAAGATGGCCGAAGGAGAAGTCGACCTGTGACCTCAGCCTGTCAGGGAAGACTAGCCAGTACTCAAGATGGCTGAAGGAGAGGTCGACCTGTGACCTCAGCCTGTCAGGGAAGACCAGCCAGTACTCAAGATGGCCGACGGAGAAGTCGACCTGTGACCTCAGCCTCTGTCAGAACACCTTCGGTTCACCTGTGTGCACATTACCAAGAGGCTATTTAAACTTGGCCTGTGCTTGCATCCAGTGCTGTCCGTTCTACAGCGTTCCCGTGTGTTCCTGCCTGCTTTACCCATGATACCTGCACCTGTTTACCGACCCGGCTTGCCTTTGACTCTGCTACCTGCTGCCTGCATCTGACCCGGCTTGTTCTGACTCTGCATCTGCCTGCTCCTTCTACTACCACGCTGCCAGCCCGTTGCCAACCCTGCCTGCATCCAGACTACGCACCTGCCTCCGCTTCTGCTCCTGACGTTCCTGCCAGTGTTTGACCCGGCTTGCCCGACCTGCATCTTCCGCTCATTGGAGAACCCTGCTCCAGCACCGTGCCACCTGCCGCTGTTCTACATTACAGTGAAGATGAACTGTTTGGCACTTGTGCGACTCTGCACTTCTGCTCCTCCTGTCTACTCTATCAGGGGGCCAGAATCAGAGGAGCAAGAGAGGCCGTTCCCTGCACATCAGGCTCTACCGTCAGGTACATGACAGTAACGGACAGCCATGTCTGAGCCTGCGCAGGGACCCTCTCCTATGGATGAACTTTGCCAACACCTGGCCGGCTTGGCACAAGCCGTCAAAGACCTACAGCAGGGCTACACTCAGCTAGAGGGATGCCTACAGACCCTGACGGGCGCTGCAACTCTGCAGGGTCCACCTTCAGCATCAGCCTCCTCTCAGGGATCTTCTTCTGCTCCTGCCGTGGTCATGCTCCCACCTGAGCCCAGGGTACCTACCCCAGACCGGTTCCTGGGTGAACGCAGCAAGTTTAGAGTGTTTCGGAACGCATGTGAACTGTATTTTGCCCTTCAACCCCACACATTCTCCTTAGAAGCTACCAAGGTCGGCTTTGTAATCTCCCTGCTACAAGGGGAGCCACAGTCCTGGGGTCACCGCCTTCTGGAACTGAAGGCCGAATGCTTATCCGACTTAACCTCTTTCTTCAGTGCCATGGCCCAGCTGTACGAAGATCCTCAGCAGACAGCTTCAGCTGAAGCGGCCCTTCATGCACTTCAACAGGGTCGTAGGGTGGTGGAAGACTACGTCTCTGAATTTCGATGATGGGCATTTGACACAAACTGGAACGACGCCGCCCTACGATACCAATTTCGTATGGGCCTCTCCGAACCACTCAAAGATGAGTTAGCGCGGGTAGGGGTACCCCCTACCTTAGAAACTCTGATTGATCTATCCATCCAGATCGATCGCCGGCTGAGAGAACGAAGACTAGAGAGATCGTCCACTCCATCCCGTCCAGTGTGGATGTTACCTCGGGTACCCAGCTTGTCCTATCCCGCTCCACCTGCTCCAGCCACTCCGGCTCCTGACGCCCCGGAACCTATGCAACTCGGCCTGCTGTGGCCCTCTCTTACTGTTGAAGAACGACAACGCCGCCGCCAACAGAACTTATGCTTATACTGCGGGGGTTCCGGACATTACGTGAGGTCCTGCCCAGTGAAACCTCGTAAGTCTCTCTTCACTACTTCTGCCGCGCTAACCCCAAGCTCGCTTAGCAACTCCGCTCACTTTACTATTCCCATTTCTGTACAGCTGCCAGGAAGGACTCTTCAGAATACCGCCATAATTGATTCCGGAGCCTGCAGCTGCTTTGTGGACTTGTCCTTTGCTGCCGAACATCATATCCCCCTGCAGCCTAAAGCACAGAAACTCTCGGTTCACTTGGCCGATGGTTCCACCATTAAGTCCGGAGCAGTCACTCACAAAACCATTCCTCTGCTGACCATCATGTCCCAGGACCACCGAGAACTGCTACGACTAGACGCCATCGCTTCCCCTCTGTTCCCAGTTATCCTCGGTATACCTTGGTTGAAGGCCCACGATCCCCATATCGACTGGTCTAAAGGAAGCATTAACTTTGTCTCCTCTTACTGCACCCAGCACTGCCTACAGACCTCCTGTGATGTTCCCGCTCTGCTGTGTCTAGATACGGACTCTGAAACCAGTCAGCTTGTGCCTCCAGCCTACCACAGCTTCCTAGACGTGTTTAGTAAGAAGGGGGCAGAGATCCTCCCACCTCATCGGCCCTATGACTGCCCTATAGAGCTACTCCCCGGAGCCGAAGTTCCCTTTTGGAGGATTTTCCCTCTGTCTGAAAGCGAGCTGGTGGCACTGAAGGACTATATCAGTGATAATCTCAGGAAAGGCTTCATCCGCCCTTCCACGTCTCCAGCTGGGGCGGGGATTTTCTTCGTCCAGAAGAAGGATCAGTCGTTAAGGCCCTGTGAGGACTACCGTGAACTTAACAAGGTGACGGTGAAGAACCGTTACCCACTTCCATTAGTTCCCGAACTTTTTCAAAGACTTGGCTCCGCTACCATATTTACAAAATTGGATCTTCGGGGCGCCTATAATTTGGTGCGCATTCGGGAGGGAGACGAGTGGAAGACTGCTTTCCGCACACGATTTGGGCATTACGAGTATCTCGTGATGCCCTTCGGGCTCTGCAACTCTCCGGCTACCTTCCAGCATTTCATTAATGATGTTCTCAGAGACTTCCTGGACTTATTTGTCATTGTATACCTTGATGATATGCTCATTTTTTCTTCCTCCCTAGAACACCACCGCAGACACGTGAGAAGTGTATTAACCCACCTTCGACAACACGGATTATATGCCAAACCCGAGAAGTGCGAGTTTGAACGCCAGAGTATCCAATTTCTGGGGCTGATCATTTCCACCGAAGGTATCCGGATGGATCCCCAGAAGGTAACTAGTATCCTGGACTGGCCTACCCCATGTGACAAGAAAGGTGTTCAACGTTTCATAGGCTTTGCAACTTTTATTGAAAATTTATTCGGGGGTTCTCATCAATCATTGCCCCCATTACACAGCTTACCAAACAGGGGGCCCGATTCCGCTGGTCTCCAGAGGCTCAGTCGGCCTTTGAAACGCTGAAGAGGTTTTTCACATCCGCACCCGTCTTGAAGCACCCAGACTCAGCCTTACCGTATGTCTTAGAAGTGGACGCCTCGGAAACTGCGGTGGGAGCTATCTTGTCCCAAAGACAGGGCCCCAAGGCCCTGTTGCACCCAGTTGCGTTCTTCTCGCATAAACTGTCTAGCGCGGAGAAGAATTATGACGTTGGGGATCGCAAACTTTTAGCAATTAAGGCAGCATTAGAAGAATGGAGATACCTTCTCGAGGGAGCAGCACATCCAATCTTAATCTACACAGATCACAAGAATCTCAAATATCTAAGAACAGCAAAGAGATTGAGACCTCGCCAGGCCAGGTGGGCACTTTTCTTTTCGAGATTTACCTTCCATCTGACATACAGACCTGGATCCAAGAACATAAAGCCAGATGCGCTATCACTCATGTTTAGCAAATCCCAAGACATCTCTCCCCCAGATACGATCCTGTCCTCGGGAAATTTCCTTCTCCTACAAGGGGACTTAATGACGCAGATTAAACAAGCCTCTGTGAGGAGTTCTACACCATCTGGGATCACTTTACGGACACAGGAAGGGCTACTCTGGTATGAGGATAAGGTCTTCGTGCCAGAGGATCTACGAACTGCCACATTGAGCATGTGCCACGACCACGTCTTGGCAGGACACTTTGGGGTCAGCAAGACTGCTGAATTGGTGCAGTGAACCTTCTGGTGGCCGGGGGTGGCAAGAGACTGTAGGAGATATGTGGAATCATGCACCACCTGCATCCGTAATAAGAACAGCAAATCCAGGGCCTGGGGTCTGTTGAAGCCATTACCTGTCCGGAACAGACCATGGAGAATGATTTCAATTGACTTCATTGTGGAACTGCCCCCATCCGATGGATACAGTACTATCTTTGTAATCGTTGATCGATTGTCCAAGATGGCCCACTTCATTCCTATGAAGGGCACCCCTTCTGCACAAGAGACGGCACGAATCTTCATCAGAGAGGTTATAAGACTCCATGGGGTTCCGGCTAACATTGTCTCAGACAGAGGGGTCCAGTTCACCTCCAGATTCTGGAGAACCTTGTGTGAATCCTTGGGTATTGAACTTTCATTCTCTTCAGCCTATCATCCGCAGACTAATGGTCAGACAGAAAGGACCAGCCAGACACTGGAACAATATCTGCGTTGCTTCTCCTCCTTTTCACAAGACGATTGGGTGTCCTTACTTCCCTTAGCCGAGTTTGCCTACAATAATTCTTCTCATTCAGCCACAAAACAATCTCCCTTCTTCGCAAACTATGGTTTTCACCCGTCCTTTCTGTTTAATAGAATTCCGGAATGTTTGGATTTCTTTAGATCCAACAACAAGCTGCTACAAGAGACAATGACCAAGACTCAAGCTTATAACAAACAGATCTTCGATAAGAAGAGAAGAGGGGACCTGATCCTGAACCCGGGGGACCAAGTCTGGTTAGCCACAACAAATCTGAAACTAACCTGTCCTTCAAGGAAATTAGGCCCCAGATTCGTGGGGCCGTTTCCTGTAAAGAGACGAATTAACGATGTTGCCTATGAGCTGGAGTTACCGAAGACCTTCAGGATCCACCCGGTGTTTCATATAACCCTACTGAAGCCCGCCATCCCCAACTCTTTTCCAGATCGGAATACAGAGCCACCCGAACCTGTGGTGGTAGATAGCGAAGAGGAATTTGAAATAGAGGCGATTTTAGATTGCAGGAGAAGGAGAAGTCAAGTTCAATACCTTATTAAGTGGAGGGGTTACGGTCCTGAAGACAATTCGTGGGAACCTGAAACCAACATTCATGCCCAAGAACTGATCCGAACCTTTAAGAGGACCTATCCTGACAAAGTAGCCAGATTGGGCATCCGGAGGCTGGACGTTAGGGGGGGGGCAATGTCAGGGAAGACCAGCCAGTACTCAAGATGGCCGAAGGAGAAGTCGACCTGTGACCTCAGCCTGTCAGGGAAGACTAGCCAGTACTCAAGTTGGCCGAAGGAGAGGTCAACCTGTGACCTCAGCCTGTCAGGGAAGACCAGCCAGTACTCAAGATGGTCGACGGAGAAGTCGACCTGTGACCTCAGCCTCTGTCAGAACACCTTCGGTTCACCTGTGTGCACATTACCAAGAGGCTTTTTAAACTTGGTCTGTGCTTGCATCCAGTGCTGTCCGTTCTACAGCGTTCCCGTGTGTTCCTGCCTGCTTTACCCGTGATACCTGCACCTGTTTACCGACCCGGCTTGCGTCTGACTCTGCTACCTGCTGCCTGCATCTGACCCGGCTTGTTCTGACTCCGCATCTGCCTGCTCCTTCTACTACCACGCTGCCAGCCCGTTGCCGACCCTGCCTGCATCCAGACTACGCACTTGCCTCCGCTTCTGCTCCTGACGTTCCTGCCAGTGTTTGACCCGGCTTGCCCGACCTGCATCTTCCGCTCATTGGAGAACCCTGCTCCAGCACCGTGCCACCTGCCGCTGTTCTACATTACAGTGAAGACGAACTGTTTGGCACTTGTGCGACTCTGCACTTCTGCTCCTCCTGTCTACTCTATCAGGGGGCCAGAATCAGAGGAGCAAGAGAGGCCGTTCCCTGCACATCAGGCTCTACCGTCAGGTACGTGACAGGATCTCACGGAGCAAAGGCATATGAGAGAACTGGTCACGCTGAAGCAACCAATTCTTGGTCCATGAACTCCTCCTCACCCTGTTCATGGACTGGACTTGTGTCAAGGTCATGACCCCAACACCAAGCCCCCGCACAGCACGAAGTCTACGAGGAGTACGTATACGCAACATGGCTAGAAAACGGTCGGCTGCTCAGAACGAAGTAACAGAACGCACTGAAGAACAGCAAGGCCTGTGAAGAGCGACCTGAAAAACAGTAACGAACGCACAAGAACACAATGACTACTTAAAGTCACGCGGAACTTGCTTGCACGCACTGAAGAGCAGATACAAACCCACAAGCACAAACTGAACGTCAGAAAACGATCTGAAAACCACGAGTCTGAAAAAGCGCGAATCGTCTCTCACCAAACTTTTACTAACACGAGATTAGCAAAAGGAGCCCAAAGGGTGCCGCGCTTGGTTCTGAAATGGCCTTTTCTAGTCTCGTCGTACGTGCTTGACGTCACCGCGTTGTTGGCGATCGGAAATTCCGACAACTTTGTGCGACCGTGTGTACGCAAAACAAGTTTGAGCCAACATCCATCGGAAAAAATCCTAGGATTTTGTTGTCGGAATGTCCGAACAAAGTCCGACCGTGTGTACGGGGCATTACACTGCACTCCTGGTGGGCTCCAGACACCTGGCACTGTGGTCTGGAGTGACAAAATACATTATGTGGTTTGGCTTTGTGGATTGTAGCATCTTCAAGGACACTGATTCACCAGAGTGATTTTTATAAAGCTTTATAACCTGAGTTTAAATTTTATTTATTGATTGAAGCTCTTTGTGCCGTGTTATTTCAGACATTAGTCAAATAATGGCACACTTTATATGTACTGTATCTAGGTATTATCAGAAGCTTAAGTAGGCTTAAGTAGGTTTGCTCCTATTTAATTTAATCAGTTTCACATCTGTTTTATACATTGTTGGTCACTCAATCCAGTAGTGTTGGACAGGTAAATGACTCAACATTTAATGTCATCTGGATTAGGCCTTTTTTCTTTTCTTTCTTTAACAGTGTGACACAATATTGTGCATTCATATTGAACTATCACTGCAGTGTAGCCATAGCGATGAACTAAATGCTATTTAGATTTTGCTAATTGCTTGATTTAATTATTACACAGAAAAGGGTGTGAACATGCAGATACCATGTGGCTGCTTTGGGGTTTGCATTTCAAATGTTACAAAAGTAAGGGCTATCACCCATTTGAGCTACTTTACTTATTCCCCACTGATTGCCTCAACCATTGATTATTCTGTGGACATCACTAATACCTGCCAATTTTGGACTTTGTTTTGATCTCCCTTCTGCAGTTTTAGTTGTTGCCAGATGGTTAAAGACTGGGAGCAAATTTGGAAACATGATGCTATTAAACCCATTTTATTTGTGGAATTTGTTGGTAAAGTCGGGGCACTTCTTATGCTGTGTACACATGACCGAACTTTTTGACCAGACTGGTCCGACGGAGTGAATCCGTTGGACAATCCGACCATGTGTGGGCTTGATCGGACCTTCAGCTGACTTTTTCTCTTGAAAATCAGACGGACTTTACACTTGGAACATGTTTCAAATCTTTCCGACTGACTTGAGTCCGGTCGAAAAATCCGTTCGTCTGTATGCTAGTCCGACGGACAAAAAAGGAAGCAAGGGCAGCTATTGGCTATTGGCTATGAACTTCCTTATTCTAGTCCCTTCGTACGTCATCACGTTCAAACCAACAGACTTTAGTCCGTTCGTGCGTGGGCAAGTCCGGTCGTCCAAAAGTCCGTCGTAACTCTGTTGAAAGTCCGTTGGAAAGACTGTCAGACCTTTGATGCTGAAAAGTCCGCTCGTGTGTACGCGACATTAGGCTTTACACCTTGAGTGATCCCAAGCCAACCTGTAGGTTGGTGCAGTGTATCTGCGGTAATAACTCACACAGATGGGTGCAATGTGAAACTAGTATTGAAATAATGCAACAACAGTTCTCAAGAAGCCATGTGGGAAAGCCACCCAGCTGGGTATTCGCACAGTTTCCAACAATGTGAAGAAGCAGATTCCAGCTGGACTGGCAGCGTCTGTTGAGAGGGGGTAGAATGGGGCCTGACTGTCTCATTCCCAATTGGGAAGGTGTCCAGGCAGAGGTGTAGCTAGCACTTTCAGGGCCCTGGTGCAAGAAACCATGAAGGCCCCCCCCTGGCCCCCGATCAGGGCTGTTTGGGAGGGATGGATGGAAGGTGCATGATCAGACACTGGCATCACATCATACAGTTTATTCATAAGCAATAAAATACATACATGTAAGAAATATAAACATACTACGTTTTGTGAAGGGGGTTACAAAATGTACATTTGTAGTGTTACAAGTGGGACATGCCCAAACAGGTCAGGGCCCTTCTCACTGATTCTGGGGCCCTTTACGCCCATCGTGGGACCCTTTAGTACAGTCCTGCAGCGAGCAGCGGGCCACCTTCTGCCCACGGTGGTGGAATGCCAGAACCCAGTCACAAGTGGGAACTTTGCAACCCTGGTAGTTCAGCTACTGGTGCCAGTGAAAATGGTGACAGTTATAATGTTATTGGGGATAACGTTATAACTGTCACCATTTTCACAATAAGATACCTCCCTCTACACATAAAGATATTATCATACGCCCCACCGATAAAGATGGAGGCATTGTGGTTTTAGACAGGAAAGACTACGAGCGTGAGATGTATAGGATTCTTGGGGACACCGAAACATATAAAGAGATCACTAATAACCCCATGAACATCTATAAGGATAAACTGATTAAATTAGTCGAGAAAGGTTATGAAATGCACATTTTAAATAATAAAGAGCGATTGTACCTCATACCTTTGGCACCAAGAATTCCCACTATTTATTTTTTACCAAAGGTACACAAAGACCCTATTCACCCCCCTGGCCGCCCCATTATAAGCGGCATTGATTCGATCACATCAAGAATAGGCCGTTATATTGATTTCTTTTTACAACCATTAGTAGAACATTTTCCCTGCTACCTTAGAGATACAAGTCATACTATCCAACTATTGGAAAAGATTAATATATAAAGGTGAATATCTACTGGTTACGGCAGATGTAGCTTCGCTATACACCTGCATCCCTCATTCTTTGGGTATTGAAGCTGTTACACACTTTTTAAGTAAAGATGTGTCCATCACACAAGTTCAGCACGACTACATTATTGAATTGCTTGAGTTTGCAACGGCACATAACTATTTCTGGTTTGACCGACGATTTTTCATTCAACGGAAAAGCGTGGCTATGGGGGCAAAGTTTTCCCCCAGCCTCGCCAATCTGTTCATGGCCAAGTGGGAGGAGGATCATCATGAGGGTGGTTCCTCCCTGGTCCTATGGGCCAGGTATATAGATGGCATCCTCCTCCTGTGGGACGGCAGCTCTGAATCTCTAAGGTCCTTTCTTTCCACACTAAATTCTAACGATCAAGGAATTTCCCTGACCTATGAACTTAGTTCTACTCAGGTACATTTTTTGGATCTAGAGATTACACTGAATTCGGGATGTTTTCAGTTTCAAACGTTTTTTAAGCCAACTGACAGAAATGGATTTATTCCCATTGATAGCTGTCACCATCGATCTTGGTTTAAAGCCGTCCCAAGAAGTAAATTCCTAAGACTTCGTAGGAATTGTACGGACACGGAGATTTTTAAAAAACAGGCCATGATCTTGTCAAAAAAGTTTCTGGATAAGGGGTATGATCCAATGTCTGTACACTTACAATATCAGGAAGTTTTAGAGACAGATAGGAGTTCTTTGCTGTTGGACTGCCCACCAAAAGATCAAGATAACTTATAAATGGGCAATTCAAACTTCATTCAGTACAGCACAAGGATATCAAAACTATACTGAACAGACATTGGAATGTCCTGAAAACTGACAAGGTTTTATGTCCCCTACTACCAGAACACGCCAAAGTTACATTCATGTTAGTACCTTCATTACAAAGTAAAATCGCTCCAAATATAATTAATGCTCCTGTTCGCCCTTCCTTTTTCCACAATCTGAAAGGGTATTATCCTTGTAAAAAATGTGTAGTATGTTGCCACAATACAAATGGCAAGTCCAAATCATTGGAATTTAGGTCCACTGTCACCCATCGCGTCTATCAGATAAAAGGTTTCCACACGTGTGCCTCAAGATATGTTGTCTATCTGATAACGTGGCCATGTGGGAAGCAATACATTGATCGCACTACCCGTACCTTTTAAATTAGAGTAGGGGAGCATATCGCCAAAATAAAAATTGGAGACATCAAACACATGGTCCCTAGACATTACAAGGAAAATCATGACCACTACCCTGAAGGCACTAGCTTTTTGGTGATTGACAGCTACACTCCCCCTTGGAGAGGAAGAGCGTTGACCAGAGGGGTCTCACAACTCGAAACATATTGGATATACAAACTCCAATGTTACCAACCCTGGGGGATTAATGTAGAATGGGATATAAATGCCTTTTTGAATAAAGCCTAGTCCCCATATGTAAGATCATATATCACGTCTGGTGGTATCAGGACATTTGAGTAATGGGTGAACCATATGAGTTCCTAGTTTTTATATATTATGACTTTAGACTTCAAATTATGACTTTAGACTTCAATAACCAAGTTATTAATTCCTACATTGCGACTTTTTTCCTTTTTTTTCCTTTCCTTTTTATCTTTTTATTGATCCTTTGTATGCGTTTATTAGGGGGTAGGTCTTTTCATATGTTGATTCCATATTTATGTACGGTTAACACTATGCATATTTTTAAAATTTTTAATGTAATTTGTTGATCCCCATGTGGGGGCCAGCACCATTTTATTTGCGAATATTGGATTACTGTGTAACAAATACCGTATTTATCGGCGTATAACACGCACCGGCGTATAACACGCACCCCAATTTAGGAGGGAATTTTAAGGAAAAAAAACTTTTAGGAGGGAAGTTGAAGGGAAAAAAAACTTACATTTAAATGCCCTTCATTGCAGCCTTGTCAGTGCAGCCATGTCAGTGCAGCCTTGTCAGTGCAGCCTTGTCAGTGCAGCCTTCCCCAGTGCAGCCTTGTCAGTGCAGCCTTGTCAGTGCAGCCTTCCCCAGTGCAGCCTTGTCAGTGCAGCCTTGTCAGTGCAGCCTTCCCCAGTGCAGCCATGTCAGTGCAGCCTTGTCAGTGCAGCCTTGTCAGTGCAGCCTTCCCCAGTGCAGCCTTGTCAGTGCAGCCTTGTCAGTGCAGCCTTCCCCAGTGCAGCCTTGTCAGTGCAGCCTTCCCCAGTGCAGCCTTGTCAGTGCAGCCTTCCCCAGTGCAGCCTTCCCCAGTGCAGCCTTGCCCCAGTGCAGCCTGGGATCCCCTGTCCCTGCTTCCAGGGCTTCAAAATCGCGGTCCGCGATTTGAAAATGGCGCCGCCGGTGCCGAAGTACACAGAGCCGGTCCTCGGCTCTTTCCGGCGGCTCTCGTTTACTTTCGGCTCCACTCGTAGTCCCGAGCGGAGCTATCCGAGTAGGTTCGGATAGCTCCGCTCGGGACTACGAGTGGAGCCGAAAGTAAACGAGAGCCGCCGGAAAGAGCCGAGGACCGGCTCTGTGTACTTCGGCTCCGGCGGCGCCATTTTGAAATCGCGGTCCGCGATTTTGAAAATGTGACAGCTCGGGATCGGCGGGGATCGGCGTATAACACGCACCTGCGACTTTCCCCTGATTTTAAGGGGAAAAAAGTACGTGTTATACGCCGATAAATACGGTATATCACAATACATTATATGTGTTTAACCCTTTCATGACTAAGCCTATTTTTGAAATGTGGTGTTTACAAGTTAAAATCCGTATTTTTTGCTAGAAAATTACTTAGAGTTCCCAAACATTATATATATTTTTTAGCAGAGAATCTAGAGAATAAAATGGAGATTGTTGCAATATTTTATATCACACGGTATTTGTGCAGCGGTGTTTTAAACGCAAATTTTTGGAAAAGGGACACTTTCATGAATTTTAAAAAATCCAAACAGTAAAGTTACCCCAATTTTTTTGTATAATGTGAAAGATGATGTTACGCTGAGTAAATAGATACCAAACATGTCACCCTTTATAATTGCACGCACTCGTGGAATGGCGACAAACTACGGTACCTATGAATTTCCATAGGTGACGCTTTAAACTTTTTTTACGGTTACCAGGTTTGAGTTACAGAGGAGGTCTAGGGCTAGAATTATTGCTGTTGCTCTGGCGATCGCGGCGATACCTCACATGTATGATTTGAACACCGCTTACATATGCGGGCGCGACTTCCATATGCGTTTTCTTCGCTGCGCGAGCTTGCATGCGCGGGGGCACTTTAAGAATTTTTTTTTTTTTTTTTTATACTTGTAAATTGTGTTTAAAAAAAACATTTTTTTTTTAATTTTATTGCTGTCACAAGGAATGTAAACATCCCTTGTGACAGTAATAGGTGGTGACAGGTACTCTTTATGGAGGGATCGGGGGTCTTTTCCTCCTTTGCACTTCACAGTATTCAGATCGCTGAAAACGGTGATTCTGAACACTGTATATTTTTTTTAAACCGGCGCCATTGGCAGCCGAGTAAATGGGAAGTGACGTCATGACGTCGCTTCCGCGTTTACTTTGAGAAGGCTGGAATGAAGCCGCCCACAGCTTCGTTCCAGTCCGCCCCCAGTTGCCGAAAGCAGCCGATTGGACACCGGGCTTCCCGATCACACGGGAGGCCCGGTAAGAGCGGCGGGAGGCGGGGGGAGGGGGGATGTCACCTCCCGCTCCTCCGGTATAACATCCGAGCGGCTTTTAGCCGCATCGGTTGTTATACTCGGATAGCCGATCACCCGCTCTAAACAACGGTACTGGGATGCATCCCGGTATAACCCCGGAAAGCCGAGTACGCAGATGTGCGTACGGTCGGCGGGAAGAGGTTAATCTGGGACACATATTGTTGATCACATTTTTAAGTAATTATTTTTTATATCTTTTTCACTTTTTGTCCGAGGGACTCCGAGTTCCAGACCGATCGGTAACTCTGTTGTCATTTTGACCACTGACTCACTTCCGGATGATTTTATTTTAAATCCGACGATCTGTTCACTTCCGGGTCATTTCTCATTTTTGGTTTCCATTATTGGAGACCATAATGAGGCTTGGTAGATTCTTTTTGGTATCGTTGCCATATTTGTGGTGACGCCCAATAAAGGACTTTGTTAGCTTCCTCGGGCGCTATTTTGTTGGAGTCCTATGATGCAAGCGCTCAATTCTGTTTCCCTGCTGCAGTGTTTTCATACGATGATTACAACAACATGATTTAACCTTATTTCACGGAACTTGGTTACTTTAACTTTTGTTCATTCCAATTACGCTTCTGTACGTTCTCTGCTTGTTCAGTATAACGGAGTATGGCCCAGAGCCTATAGTTTAAATTACACCCACATCGAGGCTTAAGTCACTAACCAAAGTGAGGCTTGATTTGCAAGCCATGGGCGCCATCTTTACTCACCAGAGCATATAGTTCAAATTACACCCATATCGAGGCTTGAGTCACAAATCATAGTGAGGCTTGAACTGCAAGCCATGGGCGCCATCTTTACTAACCAGATGTGGTTTATGGCTTTTTGGTGGACATAGAGCTGGCCATCATTTGAGGTGATCATTTACCCAATAAATACGCAGTGGCTGCAGTGGACCAGCACCGCAGAGGATGCCTTATTAGGACGAAACGTCGGAATGGGCTATGCTGATTCCACTGCGTTGCTTTGATTTTATCCAATGCTTTTAATGTCTTCTCAAATGTGAGTGACCATTTTATCATTTTTCATTAAATGCGTTATATTCTACGGTATTACACTATGTGGCCCTATTCTTCCTCCTTTTGCCATATGTCATATTGAGAGGAATCGCTCACGTATTCCGGTCACTATTCCTATGGTAGACAGCTACAGATGTCAAAACGGTAACGGATCCCTATCTGTTTTGGTCTATTTTAGAAGTCGTGGTTGCTCTAGCTCCTTGGGTGTGTTACACCAAAAGCTTGGTTGACTCATCAGGCATATGCCTAGTTGGGTTCAACCTGTCTGATAAGCCCCTTTCCTTATGGTGGTGGATTATCTACAGACAACCAGTTCACACAGATTCACAGTCACTATATTTGTCATATGTCATATATGGACTTTATATGCACTGACACTGTTGGTTTGTACTATTTTATCATTATCGTTGTGATATTTTATTGCTGTGTATTTTTGTTTTGAATATTCATTTATCATATTCACATTATATTGGTATAATTTTATTGCTTATTTCATCTTCATCAGCGCTGCACTATTCTACTTTATTTGTTCACTTATTCACAGATTATCTGATGTGCTGGCAGCTACCATTATTTGTATAAGACAGCAGGGTTTTTTCACAATTTTTTCTACCTCCCTCTACACGCCTTATTGTTTATAATAAGCTATATTGTTGTATATGTTCTGTAACAATAATTATCTGTGATTTTATCATGTATGTCTTAATAAAAGATATTTTTACTTTTAAATTTTTATTTGTTTTCACTACATCAGCACCTAAAAAATCCCACCAAAAAAATTCTTCCCTGTTTACATTGTTTAACCAGTTGGTGCTTGCTTTGAATTTGTCACCAGCCCATATCGCCACCATTGTACTGGTGTCAGTAGTTTTTTATTTTAGTGGTTTTATTTATTTTTTTTGCCATTTTGTTTATTTATTTTTTTTACAATTTTATTTTATTATTATCCTTTACATATTTTTAGGACCCCTGATGGGGGACTTTGGTGAAATATCAGGGGTCTAAACAGACCCCTTGATGTCTCACCTTTGAGACAGAGAAAGGGACTGAGGACAGATTCATCAGTCCCTTTATCTGCAGCCTCAGCTGCACAGAATGAATGAACAGGAATAGCTCTGTACAGAGACATAGTAAACACAGGGGGGGTGCACAGGCCCCCTGGAGCAATGGCGACCCCTGCAACCCCTGTACCTAAACCCCTGTGTCTAGGAAAGGTGCGAGCCTACGCTTACCAGGAACCTTTTCCTGGTGCTAGCACTGTCTCCCACAGGTGTGAGTACCTGTCCCTGCTCCACCAACTCGCCAAAAGCACACCAACCCTTGGAGCCAGCTTCTTAAAGAGGCCCTGCCTGACCCAAGATGGTTGTTAGAGGCACAAGGGGTGGCAGCATCCAATCAGATCACTTCCCCAGTGACCCAGAACACCATAGATGAACCATGTTCCTTCTGACTTCCTCTATTTGGAAATCCCAAACTTAAAAATAGCCACCCAACTCCCATTCATTTTCTGGTTGGCTTAAACTCAAACAGACTCATGCAGACATGGCCAAATATGAAAAGTTAGTACCCATATCACACAAAGTAGACAACAGAATGGTCAAAAAAGAACCGCTCACATGTACTGACATAGTCCTTTAAGACCACTTCTTCCACCTTGAATGTTGAAATATAGGTGAAAGCTTGCTGATTGTGAAAGACAAGATGTGTCCATATACAGGCTGATCATTAGTAGGAAAGCATAAAACCAATCTTTGTTGAGTAATAAATAATGTTTGTATGGGCCCCTACTCCTAATCGCAGCAGAAACAGAAATGCAAAGCTTATTTGTGTGACAAAATACCTCTTGTTGTGTTTGTGGTTTTTTTTTTGTTGGTTTTGCACAGAGCAGCCCAGATCCTCCTCGGGCACCGAGCCGGGTCACAGCTCCCTGTTTCCATTCAGACACTGAGCTGCTGTTCAGCCCCGCCCCCCTCTCTCCCGATTGGCTGACTTTTATTGACAGCCGAAGGAGCCAATGGCGCCACTGCTGTGTCTCAGCCCATCAGGAGGAAAGTCCCGGACAGCCGAGGGACTCGTGGACATCGCTGGACAGAGATGGGGCTCAGGTAAGTATTGGGGAGGGAGAGGCTGCCACACACAGAATGCTTTTTATCCTAATGCATAGAATGCATTAAGATAAAAAAACCTTCTGCCTTTACAACTCCTTTAATACATCTTAGCAACATCCTTTTTACTCTTTTAGAACCCACTATGTCAGCAGGGAGATAATATAATAAACCAATCAGCATTTGGTAGGATACTGCATGTCTCCTGAACTTTGATAAGCATAAAGACAGTTTACTCATATAGTATGACGTTATCTTCCCTTACTTCCATCTATCCTGTGATTACCCATCCACCCGGACCTATTTGAAGGCCTCTCGCCAACAGCTACAATTGTCTTTCATCTTGTTCTCTCTCTCTCTGAACGGAGCATGTTTGTTTCTCCCTGTCTCTCCTCTAATCTACAAGTCTCGTTCCTATGTAATTAGACGTGGGCACTGGGCCAGAAACTGCTCTCCCAGGCCCCAATTCTATCATCCAATTTAATGCCACATTAATTACAATCAATCGTTAGTAAAGGGAGACGTGCGTTGTGGAACTAAGTCGGAAAGAAATGGAAACTTTCTGACGCGTCTATGAAATATCAAAGTAATTACAAGGCGGGATTATTGCGCATTTCGGCCATTAAGGTTGTCACTGTCATTAGGTCATTAATCATGTCATTGTGATTAGGTCACTTTATTCTTACATGAACATGATTAACCATTTATGGGACATTTAGCCAGACACACTTGCAGTTTCTGAATTTCCCCTTGCTCAGTGTCCTTTGTACTCATATACTGTGTCTGTAATATGGGTTTTGCATAGTACATTAATACAGTAAAAATTGGCAAACTGGCAGACATTTAATTGGGTAGACAGAATTCTGGTTTGCGTTCAAATTATATTGTTTGAATCGCTCCTAAAATCTTTCAATATTGTCCTTCCCTGTACTCAAATCCTATATATCCTGTTTCTAGCAATAGGACACTGTAAGTTTTAAAGGATAGTCAAGGTGCAGATAGATTTAACTGCAGAAAAAAATGAATGGCACAAAGAGCAGCCAATAACATGCAAGCAGGGAGAAAGGAGAGATGAGGGCGTTCTCTTGAGGCTGGGTATCTGGTCCTTAGTAGCAGTGAAGAGATGGCACTGAAGGCAACACTTTGTAGAGAAGAAGCAGCTCTGGAGGGTCATAAAGGAAAGAGAATGGCAGTGATTAAAATATTTATTACAGACACAATGGGATTAAAAACACTTACAAGATAGTAAGAGATCATAGGCATATAATGATTTGTCCTCATGCGGATCTGTCAGAAACCATGAATCAGTCCAAGACAGAAGTACAGTTAAATCACACTTGTTTAATAAAAGTAAATAGAACAAACGTAGTCAAAACATAGCCAAAGTTCGTGTCAGAAACCATGACCCAGACCGAGACAGAAGTACAGTAAAATCACACTTGTTTATTAATAAAAAGGTAAATAGAGTAAGCATAGTCAAGCATATTAAGCATAGAGTCCAGTAACCGGATCGGGTAGTCAGCCAAGCCAGAGTTCAGTAACCAGATCGGGTAATCAGCCAGGCCAAAAGTCAAGGATCCAAGTAGAGGAACAGCAAGCAGGATAAGGAGCCAGAAGGGATGTCAGCAAAACCAGTCTTTAAACAGGAATGCAGGAAATGGTTTCTTGTGATGTGGCGAAGGCAGGAATGAAGTGAGCTGGAGATCTTTAAGTAGGCGGGACTGACAAGCAGATCCACAACAGCTGGTTAACTGTGAAGAGAGATGAGAGCTGGCAATTAGCCGACAGCTGAGCGGCCAGCTCAGAGAAGGAAGGGACCGTTTTCGGTAACAGAAACGGATAGTCAGACAAGCAAGAAAGTCGGAAAGCCAGGGATCAGCGTAGTGGAACAGCAAGCAGGTTCTGCAGGCCAGAAGAAATGTCAGCCAAGCAGGTCTTTAACAGGAATGCAGAAGATCTGCGATGTTGACCAAGGCAAAGGCAGAAATTATCTGGGCTGGATGGCTTAAAAAGATTGTAAGGGTTTTTTTTTTAAAATAACAAACATATCATAGTTACCTCCACTGTGCAGCTCGTTTTGCACAGTGGCCCCGAACCTCATCTTCTTGGGTCCCTGGCGACTCTCGTGGCTCCTCCCAACATCAGATAACCCCCTAGGAGAAGCGCTCTCCCAGGGGGTTACCTTGCGGGCATGCTCCCGAGTCCAGCATTTGCGTCCATAGACACAAATGTCGGACTCGGCCCCACCCCCCCGACACTTGCATCATTGGATTTGATTGACAGCGACAGGGGCCAATGGCTGTGCTATCAATCTATCCAATCAAGAGCCGGGACCCCGTGGAGCGAGGGAGAGTGCGTCTCCGCCTACAGAAATATGGGGCTCAGGTAAGTAAAACGCTGCACGTTTTTTTCACCTTAATGCATAGGATGCATTAAGGTGAAAAAACACGATGGTTTACAACCCCTTTAAGTAGGCAGGACTGATGAGCAGGATATCATCAACAGGTGAGTCACTGTGGAGAGATAGGAGCTGGAAATTAGCTGACAGCTGAGCGGCCAGCTCAAAGGAGGAAGGGCTAAGCCCAGCCCTGACAGTACCCCCTCCTCAATGAACCCTCCCCCTCAGAGGACCACCAAGCTTGAGAGGAAAACATCTTTGGAATTCACAGAGGAGGACAAGGGCATGTACACCTGAGGATGAGACCCAAGAGCGTTCCTCCGGATCGTACCCTTTCCAATGCACCAGGTACTGTATGCGCCCACGTAACCTAAGGGAGTCAACAACGGACTGTACTTCATACTCATCATGGTTCTCAACCTGTACAGGGTGAGGACGTGGCACCGAAGTGGTAAAGCGGTTGCAGACCAAAGGTTTTAAGAATGAGGCATGAAATACATTGGAGATACGCATATTAGAAGGAAGGTCTAATGCGTAAGCCACTGGGTTAATCCTGCAAAGAATACGGAAAGGCCCAATAAACCGAGGTGCAAACTTCAGAGAGGGAACACGAAGTCAGAGGTTGCGAGATTACAGCCAGACCCTGTCCCCAACCTGGTAGGAAGGCGCAGGCAGGCGGTCAGCATGGAGCCTGTACCTATAATTAGCATGTTGCAAAGCCTCCTGGACTTGTGCCCAAGTGGAATGAAGACCACAGAGATGCTCCTCTAATGCAGGAATACTCTGCGGAACAAAAGAGTCAGGCAACATGGAAGGTTGGAAACCATAGTTCGCCATAAACAGGGACAATCGGGAAGCAGAATTCAAGGCACTATTGTGAGCAAGCTCCACCCATTGTAAGAGGTCTGACCAGTGGTTATGATGATCAGAAATATAGCAACATAGGAATTGCTCCAAGGACTGATTGGCTTGTTCTGCAGCCCCATTAGACTGCGGGTGATACGCAGAGGAGAAAGCAAGCTAAAATCCCAAGTGTGCACAAAAGGCTCGCCAGAACTGAGACACGAACTGACTACCACGTCCGAGACAATCACCTTGGGTAGCCCATGTAAGTAAAAGATCTCCTGAACAAAAATGGAAGCACATTCCTTAGAAGTAGGCAACTTCTTGGAATTAGTGGAAAACAATATATGGAATACTTTAGTTGAATACAATGGGACATTTTCGAGAACCGGTCAACCATAAGGATAACTGTGTTACCCTGGGAGTTGGGTAACTCCACAATGAAATCCATAGAAAGGTGAGTACAGGGCCTCTCTCCATTGGGTATGGGTTGTAGGAGGCCCACTGAAAGGTGTTGTGGAGTCTTACTCTGAGCACACATGGAACAGGCAGCTACGAAGGCGGTTACATCAGCATGTAGACTAGGCCAGCAGAATTGTTGGTAAATGGCCCAAAAGAGTTGATTCTTCCCAGGGTGGCCAGCAGCCTTGGGAAAATGGTAAGTCTGGAGCACGGCAGTACGGAGACTCTCAGGGACAAAGCAGCGGTCACAAGGTTTCTCAGGAGGGGCATGGACCTGAGCAGCAAGAATTTTGTCACCCAAAGGAGAAGTGCGAACCGTAGCCAGAATACGATCAGGAGGAATCACAGGAACCGGAACCAATTCCATTTGGAAGTGGAGGAAAATTGTCGTGACAAAGCGTCTTTTTACCGGGTAAGAATGAGACATTGTAATTGAAACTTGACAAGAAAAGAGCCCATCGCGCCCTTCTGGGAGAGAGACATTTAGCCACAGACAAGAATGTGAGATTCTTATGGTCAGTAAGAATGAGAACCAACACAGTGGTACCTTCGAGGTGGTGTCTCCATTCTTTCAGGGCTAAAATGATCGCTCTGTCACCAATCTCGTAATTGCTCTCCGCAGGTGAAAATTTCTTGGAAAAGTAGCCACAAGGATGTATAGCACTTTTAGGAGGTAGGACGTTGAGACAGAAGGGCGCCAACTCCAGTCTCAGAAGCATCAACCACAAGGATAAAAGGTAACGTAGGATCAGGATGTGCCAACACAGTAGCAGAAACAAAGGCAGCCTTGAGACTCTCAAGGAGGTGGAGGCAAACTACGGGCTTGACCTTTGTCAAAGACATTGCTAAAATCGCGGTACTCCTCCTGCAGGGAGGAGAGTGAAGATCTGCTCAGGACCTTGGCTACCTTCTGGAAGCATGTCTTACTGCATTGTGGCGACCAGGAGAGAACCTCAGCAGGGAGCCAATCAAAAGAGGGGTTGTGCCTCTGTAACCAAGGATAACTAATAACCAGGGTAAACTTAGGTGAGGAAATAACTTGGAATTGGATTATCTCACAGTGAAGAGCCCCTACGGCTATGGGCATTGGAACAGTCTCATGAGTCACATGGCAGGTTGTAGAGGTCTCCCATCAAGAGCCTCAATGGCAAGTGGAGTGTCATGCAGCTGCAGAGGAATCTAGTGCTTCAATGCGAAGGCAGCATCAATGAACAGGCCTGCAGCCCCAGAATCGATTAGAGCCTGTTTCTCGACGGACGACTCAGCCCAAGAAAGGGTTACCGAAACCAGGGGCTTATCCTTCTGGATAACTGCGGACGAAACAACGCCACCTAAGGTCTGTCTGTGACAGGACCTCAAGGTTCGGGCGATCCCTGGATGGGTAGGACAAGACTTCAAAAAGTGACCTGCCTGGACACAATGAAGGCACAATCTCTCCCTCCTCCTAAGTGTTCTCTCATCCATAGAGAGACGCATGAAGCCCAAGTGGATGGGTTCACCTTCACTGACCAACTCGGTACCAGGAGGCATGGGAGGTGAGGGAGGCAAGGAAGAGTCAGGGATCAGCATAGTGGAACAGCAAGCAGGATCTGGAGCCAGAAGGAATATCAGCCAAGCAAGTCTTTAACAGGAACGCAGGAGATAGTCTCTGTGATCTTGACCAAGGTGAAGGCAGAGATAATTTGGGCTGGACAGCTTAAGTAGGCAGGACTGACGAGCAGGATATCATCAATAGGTGAGTCACTGTGGAGTGATAGGAGCTGGCAATTAGCTGACAGTTGAGTGGCCAGCTCAGAGAAGGGGAGGCTGAGCCCAGCCCTGACAGGTTCGCTGTAATCCCTGTCTGTCTGAGGGAGAGAGCCATCCTGTAGCTGTCAGAGTCCCTGGATTGGCGAGGAGGTGAATATGTGATGAGGCAGCCCGGGTTCTGGAGATAAACTGGAACGCACGCGGCCGATGTGACATTAGGTGAAGGTGGTGGTCGATAACGCATTTCGGAGCATGCACAGCTCCTTCTTCAGACCTCTCTGAAGGAGCTGTGCATGCTCCGAAACATCATATGATGGCAGCCCATTCAATGACACATGAGCGCGATCAGGAGTGCGCAACGTGGTGATCACAGTGGAGGCGTATGCCAAGGACACAGCTCGTCACCAACAGTGGTAAACAGCCAATGACCGTGGCTGTTTACCACGTGATTGACCGTGATCCATTCATATCCAATCACAAATGTAAACACAGAGTGGTAACCGGCTCTTCTCTCCTCACACACCATTTCCAGTGCGAGGAGAGAAGAGCCAGGATCAGTGACTTGCTGATCTGTGTCTGTTGTAGTGTACTGCACAAGCACACAATAAGCACACAATAAAGAGAACCTGTCATATCGCCCCATCAGCAGTGTAACAGTCATCCGTGCCCAGCAGTGTTACTGTCGCCCCCCCAGTACAGCTGTCAACCAACAGTCACCACATCAGTGCCCATAAAGTGCACCTGTCACCCATCAGTGCCCATAAAGTGCACTGTCACCATCAGAGACTGTCATCAGTGTATCTGTCACCCATCAGTGACTGTCAGCGGTGCACCTGTCACCCATCATTGAACGTCAGCAGCCACCTGTCACCCATCAGGAGGGATGGGCGAATGGTTCGGCCCGAGCATAAGTTCTGCGAACACCGAACATTATGCGGTCAAATTTGAAAGCCGCCGGAACACCGTTAAAGTCTATGGGACATTAACATGAAAAATCAAAAGTGTTCATTTTAAAGGCTTATATGCAAGTTATTGTCATAAAAAGTGTTTGGGGACCGCAGTCCTGCCCCAGGGGACATGTATCAATGAAAACATTTTTTTTAAATGGCCCTTTTTTTTGGAGCAGTGATTTTTTTAATGCTTAAAGTGAAACAATAAGAATTAAATATTCCTTTAAATATTGTGCCCGGGGGGTGTCTATTGTATGTCTGCAAAGTAGTGCATTTTTCCCGTGTTTAGAACAGTACTACAGCAAAATGACATTTCTAAAGGAAAAATTGTCATTTAAAACTGATCGCGGATGTAATGAATTGTCGGGTCTCAGCAATATAGATAAAATTCATTGAAGAAAAGGAGCATGGGGTCCCCCCCCCTAGTCCATTACCAGGCCCTTTGGGTCTGGTATGTATATTAAGGGGAACCCTGAACCGAAATTTTTAAAAAATTGCGTGGGGGTCCCCCTAAAATCCATACCAGGTCCTTCGGGTCTGATATGGAAATTAAGGGGAACCCTGCGCCAAATTTAAAAAAAATGGCATAGGGCCCCCCCCCAAAAACCATACCAGACCCTTTAACAAGGGGACCCCCAGATCCAGGCCTCCCCCCTGGGTGAAATGGTAACGGGTAGGGTACCCCTACCAATTCAGAAAAAAAGGGTCAAAATGTTAAAAACGACAAGACACAGCTTGGGGACAAGTCCTTTCTTAAAAAAAAAAAAAGTCCCACAATATCCATTCATCTTCTTTTCTCGCCGCAATGGACCGAAAAAGAAAAAAAAAAGCCGAGACTTATCCGCCTCAATGGGAGGCTCCCGCCAAGTGACACTTCTTCGCTGATAACAGTTCTTATATAACTGAGAGCGGGGCCACCCGGTGACATCCCCGGGTGACCCCGCCCCCCTCTGATGCCACGGGGACTTTCCCATGGCTTCCCCGTGGCATCAAAGGGGGCAAGGCCACCCGGTTACATAAATGGGTGACCCCGCCCACCGCTGATGCCACGTGGGAAGCCGTGGCAAAGTCCCTGTGGTGTCAGAGGGGGCAGGGTCACCCATGGACGTCACAGGGTGACCCCGCTCTCAGTTATGTAAGAACCGTCAAAGGCGCTGAAGCATCACATGGCAGGAGCCTCCCATTGAGGCGAATCGGTCTCTGCCTTTTTTTTTTCTTTTTCGCGGGGAGATAGAAGATGAATGGACATCGTGGGATTTTTTTTTTTAATAAAGGACTTGTCCCCAAGCTGTGTCTTGTTGTTTTTAACATTTTGACATTTTTTTTTGGTGAAATGGTAGGGGTAGGGGCGGAGCAGGATGACGCGCTGACGTCACCTCCAGTCACTGCTCGTTTTCCAAGAGGACGGGTCTGTCCGAGTCTGTGTGGCCACCGGACCGGTCTTAAGGCTTACCTTTTGCTGCATCTATGTAAGTGTATTTTTATATGCGATTTATTAAACTCATAAGATTTTACACTATCGGAGTTTTTTATTCTTGTTACACAGTCCACTTCCCATTGATTTGGTTTCAACCATGTGATGATCCGAAGATTTTAGCAGATCAGTATTGATGCCGAGTACGAGTTACAGCTGTTCTTGGTTGCTATGATCCTCTGTGGTGGGGGATCATGACCTTCTGGTAAGGAGATACCCCTTCTATCTTTCGGTGGTGGATCACAATTTTTCACAGAGTGGATCAAGATTGTCTTTTATGGACTTCGTTGTTCTGTTTTCAGCACGAGTGGTTATTATTAGGTGCCACCATTCACAGAGACTATTCACTAGTATTACATTAGTAATATATAATCTTTCACAATACCCAGCTTATTTTATATATGTGATCTAAGCCTTATTCATTATATATGGTTCTCAAGTTTTACTATCGTATGTGATTCACATATTTCACAATTTTTTTGTTGTTTTTACAGCGCAACTGTCGTGTTTTCTATATTTTAATGATTTATGGGTGTCACATAATTAAGAGTTGCTGCTTTTTACTCATATTATTTGTTTGGGTTTATCCCCCCAATTTCAAATTTATATATGTTTATGTATTTCACATGACTTAGCGCGTTTTTTTCTAATTTTCTACTTTAAATGGTAGGGGTACTTATACCCTGTTACCATTTCACACGGGGGAGAGGCTGGGATCGGGGGCTCCCCTTGTTAAGCCCCCCCACCCTCAGACCCCCACAACCACCGGGCAAGGGTTGTGGGGATGAGGTCCTTGTCCCCATCAACATGGGAACAAGGTGCTTTGGGGTGCTACCCCAAAGCACCCTCCCCATGTTAAAGGCATGTGGCCTGGTACGGTTCAGGAGGGGAGGCGCTCGCTCGCCCCCCCTTTTCCTGCGACCTGCCAAATTGCGTGCTCGGATAAGGGTCTGGTATGGATTTTGGGGGGACCCCTACACCATCTTTTTAAAATTTGGCGCAGGGTTCCCCATAATTTCCATATCAGACCCGAAGGGCCTGGTATGGATTTTAGGGGGACCCCCACGCAATTTTTTTTTTAAATTTTGGTTCGGGGTTCCCCTTAATATTCATACCAGACCCAAAGGGCCTGGTAATGGACTGGGGGGATCCCTTGCTCTTTTTTTCAATGAGTTTTATCTATATTGCCGAGACCCGACAATTCATTACAGCCGCGATCAGTTTTAAATGCCAATTTTTCCTTTAGAAATGTCATTTTGCTGTGGTACTGTCATGAAGATCCTGCCATTAACAGGCAGATTAGACCCATCAGTGCACAATTCCGGGCGTCTATGCACATGCGCACATGCACTCGTTAGTGTCTGGCGGGTTATTTAAACCTGTCTGAAACTTGCATCATTGCTGTTTGCTCTGCAGCTCTGTGTATGTGTTCCCTGAAAACCTGATATCTGCTCCTGTTTTGACCCGGCTTGCTTTGAAACTGTTCCTGTTATCCGCCTGTACCTGACCCTTGGCTTGTTCGACGATCCCTCTGCCTGCTCCTTTTGTACCTCTGCTGCCAGCCTGCTTTCCGACCCGGCCTGTCTGACGTTCCTGGACTTCCATCCAGAGCTTGTCTGCTGATCCATCCAGCCTGCTGGGCCTATCTGCTGAGCCATCCAGGCTGCTCACCTGTTTGCTGATCCATCCAGCCTGCTGGGCCTGTCTGCTGAGCCATCCAGGCTGCTCACCTGTTTGCTGATCCATCCAGTCTGCTGGGCCTGTCTGCTGAGCCATCCAGGCTGCTCACCTGTCTGCTGATCTATCCTGCCTGCTGTCCTGTCTGCTATGTTGTCCAGTCTGCAGTTCCTGTCTACTGATCCATCTTGTCAGCTGTGCCGGCCATCTGATCCTTCTGCTGTTGATCCTGCAGGCACTCATACCACTCCGCACACCTGCACCCCTGTCATCACTACCAGGGGCCCTCGAGTCGGAGGCGTAGGAGAGGCCATCCTCTGCAATTCAGGCTCACCCTTTAGGTACGTAACAGTAGCAAACAGCCATGTCTGAGCCCAAGCAGGGAACCTCTCCTATGCATGAACTTTGTTTGCACTTGGCAGGCCTGACCCAGGCTGTCAAAAGCATTCAGGAAGGATACACCCAGTTGGAGGAGCGGGTCCAAGTACTGTCTTCTCCCACTGGAATCCAAGGAGCCCCTCAAGTCTCTACCTCTTCTACAGGCACGGCATCCTCTCCTACGGTGGTGATGCTTCCGCCTGAACCACGTGTCCCCACACCTGAAAAATTTGCTGGGGAACGTAGCAAATTCAGGGCGTTTTGCAATTCCTGTGAACTGTACTTCGCCCTCCAGCCACGTACCTTCTCTTTGGAAGCCACCAAGGTGGGCTTTGTCATCTCTTTACTTTCGGATGAACCCCAAACCTGGGCCCATCGCCTCCTGGAACAGAAAGCTGATGTGTTGACCAACCTTACCTTCTTCAATGCCATGGCTCAACTGTATGAAGACCCTCAGCTTTCTGCAACTGCTGAAGCTGCACTGCATGCCCTTCAGCAGGGGCGCCGGGCGGCGGAAGATTATGTGGCTGAATTTCGGCGGTGGAGGACAGACCCTGATTGGAATGACGCTGCGCTCCGTTACCAGTTTTGCATGGGACTGTCTGACCCTTTGAAGGATGAGCTAGCCCGAGTTGGTGTACCCCAGACCCTAGATACATTAATCAATCTTGCCATACAGATTGACTGGTGGCTGAGGGAACGTAGGTCAGAAAAAGCAACTGGATTTTCCCAACCAACCTGGATGTTACCTAGAGTGCCCAGTCACCTACCTCTTAGTCCACTTCTACAACGGACACTTCGGAACCCATGCAGTTGTGGGTGCTTCGCCCTTTTCTTACTATGGAAGAGCGTCAACGCCGCCGGGAAAATAATCTATGTCTCTACTGCGGGGAACCCGGACACTATGTCAAGAATTGCCCTACTAAACTTCGTGTTTCAGAAAATCTCCTGAACATATGCTTACTGGAATCCAGACCTCTTCTCATCTTGCCCTCTCTATCTCTTTGCAGCTTCCAGGAAAGACTCTGTCAGTGCCCGCCATTATTAATTCAGGAGCCTGCAGCTGCTTTATGGAATCAACTTTTGCAACAAGACATCAGATTCCTCTGCTTCCTAGGACCCAAAGACTGTCCATTCACCTGGCTGATGGGTCCACTATTAAATCTGGGCCGGTTACCCAAGAGACTTCCCCTTTGCCAGTCACCATTGCTGGTGTCCACCACGAACTGCTTCGTATGGACATTATCTCCTTACCTCTGTTTCCTGTCCGTTGTAGAAGTGGACTAAGAGGTAGGTGACTGGGCACTCTAGGTAACATCCAGGTTGGTCGGGAAAATCCAGTTGCTTTTTCTGACCTACGTTCCCTCAGCCACCAGTCAATTGTGTGGCTACAAGCCCACAATCCTGGTGTCAACTGGGCCACAGGGGAGGTCACTTTTTCCTCTCCTTATTGCCAGCAATTCTGTGCCTCAAAGGACCCCTATGGGCCTTTTCCTTTGCTATGTCTGGATACTGAAGCTGAGCTATGCCAATCTGTCCCGAAAGCCTACCATGACTTCATTGACGTGTTCAGCAAGAAAGGAGCAGAAACTATACCTCCCCATCGGCCTTAGGATTGCCCTATCGAGCTCCTTCCGGGGGCCGAAATTCCCTTTGGAAGAATCTTCCCATTAACTGAGTTAGAACAGGTGGCCCTTAAGGACTATATCGATGAAAACTTAAAGGGTTTCATTCGTCCATCCACTTCCCCGGCAGGTGTGGGTATTTTTTTTGTAGAGAAGAAGGATCACACACTTCGGCCCTGCATAGACTACCATGAGCTAAATAAAATTACCGTCAAGAACCGGCACCCCCTTCCCTTGGTCCCCGAGTTATTCCAGAGACTGGGAACAGCTACTATCTTTACTAAACTTGACCTTCAAGGAGCCTATAACTTGGTCCGTATCAGGGAAGGAGATTAGTGGAAAACGACGTTCTGCACCCATTTTGGGCACTTTGAGTACCTAGTAATGCCCTTCGGGTTATGTAACGCTCCTGCCATGTTCCAGTATTTTATTAACAATGTTTTCCGGGATTATTTAGATCTGTTTGTCATTGTCTACTTAGACGATATTCTAATCTTTTCTTCCTCCCTAGATGCTCATCGCAGACACGTCAGGTGTGTTTTGACACGACTTCGACAGCATGGCCTGTACGCGAAGTCAGAAAAATGTGAATTTGAACAAGAGAAAATACCATTCCTGGGATTAATCATCTCCATAGAAGATATCAAGATGGATCCGCAGAAGATCGCTGCAATACTTGACTGGCCAGTTCCTGTTGACAAAAAAGGAATCCGACGTTTTGTTGGATTCGCTAATTTCTACCGGAAATTCATTAAGGGGTTTTTTGCCATCATTGCCCCTATTACCCAATTAACCAAACTGGGAGTTCGCTTCCATTGGACCCCAGAAGCTCAAGTTGCCTTTGAATCTCTCAAAGAATTGTTTACATCTGCCTCCATTCTAAAACACCCTGATTCCGCCCTGCCATTTGTACTTGAGATAGATGCTTCTGAGATCGCTGTTGGAGCAGTACTCTCCCAACACCAAGGAACCAAGGCACTGCTCCACTCGGTAGCCTTCTTCTCCCGCAAACTTTCGGCTGCCGAAAGGAATTACGATGTGGGGGATCGGGAACTGCTGGTAATCAAATCTGCACTTGAAGAATGGCGGTACTTACTTGAAGGAGCAACTCATCCAATCTTGATCTTCACTGATCATAAGAACTTAGAGTACTTGAGATCGGCAAAGAGGTTGAAGCCACGGCAAGCCAGATGGGTGTTGTTCTTCTCCAGGTTCTCTTTTCATGTTACTTATCGGCTAGGCTCTAAAAATAAAAAACCTGACGCCCTATCCAGAATGTTTCACAAATCCAAAGAAATGACTTCTCCTGATACCATTCTTTCCCCAGGGAATTTTTTTCTGCTGCAGGAAGATTTGCTCTCCCAGATCAAGCAGGCTACTCTGGGGTTTACGCCCCCCGCTAAATCGGAACTACGAGCAAAAGACGGGTTGTTCTGGTACAGGGACAAGATTTTTGCACCTGAAAGCGTACGAGTCCCTATATTAGAACTCTGTCAGGATCACACATTAGCTGGACATTTTGGCATAACTAAAACCACTGATTTGGTATAACGTACCTTCTGGTGGCCTCAGGTAGGCAGAGACTGCAGGAAGTTTGTGGAATCCTGTGTCACTTGCATTAGGAACAAGAGCAGTAGAGCCAAAGCCTGGGGATTATTGAGACCACTGCCTGTTCCGGATAGACCCTGGAAGATGTTATCCATAGACTTCATTGTAGAGTTACCCCCAGCAGAGGACCATACCACCATCTTTGTGGTGGTAGACCGGTTGTCAAAAATGGCACACTTTATCCCTATGAAAGGCACTCCCTCTGCTTCTGAGACTGCGCAGGTATTCATCAGAGAAATCATCAGACTCCATGGAGTACCGGCCAACATTGTCTCAGATCGGGGGGTACAATTTACTTCCCAATTCTGGAGGTCCTTATGCAAAGCCTTGAAGATCGAGCTATCATTCTCTTCCGCTTATCACCCCCAGACAAATGCGCAAACAGAGAGGACCAACCAAACCCTCAAACAATACCTCCGCTGCTTTTCTTCATTTACTCAAGATGACTGGATCTCTTTGCTTCCGCTGGTTGAATTCGCCTACAACAATTATACACACTCTGCTACAAAACAAACCCCATTTTTTGCCAATTATGGCTTCCATCCATCATTCCTGCCCAGCCCCATCCCAGAATGTCCTATACCAGCAGTTCATGAAACAATTCATTTTTTTTCTCTCAACAATCAGCTCTTGCAAGAAAATATGTCCAGGACACAGGAACACAATAAAGAAGTTTTTGATAAAAAGAAACGTGGAGAACTGTTACTAGCAACCGGTAATCTAATATGGTTGTCTACACTGAACCTAAAGATGGCATGCCCTTCGAAAAAGCTGGGTCCTAAATTCATAGGCCCGTTTCCTGTGAAGAGGAAAATCAATGAAGTGGCTTACGAGTTGGAACTTCCTGAGTCACTTAAAATTCATCCTGTTTTCCATGTAACACTATTAAAACCCTCTGTTGCTAATCCCTTTCCTGGCTGAAGCTCTGACCCTCCTGATCCTGTATTAGTAGATGGGGAAGAGGAGTTTGAGGTAAAAGCAATAGTGGATTGCAGGAGGAGAAACAATCAAACTCAATTCCTGATCAAATGGAAGGGCCATGGGCCCGAGGAGAATTCATGGGAACCTGAAGAAAACATCCACGCTGAGAGTCTGGTTCAATCCTTCAAAAGGTCCCATCCTGAAAAATTGGCTCGGATGGACATCCGGAGGCTGCCCCTTGGGGGGGGCAATGTCCTGAAGATCCTGCCATTAACAGGCACATGAAACCCATCGGTGCACGATTGCGGGCGTCTATGCGCACGCACACATGCACTCGTTAGTGTCTGGCGGGTTATTTAAACCTGTCTGAAACTTGCATCATTGCTGTTTGCTCTGCAGCTCTGTGTATGTGTTCCCTGAAAACCTGATATCTGCTCCTGTTTTGAACCGGCTTGCTTTGAGACTGTTCCTGTTATCCGCCTGTACCTGACCCTTGGCTTGTTCGACGATCCCTCTGCCTGCTCCTTTTGTACCTCTGCTGCCAGCCTGCTTTCCGACCCGGCCTGTCTGACGTTCCTGGACTTCCATCCAGTCTGCTGAGCTTGTTTGCTTATCCATCCAGCCTGCCGGGCCTGTCTGCTGAGCCATCCAGGCTGCTCACCTGTTTGCTGATCCATCCAGCCTGCTGGGCCTGTCTGCTGAGCCATCCAGGCTGCTCAGCTGTTTGCTGATCCATCCAGTCTGCTGGGCCTGTCTGCTGAGCCATCCAGGCTGCTCACCTGTTTGCTGATCCATCCAGTTTGCTGGGCCTGTCTGCTGAGCCATCCAGGCTGCTCACCTGTCTGCTGATCTATCCTGCCTGCTGTCCTGTCTGCTGAGTTGTCCAGTCTGCAGTTCCTGTCTACTGATCCATCTTGTCAGCTGTTCTGGCCATCTGATCCTTCTGCTGTTGATCCTGCCAGGCACTCATACCACTCCGCACTCCTGCACCCCTGTCACCACTACCAGGGGCCCTCGAGTCGGAGGCGTAGGAGAGGCCATCCTCTGCAATTCGGCTCACCCTTTAGGTACGTAAGAGGTACTGTTCTAAACATGGGAAAAATGTGCCATTTTACAGGCATACTATAGACACCCCCCCAGGCACGATATTTAAAGGAATATTTAATTTTTATTGTTTCAATTTAAGAATTTAAAAAATCACTGCTCCCGAAAAAACGTCCGTTTTTAAAAAAAATGTTTGCATTGACACATGTCCCCTGGGGCAGGACCCAGTTCCTCAAACACTTTTTATAACAATAACTTGCATATAAGTCTTTAAAATTAACACTTTTGATTATTCATGTTCGTGTCCCATAGACTTTAACGGTGTTTGTGTGTTCTGCCAAATTTTTTGCCTGTTCGATATGTTCTGGTGCAAACGAACCTACCCATCAGTGCCCATAAAGTTCACCTGTCACCCATCAGTGACCATCAGCGGTGCACCTGTCACCCATCAGTGACCGTCAGCCGTCACCTGTCACCCATCAGTGCCCATAAAGTACACCTGTCACTCATCAGTACCCATAAACTGTAACTGTCACCCATCAGAGACTCTCAGCAGTGTATCTGACCATCAGTACCAGTCCAAGAGCCACCCATCCCAGAGCACCCATCACACAGCCCATCACCAAAGTACCCATCACACAGCCCATCACCAAAGTACCCATCACACAGCCCATCACCAGAGTACCTGTAACACAGCCCATCACCAGAGTACCCGTCACACAGCCACCATCAGCAGTCCAGTACCAGCCATCAGTGCCCAACAGTGTTACTGTCGCGCCCCCCCCCCCCAGTGCAGCTGTCACCCAACAGTCACTATATCAGTGCCCATAAAGCGCACCTGTCACTCACCAGTGTCCATAAAGTGCACTGTCACCATCAGAAACTGTCATCAGTGTATCTGTCGCCCATCAGTGACCATCAGCTGTGCACCTGTTACCCATCTGTGACTGTCAGCAGTCACCTGTCACCCATTAGTGCCCATAAAGTTCACCTGTCACCCATCAGTGACCATCAGCGGTGCACATGTCGCACATCAGCGACCATCAGTGGTGCACCTGTCACCCATCAGTGACCATAAAGTACACCTGTCACTCATCAGTGCCCATAAACTGTACCTGTCACCCATCAGAGACTCTCAGCAGTGTATCTGACCATCAGTATCAGTCACGGAGCCGCCCATCACCAGCGCACCCGTCACACAGCCCATCACCAAAGTACCCATCACACAGCCCTTCATCAAAGTACACAGCCACCATCAGCAGTCCAGTACCAGCCATGTCCAAAAATGTTTACAGCAGTGAGGAGGCATTCCAGATTCTTTGCAGAACTGATGAGAGCAGTAGGGAGTTCTCACAGTCAGATTCCAATTTGATTCCAAATCCTAATCCAATTCAGAGTTTGAACCAATTGAATGCAGTGCAAATGGAAATTTGTTTCTCTTGCAGGACTTTAAAAGGAAAACCTACTCAGGAGTAATAAGGAATATGAGGAGTGTAGATTTGAAATGAAATTAGGTATTTATTAAGGTATAGACCTAAACAGGCCTATGGTACACAGGGTAAATGTAACAGGAATACAAAGGGATATAGGATGCGTGATACAGACAAAAAAATTGCAATACAACATGCAAAGATACACAATCATATAACTCCGGTACATATGGAACACACATACGGGGAGTACCCGATGCGTTTCGAGATATACTCTTATTCAGGGATGTCTGATTGGAATCAGCATAAACAGAAGTATGTCTATAATTTAGAAAGACAGTTATGAGCCAAATGTGAAACATTACATAATCAACATCAGTATGAGAAAAACATGTGATCATTGTGGTGAAAACATATGATATGTATAACAGTAAGTACTAACCATGTAGTATTGCTTGAGGGAGTGTGTATATTACTGCATCCATTTAAAAACATTCAAGCGGAGAGGGTGGGGGGGACATGTCGCCACTGAACACCAAGATATGTGCTTGCTCCTGGTCCAGGTTGGGCAGGCCGTGCGTACCTTCTCCCAGTGGGGTCACCGGGGGGGTGCTCCCCAACAGAGGGTGTCAAAAACACCAATGGGTATGTTGGTCCTGGGGTGGGCTCCAATCTGCAGAGGAAACAGGGGGGTATGGGGGAGTCAGGGCGAAACTATGTACATGCCTGGGAGGGTCTTGGGGCCACAAGCATAGTGCATGCCCTGTATATACATGATTGTGTACCTGTAAATAGAAGGAAGTACCTGGAGTAGGTGGTAAATGCTGTGTGGATAAGGTCCTGTTCAGTATATGAGAAAGGGCTGGCACAGGCAGGTCATGCAGTTGCCCAATGTGGCATAAACTGACACCCCGGCAAGGTGAAGCCCGGTGTCATGTAGGTCAGAGTATCTAGTGCTGAGGATGTGGGCAGGGAGACTGTCCAAGGGTACCATAGAGTGGGTGCCTGGCCAAGGGTCCAAACCGGGGGGGTTGGGGTTTCGGGGTGTCCAGCCTAGAAGACAATGTAGGAGTAAGATCCAGGCAATAAGTAGGATAAGGTGAATCTAGGTCTGGGATTGCCCAAAGGGGGGCACCAAAGGGCTGTGTATGGAGAGAAGTTTACCTGAGGCAGGTCCTGGGATCGAAGCGGTGTTGCACTAAGGGCGTGCAGATATGGAGGGGAGCCTGGGAGTATGTGCTGGATACTAAGTTTAAATGGTATGGCTGGGCTCGTGATAGGTCGCCAGTGCGGCCAATGGGTGAAAAGTAGACGCCCCCCCTCGGGCCTGGGGCGCACGCATTGGTCCCCATGGAGACTGCAGATAAAGGTAATAATAACTGTAAGCGCATATACAAAAAATGCATACAATACTGGGGGTATATAAGATTAGCCAGGCATAAAGTCCATGGCCATAGTAATGGCAGTCCAGGGGTTAATTAAGTCTCTGACCGTTCAGGATCTGAAGAGCTGGCTAGTGGGGTGGTTGGTCCTAAATGCGCCTAGCTTATCCAGCCTCCAGGACCCTCCCTCAGTGTCAGCCCTCCCCCTGGAGTGTACCCGGAAGCCGTTGGATGACCCGTGAAGTTACGCACACCCTCCGTGTGCTCCACGCCGGTCCCAGCTTCTCCCTGATGGCCACAGGAAGAGCTACCAGCTGAAAGCTTCCACCTGCAGCCCTACAACGCTGATGCACCTTCTGGACTGGAGCTCGAGGAATATACACAGACTGCCTACTCACAGATGAACCTTTTAACATGACCTTCTTGTAAGTGTTTTTTTTTATGTGTCATTAAAACTTTCATACTAATACTGCACTCAGGTGGCGCTTCCTTTCTCCACCCCCTCTCCCCATGGAGACTGCGGCCGGAGTGTGTGTATACCTCCGGGCACGGTGACGCATAACCCCCCACGGGATGACGCATAGTGCATGGGGGAACCCAGACCCACGCCGAAGGCCCGCGACGCAGGAACCAGAAGGGAACTAGGTCGGGAAAACGACTCGGATCTTCCGCTTGTGGAGACGCCGCCTGTGACAACAACCGTTGCATCAGGCGCCCCCCCTGCGCCGAATGGGGAACAACCTGCTGCTACATCTGGGATGGGTCGGCCACCCAAAACCTGGAGTTACACAATCATGTATATACAGGGCATGCACTATGCCTGTGGCCCCAAGACCCTCCCAGGCATGTACATAGTTTTGCCCTGACTCCCCCATACCCCCCTGTTTCCTCTGCAGATTGGAGCCCACCCCAGGACCACCATACTCATTGGTGTTTTTGACGCCCTCTGTTGGGGAACACCCCCCCGGTGACTCCACTGGGACAAGGTACACACGGCCTGCCCAACCTGGACCAGGAGCAAGCACATATCTCGGTTTTCAAGTGGCGACATGTAACCCCCCACCCTCTCCGCTTGAATGTTTTTAAATGGATGCAGTAATATACACACTCCCCCAAGCAATACTACATGGTTAGTACTTACTGTTATACATATCATATGTTTTCACCACAATGATCACATGTTTTTCTCATGTTGATGTCGATTATGTAATGTTTCACATTTGGATCATAACTGTCTTTCTAAATTATAGACATACTTCTGTTTATGCTGATTCTACCCTTTATTCCCGAGACCACCCTGAAGAAGAGTATATCTCGAAACGCGTCAGATACTCCCCGTGTGTGTGTTCCATATGTACTGGAGTTTGCGTATCTTTGCATATTGTATTGTAATTTTCCTGTCTGTATCACGCATCCTATATCCCTTTGTATTCCTGTTACATTTACCCTGTGTACCATAGACCTGTTTAGGTCTATACCTTAATAAATACCTAATTTAATTTCATATCTACACTCCTCATACTCCTTATTACTCCCAAGTAGGTTCTCCTTTTAAAGTCCCGCAAGAGGAACAAATTTCCATTTGCCTAGACATATTGGGGATGTGAGTTTACCCTACTCTCTAGACCAACTTAGCACCACCCCTATCTTGTTTCAATTGAATGCAGAGGATCGGCGACCAAATCAGAAGAAGAATGGGTCCCTCCTAAAAGGGTATGGTGCTCTGGAAACCAGGCAGCTGCCAGAAATAGACTCCAGGAAGAAATGCCCAGGCCCAGTACCAGCGATGCAGTACCAGTACTGGAGTGTCACATCCGCCAAGAGTCAGGGCCACTACATTTTCCTACCTACCAGATGCTCTTGGCAACCTAACATAGCTACCTTCCAACTCGGGATCAGCAAGCATTCCCCCTTTCACCACACAACCAGGTGTACAGGCCAATGCAAATTGATTTTTTAAATTTATTTTTGCCCGATATTTTGCTTCAACTTATTGTGGACCAGACAAATCTATATGCTCCCCCGCAGTATATTGCTAACAACCCCCAATCATCCTATGCCCATCCGTATGAGTGGAGAGATTTGACTTTGGAGGAATTCAAATTGTTTATGGGCTTCACCCTTAACATGGGGCTTACAAAAAAAATTAAGGACATGCCAACTGGCCCACCATTAGGCCCATCCACCACATGCCCATTTATTCTGCCGTAATGCCAAGGTCCCGATATGAGATGATTATGCGCTTCCTTCACTTCAGCGGCAACACCCAGTGCCCGCCCTGAAATCATCCAAACTATGAAAAATAATATAAAATTCAGCCACTCATACATTTTTTTTCCCTAAAGATTTGCTTCTCCCCTCCCTCCTCCTTTCCTTGTGTGTGTCCAGAACAACACCAGTGCGAGCATAGGGCAGCCCGTCCAGCCTGGCAGTGCTCGGGGGGAGGGGCCGCTCCTCTTCCTGACACGAGGGTTCTTCTAGTTATGTTTTCAGTGGCTGCTGATGTGCGGGAATGAATTTTTCACACTGGGACCCTGCACTGTCTCTGCCAACTCCAGCTGGAATGCCTTCCCCTCCCATCTCTATCTCAGACTGCACAGAGAGAGAACCAAGGTAAGTTACAGTGTTCATTCGGCTGTGTGCTGGAGGATGGCATCCCTTTACACGTGCTCGGGGCTGTCCCTGCCCTGCTGTTTTATTGCCTGATAGATTGTGTGTGTGTGTGTGTGTGTATATTACACAGCCCCCGTCCCTTCATGTGCCTCAGTAGTCCATCTACAGGTGTGATGTATAATAAGATGTACTAATGGGCCCCTTTCACATAGGCAGACTCCAGCTCAAATCTACCTGCTCAGTGGGGAATCTCTCCACTGATCCCTATTGAACATGCGGATAACAGGTCTATGTCTGCTCCGCTATGCAGAGCAGACACAGATAGAGCTCACTCTCCTCTATCAGCGATTGGGTGTAAAAGGACCTCCTGTACATTTACATCCAAATGTCACCAGATCCAATCCACTAGACAGATAGGGAATGTTTTTAGCAGATCAAAATCAGATGCAGGCAAGTGTTTATGGACACATGTCCATTTACATCCGCTACTCCATAGAGGAGAATAGATGGTCCAATCATATCCGCCAGAAAAACAGACAGGCGGACTCTTTTCATATGTGTGAAAGGAGCCTTAAGGCTGGGATCACAGTATTTAAATTTAATTGCATACTAGCACATTATGAAAAAAGTACCTTAGAACAAAGCCCTCCAGTACTGCGCTGTCACCATTGACAGGGCTTCCATCTCCCCCAGTCTCTCTTCCCTTGGCTGTATGAGCAGCTGGAGCTGTGATGATGTCATCCCGCACATGCGCATAGGAGCCCTTGGCTCCGGCACAAAGCTCTGTAGGTCCGGTACGGTGTGCTGGACCTTCAAAGCACATGCACTAGTGACATCACAGGCTGTACCCAGGGTGAAACAGTACATCTTTAGGAGATATTCATTTTATGTGACGAGCCCCTTGCTCGCTCGGTTCCACTCTCCCGACACTCCTCTGCAGCTATAGAATCAGATTGCAACGTCTGATAGTTCGGTCATCCAATGCTCCGGGATTAGAACTTCAGCTATGTGCCGTTCTAACCCAGTTGTGATAGCTCAGAACAAACACCAGGCAGGCTGTATGTAAGTTCAAACAGGAATCTATCTTTATTGACAAAATACAGGCTTTTATACACTCAAAGTGGAGTTGCAGACCTCCTGCTCATATTACTCTAACAATACAGCTGTAACCTAATTAACCTAATTAACATGAGCTAATTAACTAATCCCTTTAGACAGCCTAGATGACTCAGACATGACCGTTAGGCCAGACTGGCCATCTTGTAGTTCAGAAAATCCAATCAACATTATCACAATCAATATAGACTCTTCTTCACACAATAGCAGAGTTAATTAACACAAATAACAATGGGGATCTAATGACTCTCTCGCAACCTCTTTCTGAATTCCTCATCCATGGTGGCTGGTATCTCTCCTCTCCTGCTACCCTGCTACCTTGGATCCAGGTGATGGTTTGGATGTGTTCACGGCAAGGAAGCACGATCCCACCATTCCCTCCACGGCTCTCAAGTAAGTCTTTCAGCGTGGCTCTCCTGCAGGCTGGTTTGGAGTGTCCCAGTAACTGGAGAGCAAATCCCACGGCTGCCAACCAATGTAACGAGCCCCTTGCTCGCTCGGTTCCACTCTCCCGACACTCCTCTGCAGCTATAGAATCAGATTGCAACGTCTGATAGTTTGGTCATCCAATGCTCCGGGATTAGAACTTCAGCTATGTGCCGTTCTAACCCAGTTGTGATAGCTCAGAACAAACACCAGGCAGGCTGTATGTAAGTTCAAACAGGAATCTATCTTTATTGACAAAATACAGGTTTTTATACACTCAAAGTGGAGTTGCAGACCTCCTGCTCATATTACTCTAACAATACAGCTGTAACCTAATTAACCTAATTAACATGAGCTAATTAACTAATCCCTTTAGACAGCCTAGATGACTCAGACATGACCGTTAGGCCAGACTGGCCGTCTTGTAGTTCAGAAAATCCAATCAACATTATCACAATCAACATAGACTCTTCTTCACACAATAGCAGAGTTAATTAACACAAATAACAATGGGGATCTAATGACTCTTAGATCCCATAGTAGACTTATTTACAATACACATTTTAGCTGACAATAGACAGACAGGTGTTGGAATTTACATCAGCATCTCCTAACAGTATCTGTCCCAGCATTATGAATCAGCCACTATTCCAATATGGCAAATCCAGGGTCCCCAGACATACAGCTCACAAAGAGCACCGTTCCCCCACATGCAAGGGCCCCCGATCGATCGGCAAGAGGCTAGCATACAGTCCCCTCCAAAAGTCTCTTATCCGGCTAGGTCTGTCACATTTCTCCCCTTTCGGCAGGAGACTAACAAAGGAGGAGACCCCAGACAGGTTGACTCCGAAGTTAGTCAGTAGTTCCAGTCCTCTAATGCCTGTACCCAAACAGTACCCCAAACAAATTGTTCCAAACAAAGTATTACTCACCCAGCCAACCTCTGCCTCTCTCAGAGAACATATCTGCCGCTGGGGAGAGGCCAGGAATGGCCCTTCTCCCTGGAGTCCTTTCTGCCGCTGGAGAGAAGACAGGATGTCTGGGCTCACTCCGTCATGCTGTTGGGGATCTGGGCCAACTGCCCAGTATCCCTGGGGTATACAGGTGGAGACTGAAGTCCCATCCACCTTCACAGGACATCCATGCTTTGTTAGTTGAGGGTAAAGTCCAGCAGTACTCGGCCCTGTTGCCAGCCCTTCTGCTGGAAACCCCACACCATCTGCTCCAGCTAACTGTTGGGGAGGGACGACGAACACCTCCTCTCCCTTCTCCCCCTGTATCCTGATCTGCTGGGAAGTGACCACCTCCTTCTCACCCTGAGCCTCCGGAACCACCGCAGGTGTAGGGCAGAGATCTTGGACCCTCTGTCCGGTTGCCAGCGCTTCAACTGGGGAAGTTCCTTGTGACTTCACAGATACTTCTGTTGGTGCTGGGCAGAGCATAGTGAAGTTTGGCCCTAATAACAGCTCCTCTTCTGCTGGAGGCTCACCAGGTTGTTCTTCCTCAGCAGAAAAGTCTATCAAATCCCCTGTCTCTGCAACTGGTGTCTGGGGATAAAGGTTCACCATCTCCTCTCCATGGAACCCAGAAGATGCTATCAGTGCTGGGCAGAACACAGTAAAGTTTGGCCCTAATAACAGCTCTTCTTCTGCTGGAGGCTCACCAGTAGGGATGAGCTTCGAGTTCGAGTCGAACTCATGTTCGACTCGAACATTGGCTGTTCGCAAGTTCACCGAACAGCGAACAATTTGGGGTGTTCGCGGCAAATTCGAATGCCGCGGAACACCCTTTAAAAGTCTATGGGAGAAATCAAAAGTGCTAATTTTAAAGGCTAATATGCAAGTTATTGTCATAAAAAGTGTTTGGGGACCTGGGTCCTGCCCCAGGGGACATGGATCAATGCAAAAAAAAGTTTTAAAAACGGCCGTTTTTTCAGGAGCAGTGATTTTAATAATACTTAAAGTCAATCAATAAAAGTGTAATATCCCTTTAAATTTCGTACCTGGGGGGTGTCTATAGTGTGCCTGTAAAGGGGCGCATGTTTCCTGTGTTTAGAACAGTCTGACAGCAAAATGACATTTTGAAGGAAAAAACTCATTTAAAACTACCCGCGGCTATTGCATTGCCGACAATACACATAGAAGTTCATTGATAAAAACGGCATGGGAATTCCCCAAAGGGGAACCCCGAACCAAAATTAAAAAAAAAAAATGACGTGGGGGTCCCCCTAAATTCCATACCAGGCCCTTCAGGTCTGGTATGGATATTAAGGGGAACCCCGGCCAAAATTTAAAAAAAAAAATGACGTGGGGTTCCCCCTAAATTCCATACCAGACCCTTCAGGTCTGGTATGGATTTTAAGGGGAACCCCGCGCCAAAAAAAAAAAAAAAAACGGCGTGGGGTCCCCCCAAAAATCCATACCAGACCCTTATCCGAGCACGCAACCTGGCAGGCCGCAGGAAAAGAGGGGGGGACAAGAGTGCGGCCCCCCCTCCCTCCTGAACCGTACCAGGCCACATGCCCTCAACATTGGGAGGGTGCTTTGGGGTAGCCCCCCAAAACACCTTGTCCCCATGTTGATGAGGACAAGGGCCTCATCCCCACAACCCTGGCCGGTGGTTGTGGGGGTCTGCGGGCGGGGGGCTTATCGGAATCTGGAAGCCCCCTTTAACAAGGTGACCCCCAGATCCCGGCCCCCCCCCTGTGTGAAATGGTAAGGGGGTACATAAGTACCCCTACCATTTCACGAAAAAAGTGTCAAAAATGTTAAAAATGACAAGAGACAGTTTTTGACAATTCCTTTATTTAAATGCTTCTTCTTTCTTCTATCTTGCTTCATCTTCTGGTTCTTCTGGCTCTTCTGGTTCTTCTGGTTCTTCCTCCGGCGTTCTCGTCCAGCATCTCCTCCGCGGCGTCTTCTGTCTTCTTCTCCTCGGGCCGCTCCGCACCCATGGCATGGGGGGGAGGCTCCCGCTCTTCTTCTCTTCTTCTTTTCTTCTCTTCTTCTCTTCTTCTTCATTTTCTTCTCCGGGCCGCTCCGCAATCCATGCTGGCATGGAGGGAGGCTCCCGCTGTGTGACGGCGCTCCTCGTCTGACAGTTCTTAAATAACGGGGGGGGGCGGGGCCACCCGGTGACCCCGCCCCCCTCTGACGCACGGTGACTTGACGGGACTTCCCTGTGGCATTCCCCGTGACGTCACAGAGAAGTCCCGTCAAGTCACCGTGCGTCAGAGGGGGGCGGGGTCACCGGGTGGCCCCGCCCCCCCCGTTATTTAAGAACTGTCAGACGAGGAGCGCCGTCACACAGCGGGAGCCTCCCTCCATGCCAGCATGGATTGCGGAGCGGCCCGGAGAAGAAAATGAAGAAGAAGAGAAGAAGAGAAGAAAAGAAGAAAAGAAGAAAAGAAGAAGAGAAGAAGAGAAGAGCGGGAGCCTCCCCCCCATGCCATGGGTGCGGAGCGGCCCGAGGAGAAGAAGACAGAAGACGCCGCGGAGGAGATGCTGGACGAGAACGCCGGAGGAAGAACCAGAAGAACCAGAAGAGCCAGAAGAACCAGAAGATGAAGCAAGATAGAAGAAAGAAGAAGCATTTAAATAAAGGAATTGTCAAAAACTGTCTCTTGTCATTTTTAACATTTTTGACACTTTTTTCGTGAAATGGTAGGGGTACTTATGTACCCCCTTACCATTTCACACAGGGGGGGGGCCGGGATCTGGGGGTCACCTTGTTAAAGGGGGCTTCCAGATTCCGATAAGCCCCCCGCCCGCAGACCCCCACAACCACCGGCCAGGGTTGTGGGGATGAGGCCCTTGTCCTCATCAACATGGGGACAAGGTGTTTTGGGGGGCTACCCCAAAGCACCCTCCCAATGTTGAGGGCATGTGGCCTGGTACGGTTCAGGAGGGAGGGGGGGCCGCACTCTTGTCCCCCCCTCTTTTCCTGCGGCCTGCCAGGTTGCGTGCTCGGATAAGGGTCTGGTATGGATTTTTGGGGGGACCCCACGCCATTTTTTTTTTTTTTTTGGCGCGGGGTTCCCCTTAAAATCCATACCAGACCTGAAGGGTCTGGTATGGAATTTAGGGGGAACCCCACGTCATTTTTTTTTTTAAATTTTGGCCGGGGTTCCCCTTAATATCCATACCAGACCTGAAGGGCCTGGTATGGAATTTAGGGGGACCCCCACGTCATTTTTTTTTTTTAATTTTGGTTCGGGGTTCCCCTTTGGGGAATTCCCATGCCGTTTTTATCAATGAACTTCTATGTGTATTGTCGGCAATGCAATAGCCGCGGGTAGTTTTAAATGAGTTTTTTCCTTCAAAATGTCATTTTGCTGTCAGACTGTTCTAAACACAGGAAACATGCGCCCCTTTACAGGCACACTATAGACACCCCCCAGGTACGAAATTTAAAGGGATATTACACTTTTATTGTTTGACTTTAAGCATTATTAAAATCACTGCTCCTGAAAAAACGGCCGTTTTTAAAACTTTTTTTTGCATTGATCCATGTCCCCTGGGGCAGGACCCAGGTCCCCAAACACTTTTTATGACAATAACTTGCATATAAGCCTTGAAAATTAGCACTTTTGATTATTCATGTTCGTGTCCCATAGACTTTAACGGTGTTCGCATGTTCGAACGAACTTTTTTCCTGTTCGCATGTTCTGGTGCGAACCGAACAGGGGGGTGTTCGGCTCATCCCTACTCACCAGGTTGTTCTTCCTCAGCAGAAAAGTCTATCAAATCCCCTGTCTCTGCAACTGGTGTCTGGGGATAAAGGTTCACTATCTCCTCTCCGTGGAACCCAGAAGATGCTATCAGTGCTGGGCAGAGGTTAGCAGAGCTCTGCCCTGTTGTCAGCACTTCAGGTTTGGGGACGGCAATCTTCAGATTTTCCACTGCCGATTTTCTGGCATTCTGCTGGATAGGCACATTCCTCCATCAAAGATCATCCAATGCAGAAACAGGTTCATCAAGGTCAGTCAGCACTTGCTGCATCCGCCATAAGACCTCCGCCTCCATAGCTGCGGGGACAGGTTGGCAAAGTACACCGCTACTCTGCCACATTGTCAACTCTTCAGCCAGGATTTCAGAGTTGTCAAATGGTATTTCATAATAGTCCCAGGCAAAGGGAGCACCACCCTGCTGCTGAGCAGAGTCTAACAGCTGTTTGTAGGCGATCTCCAACTCCCATTCCTGAACGGCCAGAAACTCCAAATCTTCCAGTGCCCAGTGCACTTCTGAGACATTCAGTCTCCACTCTCTGTGCTCCATTATTTCCTCCAAACGCCACTCCCGATCACTTCCAAAGTCAGGGTCCCTGGACAGCCTCCAGTATAACAATCCCAGGCCATCGTAGTCAAAGCCTTCCGTGGGGCTGTCATCCGCTGTCCATGGGCACACTTGGGCTACATACCACTGGAGGGCTCTGTAACTCTCCTCCAACCGCATTTCTGCCCGGATCAGCCTGCTTAACTCGGCTGTCCACTCCTGGTTCGGCTGTTCCCCCAAAAACAACATTCGCACTTCATACTGCGACCAGTACCTCACATGGATGGAGGGGAGAACTTTTCCCTGGTGTCGCTGCTCACGGGCTAGCACTTCCTTCCAGAGTTCACAGCGGATAGAATCAAACCATCCTAGCAGGACCTGCTCTGATACTGGTCCTCTGTGCTGTATCTCCTTCTCTCGCAACCTCCTTCTGAATTCCTCATCCATGGTGGCTGGTATCTCTCCTCTCCTGCTACCCTGCTACCTTGGATCCAGGTGATGGTTTGGATGTGTTCACGGCAAGGAAGCACGATCCCACCATTCCCTCCATGGCTCTCAAGTAAGTCTTTCAGCATGGCTCTCCTGCAGGCTGGTTTGGAGTGTCCCAGTAACTGGAGAGCAAATCCCACGGCTGCCAACCAATGTAACGAGCCCCTTGCTCGCTCGGTTCCACTCTCCCGACACTCCTCTGCAGCTATAGAATCAGATTGCAATGTCTGATAGTTCGGTCATCCAATGCTCCGGGATTAGAACTTCAGCTATGTGCCATTCTAACCCAGTTGTGATAGCTCAGAACAAACACCAGGCAGGCTGTATGTAAGTTCAAACAGGAATCTATCTTTATTGACAAAATACAGGCTTTTATACACTCAAAGTGGAGTTGCAGACCTCCTGCTCATATTACTCTAACAATACAGTTGTAACCTAATTAACCTAATTAACATGAGCTAATTAACTAATCCCTTTAGACAGCCTAGATGACTCAGACATGACCGTTAGGCCAGACTTGCCGTCTTGTAGTTCAGAAAATCCAATCAACATTATCACAAACAACATAGACTCTTCTTCACACAATAGCAGAGTTAATTAACACAAATAACAATGCGGATCGAATGACTCTTAGATCCCATAGTAGACTTATTTACAATACACATTTTAGCTGACAATAGACAGACAGGTGTTGAAATTTACATCAGCATCTCCTAACAGTATCTGTCCCAGCATTATGAATCAGCCACTATTCCAATATGGCAAATCCAGGGTCCCCAGACATACAGCTCACAAAGAGCACCGTTCCCCCACATGCAAGGGCCCCCGATCGATCGGCAAGAGGCTAGCATACATGCCCCTCCAAAAGTCTCTTTCCCGGCTAGGTCTGTCAGTCACCAGATCCAATCCACTAGACAGATAAGGAATGTTTTTAGCAGATCAAAATCAGATGCAGGCAGGTGTTTATGGACACATGTCCATTTACATCCGCTACTCCATAGAGGAGAATAGATGGTCCAATCATATAAAAACAGACAGGCGGACTCCTTTCATATGTGTGAAAGGAGCCTTAAGGCTGGGATCACAGTATTTAAATTGCATTGCATACTAGCACATTATGAAAAAAGTACCTTAGAACAAAGCCCTCCAGTACTGCGTTGTCACCATTGACAGGGCTTCCATCTCCCCCAGTCTCTCTTCTGGGTTAGCGGCCCTTGGCTGTATGAGCAGCTGGAGCTGCGATGATGTCATCCCGCACATGCGCATAGAAGCCCTTGGCTCCGGCACAAAGCTCTGTAGGTCCGGTACGGTGTGCTGGACCTTCAAAGCACATGCACTAGTGACATCACAGGCTGTACCCAGGGTGAAACAGTACATCTTTAGGAGATATTCATTTTACCTACAGGTAACCCTTATAAACTTTATTATAGGCTTACCAGTAGGTAAAAATAACAAAGCCAGCTTTACTACCACCTTTAAGGTAAGCCTTGTACAATGTGTACAACACAGTATCATACTACACATCAATCAGAACACTTTTGGGGTTTTAAATTAGAACTAATGGCAAAAATAAATGTGCTTTATAACTCCTGTCAGCTTTTTTAAAAACATTTTTTGCTGTTTGTGGTGGAAGGGGGGGATTTGGGATAATCAGGGGATTTTTGCCTAACCTTCGCCTGTGTAGGCAAAAATCCTTGTACCAGCTCCGTGTGTGTCACACACACCGCACAAGATTTGGTCTAAAATGCCCAGCGGCGCTGTAACAAAGTCCCACCTCCTAGATGGCTCCTGTGAGATAGACGGAACACTGATCCAAAGCAGTGAAATTGAATCAGTGTGGCGTGTATCATAGGAGCCGCAAGCCGGTCTAGAAGGCGGGACTTTTTTACAGTGGTCGTCCAGAAGATTCAAATCCAAGCTCCGTGAGAGTAGGAGATCACTGCCGTTCTGTGTGAAGGCTGCAATTGGTGGGCACTGATAAGGCTGCATTTGATGTCTGCAGTCTCTGACCATCTCCTGTACTATATCTGCAGTCTCTGACCATCTTCTGTACTATGTCTGCAGTCTCTCACTGTCTCCTGTACTATGTCTGCAGTCTCTGATCATCTCCTGTACTATGTCTGCAGTCTCTGATCATCTCCTGTACTATGTCTGCAGTCTCTGATCATCTCCTGTACTATGTCTGCAGTCTCTGACCATCTCCTGTACTATGTCTGCAGTCACTGATCATCTCCTGTACTAGGTCTGCAGTCTCTGATCATCTCCTGTACTAGGTCTGCAGTCTCTGATCATCTACTGTACTAGGCCTGCAGTCTGTGACCATCTCCTGTACTAGGTCTGCAGTCTATGACTATCTCCTGTACTAGGTTTGCAGTCTCTGATCATCTCCTGTACTATGTCTGCAGTCTCTGATCATCTCCAGTACTATGTCTGCAGTCTCTGATCATCTCCAGTACTATGCCTGCAGTCTCTGACCATCTCCTGTACTATGTCTGCAGTCTCTGACCATCTCCTGTACTATGTCTGCAGTCTCTGACCATCTCCTGTACTCCTAAGAGGACGAAACACGTCGGGTAGGACCCCACTGCCGCCATACATTTACAGCGCTGATTTTAAAAGATTTACATGTGAGTGTATTTCTCATTTTTTAATAAATTCAATACTTGTTTTATGGACTTACTCTATGTGGCCTTCCTTTTTTCCTCTCTACCTCATATTATCGCCATCTGCCTTCTAACACCATTCGGAGGGACACACCAGTCCACGGTTTATTCCAAGACCTCCATATTCATAGCGTCTTTGGATTACCTACAGTCACCCACCACCTAAGCCTGTTTTGACCCAATTGGGCGTACGTCTCTTTGGGTCCAACAGATCCGGTAAGCCTCCTTATTGTCGGTGGTGGTGTGCCTCTTTTTTTCTTCACTCCAGATGTCACGCACTTATTGATTTGTTTCCCACATGAAGTCACGTGATTTCTATGGACTATTAGTTATTAACATGGAGGACTTTCTTCTAAGTTCCACTTAGATGTTTTCACCATTTTTTGGACTATATTGTCCCCATGTTAGATATTTAAGATTGTTTTAGCGCTACACTTATTTTGACTTTTCTCTATATGCATATATCATATTGGCTGTGTTAGCTGCGCTGTTTTTTTGGGCAGCGCAGAATTACTTGGCATATTTTCTTCTCTATGTCTGCAGTATGTCTGGGGGCTTTTTCTAACAGAAGCCCTCTCTCTGTCCATCAGAGTGCCCCCTCCAGGTCCCAATAGAGTGCTCTGCTTCTCTTCATGTATTTTGTTTATTGTTAAGAGATCATGGGAGGATCCCAGGGTAATGAAGACTCCTTAGGGAAGCATCTCTGTGTTTGAGTTGCTGCCATAGAAACATTTGTAAAGGGGAGGAGTTAGTAAGATTACCACGCCCATGTTGGGGCACCAGAAATATTTCTGCACCCAGGCATCTGCGACCCTAGGATCGGCCCTGCCTGATAAAAATATTTGTGTGAATGAGTCCCTGGTACACTTTACAGGCCGGCTAGGAATATAGCAATATAACAGGCCAAATATGGAGTCAAACTTTACAAGCTATGTGAAAGAGCCACAGGATATCTGTATGCATTCCGCATATATGAAGGAAGAGATTCCCAGCTCCAGCCCCCTGAGTGATCGGCCTACATGGGCACAACCGGAAAAATCGTACGGGAGCTGGCATACCCACTGCTGCAAAAAGGTTATAACATATACATGGATAACTATTATACTAGCCTGCCCCTTTTCAAACACCTACACCACGTAAAAACCCTGGCCTGCGGAACCTCCAGAAAGAACAGGAAGGGCTTCCCACAATCTTTAGTAAACAAAAAAATGCAAAGGGGGGGAAAAAGCAACTCTGAGAAGCAACAAACTGCTGGCCTTGAGGTCGAAGGATAGCAGGAATTTATGCATGCAGTCCACCATCCATAATGACACCACAGTCAAGGTTCACAGAAGATGAGGTTACATTCAAAAACCAACATGCATCCAAGAATATAATCTTTACATGGGGGGGGGTCAATTTCAATGACCAAATGCTTCAGTCTATTTGGCAACAAGGAGATCTTGTTTTTGGAATAAGAAAGTTGTGATTTAACTTATTAATTTGGCCATTTACAATGCATATATCATCTACACCAAATCCATGGAAAGCCCCACCCCCTTTCTAAAATTCATGCCACTGCCTTCCACATGGACTGACGCTGGCCTTTTTTTTTTACTATGCCTCTTCCTACCACTTGGACTGCTTCCACATGAACTGACCCTGGCCTGTTTTATTGACTATGCTTCTGCCTACCACTTCGACTGATCTGTTGCCACGCTACTGTAGTACACAAGGGTCTAACATATGTGAGGGGCTCCAGAATTGTTTTTCTGGATGGAGAAAACACATTTTTTGTTTTTCTCTGGGTTTCGTAATTTGCCAGATTAGGGTCTGGAGTCCAGAGGCTTCAAAGAGATTTGGGTGGGAGAAGCCTCTACCATTGTGTCAGGTCTTACCTGACAAAGGCCCTCAGCCTGCTGCTGACTTACTGCCATCATGCCTCTGCCTGCCGCATGAACTGACCACACCTCTGCCTGCTACCTGTACTATGGCAATAATTAGCTGTATCAAGAGGTAGTATGTTTATAAAGGGCTGGAGAGCATTACAATTGATGAGTGTCTGCAGGTAACAGTGTACCAGGACCAATATTATGGCTGTGTTGTCTCTGCCTTGACAATTCCTTTGTACTGACTAAAGACAATATTCCTGCCTGCTGCCTGGATAATTACTTTTGTTGTCTCTAAGCCTGTCCCTGCCTGCTGCCTGGACAAATGCTCTCCTCTGTGGATAAATTGTGTATTGTGAGTGCATGTAGGTCTGCGAGTGCACGCAGTTCTGCGAGTGCACGCAGTTCTGCGAGTGCATGTAGGTCTGCGAGTACACATAGTTCTGCGAGTGCATGTAGGTCTGCGAGTACACATAATTCTGCAAGTGCACGTAGGTCTGCGAGTGCACGTAGGTCTGCTAGTACCTGTGTATTGTCTTGTTGAGTACCTGTGTATTGTCTTGTTGAGTATTAGTGTCAGGAAGCTAGTTGTTAGGTAATTTGGACAGGGTATAATCCCCAATCCTCATTAAATTTAATAGGTACGATGCCCTGCGGGTGTGGAGAGGCGACTCGTTGTACATCTTGCGGCATGTATGCGTTCCTTGATCATCTGATCGAGGGTGAATACTGCTGTGCAAGATGTAAGCCCATTGTTTCCCTGGAAGCCCAGGTTCTGAATCTGGGGAAGCAACTGTCAGCACTGATTAATCCCCCCATACTAAAGGGGGGCCAGGAACGTACACGTCAGGTGCCGGCAGGGGCCAGCACAGAGGCGGGTGGAGACAAAGAGGTGCAGGCACTAGGAAAGAGTAGATGGGTGACAGTCAGGAAGGGTAGAGGGGGGAAATGCCAGGGAGGCTGATCCAGGGCTGGAGCATCCCAATAAATACGCTCAATTGAGTGAAATTGTTGAAACCAGTCAGAGACCAGCACTGCTGGAGCTGATGGACTCTTTAGCTGCCGGGGGAAGAACTCCTCCAGTGAGAGTGGGGGGGAAGCGAAGGGAAAGGAAAGACAGATTCTGGTGGTAGGGGACTCAATTCTTAGAAGGACAGAGAGGCTAATCTGTAACAAAGACCTGAAGCGCCGAACAGTATGTTGTCTACCGGATGCTCAGGTTCGGCACATCATGGATCTGGTGGACAGATTACTGGGAGGGGCTGGGGAAGACCCAGCTGTCATGGTGCACGTTGGCATCAATGTCAAAGTCAAAAGCAGATGGAGTGTCCTAAAGAACGATTTTAGGGACTTGGGAGCTAAATTGAGGAAAAGGACCTCCAAGGTAGTATTCTCAGGAATACTACCAGTACATCAAGCCACACCAGAAAGGCAGAGGGAGATTAACAACAAGTGGCTAAAGAGCTGGTGTAGTAAGGAGGGGTTTGGGTTCCTGGAGGACTGGGCCGACTTCTCAGTCGATAACCAGTACTATAGAAGGGATGGACTGCACCTAAATGAGGAGGATGCAGATCAGCTAGAAATGAAGATGGCCAAAAAGTTAGAGGGGTTTTTAAACTAGGAGATACGGGGGAGTGTTCAGAGGTAGAGATAGTCAGTGTGGAACATATTCCAGAGGGTAGTATTGGGGGCATTAGTGGTAGGTTAAACAAAGCAAATAAACCCAAGGTAAGTATAGTAGCAAGTCCTAGTTGCAATCTCGGAACACCCAATAGGAGGATAATATGCGACTGGTCTAAACTCTGTGGCATGTTCACCAATGCCAGGAGCCTGGTGGACAAGATGGGTGAACTAGAGATACTGTTGTATGAGGAGGATTTGGGTTTTGTGGGAATTTCAGAGACCTGGTTCAACAGCTCTCATGATTGGCTGGCAAACATTCAAGGGTATACCCTTTATCGCAAGGATAGAGAGGGTAAAAAGGGGGGGAGGGGTATGCCTATATATCAAGAATAATGTACAAGTGAATGTGAGAGATTACATCACTAAGGGAGCTAGGAGGTGGAATCCTTATGGGTAGAGCTCCAAAGGGATGAAGCTAAGGGGAAAATAATACTGGGAGTATGCTATAGGCCCCCTAACCTGACAGAGGAACGGGGGACAGATCTCCTTTCACAATTTGAATTAGCAGCAAGGATGGGAAGTGTTATCATAATGGCAGATTTTAATTATCCAGACATAGACTGAGCGGAGGGATCTACTGATTACCAACAATACAGACCTGATCACAGATGTGGAAATACGGGGCAATTTAGGTAACAGCGATCACAGGTCAATTGGCTTCAGTATAATTCACACAAATAGGAAACATAAGGGGAATACAAAGACACTGAATTTCAAAAGAGCCAACTTTCCTAAACTACAAACCTTGCTAGAAGGCATACATTGGGAAAAAATCTTAGGAACAAAGAACACGGAGGAGAGATGGGTTTGCTTTAAGAGCATATTAAATAAGGGCATTAGCCAATGCATGCCATTGGGTAATACATTTAAAAGAGCGAACAAAAGTCCTGGATGACTTAACTTCAATGTAAAAATGCATATAAAAGCAAAGGAGAAGGCCTTTCAAAAATACAAGGTTGAGGGATCATCATCAGCATTCAGACTTTATAAAGAATGCAACAAGAAATGTAAGGGTGCAATAAGGACGGCTAAGATAGAACATGAAAGACACATAGCAGAGGAGAGCAAAAAAAAATCTCAAGAAATTCTTTAATTATGTAAACAGTAAAAAAGGGAGGACAGACCATATTGGCTTCATAAAGAAATAGGAAGGACATCTGGTTACAAAGGATGGGGAGATGACGAAGGTATTGAATTTATTCTTCTCCTCAGTCTGCACAAGGGAATTGGGGGGCTTCAGTAACCAAAACTGCAGTGTTTATCCTCATGACACATCACAGGAAACACCTCCATATTTAACAGAGGACAGAATTAAAATTAGACTTGGGAAACTTAACATTAATAAATCACCGGGACCAGATGGCTTGCACCCGAGGGTACTTAGGGAACTCAGTCTAGTAATTGCCAGACCATTTTTCCTAATTTTTACTGACAGTCTACTGACTAGAATGGTACCAGCTGATTGGAGAAAAGCCAATGTAGCACCAAAATACATCCCTGGAAATTACAGACCAGTTAGCCTATCATCACTAGTATGCAAACTCTTGGAGGTGATGATAAGGGACTATATACAAGATTTTAGTAATGAGAACAGTATCATTAGCAGTAATCAGCATGGATTCATGAAGAATCATTCTTGCCAAACCAATTTATTAACCTTCTATGAGGAGGTGAGTTGCCATCTAGATAAAGGAAGGCCCGTAGACGTGGTGTATCTGGATTTTGCAAAAGCATTTGACACAGTTCCCCATAAACAAATACAGTAGAGAATAAGGTCCGTTGGCATGGACCTTTGGGTGAGCACATGGATTGAAAACTGGCTACAAGGGCGAGTTCAGATGGTGCTGATAAATGGGGAGTACTCTGAATGGTCAGGGGTGGGTAGTGGGATCCCCAGGGTTCTGTGCTGGGAAAAATCCAGTTTAATTTGTTCATAAACGACCTGGAAGATGGGGTAAACAGTTCAATCTCTATATTTGCGGATGATACTAAGCTAAGCAGAGCAATAACTTCTCCACAGGATGTGGAAACCTTGCAAAAAGATCTGAACAAATTAATGGGGTGGGCAACTACATGACAAATGAGGTTCAATGTAGAAAAATGTAAAATAATGCATTTGGGTGGAAAAAATATGAATGCAATCTATACACTGGGAGGAGAACCTCTGGGGGAATCTAGGATGGAAAAGGACCTGGGGTCCTAGTAGATGATAGGCTCAGCAATGGCATGCAATGCCAAGCTTATGCTAACAAAGCAAACAGAATATTGGCATGCATTCAAAAGGGGATTAATTCCAGAGATAAAACGATAATTCTCCTGCTCTACAAGACTCTGGTCCGGCTGCACCTAGAGTATGCTGTCCAGTTCTGGGCACCAGTCCTCAGGAAGGATGTACTGGAAATGGAGCGAGTACAAAGAAGGGCAACAAAGCTAATAAAGGGTCTGGAGGATATTAGTTATGAGGAAAGGTTGCAAGCACTGAACTTATTCTCTCTCTGGAGAAAGAATGCTTAAGAGGGGATATGATTTCAATATGCAAATACCATACTGGTGACCCCACAAATAGGGATAAAACTTTTTTGCAGAAGGGAGTTTAACAAGACTCGTGGCCACTCATTAAAATTAGAAGAAAAGAGGTTTAACCTTAAACTACATAGAGGGTTCTTTACTGTAAGAGCGGCAAGGATGTGGAATTCCCTTCCACAGGCAGCGGGGGGGGGGGGATCGATAGTTTCAAGAATCTATTAGATGAACACCTGAACGACCGCAATATACAGGGATATACAATGTAATACTGACATATAATCGCACATAGGTTGGACTTGATGGACTACTATGTAACTGCACTACTAAAACCACAGGTAATTTTTTTTTACCCTTCCATCAATACAATTTATTTTGGAGTGTAATTCTTGGTATGTGTATGCTATATGTTAGAAATATGAAGGACCTTCAAAAATGATCGGTTGTCAGTAAATTAGATGTGTAATTCATGCTCCTCGAACGCCTGAAGGTGCTACGTGAATGTTGGGCCTCTGTATGTGGCCAGGCTGTGTAAAAGTCTCACACATGTGGTATCGCCATACTCAAGAGGAGTAGCAGAATGTATATTCGGGTGCAATTTTTGCTATGTTCATGCCAAATGTTAGAATTATTGTATAAATGGACAACTTTGTGTAAAAAAATTTTAAAATTAAAAAATAATGCATTTTCATTTTCTTTCTATATTTTCAAAAAACTTGTGGAAAAAAATAACATGTTCAAAATACTCATTATGCCTCGTAGAATTTACGATGGGATGTTTGCTTTCCAAAATGGGGTCATTTTGTGGGCGTTTCCATTGTCCTGGTGCTCCAGGGCCTTCAAAAGTGTGATAGGTTGTCATGACATTTGATGTGTAATTTATGGTATCGCCTGGTATGGTATGGTATCACATGTGGTATCGCCATACTCAGGATGAGTAGCAGAATGTGTTTTGGGGTGTAGTTTCAAGTATGCAAGAGAAATAATCTGTTAATATGACAATTTTGTAAAAAATAAATATATATGTATATATGTATATATATATATATATATATATATATATATATATACACACAGTATCTCATAAAAGTGAATAAACCCCTCACATTTTTGTAAATATTTTATTATATCTTTTCATGTGACACCATTGGATAGTTGACACTTTGCTACAATGTAAAGTAGTGAGTGTACAGCTTGTATAACAGTGTAAACTTTCTGTCCCCTCAAAATAACTCAACTCACAGCCATTAATGTCTAAACCTCTGGCAATAAAAGTGAGCACACCCCTAAGTGAAAATGTCCAAATTGGGCCCAAAGTGTCAATATTTTGTGTGGCCACCATTATTTTCCAGCACTGCCTTAACCCTCTTGGGCATGGAGTTCACCAGAGCTTCACAGCTTGCCACTAGAGTCCTCTTCCACTCCTCGAAGATGACATCATGGAGCTGGTGGATGTTAGAGACCTTGCGCTCCTCCACCTTCTGTTTGAGGATGCCCCACAGATGCTCAATAGGATTTAGGTCTGGAGACATACTTGGCAAATCCATCACCTTTACCCCCAGCTTCTGTAGCAAGGTAGTGGTCATCTTGGAGGTGTGTTTGGGGTCGTTATCATGTTGGAATACTGCCCTGCGGCCCAGTCCCTGAAGGGAGGGGATCATGCTCTGCTTCAGTATGTCACAGTACATGTTGGCATTCATAGTTCCCTCAATGATCTGTAGCTCCCCAGTGCCGGTGTCTTGCCGAGAAAGTTCCCTCGGCGGATAAGTTCCCCCCTGTGCAGCGCTTGCGCAGTACGAATGACCAGCAGCCACCGAAAACAGCTGAAGATGAAAATCTTCAATCAGCTGTACACGGCGCCTGTGCCCTAGGTCCAGGCTGAAGCCCCTCCATCCAAGTGGACCTAGAGGGGGAATAAAAAAGTGCCCGAAGCGTGGCGAGCGAAGCGAGCCCGCGAGGGGCCCCCTTACAGGCGCCGTGTACAGCTGATTTCTTCTGTATTTCGCTTCGGCTGTCTCCGCCGGTTCCTACTGCGCAGGCGCCACAGTAGATGGGGGTCCTTATCCGCCGAGAGGAACTTTCTCGGCAGAACACCAGCAGCACTCATGCAGCCCCAGACCATTATACTCCAATCACCATGCTTGACTGTAGGCAAGACACACTTGTCTTTGTACTCCTCACCTGATTGCCGCCACACATGCTTGACACCATCTGAACAAAATAAGTTTATCTCATCAGAACACAGGACATGGTTCCAGTAATCCATGTCATTAGTCTGCCTTTCTTTAGCAAACTGTTTGCTGACTTTCTTGTGCATCATCTTTAGAAGAGGCTTCCTTCTGGGACGACAGCCATGCAGACCAATTTGATGCAGGGTGCAGCGTATGGTCTGAGCACTGACAGGCTGACCCCCCACCCCTTCAACCTCTGCAGCAATGCTGGCAGCACTCATACGTCTATTTCCCAAAGACAACCTCTGGATATGACGCTGAGCACGTGCACTCAACTTCTTTGGTTGACTATGGCGAGGCCTGTTTTGAGTGGAACCTGTCCTGTTAAACCGCTGTATGGTCTTGGCCACCATGCTGCAGCTCAGTTTCATGGTCTTGGCAATCCTCTTATAGCCTAGGCCATCTTTATGTTGAGCAACAATTCTTTTTTTCAGATCCTAAGAGTTCTTTGCCATGAGGTGCCATGTTGAACTTTCAGTGACCAGTATGAGAGAGTGAAAGCGATAACACCAAATTTAGCACACCTGCTCCCCATTCACACCTTAGACCTTGTAACACTAACAAGTCCCATGACACCGGGGAGGGAAAATGGCTAATTGGGCCCAATTTGGACATTTTCACTTAGGGGTGTACTCACTTTTGTTGTCAGCGGTTTAGACATTAATGGCTGTGTGTTGAATTATTTTGAGGGGACAGCAAATTTAAACTGTTATACAAGCTGTACACTCACTACTTTACATTGTAGCAAAGTGTCATTTCTTCAGTGTTGTCACATGAAAAGATATAATAAAATATTTACAAAAATGTGAGGGGTGTACTCACTTTTGTGTTTGTGAGATACAGTATATATATATATATATATATATATATATATATATATATATATATATATATATATATATGTATCTTAATTTTGCAAAAAATTGTGGTAAAAAAACTACAAATTCAAAAAATTCACCGTGCATCTTACTAATTACCTTGGATCCCTTCGTGCGCGCACCCTGTGGAACCTCTGACCCTGTGACGTCATGCGCCGGCGTCCCACTGGAGCGCGGCGCAGCGTCGCGGGGTTGGGAGCTACAAATGGCAGGCTATGCCTGCTAGTCTGACGGTCGATCCATGACTCCCAGGTCTTTGTACCCGAACCAGCCTAGCGCAGTTTTGAGGTTAGTATCTATTTATTTTTTCACTCAAGCCCCGTACCCCTGGGCAGTAGCATTGTATATTTAACATACTGGTTCTTCCCCTATAGTTGCCCTAGGCTGAGGTGAACATGCTTTGGTCTGTGTTCCTCCATCGCTTACAGCCTGTACTTACTTTCTATCTACCCTATGATGGCATCTGCCTCGGCAGGGTGCCTCTCCTGGGAATTCATCCATGCTCATATTAGTATCAGGTACCTGTACCCCTCGTTCACCTAGTCCACACTGTTACATCCCTTCCTTGTCCCCCTTCCCCCCCCCTTTCCCCCCCTTCTCCCCCCCTCCCCTCCTTCCTATCCCTCCCCTCCTATTTCCCTTGTTCATCCCCCTCCCTTCCCTCCCCCCCCTTCCCCCCCCCTTCCTCCCCGGCATTCCCCATCTTTCCCTCACCTTCCTTTTCCCTCCCCCCCTCCCTTCCCCCCCTCCCTCCCCTCTGTCCCCAGCCCCATCCCCCTCCCTCCCTCTCCTCCCTCCCCGGTCCCTATCCTTTCCTTTCTCACCTTCTCACCTTCACACCACATGCACTATTATGCCCTTTGGCCCTTTTTTTCACCCTTTCGTACCCCATTGGTCACCTTACCTAATTCTTTTTCACCCTTGTACACTGAAGGTTCACTTCATGTCATCTTTCACATCCTTCACCAGCCACCCCCCTTGTCACTACCTTTCCACTATTACTCCCATCGTTTTATGTTTCACCTCTCGGTTGTGGTAATTTAGGTTACCTTATTACCTGATAATATTCATTTTATGCCGATTACCCCCGTCATTCTGTTAGCTCCCCCAGGTCGCCGTGGGAGATCATCCTCGGGCGGTGGGGCCGCGCGCCTGGGACCTGTTGGGACCTGGGTAAGCAGACTCGCTCCTTTCCCCCCCCCACAACTTTGCATTACCCTTTGTGAATGTTGATGCTAGAATATAATTATATTTATTATGTATCTTGGTAACTTTATTGTATATCTTTTATTTGTTAGGTCTAGACTGTTTAGTCCAAATAATCATCTCTAGATTCCCTCCTGAGGAAGCGGTTTATGTCCGCGAAACTAGTCGAGGAATATGATATCTGAGATTTTGTGTTGTACTGTATACCAATGATCCCACTGGTGATATACTTGTACTTTTATTATGTTTTATTTTATTACCATTGTTTTGTCTTCTGCATCAATAAAAACAATCCTAATTTTTATTACCGCTTTTATATGCTTCATATTATTATCTCTGATTACTGTACCGGAATAGTCCAATTTGCCCCTATTTTTGGTTGCCTGACCGGGGATCTGGCTTCCAAACCCCTTTGATTAAAGATATGTAGCAGTATGAATTTTGGCCAAAATGTTTAAAGAAAAATTACTAATTTGCAAAATTTTATAACAGAAACAACAAATTAATTTTTTTACAAAATTTTCGGTCTTTTTTTTTATTTAAAGCACAAAAAATAAAAAACCCAGTAGTGATTAAAGACCACCAAAAGAAAGATCTATTTTTTTGAAAAAAGGACAGAAATTGCATATGGGTACAGCATTGCATAACCGTGCTATTTTCATTCAAAGTGTGAGAGCACTGAAAGCTGGCCAGGGCAGGAAGGGGGTGAAAGTGCTCAGTGGGCAAGTGGTTAAAGTACCAAGGCATGGCAAAGCAATGCTGACCTTACCTATCTTTTCTTTACTCCTATTCAGCTGCTGGAGACTAGGGATGAGCTTCGTGTTCGAGTCGAACCCATGTTCGACTCGAACATTGTCTGTTCGCCCGTTCGGCGAATTCCGAACAATATGGGCCGTTTGCGCCAAATTCGTGTGGCGCGTCACGGCCCATAATTCACTGCGGCATTGCAGTGCATTGCTTGCTGATGATTGGCCAAGCATGCACTATGACCCGCATGCTTGGCCAATCACAGCGCCGCCTTAACAGAGAGCCATAATTGGCCAAAGCCAAGGAGGCTTTGGCCAATTATGGCTCAGGGGATTTAGTACACGCCCCACACTATATAAGGCCGCCTGCACGGCGGCCCTGTGCAGTGTGTTCCGGTGTGCTTAGAGAGAGAGAGAGACAGTGTCATTTCATTTGAGTTAGCTAGATTAGGCAGGACAGTCAGTCAGTTAGCTGCACTTAAAGTGTATTGTGTATATATATGCATCCCAGGTGTTGCATATATATATATATATATATATATACACTGTATTCAGTTTAGCTAGATCCGTTCCTGTTATCTTCTAGACTATTTACATTTAGTGCAGTGCGTCCTGCTCACAGTGTTCAGCTAGATCCGTTCCTGTTATATTCCTACTGACAGGCAGGCTTGTCTTGTTACAGTATTTTGAAGAAAATTACTGGTGTTCTTTTGATCCTATTAGTACCACAGTCAGGCAGCTAGACTATTTACATTTAGTGCAGTGCGTCCTGCTCACAGTGTTCAGCTAGATCCGTTCCTGTTATCTTCTTACTGACAGGCAGGCTTGTCTTGTTACAGTATTTTAAAGAAAATTACTGGTGTTCTTTTGATCCTATTAGTACCACAGTCAGGCAGCTAGACTATTTACAGTTAGTGCAGTGCGTCCTGCCCACAGTGTTCTGCTAAACCTACAAGTAAGTGGGGTGCGTCCTGCTCACAGTGTTCAGCTAAACCTACAAGTTAGTGGGGTGCGTCCACCTCACAGTGTTCAGCTAAACCTACAAGCTAGTGGGGTGCGTCCTGCTCACAGTGTTCAGCTAGATCCGTTCCTGTTATCTTCTTACTGACAGGCAGGCTTGTCTTGTTACAGTAAATACAGCTACCTGAAGAAAATTGCTGGTGTTCTTTTGATCCTATTAGTACCACAGTCAGGCAGCTAGACTATTTACAGTTAGTGCAGTGCGTCCTGCTCACAGTGTTCTGCTAAACCTACAAGTTAGTGGGGTGCGTCCTGCTCACAGTGTTCAGCTAAACCTACAAGTTAGTGGGGTGCGTCCACCTCACAGTGTTCAGCTAAACCTACAAGCTAGTGGGGTGCGTCCTGCTCACAGTGTTCAGCTAGATCCATTCCTGTTATCTTCTTACTGACAGGCAGGCTTGTCTTGTTACAGTAAATACAGCTACCTGAAGAAAATTGCTGGTGTTCTTTTGATCCTATTAGTACCACAGTCAGGCAGCTAGACTATTTACAGTTAGTGCAGTGCGTCCTGCTCACAGTGTTCTGCTAAACCTACAAGTTAGTGGGGTGCGTCCTGCTCACAGTGTTCAGCTAAACCTACAAGTTAGTGGGGTGCGTCCACCTCACAGTGTTCAGCTAAACCTACAAGCTAGTGGGGTGCGTCCTGCTCACAGTGTTCAGCTAGATCCGTTCCTGTTATCTTCTTACTGACAGGCAGGCTTGTCTTGTTACAGTAAATACAGCTACCTGAAGAAAATTGCTGGTGTTCTTTTGATCCTATTAGTACCACAGTCAGGCAGCTAGACTATTTACAGTTAGTGCAGTGCGTCCTGCTCACAGTGTTCTGCTAAACCTACAAGTTAGTGGGGTGCGTCCTGCTCACAGTGTTCAGCTAAACCTACAAGTTAGTGGGGTGCGTCCACCTCACAGTGTTCAGCTAAACCTACAAGTTAGTGGGGTGCGTCCACCTCACAGTGTTCAGCTAAAGCTACCTGTAGAAGGTTGGTGGTGTTCTCATACTACAGGCAGGCAGTTGATTTTGCTAGCTGCAGTATCAGTATATATATATATATATATATATATATATATCCCAGCTTAGTGCAGCTACAGGCCATTAGTATGTCTGGAAGGCCAAGAAGGAGAGGCAGACAGTCACAAGCCAATAAGAGAGGGCAAGCAGGCTCTGTGTCTAGTGCTGGTCGTGGAGACGGTGCATCCTCATCAGCACATGGCCATGGGACACGCTTGGCCTTTTTTTCGGCAGCTGGCCATGTTGAGCCGCAACATGCGGAAGACTTGGTCGAGTGGATGACCAAGCCGTCCTCATCCTCCTCATCCTCTCTCACCCATGCCCAGGGTACTTTGTCTGGCAAAGCAGCGGCCTCTTCCCTTGGCTCAATGTCATCAGTGACTCCTTCGCTAGCCCCACCATGTCCTCCTGAGGAGTCCCTCGAACTGTTTGACCACAGTGTTGGGTACATGCTCCAGGAGGATGCCCAGCGTTTGGAAGGCTCTGATGATGATACTGAGCTCAATGAAGGCAGTAACACGAGCACGGACAGAGGGGGTGCCCAAGAAGGACAGCAATCTGACAGTCATGCTCCCCCTGCTGCAGCATACTGCCAGGTTTGCTCCAGTGATGAGGAGGGAGGGGATGATGAGGTCACTGACTCAACGTGGGTGCCTGATAGGAGAGAGGTGGAGGAGGAGGAGGAGGAGGAGGAGGCGGCACATCACCAACGAGGCAGGATGCCCTCCAGGGGCCAGCCTAAGGGCAGCACATTGACTGCATCACACCCCAAAGCTCCACATGTGCAGGGCGCTGCAGTCTCTGCGCGTTATTCGAAAAGTTCTTTGGTGTGGGCCTTTTTTGAGACGAGTGCATCAGATCGCACCGCTGCTATTTGCAACATATGTCTCAAGCGTATCTCGCGTGGCCAAAACATCTCCCGCTTGGGTACCACATGCTTGACCAGACATATGTTGACCTGCCATGCAGTTCGTTGGCAAGCGTATCTAAAAGACCCACACCAAAGAACAAAGAGGACCTCTGCTTGCTCCTCATCAGCTGAGATTTCCAACCCCACTAGACCTTCAGTCCTCTCTGAGACCTGCACTGAGAGGAATGAAGGTGTAGAATTAGGTGTGTCACAGCCACGTATTTGTGGGCAATCTGATTTTGGTACACCGACGTCAGATTGTACCAGGCAAATTTCCCTGCCCCAGCTGCTGCACCGCCAAAAGAAGTTTGCTCCCAGCCATCCACATGCCCAACGGTTGAATGCTAGCTTGGCAAAATTGCTAGCACTTCAACTGCTGCCTTTTCAGTTGGTAGACTCTGCCCCCTTCCGTGAGTTTGTGGAATGTGCGGTTCCTCAGTGGCAGGTACCCAAACGCCACTTTTTCTCACGGAAGGCAATTCCGGCTCTCTACCAGCATGTGGAAGGCAATGTCCATGCCTCGCTGGACAGGGCAGTCAGCGGTAAGGTGCATATTACCGCTGACTCATGGTCCAGCAGGCATGGACAGGGACGTTACCTAAGTTTCACGGCGCATTGGGTGACTCTGCTGGCAGCTGGGAAGGATGCAGGACAAGGTGCAGTAGTGTTGGAGGTTGTTCCGCCACCACGCCTCCAAAATGCTAATGATTGTGACACACCTCTCTCCTCCACCCCCTCCTCTTCTTCTTCCTCCATGGCCTCTTCCTCGGAACCAGCGGTGCTCCGTAGTCGTTCAAGGGGCTACGCAAGTACGCAGGCCAAAAGATGCCATGCGGTGCTTGAGCTGGTGTGCTTGGGGGACAGGAGCCACACTGGGGCAGAGGTTCTGTCAGCTCTGCAGGGGCAGGTTCAGAGGTGGTTGACGCCACGCCAACTTAAGGCAGGAATGGTGGTTTGCGACAATGGCACCAACCTCCTCTCTGCCCTCCGACAGGGACAAATGACCCATGTGCCCTGTTTGGCTCACGTCCTTAACTTGGTGGTGCAGCGGTTCTTGGGCAGGTACCCGGGCTTACAGGATGTCCTGAGGCAGGCCAGGAAAGTCTGTGTGCATTTCCGCCGGTCATATAATGCCAGTGCTCGGCTGACGGACCTCCAAAAGGAGTTTAACCTGCCCAAGAACCGCCTAATCTGTGACATGCCCACCAGGTGGAACTCAACGTTGGCCATGCTGCAGCGGCTGCACACGCAGCAGAGGGCCATCAATGAGTACCTGTGCGACTATGGCACCAGGACAGGGTCAGGGGAGCTTGTTTTTTTTTCCCCACGCCAGTGGGCCATGATCAGGGATGCATGCACTGTCCTGTCACCATTTGAGGAGGCCACGAGGATGGTGAGCAGTGACAGTGCATGCATCAGTGACACTGTCCCCCTTGTCCACCTGTTGGAGCACACGCTGCGTGGAATAATGGACAGGGCACTTGAGGCAGAACAGAGGCAGGAAGAGGAGGACTTCCTTAGCTCTCAAGGCCCCCTTTATCCAGACAGTGTTCCTGCGTGCCCGCCGATCACACAGGAAGAGGACGAGGAGGAAGAGGAGGAGGAGGAGGAAGATTGTGTCAGTATGGAGGTGGAGCCTGGCACTCAGCATCAGCAGCAGTCTTTAAGGGATCAGTCCCAAGAAACACATGGACTTGTACGTGGCTGGGAGGAGGTGGCTGCGGACCATGTCGTCCTTAGTGACCCAGAGGACTCCGGACCGAATGCCTCAGCAAACCTACGCTGCATGGCCTCCCTGATCCTGCAAAGCCTGCGTAAGGATCCTCGTATTCGTGGTATCAAGGAGAAGGACCAATACTGGCTGGCAACCCTCCTTGATCCACGTTACAAGGGTAAGGTTGCGGACCTTATCTTGCCATCGCAGAGGGAGCAGAGGATGAAACATCTTCGGGAGGCCTTGCAGAAAGGTCTGTGCAACGCGTTCCCAGAGACTGGGAGGTTACAAACTCCTGTTTCTGGACAACGTGTTGCTGAGGCTTCGGTCAGTCAAAGAAGGAGCAGTGGAGAAGGTGGCCATCTGACCGATGCGTTCAGACAATTTTTTGGTCCGCAGCCCCAAGGTATGATCGGTTCCAGCAACCATCGCCAGCGTCTGTTTTACATGGTGCAGGAATACCTAGGGGCAAGATCAGACTTGGACACCTTTCCCACCGAAAATCCTCTGGGTTACTGGGTCTTGAGGATGGATCACTGGCCAGAGCTTGCACAGTATGCAATTGAGCTACTGGCCTGTCCTGCATCCAGCGTTCTTTCGGAACGCACATTCAGTGCTGCTGGAGGCGTGGTAACCGATCACAGGGTGCGTCTGTCCACTGACTCGGTCGATCGACTGACCTTCATAAAAATGAATGAGTCTTGGATCACCACCAGCTACCAAGCACCTGATGCTGATGTAACCGAATAATTTTTTTTGAAATCTCAGATCCCTTCAAAGACTGCCTATGCTGATGCTGAGTGACTATCCCTGAGTAATTATCCTCTTCCTCCTCAATCATCACGCTGATAGCTTGTAAGAACATTTTTGGTTCTGGGCGCCACCACCAGTGCCTAAGGCACAATTTTTCAGCCCCTGTTTAACAGGGGCGTGTAATTACGATTTTTGATGTAATACTTTGCAGCAGGGCTCATTCCTGCATTCCAACTAGAGTGTCTGTGAGGGGTTGCAGTGTTGTGGCACCAGCACCAGTGCCTAAGGCCCAATTTTTCAGCCCTTGTTTAACAGGGGCGTGTAATTACAATTTTTGATGCAATACTTTGCAGCAGGGCTCGTTCCTGCATTCCAACTAGAGTGTCTGTGAGGGGTTGCAGTGTTGTGGCACCAGCACCAGTGCCTAAGGCCTAATTTTTCAGCTCCTGTTCAACAGGGGCATGTAATTACAATTCTTGATCTAATATTTCACAGCAGAGCCCTGTGAGGGCTTACAGTGTTGTGGCCACAGCAACACCTAAGGCCCAAATTTCTGCTGAGTATATAGGGCAGGACCCTACTTTCAAACAACTAACTTACAAACGACTCCTACTTGCAAACGGAAGGAGACAACAGGAAGTGAAATCTACCCCTAGGAAGGGAAATTCTCTCCTGTAAGAGTTAATATGGGAAAAACATTTCTCCTTTCCACTGATGCTTTCCAATCCATTGGGACAAAAAGTGAGGTGAAATCTTCTGAAAAGTAGGAAAGACAGCAAAACAAATGTCACAGGGGTGATAACCCTTCCCTATGTTTTCCAAAAAGCTTAAAAAAGATTTTTTGGCTGGAGCTAAACACGTTAAAAATGTACCCGTTCAAAATTACAAAGAGATTCTACTTAACAACAAACCTACAGCCTGTATACTGCTGTTCAGAGTATATAGGGCCTGGTGGCCCCACACCTTTCCTTATTTTAATTTGGGTGCGGGGTTCCCCTTAATATCCATACAAGACCCAAAGGGCCTGGTAATGGACTGGGGGGTACCCATGCCGTTTGTCTCACTGATTTTCATCCATATTGCCAGGACCCGACATTACATTAAACCCGCAAGCAGTTTTAAATGAGATTTTTTCCTTTAAAAATGACATTTGGTGCAGGGACTGTTCTAAACACGGGAAACACGCGTCACTTTACAGGCATACTATAGACACCCCTCAGGTACGATATTTAAAGGAATATTTCACTGTTTTTTTTTTACTTTAAGCATCATTAAAATCACTGCTCCCGAAAAAACGGCCGTTTTTATAAGTTTTTTTTGCATTGATACATGTCCCCTGGGGTAGGACCCGGGTCCCCAAACCCTTTTTAGGACAATACCATGCAAATTAGCCTTTAAAATGAGCACTTTTGATTTCGAACGTTCGAGTCCCATAGACGTCAATGGGGTTCTAACGTTCGTGCGAACTTTCGGTCCGTTCGCAGGTTCTGGTGCGAACCGAACCGGGGGGTGTTCGGCTCATCCCTACTGGAGACCAGGAAAATCTTGTGTAAGTTATTAATTGCTGTTTTAAGCTACATAGGGCTATTGACTCTCCATATCAGGGACGTACGGTGAGGTCAGTGGCTGGTGAGGCACTGGCTAGTATCAGAGCCAGACACACACAGGTTACATACACTGTGAAAGTTAGAGCGAGAACAATCATTCTAGCACTAGACCACCTCTGTAACTCTAAATATATAACCTGTAAAAAATTTTAAAGCGTCGCCTATGGAGATTTTTAAAGTGGATGTAAACCCAATGTCATCTTTTCTAAACTACTGCTATAGGGGTTATCTATAAGGATATACATGCCTCTTGCATGTATCTTTACCTGTCAAATGTCTCCCCTCTGCAGATTCTGTGGGTGGGTGGGTCTGTTGTCTGGAGCTCGGTGGGTGGAGTCGTGATGTCAGTAGACTCCCCACCCACCTCTACACTCCCCTTGTCAATATGCATTTCTCCTGTGTATTTCTTACACTGAACTTCTGCTATGATCTCTAACATCCAGTGAAAAGACAGGAAAGTAACCACATGACTTCAGCATGCCAAATCATGCTGAGGTGTGGAACATCCAATCCTGGCAGAGCTGCTGAAGAAAGGAGTGGGGGTGGGAACTAAAAAATAATGCATGTCTTAGGCTAGTGCACAAGATATGTAAATCACCTGTCACTCACAGCAAGGGGGAGGATTTGACAAAGTTTTTCTCTGTTTGTCAAGATTTACCTCACTGAACAATAAAAGAAGATTGCTCAGAGCTGGATTAACTCTTTGTGGCAAGACTGGGCTCAAATGATAGGAAATCTTATACTCTACATTATGACATGAAAAAAAAAAAATTCAGGTTTACATCCACTTTAAGTACTGAAGTTTGGCACCATTCCACAAGTGTGCGCAATTTTAAAGCGTGACATGTTAGGTATCTATTTACTCGGGGTGACATCATCTTTCATAGTATACAAAAAAAAATGGGCTAACTTTAGTGTTTTTTTTTATTCATGAAACAGTTTCTTTACAAAAAAAAAAAATTGTTTGAAAAATTGCTGTGCAAATACCCTGTAACATAAAAAGTTGCAATGACCACCATTTTATTCCCTAGGGTGTCTGCTAAAACAATATATATAATGTTTGGGGGTTCTGAGTAATTTTATTTAGCATGATTTTTACATGTAGGAAAGAAGTGTCAGAATTGGCCTGGGTGGCAAGGGGTTAATTACCATAAATAAGTAAAATACAAATTATTATTATATATTATATTTAAGGTAATTTACTAAATTTTCAAAAACTGTACTCAAGCAGGTGGCTTAACGGACAAATTACTGAAGTTTGAAGTTATAACTTCAAACCAGTTATTTTACAGTAAATAGATAAAGAGTAAATTATCGTATAACATTTAGCATAATAATATATTATTATTATTATTATAATTATATAGGATTTATTTAGCGCCAACAGTTTATGCAGCGCTTTACAACATTAGGGCAATGATATATGATATATGATTTAGCTTGTATAGTATCTATTTAGCGGCAGCAGATTCTCCTTCTCCCTCTTAACTGTGTGAGAAAAACGTGGGATTGTGGGTAAATCGTACACACATAAACCTGTGTTTTTTTCCTTCTAGTTAAGAGGGCTGGGCTGGAAGGGAGTATTTGTCTTTTAGACACATGCCCCCTTCTATGACACTGCAGTGAGAGGCCAGCCTCCACTGCAGCATTTTTATTGGACAGCTTGGGCCAATGGTACTTCCCCAGATAGCAAAGATAACTGCCACCCATTTGTGGCAGTATTGAATTATAAGTCTTGTGAACTTGCTGCACATCTTCCCTGGCAAGTTGTACACTTGCAGTGCACTTGAAGCACAAGTTCTAGTTGACACTTTTCCAATTTGTAGCAAATTTGTGTGGCAAGTCTCTAACAAGAGCAAAGTTGCAGTGGTATGTCTACAGCAAGAGCCCCACAAGTTTACAGCACGAGCCCCGCAAGTCTACAGCACGAGCCCCACAAGTCTATAACCTGAGTTATGCAAGTCTCAATTTTTGGCAAGAAAAAAAGAAGCAAGCAGCGCAAATCTATAATCCCACAATCTGGTGACAGTGAACTCATTGCTATTAACTTAAAAGGGTTGTAAAGTTATTTATTTTTTTTTTTTTAAATAACAAACATGTCATACTTACCTTCACTGTGCAGCTCGTTCTGCACAGAGTGGCCCCGAACCTGGTCTTCTGGGGTCCCTCGGCGGCTGTTTCAGCTCCTCCCCGCAAGCATTTACCACCTTCATGCGAGCTCCCTCGCACGGTGGTGAGTGCTTGCGGGCGCGCTCCCGTGATACAGCCGGCGGCTATAGCCGCTCGCTGTATCACTCGGCCCCGCCCCCCGGCGCGCCGCATCATCGGATGTGATTGACAGCAGCGCGAGCCAATGGCTGCGCTGCTTTCAATCCATCCACTGCAGCCAATCAGCGACCAGGCTGAGCTGCAATGAAGCTGACGAGGACGAGGAGCGAAGATTCGAGGCGTCAGGTAAGTAAAACGGAGGGCCTGGGGGCGGCGGTACTGTCAAAAGTTTTTTCACCTTAATGCATAGAATGCATTAAGGTGAAAAAATTTTTACCTTTACAACCCCTTTAATCCCTTACTGTACACATGTGAAATACATTCAATCCAACAATCATAATGATAAACTATGTGTCATTGCATAAAATATTTCATCTATTATACAAAAATGATTTGTTTCTATGAAACAATTAAAGTGCAAATGCTGTTAAAAAAAGTGCAAAAGAAAAAACGGTGTGCTGACACTGAACAAAAAGTGCTTAGTGCAAGAAAATATTATTCATTGGTAAAGTACATGCATCCAAAATTCATATGTGTTCAAAATATTTGCAGTCCATTTTGCAATCGCAGGGAAAATCCAAGATTATCACTTTCTTGGATTTTTGATGCATGCGCTTTACTAATGAATAATATTTTCTTGCACTAAGCACTTTTTGTTCACCGTGTCAGCACACAGTTTTTTCTTTTGCACTTTTTTAACAGCATTTGCACTTGGTTTGTTTCATAGAAACAAATAATTTTTGTATGATAGATTAATTATTTTATGCAATGACACAAAATTTATCATTATACATGATTGTTGTATTGAATGTATTTCACATGTGTACAGTAAGGGATTAGGTAAATAGCAGTGGGTTCACAATCACCAGATTGTGGGATTATAGATTTGCGCTGCTTGCTTCTTTTTTCTTGCCAATTAACTGGTGATCATAGGCATGCACAGGGGGTGTGCCAGGTGTGCCTGTGCACACCCTAATCACCCCAAGTCCATTAGCATTATTGCTCTGTGTGCAGGCAGGGAGATGGGAAATATCTCCCTCTGACCAGTTTTGCCATTCATGAAGTGCTACCGTACTTCTTTCACTGTACCGGCTCTACCATAAGAGTGTGTGTGTCCGTGTGTATATATATATATATATATATATACATACATACAGACACACACACACACAGTTGTGCTCATAAATGTACATACCCTGGCAGAATTTATGATTTCTTGGCCATTTTTTAGAGAATATGAATGATAACACAAAAAATTTCTTTCACTTATGGTCAGTGTTCGGCTGAAGCCATTTATTATCAATAAACAGTGTTTACTCTTTTTAAATCATAATGACAACAGAAACTACCTAAATGACCCTGATCAAAAGTTTACATACCCTGGTGATTTTGGCCTGATAACATGCACACAAGTTGACACAAAGGGGTTTGAATGGTTATTAAAGGTAACCAGTCTCACCTGTGATCTGTTTGCTTGTAATTAGTGTGTGTGTGTATAAAAGGTCAATGAGTTTCTGGACTCCTGACAGACCATTGAATCTTTCATCCAGTGCCGCACTGACATTTCTGGATTCTGAGTCATGGGGAAAGCAAAAGAATTGTCAAAGGATCTGCAGGAAAAGGTAATTGAATTGTATAAAACAGGAAAGGGATATAAAAAGATATCCAAGGACTTGAGAATGCCAATCAGCGGTGTACAAACTCTAATCAAGAAGTTGAAAATGAGGGGTTCTGCTGAAAGCAAACCACGGTCAAGTAGACCAACTAAAATTTCAGCCACAACTGCCAAGAAAATTGTTCGGGATGCAAAGAAAAACCCACAATACAGGAAATACAGGACTCTCTGAAAACATGTGGTGTGGCTCTTTCAAGATGCACAATAAGGAGGCACTTGAAGAAAGATAGGCTGCATGGTCGAGTCGCCAGAACAAAGCCATTACTACGCAAATGCCACAAAGTATCCTGCTTACAATATGCCAAACAGCACAAAGACAAGCCTCAAACCTTCTGGCACAAAGTCATTTGGAGTGATAAGACCAAAATTGAGCTTTTTGGCCACAACCATAAACGCTACATTTGGAGAGGAGTCAACAAGACCTATGATAAAAGGTACACCATTCCTACTGTGAAACAAGGAGGTGGATCGCTGATGTTTTGGGGATGTGTGAGCTACAAAGGCACAGGAAATTTGGTCAAAATTGATGGCAAGATGAATGCAGTATGTTATCAAAAAATACCGGAGGAACATTTGCCAAGAAGCTGCACATGGGACGTACATGGACATTCCAACTTGACAATGATCCAAAACACAAGGCCAAGTCGGCCTGTCATTGGCTACAGCAGAATAAATTATTTAAAAACAGTAAACACAGTTGATTGATAATAAATGGCTTCAGCCAAACACTAACCATGAGTGAAAGAAAAATTTTTGTGTTATTCATATTTGCTGAAAAATGGCCAAGAAATCATAAATTCTGCCAGGGTATGTAAACTTATGAGCACAACTGTATCACACACACATATACACACACACGCGCATGATCTAATGCAATAGGCTACACACACCTATGCTGGTGATTCACCGGTACTTAGGTGGCAGCAATCTTATTTAATCCCTCAATTTTTCAATAATATCTTTGGCACTAGTTTTTCTTGTTGTTTGTCCAAGTGTCTGTTTTTATCGGGTATATTCACTAATAAGTGAAGAGAGGGGAATTGTCAGAGAAAAAAATTGCAAAATCTAAGCCATCTAAGTGGCTGAAGTAGAAAAAAAAGGGCTCTCATTGAAATATTTTTAGTTCAGCTTTTTTGGCCTATATGTTACCATTTCCCTTTACCTCAGTTCACTGAATAGTGCATTTAGACAAAACTGATCTTTATAAAAACTATTTATTAAAATATTTGAATAAAATCAATACATAACACTGGATTACATCTTAGTTTTTTTTTTTATTAGGTTGTACATTTAACACAACATAAAAAATAACATTCATAATATGAAAAAGACCATTCGCAAAAACAATAAAAATGATAAAAAAAAACCCCCACAAAACAAAAATTGCAGTAATATGCGATACTATGTGAAACAGTGATAAAGTACACTAATTCAAGAAGCTAAACAGCAAAAAGACAAATTTGCATAAATGATTATTCCTAATTTAAAAAAACAAAAAAATACAATATGCGATAATATGTGAAACAGTGATAAAAGTGCTTGAATCAAAAACCGGAATTCATCTGATTTTACATAAAGAAACAATAAAATAAGTCCCAACTAGAAAAGTGCATGTGCATCAAAAAGTAATAAGATGTGAAGATCACATGCTCAAAAAACAGTTTTTGAAAGTTGTGAACACAATTGTTCCAGCCATCCAGGCATCCACCAGTAGTGCGCCCTAGCAGCTCACCTTAAACAAAGACCACAACAGGTCTAGTGGTGCTTTGGTATACAAATCGTTAATGGCAGTTCACGTGCCACTCTCCTCTCCTCGCCTGCATTAAAAAACCACAGCTGTTCTGACAAGGCTTTAATATATGGATCCTTTATGGAAAATCACATTCCACTCCACTCTCCTCACCTAAAAGCACCACTAGACCTGTTGTGGTCTTTGCTTAAGGTGAGCTGCTAGCATATAAACAAGGAAAAATAAAACACTCCAAATTGTGCTCCACCAATGGGATATTAGGGTTGGTCACTCCTTGATTTCTACCTCTCTGAACTCCACATCAGATTTCATGGATACCACTCACCTCTCTGCACACCACGCACCAGCACCAATTAACCACTTCAAAACCGACGTATAGTAATATAACGGCCACAGATGGGATCTCAAATCCTGGGTGGCCATCATATGACGTCCTGGGCCACGTTGCTCGGGACCCGGGGCGCGTGCCCGGCGACCGCGATGTCCGCCGGGCACCCACGATTGCCCGTTAACCGAGCAGGAACGTGGATCTGTGTGTGTAAACACACAGATCCATGTCCTGTCAGTTGAGAGAAAACCGATCTGCGTTCCCAGTACAGAGGAACACTGATCGGTCTCCTCCCCTTGTGAGTCGCCCCCTACCCCCCCCTACAGTTAGAATCACTCCCCTAGGAAACACATTTAACCCCTCGTGTCCCCCTAGTGGTTAACCCCTTCCCTGCCTGTCACATTTATACAGTAATCAATGCAATTTTATAGTATTGATCGCTGTATAAATGTGAATGGTCCCAAAAATGTGTCAAAAGTGTCCAATGTGTCCACCATAATGTCGCAGTCATGAAAAAAAAAATTCGCAGATCGCCTCTATTACTAGTAAAATAAATAAATAAATAAAATTTTTTTAAAAATGCCATAAATCTATCCCATATTTTGTAGACGCTATAACTTTTGCGCAAACCAATCAATATACGCTTATTGCGATTTTTTTTTTAACAAAAATATGTAGAAGAATACGTATCGGCTGAAACTGAGGAAAAAATTTGTTTTTTTAAAAAAAAATTGGGATATTTATTATAGCAAAAAGTAAAAAATATTGTGTTTTTTTCAAAATTGTCGCTCTTCTTTTGTTTATAGCGCACAAAATAAAAACTGCAGAGGTGATCAAATACCACCAAAAGAAAGCTCTATTTGTGGGGAAAAAAGGACGTCAATTTTGTTTGGGTACAACGTCGCACGACCACGCAATTGTCGTTTAAAGTGCGACAGCGCTGCAAACTAAAAATTGGTCTGGGAGGGAAGGGGGTGAAAATGCATTGTATTGAACCGGTTAAAGAAAAACCTTACACATAGCAGGGAGCAATGATGAAAATTTAGCTACAGGGACCCCCCTGTGGTGGGATAACTACTACACAACATTACTGAACCAGAACTTGCAGCAGACTTGCAGAATGTTTGCAAAGTAAGTTGATCTGGAGTCATGCAATGCAGAGTTGCTGCAATTGTGCAACAAACTTGTGAAGCTTGGCAAGTCTAGCAAGAGTTTAGCAAGTCATTTTCAAACTTGCAGCGCAATTACTTGCTATCTGGGTTACCATTTGTCAAAGACTCCAAGCTGTCCATTGAGCTCAGTGCCTCTGACAAGAAGTGAGAGGCACTGTGAGCTCATCATCACAGTCTGCTGCAAACAGTGTGCCAGCTTGTATTTTAACTGACTTCTCTGTATTTAGCTTCTGACAGGCTGCGCAAGGAGCCCCGTATCTCCGGAAACATAGATGACAGGAGCTCCAATTTTGACCAGTAGACTTCAGCTAACTACCCAATAAATTTGGGGTCTCTGTGACCCCTGGTCGAAGAGCTATGACCCTTAAATTCGATCATTTTTTATTTTTTTTATATTTTATTTATTTATTTTTTATGCTCATGGCTCTGCCTCCCCTGCCTCCCCTGACTGAACGTCCCTGCTCTATATGACACCACAGCTTGGCCAGCTTTGTCATGTCAATACAGTAACATTCTTCTCCAAGCATTAGGTATATCCTTCGACTCCTAGCACTAAATGTAGTGGTGGGGGAGTGAAGATAAGTAATTGCGAGCATATGGAAGATATGAGATATGAGAAATGGAAGATGGAAAAAACCTGTTGCTTCACCCTAATTTGGCAAGGCAACTATTCATTTGAAGGTAGAGAAAGCTATGTGAGCAAGCCTTATTAAAAAAAATATGGCACATCTTGGCACAATTCTCAAATGTTCCTTTTACCTTAAGTTCCTGTACACCAGTAGATATAATACTGTTCTTTTATTCTGCCAATAACAAAAGGTGGGGTATATTTATATTGTATTAAACATGTTCCTTCAACTTTATTTGACCTTCTCCCTTCTAATGCCAAATATGTTATCTTTATAATAATCAGCACTTAGCTGCAGGGTTACCCACAACTGCTACAGCCTATGCAAATGCTCAGAAGGGGGAGCAGCACATGTGTAACCATCCATAAGGTATAATAACAATCAATTGGTACATGCTCTAAGTTATACTCGATGGCAGAACCCATTGTAACGCCCCTCATCTTAGTAACAGTCACAGATGATTGTTCCACAGCATAACCTCCTACAGCTGCAACGGTAACATGCACAGATGATGATATAAAATGTAATGTGAATTATAGACTTTTTATTGTTTTTTTGTTTGTTTCTTATATACATGTGAAAAAGAAAAAGATAAGCTAAAAATTGACATTCTTTTTAATAAGTGTCAGGGTAGGACAGGATTAAGGGCATTTGCCCCAAGGCCAGTTCTAATGCTGGTCTAGTAAACCTTTGTAGTGATGCCTGATCATTTACACATCGGGCTGGGCCTTATGTAGCTGCCTGCTCCTGGTTCACACTTGCAATCACAACATGGGAACAACTATAGGAATACCTTGTTTACCAGTCAATGTGAACCACAACAGATTTTGCATGCCACACTTTTTTTAGCCTACAGAAATCTTTCCATATCATGAAAGGGCTACTTCGATGTATTACCCCGAGGCAAAATGTTCCCAGGCCTCCCCTGATATATGCCAAGGATTACTGTTGTTGGGACATGATGTCCTCCTCAGCAGTTGTGGCACAACATATATTTGGCGCATTTTTACTTGTCCCTGATCTTGTGAGATTCTCGTACCAGGTGAATCGGGTGCACCTGGCTTTGGTAGAATCTTGTTTGGAAGTCTCAGCATTGTTAATGAAACAAAAAGCATACAGGGGGAAGTTACACAGCACATACTATAAGAAGTACTCTGCCAATAAACCTGTATTACAAAAAACACACATTTGTAGTTGCATATTTGCTGGATAACATTACTAGCTTCCCAATGGGTTTCACTTCTTACCCGAATTATATGTTAATGGTTATTGCCATGTTTTAGCAGTCAACATTTTTACCTTGAACTGACAAATACTAGATTATACTTTACTGTCAAATATCCATTTATCCTTCATTCTATAGGTCAAGTGTGACAGCAGTATTCATATTATTATGAGAATGTACTTGGCAAAGAAATTGAATGACAGATTGCAGAGCCATAACATACCAGTGTATAAAGAATGGAGATCTTTATTATTCTTGGTGAATGTTGTTATCAATATGCTTCCCTAATCCACTGCCTGTAAACAGGATTATACAAAATGTTCCTCATAGATTCTCCCTGTATTCATAATGCAGAAAATATGTATGATATCTCTGTAGTATAAATGCAAAAAGGACCTCTTAGGATTCATAAAGTGTGGAGTAAAAGCTTGCGATAACCTCGATGGAGAGAAGCAAAGAATACTTTTTCAGAAATGATTCTCATCTATTAACCTGTGCTGTTGCTGTCTTTTGTTCAGCAGAACACTATTAATAGATGCAATAAAACACAGCCTTGAGTAATGAGTGGCACACTGTACAATCCGGAAACATGAATCAATGAGATATGCATGTATTTATGTCTTAATTCAAAATGAATGCCATAATTGAGCATGATGCTTATGTAAAAATAAAATTTTTTTAGCTCTCAGGCAGGCGTAGCTAAACTTTAGGAAGGGCATCCAGGAACTATAAGTTCAGGTACGTCTGTGAAGTCACAGATTCCACCCAGAATTGAAAATCCATCCACCCTTATATTTTCAGTCAGTCTAGACTTTCATTTGCTTGACCATGTTGATGTCAGCTATTTTAAGAGTATGGTAAAGTGGGAAGATATAATGCACAAGCATTTTCATAGTCTGGCCCACAGTCCATTCACCCATCCCCTCACCCCCACCACCATCCCCCAGTTGAGCATACCAGTGAAGTCTCCCAGGATATCTATACAAGTCAAGTTAAACCACCTCATCTCTGTCACACAGCGCATCTTGCTGTATCTTGGAGATTAAGCCCAGTAAGCCTACTGAGAGTTCTCATTCCTCCTTATTTCCATAGGACCTAGTGTCATTATCCAGAAATTATAGCTATAGGTTGATCAGTAAACAGTGAGCATAGCCCTAAAACTCAAATATCTCTTCCCCATCAAAGGCTACATCCATAAAACTGAAGTTGCTCACCCAGTCTGCTTAAAGATCTCATGCTTCCTGTTTCCAACACTTTTAAACAAGAACTAAAGACATCTAATGTTCTGTTTAGCCTATATAATCAAATGGAACAAAGGTGTGCCTATTCCTTAGTTAAAATGAAATTCATTCAATAGCACAGGTTTAAAGTGTTACTCCAGTTATTTTTTTTAACCTCCCTGAATTGACATAAAAATGGGCTCAAGCTTTATTTACCCTCTCCATGTTCCAGTGCTGTCCCTCCTGTATCCAGCACTGCTGGTCAACTTTAGGCAGTACAACATGCAAGTAATTCTGCCCATTTCTTGTGAGCCTGGCCAGTCATTGACACACTCCCAGGGAGGCCTATCGTCATTTTGTTGATGTGTTCCCACTCATCCCCTTTTCTTGCTGCCTTATCCATAAAAATATCAGGATAGTGGAAGACTTCTGTAAAGACCATGACAGGTATCAAGATGTGGGAACTGGGTTCAGGGACATTTAGAAATAGAAGAAACTGTTAAGTACTTTTACTCTCATGCATTTTTTAGTACCTTATATGAGGCCCCTGAGGCAGTTTAAAGTACATCTCCTTGCAAGCAGCTACATTTAGGTCCATATATATTTGGACACAGGCAAACTTTTCATACTTTTGGCTCTGTATGACACTAGAATAAAATTTAAAAGAAAACAATCCAAATGAATTTGAAGTCCAGACTTTCAGGTTTCATTCAAGGGGTTGAATATAAATATAAAGTACAAATTTTAGGAACTGCAACCATTTTTATACACAGTCCCCCCATTTTCAGGGGCTCAAATGTAATTGGACAAATAAATATACCGTATATACTTGAGTATAAGCTGAGTTTTTCAGCACATTTTTTGTGCTGAAAAAGCCCCCCTCAGCTTATACTCGAGTCTCTTCAATCAGCCCCTTTGTCATGCAGTGAGACGGCGTCCAGTGTAACCGCGCCCCGCCTCCTTCTCGTCCTCGTCCGTGATAGGCGGAACACTGAAGACTGACTCACTGCTGGGAAACTGAGTGTTCTGTCTATCACGGACGAGGAGGAGGTGGGGCGGGGTTACAAATGGCTGCTGACTGCATGACACGGAGATCAGGTATGCAGATCGTCACAGTGAGGCTTGCAATGGGCACAGTGAGGCTTGCAATGGGCTCAGTGAGGCTTGTAATGGACACAGTGAGGCTTGCTATGATCATAGTGAGGCTTGCAATGGGCACAGGGAGACTTGCAATGGGCACAGTGAGGCATGCAATGGGCACAGTGAGGCTGCAAATGGGCACAGTGAGGCTGCAAATGGGCACAGTGAGGCTGCAAATGGGTATTGTTGACCCTCTTTTCCACTTACGGTAGCTGCTTTCCTACCCTAGGCTTATACTCGAGTTTATAAGTTTTCCAAGTTTTTTGTGGTAAAATTAGGTGCCTCGGCTTATATTCGGGTCGGCTTATACTCGAGTATATACGGTAATCATAAATATAATGTTCATTTTTAATAATTTGTTGAGAATCCTTTATTGACACTGACTGCCTGAAGTCTGGACCCATGGACATTACCAAAGACTGGGTTTCCTCCTTTCTGAGGCTTTGCCAGGCTCTAACTGCAGTTGTCTTCTGTTGTTCTTTGTCTTTCTGCTTTTAGTTTTGCCTTCAGCAAGTGAAACGCATGCTCAATTGGGTTGAGATCAGGTGATTGACTTAGGCATTGCAGAATATTCCACTTCTTTTCCTTCAAAAGGGTTGCTTTTGCCCTGTATTTTGGATCATTGTCCATCTGTACTGTAAAGCGCCGTCCAATCAACTTTGCTGCATTTGGCTGAATCTGGGCTGACAGCATATCTCTAAACACTGCAGAATTCATCCGGTTGCTTCTGTCTTCTGTCACATCATTAATAAACACCAATGACCAGTGCCACTGGAACCCATTCATGCCCATATCAACACACTGCCTCCACCATGTTTTACAGATGGCGTTGTGTGCTTTGGATCATGAGCTGTTACAAGCCCGTTCCACACTTTCTTCCCTTCATTCTGGTACAGATTAATCTTAATTTCATCTGTTCAAATAATGCTTTTCCAGAACTGGTCTGGCTTTTTTAGATGTTTTTTGGTAAAGTCTAATCTGGCTTTTCTATTCCTCAGGCTTATGAATGGTTTGCACCTTGTGGTAAACCCTCTGTATTTGCTCTTGTGAAGTCTTCTCTTGATTGTTGACCTTGACAATGATACGCCCACCTCCTGGAGAGTGCCCTTCACTTGTCTGGATGTTGTGAATTGTTTTTTTACTTTACCAAAGAGAGGATCCTGTGATCATCCACCACTGTTGTTTTCTGTGGACATCCAGGCCTTTTTATGTTGCTGAGCTCACCAGTGCGTTCTTCTTTCCTCAGAATGTACCAAACTGTTGACCCATCTCTCTAATGGATTTATTTCATTTTTGAAGCCTTACAATGGCCTGTTTCACTTGCATGGACAGTTCCTTTGAACAGGTTTGTAGGTTCACAGCAATAGATTTCCAATGCAAATACCACACCAATGCCCTGTACAAACGATCGAACATTCCTACAACAAAATCCATGGATTTCTTCAGACGGATGTTGGCTCAAACTTGTCTTGCATACACACGCTCACACAAATCTTGTCGGAAATTCCGAACGTCAAGAACACGGTGACGTACAACACGTACGCTGAGCCGAGAAAAATGAAGTTCAATAGCCAGTGCGGCTCTTCTGCTTGATTCCGAGCATGCGTAGAACCTTGTGCGTCGGAATTGTGTACACACGATCGGAATTTACGGCGGATTTTGTTGTCGGAAAATTTGAAAACCAGCTCTCAAATTTTGTGTGACGGAAATTCCGATGGAAAATGTCCAATGGAGCCTACACAAAAAGCTCCCATGGAACATTTTCTGTCTGAAAATCCAACCGTGTGTATGGGGCATAATGCCCCATACATACGATCTGACTTTCTGACACCAAAACCGTGGATTTTATTTGAAGGGTGTTGGCTCCAACTTGTCTTGCATACACAAGGTCACACAAATGTTGGCCAACAATTACAAACATTGTGACGTACAAGACGTACAAGACGTATGACGGCCGATAAAAAGGAAGTTCAATAGCCAGTGCGCCACCCTTTGGGCTCCTTCTGCTAATCTCATGTTTATATCGTGTTAGTAGAAGTTTGGTGAGAGACAATTCGTGCTTTTCAACCCGTTTCTGCTTTTTAGGTTGTGCTTGTCGGTTCGTATCTCTTCTTCAGTGCATGCTTGTCAGTTCATTTCAGTCTTTCAGTGCTTTCTATTTATAGTTTGCTTATGATTTTCAGTGCATGCCTGTCCGGTCGTTTCTGATTTTCAGTGCATTCTGTCAGTTTGTTCTGAGCAGCCGTTCGTTTATTAGGAATGTTGTAGTTACGCACTCATCGTAGAGTTCGTACTGTTGTTGGGCTTGGTGTTGGAGTTATTGCTTTGACCCAAGTCCAATCCATGAACAGAGGGAGGAGGAGTTCTTGTACCAAGAATTGGTTGCTTAATCATGACCAATTCTGTCATATGCCTTTGTTGCGGGAGCTCTAGGAGAATAATCCTGATGATTTTAGGAATTATCTCCGGATGACGGACCCTGTCTTTCACTGTCTCTTGGCTTTGCTGACCCCTTATATTAGGAAGCAGGACACCTGCATGCGGGAAGCCATCACTCCCTAGCAAAGGCTCGTCGCCACCTTGCGGTACTTGGCAATGGGTTGAAGTCTCCAGGACCTGAAGTTCACGACTGGGATCTCCCCCCAGGCTCTGGGAATCATCATTCCAGAGACCTGTTCTACCATAATTCAGGTCCTGCAGAAGGACTATATTAAGGTAAGTTTTATCCTTTAACATCACATTCTATGTATTTAATGTTTGCTAATGTATTGTATTTATTTCATCATTCCATAATTACCATGATTGTAATATGCTGTGAATGTCCTCTTTGTCCACATGCATGCTGTAAGCTTTTACTGCTCTTTTTTGTCCTTCATGCATATTTGCCTTCACTAACCTCCCCAGCATGCTATCCTGGGCCCATTCACACCTAGCCTAGTCACTTAACAATGAATTTTGTCAGCTCCATTGTAGTGCTTACCCTAAACACCCCCTAAAATGTGTCCAAATGTTATTGTTGTCCTTAAATTCAGGCAGAGTGCCAGAGGCTTTTTTTGGGGGCCAAAATTCATTTGGAACCCTCCCTCCCCCAACCACTAAGTCAACCGATACCAATACTCTATCTGCTGACTTTGCCAAACCCATACACATATACCTACCTCTTTTGTGGTCATATTTATGGGTGAATTCACCAAAGCATGTAGTGCAAGTGCCTGCCTGAATACTTTCAAATGGTACTGTTTTGTTCTCCTATTATCATGATAGGTAATTGCAGAACGTAAAAATGGGCTTCAATTTGGACAGTGTGTATTCATATTTTTGGATTATGATGCTTTTTACCTGTCCAGTGGGCTGCCAATAGTGTAAGTAAGGAGGGGCTGACCAAAGTAACACACATTATTTATGCACTGAGCTCTCAATGAAGTGGAGAGGGTTACCTGTCCAAAACATCTCTCCCCCCCCGCAACCATAAAATTGTTACAATGGGCCATCAGAGGGGGTGAGGAATTTGATAAGTGGACCTTATACTTTTGTCTTTAAATACTAATTTCAATAAATGTTATACTTCTGTTGGCTAAGAATGTTTGTGTCTAATCTGCTTGCAATGTTATGTGCAAAAGTACAATTTTTTTTTCTTGTTTAACTCCATAGTTTCCCTCAAACCCACAGGAATGGCAGACTGTGGCCTCCCAATTCCACCACCAGTCTTTCCCAATTAGGGTGGTGCAATCAATGGGAAGCATGTCCGGATCGTCCCACCACCCATCTCGGGGTCATACTACTTCAACTATAAGGGGTTCAGTAGTATTGTGTTGTTGGCGGTGGTGACGAAAAATTATGAATCCCTATATCTGGAGGTAAGGAAGTATGGCCGTATGTCTGATGGAGGAATGATCGCCCAGACCAAATTTTACAGCCATCTCCAAAATGGCACCTTGGGGTTGCCACCTCCGGAGGATAACGTTGCGGGCCTCAAGTTTGTTTTTGTGGCGGATGAGGCCTTTACGCTGGGGGAACATCTGATGAGGCCGTTCCCCATGAGGACCTTGACCCCAGAACAGAGGATTTTTAATTACCGGCTGGCCTGTGCCAGAAGAGTGGTCGAGAATGCCTTTGGCATAATGGCCAGCCAGTTCTGGCTTTTCCTTACAGCCATCAACATGGCCGAATACAAACTCAATTACATTGTCTTGAGCTGCTGCATTCTTCACAATTACCTTCAGAAGAATGCAGCCAACTATCTGGCCTCAGTTGTGACTGAGGCTGACTTTTCACCTGACCAAACAATGACAGCGATTGAAAGTGGCCGTCCTGGCTTACCCCCCCAAAGCGCCCGCAAAGTATGGCAAAACTATGTTGAGTACTTCGTGGGTAGGGGGGCAATTGATTTACAAGAAAATCTTGAATCTATGTAGTCATTTTTTTTGAAAAACTAAACTCATATTTCATTTGAAATACTGTTTTTGTTTCTTATCTGTCTCTTAGGTTCTCAAATGGCCTTTTATTTTTGGCCATTTTCTTCAATAGTGCAAACGTAACTTATTTGATACATGAGGTGACAATCTCGTCTTCAGTTAACTATTATGTTGTGCTGTGGGTCTGCTACACACACATGTTATCGTTGTTAATGTATGTAATGCATTAATGATAAAAATAATCATCCTTTTCAACTCCATGAATTAATTGCTTGTAGTCCCTAAAATGGCCTGATTTTGGCAGATTTTACAGCACAGTGGGGGTTATTTACTAAAGGCAAATCCACTTTACACTACAAGTGCACTGCAAGTGCACTTGTAGTGCAAAGTGGATTTGCCTTTAGTAAATAACCCCCATTGCCACTATAACTACACCAACTTAAAAAATAAACTGGTATTGAGCATTGAAAGAAGAAGCCACACATTGTTGAGTATTAAACATTTTACTACAAGCACATTCACATGTGCGTTATAAACGGTTTTGGAACAAACCAACATCTTGGTGTATAACATGTATGTTTGACATAAATTTGCCTTTTTTTGGGGCTAAACAGGCATGTTTAAAAACATAACATACACATCTCGAACTCAGGAACTTACAAAGTTCAACTTTGCTAAAGTGAAGGCCATATGAGACATTAGTATGTTGTCAAAACTGTGTTGATTTTGCCTTCATCAGATGGGGTGAACTCACCCCTGTAAAAGCCAAATTTTAGAGATGCACACAAATTGGGACTCAAAATTTGGATTTCACTCATGATCCCATGCTTAAAATGTATGTATTTTCCCTACATCTATTTCGCTAAAGCCACAAAACACACAGTGTGTCAACATGTGCTATCTGCCATCATGGGATATCAATGTACGCGTTTTGTGTTTGCAACTCCTTCCTCCAAACTAAAGTAGGTGAGAGGAAGGGGTTGCACCCCTGAAACACGTCCATTGATCCCCCATGATGGGAGCTAGCACATGTTGACACACTGGGCCTTATTTCAGAAAGGGCAAATCACTTTGCCCTACAAGTGCACTTTCAAGTGCACTTGTAGGGCAAAGTGGTTTTGCTTTTTTTAAATAAGCCACCGATTGTCAACATGTGCTGGATCCCATCATGGGGGATCAATGGACGTGTTTCGGGGGTGCAACCCTTTCCTCTCACCTACTTTAGTTTGGAGGAAGGGGTTTCACCCACAAAACGTGATATCTCATGATGGCAGATAGCACATGTTGACACACTGTGTGCATATTCAAATTTTGGCTTTGTAATTCATTTAAAACTGTAAAAACACATTCAACAATAACAACAACTTAAAAAGTTTTTGGTTTAGATTTTGCCTAAAATATCAATGATGTTGCTCAGTCTTTTTTGAACATCATGGATATTTTGCTTCATCTTTTCCAAATCACGATTGCACACCATTATCTCACTGATGAGTACTTGTGCACTTGCACTGCTGAAGTGAGTTTCTTCTTCCACAACATCCACATCACCTGAAAATAAAAATACACACCATGTATTATGAATATGCAGGCATCCATCTATTACCTAAAGCTGTGGTCTCAGACACTGACCTGTTGTCGACACCATTTCGACCACTTCACCCAGCACTTTATGAAACTCTGCATCCACATCCGCATTTTGTGTGATGAGTTCCCTTTGTTCATTAGGTGTGGGTATACTGGTGTCCTCACTAGGGATGAGCCGAACACCCCCCTGTTCGGTTCGCACCAGAACATGCGAACAGGCAAAAAATTTGTTCGAACACGTGAACACTGTTAAAGTCTATGGGACACGAACATAAATAATCAAAAGTGCTAATTTTAAAGGCTTATATGCAAGTTATTGTCATAAAAAGTGTTTGGGGACCTGGGTCCTGCCCCAGGGGACATGGATCAATGCAAAAAAAAGTTTTAAAAACGGCCGTTTTTTTGGGAGCAGTGATTTTAATAATGCTTAAAGTGAAACAATAAAAGTGTAATATTCCTTTAAATTTTGTACCTGGGGGGTGTCTATAGTATGCCTGTAAAGGGGCGCATGTTTCCCGTGTTTAGAAAAGTCTGACAGCAAAATGACATTTCAAAGGAAAAAAAGTCATTTAAAACTACTCGTGGCTATTAATGAATTGCCGGTCCGACAATACACATAAAAGTTAATTGATAAAAATGGCATGGGAATTCCCCACAGGGGAACCCCGAACCTTTTTTTAAAAAAAAATGACGTGGAGGGTCCCCCTAAATTCCATACCAGGCCCTTCAGGTCTGGTATGGATATTAAGGGGAACCCCGGCCAAATTTTTTTTTTAAAAATGGCGTGGGGTCTCCCTCAAAATCTATACCAGACCCTTCAGATCTGGTATGGATTTTAAGGGGAACCCTGCGCCAAAATTTTTTAAAAAATGGCGTGGGGTTCCCCCCAAAAATCCATACCAGACCCTTTGTACCCCCTTACCATTTCACACAGGGGGGAGAGCCGGAATCTGGGGGTCCCTTTGTTAAAGGGGGCTTCCAGATTCCGATAAGCCCCCCACCCGCAGACCCCCACAACCACCGGGCAAGGGTTGTGGGGATGAGGCCCTTGTTCCCATCAAACATGGGGACAAGGTGTTTTGGGGGGCTACCCCAAAGCACCCTCCCAATGTTGAGGGCATGTGGCCTGGTACGGTTCAGGCGGGGGGGCGCTCTCTCGTCCCCCCCTCTTTTCCTGCGACCTGCCAGGTTGCGTGCTCAGATAAGGGTCTGGTATGGATTTTTGGGGGGACCCCACGCCATTTTTTTTTTTATTTTGGCCGGGGTTCCCCTTAATATCCATACCAGACCTGAAGGGCCTGGTATGGCATTTAGGGGGACCCCCCACATCATTTTTTAAAAAAAAATTTGGTTCGGGTTTCCCCTGTGGGGAATTCCCATGTCGTTTTTATTAATGAACTTTTATGTGTATTGTCGGACCGGCAATTCATTAACAGCCGCGAGTAGTTTTAAATGACTTTTTTTCCTTTGAAATGTCATTTTGCTGTCAGCCTGTTCTAAACACGGGAAACATGCTCCCCTTTACAGGCATACTATAGACACCCCCCAGGTACGAAATTTAAAGGAATATTACACTTTTATTGTTTCACTTTAAGCATTATTAAAATAACTGCTCCAGAAAAAAACGGCCGTTTTTAAACTTTTTTTTTGCATTGATCCATGTCCCCTGGGGCAGGACCCAGGTCCCCAAACACTTTTTATGACAATACCATGCATATAAGCCTTTAAAATTAGCACTTTTGATTTCTCCCATAGACTTTTAAAGGGTGTTCCGCGGCTTTCGAATTTGCCACGAACACCCCAAATTGTTCGCTGTTCGGAGAACTGGCGAACAGCTGATGTTCGAGTCGAACATGAGTTCGACTCGAACTCGAAGCTCATCCCTACTCCTCAGATGTCCCGATTCTTTTCTCCCCTATGTGAATACAAAAAAGGTATACTTAGCAGATAGATATTTTAGGCTAGAAATAGTAATATAAAACATTACTTGGAAGTGTCGTCCAATTATCTGTTTTGGCAGAGTTCCAAGCTGAAGACTGATTTTTTCACTTTAAAAAGCTGGAATACTTACCTGTTTTGTGTAAGTTTCACACATGGAGAGACCCCCTAGTATACACTGGAGCACCTCCGTGGGACAGCATAACAAGGTTGTTATGCTGTCCCACGGAGGTGCTCCTGCATCCAGATGTGTAAACAGCTGCTCAGTGTCCTCTCCTTACACTGAATCAAGTTATCATTTCATTATAGTTTCAAACACTAGACAACAATGTAATAAACTTATTTTAATCAAAATAAGCATGAACAAATGTAGTTAACCTGCGTCTGCCAAAAACGTTGTATTAGTGGTCGAACGAATGATGTTTAATACGAACAATTCCTGTGCTCACGAACCTCAAACTTGGCATTTTAAACTGTACAACAGTAAAGAAAAGCACATGTACCAGCACGAAAGTAATAATATTAATAGGAACACATGACAAATACTTAATTTTTTGCAGCACTTTCCTGATCTTTCTATACTGATCTTGCTCCCTCAATTTCAGGTCTGACCAGCGTTTACTCAATTGTTCTTTGGATCGTCGTACCGCAAAAGTCCTGTGCAGACTTCTGACAACTTTAGCCATGATCTTGGCCTTTCTCACATTAGGGTTTCTATACAGTCCATGCTTACCATCATAGTCTGTCCTCTTCAAGATGTCCACCATCTCCACTATCTCTTCAAAGGACATATTTGAGGCCTTATAGCTCCTCCTGGATGTGGAACTGCCTTGCTCCGGGCTTTCCTCGTCGTTGCTGCTCTCAGCACACACCTGCTATGTCTCCGCCATGTGCTCTCCCACTGCCCTGAAAGAGAAGAGGCGGGGAATACACTAGAAAGAAGGACAGAGGCAGAGTTTCACGCATGCGCAGTGTATATAAAGCATAACACGCGGTACGTACGATCTGTGAGTGGATGATGGAGGATCGTTAGCGTCGATCGTTCAAACAAGGGGTACTATTGTAACTTGGGGCATCAGTGGTTGGTGGCTAGGGATGAGCCGAACACCCCCCGGTTCGGTTCGCACCAGAACCTGCGAACGGACCGAAAGTTCGCACGAACGTTAGAACCCCATTGACGTCTATGGGACTCGAACGTTCGAAATCAAAAGTGCTCATTTTAAAAACTAATTTGCATGGTATTGTCCTAGAAAGGGTTTGGGGACCCGGGTCCTACCCCAGGGGACATGTATCAATGCAAAAAAAACTTTTAAAAACGGCCGTTTTTTCGGGAGCAGTGATTTTAATGATGCTTAAAGTAAAAAAAAAAAAAGTGAAATATTCCTTTAAATATCGTACCTGAGGGGTGTCTATAGTATGCCTGTAAAGTGACGCGTGTTTCCCGTGTTTAGAACAGTCCCTGCACCAAATGTCATTTTTAAAGGAAAAAATCTCATTTAAAACTGCTTGCGGGTTTAATGTAATGTCGGGTCCTGGCAATATGGATGAAAATCAGTGAGACAAACGGCATGGGTACCCCCCAGTCCATTACCAAGCCCTTTGGGTCTTGTATGGATATTAAGGGGAACCCCACACCCAAATTAAAATAAGGAAAGGTGTGGGGCCACCAGGCCCTATATACTCTGAACAGCAGTATACAGGCAGTGCAAACAAGACAGGGACTGTAGGTTTGTTGTTAAGTAGAATCTCTTTGTAATTTTGAATGGGTACATTTTTAACGTGTTTAGCTCCAGCCAAAAAATCTTTTTTAAGCTTTTTGGAAAACATAGGGAAGGGTTATCACCCCTGTGACATTTGTTTTGCTGTCTTTCCTCCTCTTCAGAAGATTTCACCTCACTTTTTGTCCCAATGGATTGGAAAGCATCAGTGGAAAGGAGAAATGTTTTTCCCATATTAACAGGAGAGAATTTCCCTTCCTAGGGGTAGATTTCATCTCACTTCCTGTTGTCTCCTTCCGTTTGCAAGTAGGAGTCGTTTGTAAGTTAGTTGTTTGAAAGTAGGGTCCTGCCCTATATACTCAGCAGAAATTTGGGCCTTAGGTGTTGCTGTGGCCACAACACTGTAAGCCCTCACAGGGCCCTGCTGTGAAATATTAGATCAAGAATTGTAATTACATGCCCCTGTTGAACAGGAGCTGAAAAATTGGGCCTTAGGCACTGGTGCTGGTGCCACAACACTGCAACCCCTCACAGACACTCTAGTTGGAACGCAGGAACGAGCCCTGCTGCAAAGTATTGCATCAAAAATTGTAATTACACGCCCCTGTTAAACAGGGGCAGAAAAAATGGGCCTTAGGCACTGGTGCTGGTGCCACAACACTGCAACCCCTCACAGACACTCTAGTTTGAATGCAGGAACGAGCCCTGCTGCAAAGTATTACATCAAAAATTGTAATTACACGCCCCTGTTAAACAGGGGCTGAAAAATTGTGCCTTAGGCACTGGTGGTGGCGCCCAGAACCAAAAATGTTCTTACAAGTTATCAGCGTGATGATTGAGGAGGAAGAGGATAATTACTCAGGGATAGTCACTCAGCATCAGCATAGGCAGTCTTTGAAGGGATCTGAGATTTCAAAAAAAATTATTCGGTTACATCAGCATCAGGTGCTTGGTAGCTGGTGGTGATCCAAGACTCATTCATTTTTATGAAGGTCAGTCGATCGACCGAGTCAGTGGACAGACGCACCCTGTGATCGGTTACCACGCCTCCAGCAGCACTGAATGTGCGTTCCGAAAGAACGCTGGATGCAGGACAGGCCAGTAGCTCAACTGCATACTGTGCAAGCTCTGGCCAGTGATCCATCCTCAAGACCCAGTAACCCAGAGGATTTTCGGTGGGAAAGGTGTCCAAGTCTGATCTTGCCCCTAGGTATTCCTGCACCATGTAAAACAGACGCTGGCGATGGTTGCTGGAACCGATCATACCTTGGGGCTGCGGACCAAAAAATTGTCTGAACGCATCGGTCAGACGGCCACCTTCTCCACCGCTCCTTCTTTGACTGACCGAAGCCTCAGCAACACGTTGTCCAGAAACAGGAGTTTGTAACCTCCCAGTCTCTGGGAACGCGTTGCACAGACCTTTCTGCAAGGCCTCCCGAAGATGTTTCATCCTCTGCTCCCTCTGCGATGGCAAGATAAGGTCCGCAACCTTACCCTTGTAACGTGGATCAAGGAGGGTTGCCAGCCAGTATTGGTCCTTCTCCTTGATACCACGAATACGAGGATCCTTACGCAGGCTTTGCAGGATCAGGGAGGCCATGCAGCGTAGGTTTGCTGAGGCATTCGGTCCGGAGTCCTCTGGGTCACTAAGGACGACATGGTCCGCAGCCACCTCCTCCCAGCCACGTACAAGTCCATGTGTTTCTTGGGACTGATCCCTTAAAGACTGCTGCTGATGCTGAGTGCCAGGCTCCACCTCCATACTGACACAATCTTCCTCCTCCTCCTCCTCCTCCTCCTCCTCGTCCTCTTCCTGTGTGATCGGCGGGCACGCAAGAACACTGTCTGGATAAAGGGGGCCTTGAGAGCTAAGGAAGTCCTCCTCTTCCTGCCTCTGTTCTGCCTCAAGTGCCCTGTCCATTATTCCACACAGCGTGTGCTCCAACAGGTGGACAAGGGGGACAGTGTCACTGATGCATGCACTGTCACTGCTCACCATCCTCGTGGCCTCCTCAAATGGTGACAGGACAGTGCATGCATCCCTGATCATGGCCCACTGGCGTGGGGAAAAAAAACCAAGCTCCCCTGACCCTGTCCTGGTGCCATAGTCGCACAGGTACTCATTGATGGCCCTCTGCTGCGTGTGCAGCCGCTGCAGCATGGCCAACGTTGAGTTCCACCTGGTGGGCATGTCACAGATTAGGCGGTTCTTGGGCAGGTTAAACTCCTTTTGGAGGTCCGTCAGCCGAGCACTGGCATTATATGACCGGCGGAAATGCACACAGACTTTCCTGGCCTGCCTCAGGACATCCTGTAAGCCCTGGTACCTGCCCAAGAACCGCTGCACCACCAAGTTAAGGACGTGAGCCAAACAGGGCACATGGGTCATTTGTCCCTGTTGGAGGGCAGAGAGGAGGTTGGTGCCATTGTCGCAAACCACCATAACCTGCCTTAAGTTGGCGTGGCGTCAACCACCTCTGAACCTGCCCCTGCAGAGCTGACAGAACCTCTGCCCCAGTGTGGCTCCTGTCCCCCAAGCACACCAGCTCAAGCACCGCATGGCATCTTTTGGCCTGTGTACTTGCGTAGCCCCTTGAATGACTACGGAGCACCGCTGGTTCCGAGGAAGAGGCCATGGAGGAAGAAGAAGAGGAGGGGGTGGAGGAGAGAGGTGTGTCACAATCATTAGCATTTTGGAGGCGTGGTGGCGGAACAACCTCCAACACTACTGCACCTTGTCCTGCATCCTTCCCAGCTGCCAGCAGAGTCACCCAATGCGCCGTGAAACTTAGGTAACGTCCCTGTCCATGCCTGCTGGACCATGAGTCAGCGGTAATATGCACCTTACCGCTGACCGCCCTGTCCAGCGAGGCATGGACATTGCCTTCCACATGCTGGTAGAGAGCCGGAATCGCCTTCCGTGAGAAAAAGTGGCGTTTGGGTACCTGCCACTGAGGAACCGCACATTCCACAAACTCACGGAAGGGGGCAGAGTCTACCAACTGAAAAGGCAGCAGTTGAAGTGCTAGCAATTTTGCCAAGCTAGCATTCAACTGCTGGGCATGTGGATGGCTGGGAGCAAACTTCTTTCGGCGGTGCAGCAGCTGGGGCAGGGAAATTTGCCTGGTACAATCTGACGTCGGTGTACCAAAATCAGATTGCCCACAAGTACTTGGCTGTGACACACCTAATTCTACACCTTCATTCCTCTCAGTGCAGGTCTCAGAGAGGACTGAAGGTCTAGTGGGGTTGGAAATCTCAGCTGATGAGGAGCAAGGAGAGGTCCTCTTTGTTCTTTGGTGTGGGTCTTTTAGATACGCTTGCCAACGAACTGCATGGCAGGTCAACATATGTCTGGTCAAGCATGTGGTACCCAAGCGGGAGATGTTTTGGCCACGCGAGATACGCTTGAGACATATGTTGCAAATAGCAGCGGTGCGATCTGATGCACTCGTCTCAAAAAAGGCCCACACCAAAGAACTTTTTGAATAACGCGCAGAGACTGCAGCGCCCTGCACATGTGGAGCTTTGGGGTGTGATGCAGTCAATGTGCTGCCCTTAGGCTGGCCCCTGGAGGCCATCCTGCCTCGTTGGTGATGTGCCGCCTCCTCCTCCTCTCTCCTATCAGGCACCCACGTTGAGTCAGTGACCTCATCATCCCCTCCCTCCTCATCACTGGAGCAAACCTGGCAGTATGCTGCAGCAGGGGGAGCATGACTGCCAGATTGCTGTCCTTCTTGGGCACCCCCTCTGTCCGTGCTCATGTTACTGCCTTCATCGAGCTCAGTATCATCATCAGAGCCTTCCAAACGCTGGGCATCCATGTACCCAACACTGTGGTCAAACAGTTCGAGGGACTCCTCAGGAGGACATGGTGGGGCTAGGGAAGGAGTCATTGATGACATTGAGCCGAGGGAAGAGGCCGCTGCTTTGCCAGACAAAGTACCCTGGGCATGGGTGAGAGAGAATGAGGAGGATGAGAACGGCTTGGTCATCCACTCGACCAAGTCTTCCGCATGTTGCGGCTCAACATGGCCAGCTGCCAAAAAAAAGGCCAAGCGTGTCCCATGGCCACGTGCTGATGAGGATGCACCGTCTCCACGACCAGCACTAGACACAGAGCCTGCTTGCCCTCTCTTATTGGCTTGTGACTGTCTGCCTCTCCTTCTTGGCCAGACATACTAATGGCCTGTAGCTGCACTAAGCTGGGATATATATATATATATATATATGTACTGATACTGCAGCTAGCAAAATCAACTGCCTGCCTGTAGTATGAGAACACCACCAACCTTCTACAGGTAGCTTTAGCTGAACACTGTGAGGTGGACGCACCCCACTAACTTGTAGGTTTAGCTGAACACTGTGAGCAGGACGCACTGCACTAACTGTAAATAGTCTAGCTGCCTGACTGTGGTACTAATAGGATCAAAAGAACACCAGCAATTTTCTTCAGGTAGCTGTATTTACTGTAACAAGACAAGCCTGCCTGTCAGTAAGAAGATAACAGAAACGGATCTAGCTGAACACTGTGAGCAGGACGCACCCCACTAGCTTGTAGGTTTAGCTGAACACTGTGAGGTGGACGCACCCCACTAACTTGTAGGTTTAGCTGAACACTGTGAGCAGGACGCACCCCACTAACTTGTAGGTTTAGCAGAACACTGTGAGCAGGATGCACTGCACTAACTGTAAATAGTCTAGCTGCCTGACTGTGGTACTAATAGGATCAAAAGAACACCAGCAATTTTCTTCAGGTAGCTGTATTTACTGTAACAAGACAAGCCTGCCTGTCAGTAAGAAGATAACAGAAACGGATCTAGCTGAACACTGTGAGCAGGACGCACCCCACTAACTTGTAGGTTTAGCTGAACACTGTGAGGTGGACGCACCCCACTAACTTGTAGGTTTAGCTGAACACTGTGAGCAGGACGCACCCCACTAACTTGTAGGTTTAGCAGAACACTGTGAGCAGGACGCACTGCACTAACTGTAAATAGTCTAGCTGCCTGACTGTGGTACTAGTAGGATCAAAAGAACACCAGCAATTTTCTTCAGGTATCTGTATTTACTGTAACAAGACAAGCCTGCCTGTCAGTAAGAAGATAACAGAAACGGATCTAGCTGAACACTGTGAGCAGGACGCACCCCACTAGCTTGTAGGTTTAGCTGAACACTGTGAGGTGGACGCACCCCACTAACTTGTAGGTTTAGCTGAACACTGTGAGCAGGACGCACCCCACTAACTTGTAGGTTTAGCAGAACACTGTGAGCAGGACGCTCTGCACTAAATGTAAATAGTCTAGCTGCCTGACTGTGGTGCTAATAGGATCAAAAGAACACCAGTAATTTTCTTCAGGTAGCTTTATATACTGTAACAAGACAAGCCTGCCTGTCAGTAAGAAGAGAACAGGAACGGATCTAGCTGAACACTGTGAGCAGGATGCACTGCACTAAATGTAAATAGTCTAGCTGCCTGACTGTGGTACTAATAGGATCAAAAGAACACCAGTAATTTTCTTCAAAATACTGTAACAAGACAAGCCTGCCTGTCAGTAAGAAGATAACAGGAACGGATCTAGCTGAACACTGTGAGCAGGACGCACTGCACTAAATGTAAATAGTCTAGCTGCCTGACTGTGGTACTAATAGGATCAAAAGAACACCAGTAATTTTCTTCAAAATACTGTAACAAGACAAGCCTGCCTGTCAGTAAGAAGATAACAGGAACGGATCTAGCTGAACACTGTGAGCAGGACGCACTGCACTAAATGTAAATAGTCTAGAAGATAACAGGAACGGATCTAGCTAAACTGAATACAGTGTATATATATATATATATATATATGCAACACCTGGGATGCAAATATATAGACAATACACTTTAAGTGCAGCTAACTGACTGACTGTCCTGCCTAATCTAGCTAACTCAAATGAAATGACACTGTCTCTCTCTCTCTCTCTAAGCACACCGGAACACACTGCACAGGGCCGCCGTGCAGGCGGCCTTATATAGTGTGGGGCGTGTACTAAATCCCCTGAGCCATAATTCGCCAAAGCCTCCTTGGCTTTGGCCAATTACGGCTCTCTGTTAAGGCGGCGCTGTGATTGGCCAAGCATGCGGGTCATAGTGCATGCTTGGCCAATCATCAGCAAGCAATGCACTGCGATGCCGCAGTAAATTATGGGCCGTGACGCGCCACACGAATTTGGCGCGAACGGCCCATATCGTTCGCAATTCGACGAACGATCGAACAGCCGATGTTCGAGTCGAACATGGGTTCGACTCGAACACGAAGCTCAACCCTATTGGTGGCCTATACTGCTTATAGATTGAGGCCTATATTGGGACAAGATTAGGAGAGTTTAGCCTGACATTAGGGTTTGTCTTGTGTTGTGTCTTGCAGATAAAATGGTTGACTAATTCACAGCCCCTGATTTCCTGCCCAACTTTATAGAGAAATACAGGGAGCTGCCATGTCTCTGGCAAGTCCAATACAGGGACTATTCTAACAAGCTAAAGAGGAAGGCAGCACTGGAGAAACTGTTGGAATTAGTGAAGCCTGTGTATCCCACGGCAGACATCACCTATTTAAAGGCCAAAATTGGTAGCCTGAGGAGCACATATAATAGGGAGCGCAAGAAGGTCCAGGGTTCCCTGAGATCCGGAGCAGCAGCAGATGATGTATATTTCCCCAGGCTGTGGTAATACCACAGCCTGCGTTTTTTTTTCTCCGACCAGACGGAACCCAGGCCATCACTCTCAACACTTTCTTCCACATCAACTGAGGCTCCTGAGGTCCAACCTGGGCCTTCCACTCAGGAAGAAGATGTGGAGGAGCCCAGCTTGACTCAGGTATAGCATTGTTGAAGATATTTCTTGTCAAAAATTGAATGATGTTAACTAGATGTTATTGATCACAAATTTCTGATTTAACAAAGTGGTTTACATATCAATAGACAGTAGTAATGAAAAATGATTGGGACAAGAATGAAAAATGGTGGGGTCAGAATGATAGTCTTTTCTATTTGTTAACATTCAATTTGCAACAGTCATGAGCTCAAAATTGTGTGTGATTGATGACCAAAAAATTAAAATTATGTACCATTTTCATACACAGGAAAGTCTCAGCCAGGAGGAGGCTGTGGAAAGCAGCTTGACCGAATCCCAGGTTCCTCCCCTCTGCCCTCCAACCAAAATGACCAGGAAGGCAAGGAACCTGGAGGAGTCCGCGGCTGCTTTCCTAAAACAGGCTACTGCAGCAATTACCACGACCCCTGGTGGCCACGAGGAGTTTGCATGCGTCACTGCCAGTAAATTAGAAAAGATGGAGGAGGCCTAACACTCTGTATGCAAAGAGATTATTCTGAAGGCCCTAAACAAGGGGATGAGGGGCGAACTCACACCTCAAACACACCTCTGTGAGTTGGACCATGCTTCTCCACCACCTCCACCAACACCACCAACACCACAGCCTCTCCACCCACCACAGCAGAATGGAAGGAAGCGTGGAAGGAAGTGTTGAGAGTGATAGCCTGGGTTTGGTGCGGTCTGGCAAAAAACGCAGGCTGTTGTAAGACCACAGCTTCTGGACATATATGTCATCTGCTGCTGCTCCCGATCTCTCGGAGTCCTGGACCGTATTGTGCTCCCTATTAAATGGACTCCTCAGGTTACCAATTTTGACAGTCAAATAATTGATGTCTGCCCTGGGGTACAAAGGCTTCACCAATTCCAACTGTTTCTCCATCGTTGCCTTCCTCTTTGTTATGACCTTGTGCTCTCTATTAAATGATACATTTTTTAAGGGACAAATACTTGGCTATGTGTTTTACTTCAAAAAGGACAGTTTGTTTGTGAGTAGGCAGGTACATTTCAAAAATACAATGTCAAATTAACAAGAGACACCAACATAGTTGTATCTTTGAGGTTAAAAAATACGAGATAATAATGGTGTTGTGGTAACTTGACACACAAAACGAAAAAAAGATCACTAGAAAAAACACAAAAAAAAATATTCTGGAGATCACTAGAAAAAAACACAAAAACAAAAAATTATTCAGGAGATCACTATAAATAATAAAAAATATGTTTATCAGAATATGAATATCAGCAGCAAAGCAACTTCACTATTTTAGCAATATAAAGAAGAAGAGAATGCGCTGCTTTGAGAGATTTCATAATTTGTCGAGTCACGAATGTGATATCTCCACTACGAATGCTAGTTTAATAAGACCGAGCATTTTAGGCTCGTACTTGATGCCGAGCATGCGTGAACTTTTGTGCGACGGACTTGTGTACACATGATCGGAAAGTCCGAAAACAAAGTTTTGTTGGCGGAAAATTTGAGAACCTGCTAGCCAACATTTGTTAGCGGAAAGTCCGACAACAAATGTCCAATGGAGCATATACACGGTCGGACTTTCAGCCAACAAGCTCACATCCAACATTTCCCGTTGGAAAATCAGATCGTGTGTACGTGGCATTAGAGTCAACTCCAAACCTTTTACCTGCTTAATTGATGAATAAATATCGAAGGAGTACACACCTGGCCATGAAATAGCTTTTGATTCAATTGTCCAATTACTTTTGGTTCATTGAAAAAGGGGGGATTGGCTATTCCTAAAAGCTGTAATTCCTAAACCCTTCCTCTGATTTGGATGTACATACCCTCAAATTAAACCTGAGGGTGTGCACTTTCAGGCCATATCAATTATATAACTATAGCTTGAATATGTTTAGGTAAATACCTGTAAAAACTAAAATTGTGCCTGTGTCCAAATAAATATGGACCTAACTGCAAATACACAAGATATACACCTACAGTACCTCACAAAAGTGTGTATGTCCCTATTTTTGTAAATATTTTATTATATCTTTTCATGTGACAACGCTGATAAAATTACACTTTGCTACAATGTAAAGTAGTGAGTGTACAGCTTGTATAACAGTGTAAATTTGTTGTCCCCTCAAACCTACTCAACACACAAACCATTAATGTCTAAACAGCTGGCAACAAAAGATAGTACACCCCTAAGTGAAAATGTGCAAATTGGGCCCAAAGTGTCAAAATTTTGTGTGGCCACTATTATTTTCCAGCACTGCCTTAACTGTACTGGGCATGGAGTTCACCAGAGCTTCAGAGGTTGCCACTGGAGTCCTCTTCCACTCTTCCATGATGACGTCACACAGCTAGTGGGTGTTAGAGACCTTGCGCTCCTCCACCTTCCATTTTAAGATGCCCCACAGATGCTCAATAGGGTTTAGGTCTGGAGGCATGCTTGGCTAGTCCATCACCTTTACCCTCAGCTTCTTTAGCAAGGCAGTGGTTGTCTTAGAGGTGTGTTTGGGGTCGTTATCATGTTGGAATACTTCCCTGCAGCCCAGTCTCTGAAGGGAGGGAATCATGCTCTGCTTCAGTATGTCACAGCACATGTTGGTATTCATGGTTCCTTCAATGAACTCTAGCTCCCCAGTGATGGCAGCACTCATGCAGCCCCAGACCATGACACTCCCACCTCCATGCTTGACTGTAGGCTAGACACACTTGTCTTTGTACTCCTCACCTGGTTGCTGCCACACACGCTTGCCACCTTCTAAACCATACAGGATAATCTTGGTCTCATCAGACCACAAGAGATGATTCCAGTAATCCATGTCCTTAGTCTGCTTGTCTTCAGCAAACTGTTTGTGGGCCTTCTTGTGCATCATCATTAGAAGAAGCTTCCTTCAGGGACGACAGCCATGCAGACCAATTTGTTTCAGTGTTCAGCGTATGGTCTGGGCACTGACAGGCTGGCCACCTACCCCTTCAACCTCTGCAGCAATGCTGGCAGCACTCATACATCTATTTCTAAAAGACAACCTCTGAATATGACGCTGAGCATGTGCACTCATCTTCTTTGGTCGACCATGGCAAGGCCTGTTCTGAGTGGAATTTGTCCTGTTAAACCGCTGTATGGTCTTGGCCACCATGCTGCAGCTCAGTTTCAGGGTCTTGGCAAACTTCTTATAGCCTAGGCCATCTTTATGTAGAGCAACATTTCTATTTTTTTCAGATCCTCAGAGAGTTCTTTGCCATGAGGTGCCATGTTGAACTTCCAGTGACCAGTATGAGAAGGTGAAAGCTATAACACCAAATTTAACACACCTGCTCCCCATTCACACCTGGGGACACTGGGGAGAGAAAATGGCTAATTGGGCCCAATTTGGAGATTTTCACTTTGGGGTGTATTCACTTTTGTTGCCAGCGGTTCAGACATTAATGGCTGTGTGTTGAGTTATTTTGAGGGGACAGCAAATTTACACTGTTATACAAGCTGTGCACTCACTATTTTACATTGTAGCAAAGTGTCATTTCTTCAGTGTTGTCACATGAAAAGATATAATAAAATATTTACAAAAATGTGAGGGGTGTTCTCATTTTTGTGAGATACTGTACATATATAGCTGGGAATAGTCGTGAATGCAAAATATTTGTAATTTTGTTTAGCCAGTTTGGATAAAACCCTGTCAGGCCACACAGCCAGATCACAGACCTCACATTTTCCAATGGAAATCAGGCCATACAGGCATATACTCCTGCTGATTGGACAATACATAGTTAAACTGATAGAACTGCCACTACACTGTACCAATACATTTAGACCTTCTGCTGTCCTTGATGCAGTTGACCACCTGCTCCTCCTCAAAAAACTTCACTTCCTTGGCCTCCAAGATTCTACTACTTTCTGATTCTCTTCCTACCTATATAAGAAAACCTTCAATGTCACCTACAACTCTACACCATCTTCTCCTCTTCCTCTTTCTGCAGGGGTCCCCTATAGCTTTGTCCTCTGACTCCTTTTATTCTTTATCCACACCTCCACCCTTGGTCAGTTAATATCCTCCCAATGCCTCTAATACCATCAATATGCTGATGACACCTACATATCTCATTCTACTACTCAGTTCATCCTTTCAGTCTCCTTGCACATTAATAATTTACTAACTGACATATCAGTATGGATATCACACCACTTTCTAACACAATCTTTGCAAAACAGAATTGACAATATTTCCAACGATATGTGTCCCCTCCCCCAACTTTTCCATCAAGATCAACAGCACAGCCATCAATCTCTGCTCACATGCCAGGGTGTTAGGTCTAATCGTGGACTCTGACTTCCTTTCCCACACCCAATCCCTATCCAAATCTTGCCGTCCTCACCTCTGTAACACTTCCAAAATACACTTATTCTTAACCAATGATACCACCAAGCTATCAACCCTTCTTATGTCTTGTCTCAACTTCTGCTATTCCCTCTTTGTTGGCCTACCTCTGTACAAGACATCCTCCTTCAGTCCATCATGAATTCTGCTGCCGGACTCATCCACCTCACTAACCTTCAGTGTCTGCCACTCATAGGTGTGCGCAGCCTATTGCATTAGGGTGTGCACCCCAAAGTTCAAACACACACACACATATATATATATATATATACAGTGGGGATGGAAAGTACAGGCATACCCCACTTTTAAGTACACAATGGGGTTTATTTACTAAAGCTGGAAAGTTCAAAATCAGGCTCACTTCTGCATAGAAACCAATGAGCTTCCAGGTTTTATTACCAAAGCTTAATTGAACAAACCGAGGTTAGAAGCTCATTGGTTTCTATGCAGAAGTGAGCTTGATTTTGCACTTTCCAGCTTTAGTAAATAAACCCCATTGTGTACTTAAAAGTGGGGTATGCCTGTATTCAGACCCCCTTACATTTTTCACTCTTTGTTATATTGCAGCCATTTGCTAAAAATCATTTAAGTTCATTTTTTTCCTCATTAATGTACACACAGCACCCCATATTGACAAAAAAACACAGAGTTGTTGAAATTTTTGCAGATTAATTAAAAAAGAAAAACTGAAATATCACAAAATCACATGGTCCTAGGTAATCAGACCCTTTGCTCAGTATTTAGTAGAAGCACCCTTTTGATCTAATACAGCCATGAGTCTTTTTGGGAAAGACGCAACAAGTGTGTGCTTAGGGTCATTGTCTTGTTGGAAGGTAAACACCTTCGGGCCAGTCTGAGGTCCTGAGCACTCTGGAGAAGGTTTTTGTCTGGGATATCCCTGTACTTGGCCACATTCATCTTTCCTTCGATTGCAACCAGTCGTCCTGTCCCTGCAGCTGAAAAACACCCCCGTAGCATGATGCTGCCACCACCATGCTTCACTAGTGGGACTGTATTGGACAGGTGATGAGCAGTGCCTGGTTTTCTCCACACATACCGCTTAGAATTAAGGCCAAAAAGTTCTATCTTGGTCTCATCAGACCAAAGAATCTTAATTCTCACCATCTTGGAGTCCTTCAGGTGTTTTTTTAGCAAACTCCATGCAGGCTTTCTTGTGTCTTGCTCTGAGGAGAGGCTTCCGTCGGGCCACCCTGCCATAAAGCCCTGACTGGTGGAGGGCTGCAATGATGGTTGACTTTCTACAACTTTCTCCCATCTCCTGACTGCATCTCTGGAGCTCAGCCACAGTGATCTTTGGGTTCTTCTTTACCTCTCTCACCAAGGCTCTTCTCCCCTGATAGCTCAATTTGGCTGGATGGCCAGCTCTAGGAAGGGTTCTGGTTGTCCCAAACATCTTCCATTTTTTTTTATATAATCTTTGTTTTGAAAAATTTTTAGATAACAAACAAGTAGACATTTAACAAGACATGTAAGTAGTAGAGGATATGACATGACAGGTTATAAAATGATGGGTCCCCTATTGGGTGCATGTGGTCAACAGAAAAATAACTCAGAGATGAACACAATTTTAGGGAATCGTCCCAGGGGAATTGTTATCAACATTTTAAAATTATGATATGAACTCTAACATCAATGGATCACCCCTATCCTCCCTATTCGGTACATCGCTATAGAGGAACATCTTCCATTAAGGATTATGGAGGCCACTGTGCTCTTAGGAACCTTAAGTGCAGCAGAATTTTTTTTGCAACCTTGGCCAGATCTGTGCCTTGCCACAATTCTGTCTCTGAGCTCTCCAGGCAGTTCCTTTGACCTCATGAATCTCATTTGCTCTGACATGCACTGAGCTGTAAGTTCTTATGTAGACAGGTGTGTGGCTTTCCTAATCAAGTCCAATCAGTATAATCAAACACAGCTGGACTCAAATGAAGGTGTAGAACCATCTCAAGGATGATCAGAAGAAATGGACAGCACCTGAGTTAAATATATGAGTGTCACAGCAAAGGGTCTGAATACTTAGGACGTGATATTTCAGTTTTTCTTTTTTAATAAATCTGCAAAAATGTCAACAATTCTACTTTTTCTCTCAATATGGGGTGCTGTGTGTACATTAATGAGGAAAAAAATGAACTGATTTTAGCAATTGGCTGCAATATAACAAAGAGTGAAAAATTTAAGGGGGTCTGAATACTTTCCGTCCCCACTATATATATATATATATATATATATATATATAGAGAGAGAGATATATATATCTATATATATGCTGCCACCCTTCTCTGCCAATCCCTCCACTGATTTCCATCCACTAAACAAATAAAATTCAAAATAGTAACAACAACATACTGTACAAAGCCATCTAAAACTCTGTCCAGAGCTACATAAAAAACCTCATCTCAAAATATTACCCAAACCATCCTTTCTGCTCCCCTCAAGACCACCTGCTCTCTAGCTCCCTTGTCACCTCTTCCAATGTTCATATCCAGGACTTCTCCAGAGCCTCTCCCATCCTTTAGCACCCTTATCCCAATCTCTCTGGCTATCCCCAGCTCTGTCCTGAGGTGGGGTGCCAGGCATAAACGCTTTTCGGATTCCCATCTGCATGATCCCAAATTGCAACAGGAAGAAGAAATACATTTTATGTAAAGGTACTTTACATATGTCTCTGAGAACCACTCTTACACAGTATTATATCATGTGCGCGCATCCCTGTACCTTCGGTGGCAGCGTGTCACACAGTATTTGCGCAGTGATTTTTCAAACCCATTCTTTGGGGAAAAAACACACTTTTTAAAATTTTAATGCAATAAAACACACTATATTGCCCAAATGTTTGATGAAATAAAAAAGATGATCTTAGGCCGAGTACATGGATACCAAACATGACATGCTTTAAAATTGCGCACAAACGTGTAGTGGCAACAAAATAAATACATTTTTAAAAGCCTTTAAAAGCCTTTACAGGTTACCACTTTAGATTTACAGAGGAGGTCTACTGCTAAAATTACTGCCCTTGATCTGACCTTCGCGGTGATACCTCACGTGCATGGTGCAATTGCTGTTTACATTTGATGCCAGACCGATGCTTGCGTTTGCCTTAGCGCGAGAGCAGGGGGGGGACAGGGGTGCTTTTTTTTTTTTTTTATTTATTTTTTTTTGCTTTTTTATATTATTTTTAAACTGTTCCTTTCATTTTTTTTTTTTTTTTAAATCATTTTTATTGTTATCTCAGGGAATGTAAATATCTCTTATGATAGCAATAGGTAGTGACAGGTACTCTTTTTTGAAAAAAATGGGGTCTATTAGACCCTAGATCTCTCCTCTGCCCTCAAAGCATCTGACCACACCAAGATCGGTGTGATAAAATGCTTTCCCAATTTCCCAATGGAGCTGTTTACATCTGGCGAAATCTAAGTCATGAAATGCTCGTAGCTTCCGGTTTCTTAGGCCATAGAGATGTTTGGAGCCACTCTGATCTCTGATCAGCTCTATGGTCAGCTGGCTGAATCACCGGCTGCATTCTCAGGTTCCCTGTTGAGACAGGAGAGCCAGAGAAAAACACGGAAGACGGTGGGGGGTGGGGGGGCATTCCCTCCCACTGCTTGTAAAAGCAGTCTAGAGGCTAATTAGCTGCTAGGATTGCTTTTACATGAAAGCCGACCGCTGGCTGAAAAGAATGATACCAAGATGATACCTAAACCTGCAGGCACCATTCTGATATAACCACTCAAAGTCGTGAATGGCATACCTGAAGACAAAAAAATGGTTAACAATAAAACACAGTAAACGGTAAAGTATAAAAAATTGCATACCTGAAAAGCAAACATGATAAAACATAATAACAATAAAACATTGCAGAATAGAATACAGTAAAAAAGAGCAGAACAATAGAGAGAGAATAGAGAGAGAGACAACAATAAAACGACAAATATTTTTTTAAATTTTATATATTTTACACTTTTTTTTGTAACTAACTTTTATAACCGTAACCGGTTCTAGGTTTGGGTCTCTCAAAATGCGATGGCATCTTGGGAGACCCTGTGAAAATGTGCCTAGTCTGTGCAATGCTGTACCCTATGCTAATACTCAACTAGTGTATGGTAGCGTTCAAAACATTCACCAATGCAAAGACCAGGATTGTCAGGACAGGAGGGACAATAATAGCGAGTGTCATGCCTATATCCGCGCTTGCTGCAGACACGACATCTTTTTTGGGGGTGTTCATTGGGTAGGGGTACTCTGGAGGACATAAAGAAAATGCCTCTCATGCAGCCGACTGCATTTGGTTGGGGATGTGAATGGGGGAAGTATGGGCGCTGCAGAAGTGGTGGGTTCCCAATTAGGATTGGCGAATGCAGCAGGAAGGGCATTATGGGCACGACGGACCTGTGTTTGTCTTCTTCTTAGTGGCAGCGGGACACTTGCCACCTCACCAGCTTGAACTGCACTTATGGGACTCGCCACGTCACCAAGTGTTACTGCAGTGCTGGTTTGACTACGACCGGGGTGTACTAGGCCGCTGGTGCTTGCCAGTTCACCAAAACGCTACCAAAAACACTGTTAGTGATTGCAGGGATCAGGCCTGACTCTGCGAACGCTGCAGTTATGCGTTTAGTGTTTTGTAAGTGACAGTGATCGATCAATACTGCACTTGGGTGAGCTGGGCTGGGCCGGGCGGAGGGGCAAAACGCAGGTGCTAGCAGGTATCTGGGCTGATCCCGCTAACACTGCGTTTTTGGGAACCCTAAACTGCTGGGGACGCTAGTATAGATCTGATCGGATCAGATATTGATCCGTTCAGATACTATACCACTAAGGGATGTGTACGGTGCGTGCGTGGGTGCTAGCGGTACTGGCGCTAAGCTGACGCTGCCTGGGGCGACGCATATCACCGCCGGGCGATCAGGGGGCTAAACCTTTATTCGGTAATAAACGGCGGGTGCCCTGACACTATAAAAAATAAACAAACTAACCAGCGTCACCCGTAACAGTTATATGGTGATCACTGGTGAAAGGATTAACTAGGGGGCAATCAAGGGGTTAAAACATTTATTAGGTAGTATATGGGGGTCCCTGACGCTATAAAACGCTGACGGCGAACCTAAATATTTACCTCCCTAACTAGTGTCACCAGTGACACTAATAAAGCGATCAGAAAAACGATCGCTTAGTGACACTGGCGATGGGGGGTGATCAAGGGGTTAAAACTTTATTAGGGGGGTTAGGGGAGTATCCTAGACCTAAAGAGGGCTAATACTAACTGCCCTACCACACTAACTGTCACAAACTGACACCAATGCAGTAATCAGGAAAAAAACTGCTTGGTGTCAGTGTGACGGGGGGGTGTGGGGGGTGTGATTGGGGGGGATCGGGGGTGTAATGTGTGCCTGGCATGTTCTACTGTGATGTGTAGTGTTGTGCACTCACATTGCAGGCTTCTCTCCTCGGCGCCGGAACGGAAAATACTGAGCCGAGGAGAGATTACATCATTTCCTCTGCCTCTGTGTACTATACAGAAGCAGGGAAATGATCCCATTGGCTGAGAGCGATCGGGAGGGGGGCCACGAATGGATCGCCGGGGGACAGGTGCCGACCGACTCGGGCACCGGGGGGGGGGTCCGATCGGGGGACGTGATTCTGCCTGCCCGTGCCATTCTGCCGACGTACATCGTCGTGAGGCGGTCGGCAAGTGGTTAACAGGCCAGGTTCCACTCAGAACAGGTCTCGCCATGGTTGATCAAAGAAGTTGAGTGCTCAGCATCATATCCAGAGGTTGTCTTTGGGAAATAGATGTATGAGTGCTGCCAGCATTGCTGCAGAGGTTGAAGGGGTGGGGGGGTCAGCCTGTCAGTGCTCAGACCGCCGCACACTGCATCAAATGGGTCTGCATGGCTGTCATCCCGGAAGGAAGGCTCTTCTAAAGATGATGCACAAGAAAGCCCGCAAACTGTTTGCTGAAGACGAGCAGACTAAGGACATGGATTACTGGAACCATGTTCTGTGGTCTGATGAGACCAAGATAAACTTATTTGGTTCAGATGGTGTCAAGCATGTGTCAAGCAGAGCATATTCCCCTCATATCGGAGACTGGGACGCAGGGCAGTATTCCAACGTGATAACAACCCCAAACACACCTCCAAGATGACCACCGCCTTGCTAAAGAAGTTGAGGGTAAAGGTGATGGACAGACCAAGCATGTCTCCAGACCTAAACCCTATTGAGCATATGTGGGGCATCCTCAAATGGAAGGTGGAGGAGCACAAGGTCTCTAACATCCACCAGCTCCGTGATGGCGACACTTTTGGCACAATTTGGACATTTTCACTTAGGGTTATACTCACTTTTGTAGTCAGCGGTTTAGATATTAATGGCTGTGTGTTGAGTTATTTTAAGGGGACAGCAAATTTACACTGTTATACAAGCATACAAGCTGTACACTCACTACTTTATAGTGTAGCAAAGTGTCATTTCTTCAGTGTTGTCACACGAAGATATGATAAAATAATTACAAAAATAGAGATACTATATATATATATATATATATATATATATATATATATATATATATATATATACACACAGTTATGCTCATAAGTTTCTTGGCCATTTTTCAGAGAATATGAGTGATAACAAAAAACTTTTCTTTCATTCATGCTTAGTGTTTGGCTAAAGCCATTTATTATCAATCAACAGTGTTTACTCTTTTTAAATCATAATCACAACAGAAACTAACCAAATAACCCTGATCATTATATCCCTTTCCTGTTTAATACAGTGCAACTACCTTTTCCCGCAGATCCTTTGACAATTCTTTTGCTTTCCCCATGACTCAGAATCCAGAAACGTCAGCGCAGCACTGGATGGAAGATGCAAGGGTCTGTCAGGAGTCCAGAAACTCATTGATCTTTTATACACACACTAATTACCAGAAAACAGATCACAGGTGAGGATGATTACCTTTTAATAGCCATTCAAACCACTTTGTGTCAACTTGCGTGCATGTTATCGGGCCAAAATCACAAGGGTATGTAAACTTTTGATCAGGGTCATTTGGGTAGTTTCTGTTATCATTATGATTTAAAAAGAGTAAACAGTTGATTGATAATAAATGGCTTCAGCCAAACACTAACCATGAGTGAAAGAAAAGTTTTTGTGTCATCATTCATATTCTCTGAAAAATGGCCAAGAAAATTATGAGCGTAACACTATATATATATATATATATATATATATATATATATATTTTACCTCTGCTTTAAAAAGTTTTTTTTGTCATATATATATATCAAGAAAGTTTTTAAGTGACTATGTTTGCAATGCTTTTATTACTAATGTGTACAATACAGTTTGTTTTTTAAATATAATATATAATACTGTGTAAGAATGGTTCTCAGAGGCATATTTATAGCCCTCACTTAAAAAAAAATGCATATTTTTCTCTCTCTACATTAAAACACAACTTTTACATTATCCATCAACTTATCCACTCAAGGTATTGCCTTTTGAATAATTTGCTCTTTCCTTTTAGATTGAAAGCTCTCATGATCCAGGGCCCTCCTAACTCTCTTGTCTTGAATTGTTTTAGAACTATACAGTTTTCCTTTATCGTGTAAATAGCTTGGCAAACTGTTGCTACTTTATAAATCCTGTATAATAATAATAACAATAATAATAACGGAGCAGCATCACACAGATCAGGCCAGTGCTGTACTATTCACCTGTCAGCAGTTTTCCAGTATTAAACTGACAGCACTGTGCAATTCAATACAGCTCGATTGTCTCTCTTCTTATTTCAGTTCTTCTATGCAGGAGATTAAAAGAAGCTAAAATAAATACAAAACCAGGTATCTGTACCGGCTGATAAGTGAAAACGTTTAATTCTTTTAATCTCTTAAAACCTTCTATAGCTTCGTCTATCACATCTATAAAACCCGTTATTTATCACATTTCATTTATTTTGTACTGACCTTGGGATTAACTCCACCTATTGTTTTTTATGTATAGCAGACTGATGATGGGAAATCAGCTAATTTTATGTTCGCTCCTCCAGCAGTTTCACTTATACTTAGTGTAAATGGGAATTAATCAAGCTATCACAGCAGTAAACTTCTATCTGGCTTTCATTTCATAATGTATAAAGTACCTTGTAATGGACGTTAATTCCCTCTGATCTCCCCTAAGCTCTGATATTGTTTCTGAACGTCCCTTGTGCTTGTGTACAGGAACTACAGTACAATTACCCATGTTTCCTTCCCTGGAGCTGCAAGCATTGTGTAGACAACACTTATTTAATTTAACCCTCATGCTCTAGGCAGAGTTAAAGTGTAAACTCAAAATCTCTTTTTCAGTATGTTTAGCATTATATCTCACTGTATACAATTTTCTTACGCAAATAATTTTTTTGTGAATCTATGTGAACATTTCTTAATTGGAGATCCTGCGAGTAACAGCGCCTTCTGTTTCTGAATGGCAACACCAAGTCACTGCTTCTTAGTTAGCAGCAATGTTGTCAGCCTGCTTTGTTTGTCTTTAGCCTTCAGTTTGTCATTGGTCTTCAGTTGGCATTAGCCTTCCTATCTGCTAGTAATGATATGCAGAGCTTTGTGGGATTTGTTGGCACTCTGGAACTTATAGTTTACTGAAAACAGTTTTCATCTTACAACGTTATACTATAGGACATAATGAGGTTAATTTATAAAGGAAAGTAGACTGTTAACTTTGCAAGGGAAATTGTATTTTACAAGAGAATTGTCCCCAAAGCTTAGTGAATAAGGTGAAGCATGCGGGGGAGAGGAGACGGAGAGAAAAAGCTCCCAGCCGCTGCCACCTGCCTAAGGCTCCCTGCCTGCGGGCCAGTTCTTTGAGACCCCTGGTCTAGTGCATTGTGGACCAATCTGTTTCTCAGAGAAGGTGCCCTTCTATAAATTAAGGTTGGTCTATTTGGTAAAATGTTTTTTAACCACTTGCCGACCAGCCACCATCATTATACAGTGGCAGGTTGGCGCGATCCTGCGAACCATCGTAGCTGTACATCGGTCCCTTCAAGCGGGATAGCAGGCGGTGGCATGTGTGAGCGCCCCCTACACTATGCCGATTCGCGTGGCCGGTGGTCGCAATTGTGGGCATGAGAGGCAGAACAGAAACGTGTGTGTGTAAACACACAAATCCCTGTTCTGTGAGGAGAGGAGAGGCAGCTCGTGAGTTCCTACTAGCTAGGAACCATGATCTGTCATTTCCACCAGTCACTAGACATGTGTAATTCATTTAGCTCCAAATGCTTTTTTTTTTAAATATATCCGAATTTACAAATTTTCGCATTTTTCCGAATTGCCGCATTTGTACGAATATTCGGAAATTTGAAAATTCAAAAATTCGGAAATTTAAAAATCCGAAAATAAGAATAAAAATCCAAATATTCAAAAGAACGAAAATCAGAAAATAAGAACAAAGATCTGAAAATTCAAAAACCCGAAAATCAGAAATAATAACAAACTAATAACTTAACTATTACTAACTATTAAATTATAGGTATTGGAATTTGGCTGTTAGTGATTGTAACAAATACGAATTTATCCGAAGTTATGAATTATCCATAATAACGAATACCACATCTAAACAAATAGAACGTAACAAATTAATAATAAATAATAATAAAAACATATTATTATTATTTAGTTTTGTTCCATTTGTTTAGATACGGCATTCTTTATTTTGGATAATTCGTAACTTCAGATAAATTTGTATTTGTTACGTTCACTAACAGCCAAATTTAAGAGGAAATTCCAATACCTATACTTTAAATAATTAGTTATTATTAGTTAGTTAGTTATTATTTAGATTTTCCTTGTTTCTAATTTTTTGGATTTTCCTGTCGGATTTTTGAATTCCGAATTTTCGAATTTATGAATTTACGAAATCTCCAAATTTCGAATTTACGAATTTCCAAATTTCCAAATTTTGAATTTGTGAATTTTAGAATTTTCGAATTTACGAATTTTTGAAAAAAAACAAAAAACAAATGAAAACAAACAAATTTTTCGGCAGTGCACATGTCCACCAGTCACTCCCATTTCCCTACAGTTAGAACACACACTAGGGAACACAGTTAACCCCTTGATTGCCCCCTAGTGTTAACCCCTTCCCTGCCAGTGACATTTATACAGTAATCAGTGCATTTTTATAGCACTGATCGCTGTATAATTGTCAATGGTCCCAAAAATGTATCAAAAGTGTCTGATCTGTCTGCCATCATGTCGCAGTCCTGATAAAAATCACTGATCACCGCCATTACTAGTAAAAAAAAATAAATAAAAATCCCATAAATCTTTCCCCTATTTTGTAGACACTATAACTTTTGTGCAAACCAATCAGTATACGTTTAATGTGATTTTTTTATTACCAAAAATATGTAGAATACATATCGGCCTAAACTGAGGAAAAAATTAGCTTTTTTTAAAAAAAATGGGGATATTTATTATAGCAAAAAGTACAAAATATTGTATTTTTTTTTCAAAATTGTCACTCTTTTTTGTTTATAGCGCAAAAAATAAAAATCGCAGAGATGATCAAATACCACAAAAAAAAGCTCTATTTGTGGGAATAAAAAGGACGTCAATTTTGTTTGGGTACAGAGCCACACGACTGCGCAATTGTCAGTTAAAGCCACGCAGTGCCGTATCGCAAAGAATGGCCTGATCATTGAGCAGCCAAATCTTCTGGGGCTGAAGTGGTTAATATTTTGTCAGATTGTAGGATTGCCAGTGTTTTATAACACCTTTTCTACTGATCTATGCTGCCTGTTGAATTGTATTTCTATCCATTAATTTGACCTTTTCCTTTTGGATTTCCAGATTTTTCTCCTATATCCTTTCTCTACAAATCTGTCAATTAATATATTAGATCCTCGTAATCCTGATGTTTGCTGCAGTTACGGTATATGCACATAAATTGTCCTTTAGGTATGTTCCCTACCCATTTTGGATGGTGGCAATTGTTAGTTGGGATATACCCATTTCGAGTTCGTGCTGTGCAGGGGCTTGGTGTTGGGGTTCTTACTTTGACACAAGCCCCGTCCATGAACAGGTCGAGGAGGAGTTCATGGACCAAGAATTGGTTGCTCCAGTGTGACCAATTCTCTCACATGCCTTTGCTGCGGGAGATCCAGGAGAATAACCCTGATGATTTCAGGAATTTTCTCCGGATGACGAACCCTGTTTTTCACCGTTTGTTGACTATATTAAGGTAAGATTTCTCCTTTAACATCACATTCTATGTATTTAATGTTTGCTAATGTATTGTATTTCTTTCATCATTCCCTAATTACCATGATTGGAATATGTGTGAATGTCCCCTTTGTCCTCATGCATGCTGGAATTTTTAAAAATTCGTTTTTTTGTCCTTCATGCATATTTGCCTTCACTAACCTCCCCAGCATGCTATCCTGGGCCCATACACACCTAGCCTAGTCACTTAACAATGTATTTTGTCAGCTCCATTGTAATACTTTACCCTAAACCCCCCCTAAAATGTGTACAAATGTTATTTGTGTTCTTAAATTCATGCATAGTGCAAGAGGTTTTTTTGGGAGGGCCCAAACTTATTTGGGACCCTCCCTCCACCCCAACCGCTAAGTCAACCAGTACCAATACTCTATCTGCTGACTTTGCCAAACCCATACACACTATACCTACCTCTTTTATATGTATGGATGAATTCACCAAAGCATGTAGTGAAAGGGCCTGCCTGAATACTTTCAAATGGTACTATTTAAAGTTTTGTTCTCCTAATATCTTGATAGGTAATTGCAGAATGTAAAAATGTGCTTCAATTTGTACAGTGTGTACAGTGTGTATTTATATTTTTGTATGACACTTCTTACCTGTCCAGTGGGCTGCTAATAATGTAAGTAATGAGGGGCTGGCCAAAGTAACACCCATTATTTATGCATTCAGCTCTCAATGAAGTGGAGAGGGTTACCTGTCCAAAACATACTCCCTCTAAAATATTTCCATGGGGCCATCAGAGGGGGTGAGGAATCTGATAAGTGGATCTTATATTTTTGCTTTTAAATACTCCTTAAAATAAATGTTATACAGATATTGGCCAAGAATGTTTGTGTCTAATCTGCTTGCAATGTTTATGAGCAAAATTACTATTTTTTTTTCTTGTTTGACACCACAGTTTCCTTCAACGCCACAGGAATGGCAGACTGTGGCTTCCCAATTTGCCCAGCAGTGGGACTTTCTTAACTGCGGAGGGGCGATGAGAAGCACGTCCACATCTTCCCACCATCCCATTCGGGGTCATACTATTATAATTACAAGGGGTTTAATAGTATTGTGTTGATGGTGATGCTGTCAGCAACATATGAGTTTCTGTATGTGGACTTGGGGAGGAATGGCCGGATGTCAGATGGTGGAGTATTTGCCCGGACCAAGTTCTATCGACGTCTCGAGAGTGGTGGTTTGGGATTGCCACCTCCAGAGGAGAACGTGGAAGGACTGCCATTTGTCTTCGTCGCAGATGAGGTATTCGGTCTGGGTGACCACGTGATGAGGCCATTTCCCTAGAGGACCCTCACCCCGGAGAAAAGGGTTTTTAATTACCGGCTGGCCAGAGCCAGAAGAGTCGTGGAGAATGCGTTTGGGATACTGACCAGCCGGTTCTGCCTATTTCAAACAGCCATAAATATGGAGGAGCACAAACTAAATCACATAATTTTATGTTGCTGCATCCTGCATAACTTTTTGAAAAGCAATAATCCAAATTATGTTGCCTCAGTTGGGCCTGAGACGGGACTTCGGGAAACAATGACGGCTCTGGAAGCTGGCCATCCTGGCTTGCCCCTCCAAAGCACCCGTGAAGTGCGAGAAAAATATGTAGAATATTTTACAGATAGGGGGGGCCATTGCTTTGCCAGCAAATTTGTAATAAATTTTCTCTTTTAAAATGTGTAAAAAATTTGTCCGCAAATGGTGTCATTTTTTGGGTATTTATATTCTTCCTAGTACATCAATCATGTTCTTCAGTTTTTGTTCTATCTCATTTGTTTTTTGCTTTATAAAGTCTAAATCCCGACTACAAAACATTATGTCCTGGATAAGCCTTAGGGCACTGTCACTGGTAAAATGATGTGATTGTTCTTCCACAACCTGCACATCACCTAAAATAAAAAATACACACCATGTATTAAAAATATGCAGGAATACATCTATTACCTGAATCTGTGGTGTCAGACACTCACCTGTTGTGGTGACAATCTCCACCACCTCTCCTTCCTCCACATCCTCAGGTTGTGACCTCTGTCCCCCTTCTTCAGGAGGTGGAGGGTCCCTGGTGTCCTCTGAGTGGTGTCCTCTGAGTCTTTTCTCCCCTATGAGAATGAAACAAAAGGTATACTTACCACACCAATATTTGAGGCCAGAAATAGGAATATGAAACATTGCTTGGAAGTGGGGTACAATTGTCTGTTTTGGCATAGTTCAAAGCTGAAGACATGATTTTTTCCCTTACCAAAGCTGGAATACTTAGCTTTTTTGGACAAGTTTCACACATGTAGACACCCCAAGTATCCACTGGAGCACCTGTGTGGGACACCCTAAAAAGTTTGTTTATGTGTCCCACACTAGTGCTCCTGAGTCCAGATGTGTAAACAGTTGCTGAGTGTCGTCTCCTTACATTACACTGAATCAAGTTTGCAATTAATTCTAGTTTCAAACATATCTAGACAACAATGTCCTAAACTTCTTTTTATACAAATTATCATGACCAAATGTAGTTAACCCTGTATCTGGCAAAAACATCGTATTTAGTTGGCAAACGAACGATGTTTACTACGACCAATTACTGTTCCCACGAACATGAAAGTAGCCATTTTAAACTGTAACGAAAAGCACATGGAGCAGCATGCAAGTAATAAAAAGAACAGGAACACACGACAACTACTTACTTTTTAGAAGCACTTTCTTGATCCTTCTGTACTGATCGTGCTCCCTTAATTTGAGGTCCGACCAGCGTTTCCTCAATTGCTCCTTGGATCATCGTACCCCAAAGTTCCGGCACAGACTCTTCACAACTTTAGTCATGATCTTGGCCTTTCTCACATTTGGGTTTAGGTACGGTCCATATTTCCCATCATAGTTGGTCCTCTTCAATATGTTCACCATCTCCACCATCTCTTCAAAGGACATATTTGAGGCCTTAAATCTCCTGCGGGAACAGGACGTTTCTTGCTCCGGGCTTTCCTCCTCGTTACTGCTATTAAGCACCTGCTGTGTCTCCGCTATGTTCCTCTCCCACTGCGATGAAAGAGACAGGGCGGGGAATATTCTAGAAAGAACGTCAGGGGTGGGCGACGCGGGTGGAGTTTCACGCATGTGCACTGCATATAAAGCGGAGCACGCGTGTGTCATGCGTACGATCTGTGAGCAGAGAACGAAGTAACAGGAGCGATGATCGTTATAACAAAGGTACAATTTTAAGTTGGTGCATCAGTGGCCTATACTACTTATAGATTGAGGCGTATATTGGGTCAAGATTAGGAGAGTTTAGCCTGACATTAGGGTTTGTCTTGTGTTGTGTCTTGCAGAGAAAATGGATCTATTCAATGACGAGGACTTTATGCCCATATTCATTGATATGTACAGGGAGCTGCCCTGTCTGTGGCAGGTAAACCACCCCTTTCATAACAATAAAACAAAGAGGAAGGCAGCGCTGGATCAATTGGTGGAATTTGTAAAGCCGGTGATCCCCACAGCAGACATCCCCTATTTGAAGACCCTAATTGGTGGCATGAGGAGCACTTATAATAGGGAGCTCAAGAAGGTCCAGGATTCCCTGAGATCAGGTGCTGCAGCAGATCACATTTATGCACCCAGGCTGTGGTACTATGACAGACTGCATTTTCTGGCAGGCCAGAATGAACCCAGGCCAGCACTCTCCGGTCTTCCTTCAATGCTTCCTTTCCCCCCAACTGAGGCTTCTGACGTCCAACCTGGGCCTTTCAGGCAGCAACATGTGGAGGAGCCCAGCTTAAGCCAGGTATAGCATTTTTCAAAATATTTCTGGTTGTCAAATTAATGATGTTAAATATATGCTAATTTTGATCACTAAATTCTGATTTCACAAAGTGTTTTACATATCAATAGACAGTAGTGGCCACAAATGATTGGGACAAGAATGAAAAATACTGGGGTCAGAATGATAGTCTTTTATATTTATTAACATTAAATTTGCAACAGTCATGAGATGAAAATTGTGTGTGATTGATGAACCAAAAACTAAAATGATGTCCCTTTTTCCTACACAGGAAAGCCTCAGCCAGGCCATGGAAAGTGGCAGCCAGGAGGTGGCCCAGTAGCCTGCCAGAATCGCAGGTCCCTCCCCTCCGCTTCCACCAAAAAGTGGCAGAAAGAGGAGTAACGTGAAGGAGGCAGCAATTGGCCTATTTTTGAAGGCTACTGCGGCCCTCAGAACCCCCCACAGTGTTCAAGAGGACTTTGTGTACATTACAACCTGCAAAATGCTGTAAATGGAGGAGGGCCAATGCCTCTTATGTGAGGAAGTAATATTAACAGCCCTAAATAAGGGGTTGAGGGGACAACTTAAAAGTCAAAGCCACATTTGTAAGTTGAACCATGGTCCTCCTCCTCCACCTCCTGCCACACCTCCAACACCACAGCCACAGCCTGGAAGGAAGCGTCTAAGGAAGAGTGATGGCCTGGGTTCAGTCTGGTCTGGCAAAAGATACATGCTGTGGTATAACCACAGCCTGGGGACAGATAAGTCATCTGCTGCTGTTCCTGATCTCTTGTAGTCCTGGACTGGATTGTACTCACCATTATAGGGACTCCTCAGGCCACCAATTTTGACTGTAAAATTATTGATGTCTGCCCTGGGGTACAAAGGCTTTGCAAATTTCACCAGTTTCTCCAGCGTTGCCTTCCTCCTTATTTTGTTATGAACCAGAATAAATGAATACCGTATTTATCAGCGTATAACACATGCCAGCGTATAACACGCACCCCAAGTTTAGGAGGGAATTATAAGGAAAAAAATGTTTTAAGGAAAAAAACTTACATTTAAATGCCCATCAATGCAGCCTTGCACAGCGTCCATCTGCATGCTTGTCCAGTGTCCATTTGCAGCCTTGCCCAGGCTTGCCCAGGCTGCAGTTAAACTGCAGCCGAAATACACAGAGCCGGTCCTCGGCTCTTCTCGGCGGCTCTCGGTCACTTTTGGCTACTTTCGGCTCCACTCGTAGTCCCGCCCGGGATGGGCGTGACTGTGAACAGAGCTAGCCGAACCTAGCCGAGTACACTCAGCTATCTGTATATGGGCGGCGCTCGAGTGGAGCCAAAAGTGGCCGAGAAGAGCTGAGGACCGGCTCTGTGTATTTCTGCGCCGGCAGCGCCATTTTCAGATTGGCAGCCAGCGATCGCTCAGCTCAGTCAGCGGGGGATAGCAGGGGATCGGCGTATAACACGCACCCGTGATTTTCCCCTGATTTTAAGGGGAAAAAAGTGCGTGTTATACGCCAATAAATAATGTATTTTGTTTTCAGAAATACTTGCCTATGTGTTTTACTTCAAAAGGGACAGTTTGTTTGTAAGTAGGCAGGTATATTTAAAAAATACAATTTCAAATTAACAAGGGACACCAACCAACCTCCTTGAGATTTACAAATACAAGATAACAATGGTGTTGTGGAAACGTGACATACAAAAAGCAAAACAAAAAGGGAGATCACTATAAAATAATTTAAAAAAAACAAAAAACAACAGGAGATCTTGATTTAAAAAAATGGAGATCACTGTAAAATAATTAAAAAAAACAAAAAAAACAGGAGATCTTGATTTAAAAAATAAAAAACAAAAAATTCTCACAAATGTTTTAAAAAATATTTACAATATTTTGAATATATTCTGCACCTAATAATATACCTTCTTTTGTCCAACAAGCCGTGGGGCATATACAGTGCATTTGTAAACCATCTGACACAATTTGTACCTACACTGTATATTCCACCAATATAATCAAATTCATATTCTCATATCTCTGGACGTGGATTAGTAGTATATAACAAAAAGTCACCACCATAATATCACTTCAAGTAATAGCATCTTCTCATTATATTTATCTATATACCTTCATTTTTTAAAATCCAGATATCCCTTTCAAAAAAAAAAAAAAAAATCTAGATATCCCTTTATGGCATTTAATTAATTAGCATTTTTAATTTCTATTTTTTAATTTCCCATTTGGTTTCTTATATACTTTCTTATATAATCTATTTATACTTTTTTATAGAAATTTTTATATATATATATTTTAAATATTTACACACTTTTGGGTAAAAATATACATCAGGATTGGGTGAGGTATACTTGTTTTTAGATTTATTTTAATAGGTTTTTATATGTATCCACATACTCTTCATTAAATGTATTTTATTAGTGATATAGCATGAGGTGTCCCAGTGACTCATTCATGGTAAATCTGAGGGACATTTTGTCATAAGGCACTGGAATTAAAAGGAAACTGTGTAACTATGTAACTTGGGATAATGAGATATTGACATTGTGCGGTAACATACTACATTTGATCCTGCACGTATATATATTATACGGACTAACCAAAAATGGCTGCGGTCACGTGACTAAGTTTAGGGATTACCACATACTGCTATTATTATTGAGTGCAGTCAGGGATTCAAAATCACCCTTTCAAAGGAGGAGGATGTCATCTATGTACCTGGCCCAAAGAACTAACTCGGGTCTCTTAAGGGCATAGACGACATCCTCCTCCCACTGGGCCATGAACAAGTTTGCCAAACTGGGTGCGAACTTGGCCCCCATAGCCAAACCCCTCTTCTGCAAATAAAATTGGTCTCTAAACCAAAAGTAATTATGCTGTGTTGCATATTTCAGAAGTTCAATAATAAAATTTCTGTTGAAATAAAGGGAGAGCTGTATATTTTGATAAATATTATTCTACTGCTGAGAAACCTAGATCATGTGGGATGCAGCTGTAAAGGGTGGCAACATCTGCTGTTGCCAAAATCAGGCCATCCTGGTATTCAATTGTCTCTAAGAGTCTGATAGTATCAAAAGTGTCCTTGAGATAAGAAGGGATTAGTCTGACTAGTGGTTGGAGATGAAAATTCAGATAACGTCCTATTCTGGATGTGACCAAGTCAATCACGCTGGCTATGGGACGTCCAGGGGGATTTACTGGGTCTTTAAGTACCTTTGGAAGGTAGTACATTACAGGAATGTGAGGGGCCAGAGGTACCAAAAAGTTTTTCTCTTTGTTATCCAAAATGCACAAAGAGTTCCATGTTCTGGCTTTATTAGCGTGATTGACTCACTGTCGCTGGCACGTGAGTCCACTTCATTCGGTAAGAGTATTTACCCCTCAACCTGGGTGGCGGATGCACCATCCCTGGTGTTCTGTGTGCTGTTATGGCTGTTTCATCTTACTTCTGAATATCAATCCTGCTTCAAGGGCAGACTATTTTCATGTTCTATCTCATTTGAACTCATTTCACTATATAGTACACTATATAGATTTATCATTGGTTCTGACTTTTTGGCTCTTTCATTTTTTTTAGCACTTTATATTTATTTTTACCATACATGATTTTTATCACTGTATGAGATATTGCACTATGTTTGCATCATTGTATGACATACTGCACCTATATGGTTTGATATCACTTATGAGCTACACTGTGTTACACATTTCCTGCTTTAAGATAACAATACCAGTGATATAACCCTTCGGATCCAGCGCTATTTTTGCACTTTCCTCAAGTGCTGCGTTCTGAACACAGGAGGTCAACCGCTCAGCACAGGTGCCATTCAGAGAATGCTTTGCATTTTATCAACAAATGCAAAGCATTCTCTGATTGGACGAGGTGGGAGCGTGACATCAACACCATGCCTCTCCACTTCTTTCAATTAGAAAATGATTTGCTGGACCAATGTAACTATGTAAAAATACCTATAACTGCGATTCTAAAAAAAAAAAAAATATCTGCCTATACGTACACTTTAAGAGGTTTATTACATACAATGCCCAGTTTCAGGGACACAATAAATAATAAAGGTACCTGGATTCTAATGAATTATAATTTTTAAAATGTGCAGTGGCAAGCCATAGTCAGAGAGGAGGGGAGGACATGTGAGCTCTGAAAATTAGTCCTGCACATGAAAGTGCCCCCTATCTTGCCACATCTACTGCAGGTTAATGGCCTCCTCTACCAGGACTTGATAAAGGATGTATGAAACTGCTCACAGACTACAACACAACAGGATATTTCAACTCAATATAAATAAATCAAAACATTGCCAGCCATGGCTGCTTCCTTAATCAGAGTCATCTGTTTCCAAATTCAAAGGCCAGGCGTGTAAATGAGTTTTTCTTCATATTTATTACTTCTGAGAAATAAATCTTTAATTGTTTTCAAAGGCTCCTACTGTCTGCTTGTAGAAACACCAAGGTGAGAACATTAAATAATGATGTAGAGTTTAACCCAGGCACTAATTTAGACAGAAGACAGGTAAAAACCAACATGGATAAAAAAGACACATTTGCAATTCTCGATTTTCTAATTCAACAATTATTCCTTGATACAGACCTTTCTGATTAGAAATATATAACCAATCCTCATGAGCCCTATTTAACAGACAAATAAACAAACTTTCCTTTAAAAAAATCTTTGATGTTATCATACAAAATAAAGGGGTAGGGATGCTCTTAGCTACTATATGGCGGGATCAGAATTGCAGGTCCACTTCTGATTAAAGGGGAAAAACCCCAGAACAGATTCCTGCAAATCATAAACTAAATAACAGCCTGAGATACCAATCTTCAGCGGCTTAAGCTAGGAAGATATAATTTCATGTTTTAAAGGGAATCTTGGTTAAGAAAGTACTGTATATATGCCCCTTGCACACGTAGCTTCTAACCCTTGTACATGAAATCCCAGCATTTTAGTGTGCCATAGAGGCCCAGACTTTGACAGACATCACGGCTGGTTGCTGCACCTCTGGCTCTTATGCACACTAAAATGCTGGGATTGCATTCACAGGGGCTAGATGCCCCATGCGCAAGGGGTCATAGGCTGCCATTTTGAGCTTTTCTTTTGAGGGCTCATTTACACCAAGTGCAGTGGGACTGTGATAGGTAAGGGTGTCTAGCATAGTCCCACCAGGCATCTCAGTTGTCACACCACAAGACATGAAAAACCATGTTGCGATAGTTTGTGCTGAAAAAAAGTATGGCATAGCACATTCCATCACCCTTCAATAAAGTTCACATAAAAAAAAATCATAACCAGTATGATTCACTAGGATTGGCACACTGCAGTTATTCTGAGGTTATTATTACTTAAAACAAGTATTCTGACCCAGATCAAGTATGCAAGCCATGCATCTAAATTTCAGATTTTTCTATTTACATTCTTCCAGCTCAGTTAATCCCTTCCCACCAGTGGCGGCTGGTGGCATAATTTTTGGGGGGTGGCAAACAATGCAGCCACCCCCCAGTTGGTCAGGTCACCCGCACCTCCCCTCCGTGGGGCGGTCTGGTCACCTGCACCAAACCGGCCCTGGTCACTCGGTCACATACGAGTCCTGCACTTACCCCATCTATGGTGCGGACAGCGATTCCCTCCGGGCGGTGGGTTCCCTTCCTCAGCATCACGGTGGCAGTGCATCTCCTCCCTCCTCCTCCTAGGCCAATGGGCTCACTTCTCCTTTCGGCCAATCGGGAAACAGGTCTCAGTTAATCATTCATGTTGTATGCTAAATTGTGTTATTACCATTGTTAATCTATTTTATACTTACCTAATTACCAACCATATTGGTTGACAATATATTAAGTTTACCTTTACTACCTGGTTTGGTGCCTGTATTCTTTGATATAGCACTACTATTGGGTACTAAGTATTACTTTCAGTGATTTCCTGTGATATTGTATGTTTGTACACTCAACCTGGTGTGTCAGAGGGGCTGAGGTACTTGGGAGGTAAACAACAGAGGACCCATTCTATCCAACAGCTTCTATGGGGGTGGTGCTACATGACATACATTATACAATTACAATTACAAAAACTATTTTAAAATAATAGTAATAATAAATTAGTTAGAAAATAACATTTTACAATTTTCTATATTTTGGAGTGCTTGCCTATAACAGAAATCAAAGAAGTGATTTAAAAAAGTGTAACAAATAAAAGCCTTGAATGTACTTAAACATATATAAAAATGATCTAGGTAGTCAATTTAGTCATAGATTTATAGTATAGTCAAGTTACCTGAAGCATACTGACGGTGCTAAATTTAGCCTCTAAGTTTCTAATGACCTTTGGTCACGGAGGGCTTAATAAGACAATAATAAGGACAGAGGCCACCAGGGAACTAATTTTCCATAATGACTTAAGCTGTTGAAGTCTCCATATTTTACTATGTAAAGGTTTTCTTTAATAAAGGTATATTCTCCAGAGGTAGAAATACCTTATCTTGCCCCAATGCAAGGCAAGACAATGGCAAATAAATGAATGGGCCTGGAGGACAAGACAAAGAGGGGAATGATCAACCTCTTTTTAACCGCTTGCCTACTGGCCATTTCCACCCCCCTCCTGCCCAGGTCAATTTTCAGCTTTCAGCGCTGTCACACTTTGAATGACAATTGCGCAGTCATGCAACACTGTACCCATATGAAATTTTTATAATTTTTTTTCACGCAAATAGAGCTTTCTTTTGGTAATATTGAATCACTACTGTGTTTTTAATTTTCTGCTAAACAAATGAAAAAAGCCAGCAAATGTAAAAAAAAAAAAGAAAACAATTTTCATCATTTTTTAAATTGCTATAAAATTTTGCAAACAGTTAATTTTTATCCTTCACTAATGTGTGCTGATGAGACTGCACTGGTGGGCACTGATCGGCTGCACTGATGGGTACTGATGAGGTGGCACTGATGGGCACTGATGAGGCAGTACTGGTGGGCACTGAGGAGGAGGCACTGATGAGGCTGCACTGATAGCCACTGAGAGGTGGCACTGATAGGCAGTACTGATAAGCATTGATAGGCACTGGTAGGCGGCACTGATTATCAGTGCCAATGTCACTTTAACACAATAGGCTTTATCGGTTTTCTTCTTCTCTCCTCACACTGTCAGCGTGTGGAAAGAAAAGCCAATAACCAGCTTGCGTTTACATCTTGTGATCAGCTGTCATTGAACACAGCTGATCGCGTGGTAAAGGAAAGAGGAAGGTGCCTCGAAGTGCAGTGGTTAAAAGATTTATTACGGGCACAATGGGATTAAAAACACTTAGATATTAAGAGGTCATAGGCATATAATGATTTGTCCTCATGCAGATCGTTGTAATCCTTGTCTGTCTGGGGAAGAGAGAGCGCCATCCTGCAGCTGTCAGAGTTCCTGGTGACGTGGATTGGTGAGGAGGTGAAGATGTGATGAGGCGACCCGGGTTCTGGAACCAAACTGGAACGCACACGGACGATATTACATCAGGCGAAGGTGGTGGGCAGTAACGCGTTTTGGAGCATGCACAGCTCCTTCGTCAGATCTAGACCCATGCTTGCTCGACGAGCTTATGAGAGGTGATGGGGGGGGGAGAGGGGAAGGGTTGGTGTCTGCTGATAGGCTGGGGGAAAAGAGGGGCAGAGTGTAGACCTGTTGATGGATGCTGTTTTTTTTTAAATGGCCAGAGTCATGTGACTGGACATGTGACATATTCAGCACATTAGATTTAGTGTGCATCTGGTCTTAATGGTCCCGGAAGGAACAGACAGGGTTAGAGCAGGATTAGCGCAATGTAACAGCATAATGAGCATAATGGGATGGAGGCGTGCGTATATATAGATAGATATATCTATATATATAGATATATCTATCTATATATATATAGATATATATGCACGCCTCCATTCCATTATGCTCATTATGCTGTTACATTGTGCTAATTCACGCAACTATATATATCTATGTATATAGATATATATATCTAGATCTATATATATATCTATATCTATCTATCTATCTATCTATCTATCTATCTATCTATCTATCTATATATATATGTACCTGTCCATACATACATGTAGGGGGGATAGATTACAACCAAAGTTACTACATTGGGTGATGAAGGAGGTCAAGTACATTCAAGGGACTCAGGCCCTTTATGAAACCAACATCCATCAACGGGTTTACACTCCATCCCTCTTTTCCCCCAGCCTATCAGCAGAAACCAACCCCTCCCCTCTCTCCTCCCCCTCACCTCTCATAAGCTCGTTGAGCAAGCATGGGCGTAGGTCTGACAAAGGAGCTGTGCATGTTCCAATACACGTTACCGCCCACCACCTTCACCTGATGTCAGATCGCTGTGTGCGTTTCAGCTTGGTTCTAGAACCCGGGCCGTCTCATCACATCTTCACCTCTTTGCCAATCCACGTCACCAGGGACTCTGACAGCTGCAGGATGGCTCTCTCTCTCCCCCTGTTAGGTTATGGAGATTAGTACCCCTGATACAATCGGGAAAAATAATTGCTCCATAGATAAAGATACTATATAGGTGATGAATGAGGAAAACAAAATCTACCTTAAGGGCTCCCTGAAGAGGAGGGGAAGAGTTAGTCAGGATATGGATGTATTCTTCAGATCGGGAGAAGTCATTCCAGGGTGACTATATATTGCTGAATTTAATGGTTGTTCGTTTAAGAAAACTGGTAAGTTTTTCTATATGTTCCATATCATGAATTCTATGGAACCATTGCCGTATAGTGGGAGGCACAGAGGATTTCCAAAGAGCTGGAATGCAGGATCGGACCACATTAACAGAATGAATAATGATCAAATTTTTGTATGTTTTAAGAGGAATGTCATTACGGTGTAGAAGGAAGAAACTTGGATCTTTAGGAACTGGATGATCTGTGAACTTTTGGGTAACAGTGTGATCCTGAGTCCAATAATTATGAAGATAGGGACAAGTCCAGAAAATATGTAGTAGGTCTGCCTGTGGTTTGCCGCATTGCCAACAGGAAACTGAAATAAGCTGGCCAATTGAGTGAAATAATTAAAGGATTCTATACTAGAGAGAGAGCAATTTATATTCAGATTCCTGGTATCAATTACATATAGAAGAGTAAGTCCATAATGTGAATATTTTGAATCTAGCCTGAGGTGTACATTTAATATCCAGATCTTGTTCCCATTTATCTACAAATACTGGAACTGATTGTATTGTATCTGAAAGCAAGAGTTTATAGGAGAATGAAAGGGCGTGAGGAAAAGGACCGATAGTTTGACATACTTGTTTAAATGTTGTAAGAGAGCGTCCAAATGAGTCGGCAGCTGGTAAAGTGCACAGAAAATTTAAAATATGAAGGATTTGTAATGGCCCAATCGAAGAGAAAAACAGGTCAGATGGCATTTGATGGGTAGTTAACCATTCAGAGTTTTGTGTAAATTGAAATGCAAGATATTTATCTTTTGTTATCAACGTGTGAAAAGTTTTATCTCGTTTTCCTTGAGTAAATTTAGGGTGGTCTATAATAGGTAGAAGTGGAGAGGGGAAAGGGGAGATCCCACATTTTATTAAAAGCCTGTTTACAATGTGTCCACATTGTTGCTATTGTAGGATGGAAAATTATAGCATTTCAACAACTACCTTTCACAGAAAATGGAGCCCTTTTTTTTTAAAACGTGGTGTTCCTACACCTACTCTGATAGAAATGTTTATATTGTCTGGGTTGTGGCTGAAACGAAGTAAAGGATGAATAAGGTCTTAATCCATGCTAAGATGGAAGCAATTGAAAACAACAAGCTTCACAAATTTGAGAAAATCTGGCTACCTTGGGTTAAGCATTGCTTACCTCCAGATTTTGATGACGTTGTTTTAATGCTTTGGTAATACCCTCTGTTCTTCCTTACCCTTCAATATTTCGAAAACTAGAATTGCACTACCTCTTTGGAAGTTCTCTTCCACTATTACTTGATTCCTTGCCCTTCCTCATTCACCTCTTCAGGCAGGGTTATCTTCAGGTTTTTCTGTAAGTGACCCTTCCACCCTACACCCACTTCCCTCTATCTTCGCTCCTTTTTTTCTCTTTCTGCTTTTTCTTTTTCTCTTACCCTTCTGTTCTTTTTGCTTCTATATTTGTTACCATTCTCTGTATTTATACTGATCTCTGTTTGTTCCATATGCAATAACCCACACCAGCTTCTCTGGTACATGTCTGGAGAACGAGACCTGAAGTACTAGCATGCTGATTTGTACTCACATGCATCCATTCTTGATTCCTGCTCGAAATTCCTCCAATGGTATGACTAGCTGCTTCTTTAACTTCATTTATGCTGGGTTCACACCATTGCAAATTGGATGTGGAATCCCTGCATCCAATTCGCAATAGCAGGAGATTTTGACCGGCTCTCTATGGAGCAGGTTTACATATCTCTGCAGCGGGTCCGGTGCTTTTTGCAGAAAAACGCTGTGCGTCTTTTGGTCCATTTCAGGTCCGCATTCAACCCAAAATTTGGGCTGAAATCTGACCTGAAATGGTGAACCAGCATGCACCGGACCCCTGCTGTGAGCCGTATGCGGCTCATACAGTACCTGACCGCGAGATTGTGTTTCCAGCGTGATACCATCACGCTGGTTCTCGGCGACAGGGTACTGTGCATGTCATGCTGGCTCGCTCATCGGGAAAGGAAAACTTTTTTTCCTTTCGCGATGAGTGACAGGCAGTGCTGACAGCTGTCTGGTATGAATCCTGAGGGGGAATGCCGCGCCAAATTTTAAATAAAAAAACGGAGTGGGTTCCCCCGGGGGCATACCAGGCCCTTAGGTCTGGTATGGATTGTAAGGGGAACCCCTACGCTGAAAAAATCGGTGTGGGGGTCCCCCCAAAATCCATACGCAGCCCGGCCGGCCAGGAAAGGGGGTGGGGACGAGCAAGTGCCCCCCTCCTGAGCCGTACCAGGCCGCATGCCCTCAACATGGGGGGGGTGGGTGCCTTGGGGGAGGGGGGCGCCCTGCAGCCCCCCCACCCCAAAGCACCTTGTCCCCATGTTGATGAGGGCAAGGGCCTCTTCCCGACAACCCTGGCCGTTGGTTGTCGGGGTCTGCGGGCGGGGGGCTTATCGGAATCCGGGAGCCCCCTTTAATAAGGGGGCCCCCAGATCCCGGCCCCCCACCCTATGTGAATGAGTATGGGGTATCCCTACCCATTCACCTAGGGAAAAAAGTGTCAATTAAAAAAAAACACAGTACACAGATTTTAAGAGTAATTTATTAGGCAGCTCTGGGGTCTTCTTCCGACTTCGGGGGGTCTCCTTCCGACTTCTCTCGGTGTTCGGCCTCTTCTCCCGGTGTTCGTCCTCTTCTCCCGGGCCCCTCCGCTATCTTCTTCCAGCTCTTTTGCCAGTGGGGGGCCCGGTCTGCTACCGCTGTCTTGTCGCCGTTGTCTAGCCGCTGTCTCACCGCTGCTTCTTCTCTTCTTCCGATGTTGACACAACGCTCTCTCCAGCTGGAATGCTGTGCGTGAGCTGCGGAGCCATTAATATAGGCGGTGACCCCGCCCCCTTGTGACGTCACGGTCCCAGCATGCGCAGGGACTCTGGGGTCACGCCCCCTTATGACGCCAGAGTCCTTGCGCATGCTGGGACCGTGACGTCCCAGCATGCGCAAGGGACGTCACGGTTTCAAGTCTATTTCTGATTCTGTTCTCTGTTAGCCATGAGGGTGCTTCCTGTGACGCGTCATGAGGATAAACATTGCAGTTTTGCTTACTGAAGCCCCCCGATTCCCTCGTAAAGACTGAGAAGAATAAATTCAATACCTTCGCCATCTCTCCATCCTTAGTAACCAGATTCCCTTCATCATTCTCTATGGGACCAATATGATCTGACCTCCCTTTCTTCCTATTTATGTACTTTAAAAAAGTCTTGGAGTTCTTCTATCCTCCTCTGCTATGTGCCTTTTGTGTTCTAGCTTAGCTATCATGATTGCACCCTTACATTTCTTGTTGCATTCTTTGTAAAGTTGGAATGCTGATGATGATCCCTCAGCCTTGTATTTTTGAAGACCTTTTCCTTTGCTTTCATATTGTTGCCTTATGAGGAGTTTATGAGTAATCTCCATTAGCAACTGAAAATATTTGTATATAGATGTATATATATTTTTGGATAAGAAATAATAGTCATGTGTATGTGACAGGGTTTCAGTAAAGGGTTAATTTAGCTAGATGTAAATATGCGACAAGCTTTGCCTGAGAAGAGCTAATGCATTTAACAGCTACTTGTAGTATGCGAGAAGGATGTACTGTGGAGACAATCTGCTGTTTACCTAGATATCCAAAGGGCCAGGAAGAGATAACCATCTGAAGTGTGTATTTGTTACAGGGCCAAATTCATTAGCTCGATAAAAGCCTTTGTATTCCTCCGTGCTAATCAACAATTTGTCCATTTCAAAGGGGTGTTTGAGAGGATGAGAATACTTCTTTCATCTGTTCAGGAAAGGAGGTTTTGCCCTGGCTAATGCCATGCGTATAAGTGCCCCATTCAAGAGAAGGTGATGACCTTCACCTTAATTCCTCTTCAAACAACTTATCACTAATTCGTTACCCCAACAAGAGGATGTTGCCCAAATTAGGAGATACGCCTGGTGGGAGTAGAGGGCTAACAGAATACCCAATCAGAGTGGCCCTATTCAATTCAATGAGAGATGGGCTATAAGAAGTAATCCCAAAGAGAGTGGTAGGGAGAGATGAAGACTGACCTGGGCCCAGGAACATTAATATAGGTAATTATCAGAGCATCTCCCAGCACTTAAAGGTATAACTGCTTGTCATATGTTTGTTTGTTTGTTTGTTTACCCTTTGTATTGTGATGAATATACTTTGTATTCTTGTACTTTAACTTAATATTTTCTCCCTTGTTTAAGACTATAGATATTGTCTGTGTATTAGGTAGACTTTTAACGCTACTTTAATAAATGTTACTATATTAAAGCTTTCGCTTTTGGTCATAAGAACTCTTATTTAACCAACCTCATATCTTATGGTTAATAAATCATAAATATACATTTATAAGGTTAACAATATGCATTTTTACGCTGGGGTTAAGCCACCCAAGACTTTGTTTGCTCTTTTAAATTTATTTTCCATTGGGATGCACTAGCTAATGCCCTTATTTAGCCTCTTGCCGACCCTTGTTTGGCGGCGGCAGAATGGCTCCCCTGCCCGAATCACCGTAGCTGTACGGGGCCACTTTAAGTGGTATAGGGGACTTTTGTTCGCTCTTTTAAATTTATTTCCCAATGGGATGCACTGGCTAATGCCCTTATTTAATGTGCTCTTAAAGCAAACCCATCTCTCCTCCGTGTTCTTTGTTCCTAAGATTTTTTCCCAGTTAATATCTTCTAGCAAGGTTTGTAGTTTAGGGAAGTTGGCTCTTTTGAAAGTCAGTGTCTTTGTATTCGCCTTATGTTTCCAATTTGTGTGATATGTACTGAAGCTAATTGACCTGTGATCACTGTTTCCTAAATTGCCCCATATTAACACATCCGTGATCAGGTCTGCATTGTTGGTAATCAGTAGGTCTAGTAACGCTTTGCTTCTAGTTGGCGTGTCTACCTTCTGACCCATGAAATTGTTCTGCAAGACATTTAGGAACTGGCGAGTCTTAGATGAATGCGTGGTTCCTTCTGCCCAGTCTATGTCTGGATAATTAAAATCCCCCATTATGATGACACTTCCCATCTTTGCCGCTAATCCAAATTGTGATAGGGGGCCTATAGCATACTCCCAGTATTACTTTCCCCTTAGTTTCCTCCCTTTGGAGCAATACCGATAAGGATTCCACCTCCTCCCTTGCTCTCTTGGTGATGTCATCTCTCACATTCACTTGTACATTATTCTTGATATACAGGCATACCCCTCCCCCTTTTCTACCCTCTCTATCCCTGCGATAAAGGGAATACCCTTGAATGGTTACCAGCCTTTCATGAGAGCTGTTGAACCAAGTGTTTGAAATTCCCACAAAATCCAAATCCTCCTCGTACAACAGTACCTCTAGATCTCACATCTTGTCCGCCAGGCTCCTGGCGTTGGTGAACATGCCACATAGTTTAGACCGGTTGCATACTGTCTTCTTATTGGGTGTTCTGAGGTTGCAGATAGGACTTGTTACTATACTTACCTCGGGTTTATGTGCTTTAGTCAACCTACCACTAATGCCCCGAATACTACCCTTTGGAATATGTTCATTGCTGACTATTTCTACCTCTGGACCCTCCCCCCATCGCCTAGTTTAAAAGCCCCTCTAACTTTTCGGCCATCTTCACTCCCAGCAGATCTGCACCCTCCTCATTTAGGTGCAGTCCGTTCACTTATATAGAACTGGTGACCAACTGAGAAGTAGGCCCAGTTCTCCAGGAACCCAAACCCCTCCTTTCTACACCAGCACCTCAGCCACTTGTTTACTTCCCTAATCTCCCTCTGCCTTTCTTTTGTGGCTCTAGGTAAGGGTAGTATTTCTGAGAATACTACTTTGGAGGTCCTTTTACTCAATTTAGCTCCTAAGTCCCTAAAATTGTTCTTTAGGATATTTCATCTTCCTTTGACGTTGTCATTGGTGCCAACGTGCACCATGACAGCCGGGTCTTCCCCAGCCCCTCCCAGTAATCTGTTCACCAAATCCGTGATGTGCCGAAACCCGAGCGCCCAGTAGACAGTAGGGATGAGCTTCGAGTTCGAGTCAAACTCATGTTCGACTCGAACATCAGCTGTTCGCTAGTGCGCCAAATAGCGAACAATTTGGGGTGTTCGCTACAAATTCAAAAGCAGCGGAACACCCTTTAAAAGTCTATGGGAGAAATCAAAAGTGCTAATTTTAAAGGCTTATATGCATGGTATTGTCAAAGTGTTTGGGGACCTGGGTTCTGCCCCGGGGGACATGGATCAATGCAAACAAAAGTTTTAAAAACGGCCGTTTTTTCGGGAGCAGTGATTTTAATAATGCTTAAAGTGAAACAATAAAAGTGTAATATTCCTTTAAATTTCGTACCTGGGGGGGTGTCTATAGTATGCCTGTAAAGGGGCGCATGTTTCCCGTGTTTAGAACAGTCTGACAGCAAAATTACATTTCAAAGGAAAAAAAGTCATTTAAAACTTAAAACTTAAACTTAAAAAGTCATTTAAAACTTAAAACTTAATGAATTGCCGGTCTGACAATACACATAAAAGTTAATTGATAAAAACAGCATGGGAATTCCCCACAGGGGAACCCCGAACCAAAATTAAAAAAAAAAAATGGCGTGGGGGGTCCCCCTAAATTCCATAACAGGCCCTTCAGGTCTGGTATGGATATTAAGGGGAACCCCGGCCAAAATTTTTTTTTGAAAATGGCGTGGGGTCCCCCTCAAAATCTATACCAGACCCTTCAGGTCTGGTATGGATTTTAAGGGGAACCCCGTGCCAAAATTTAAAAAAAAAAGGCGTCGCAACCTGGCAGGCCGCAGGAAAAGAGGGGGGACGAGAGAGCGCCCCCCCTCCTGAACCATACTAGGCCACATGCCCTTAACATTTGGGAGGGTGCTTTGGGGTAGCCCCCCAAAGCACCTTGTCCCCATGTTGATGGGAACAAGGGCCTCATCCCCACAACCCTTGCCCGGTGGTTGTGGGGGTCTGTGGGCGGGGGGGCTTATCAGAATCTGGAAGCCCCCTTTAACAAGGGAACCCCCAGATCCCGGCCCCTCCTGTGTGAAATGGTAAGGGGGTACAAAAGTATCCCTACCATTTCACAAAAAGTGTCAAAAATGTTAAAAATGACAAGAGACAGTTTTTGACAATTCCTTTATTTAAATGCTTCGCAGTCCATGTGCACTCGCAGCCCACGTGCACTCGCAGCCCACATGTACTTGTAATACACAGGTACTCACAATACACAGGTACACACAATACTCAGGAACTAACAATACACACACACACACACTACTCAGATACACACAACTGAGTACTCTGGTACTCACAACACACCCGTTTTCATACACTCAGGTACTCACAACACTCAGGTACTCACAATACTCAGGTACTCACTATACACAGGTACTCACTATACACACACAATACTCAGATACTCACAATACACACACAATTCTCATGTATTCACAATACACACAACACTCAGGTCACTCACGATACTCAGTTACTCACAAACCCAGGTATTCAGGTACTCCACAATACATTGGTACTCACAATGCTCAGTTTTTCCACAATACTCAGGTACTCCCAATACTGTTTATGATCGTTCAGCTCCTGCTCAAATGCCCTTGCAATCTGACACTTGCAGGGCTTGTATCAGAAAACATGAATCAGACCGAAACAGAAGTACAGTTAAATCACACTTGTTTAATAATAAAAGTAAATAGAATAAACGTAGTCAAAACATAGCCAAAGTTCGATAACTGGAAGGAACCTCAGCCAAGCAAGTCTTTAACAGGCATGCAGGAATGAATCTCTGTGATGTTGACCAGGCGAAGGCAGATATTATCTGGACTGGATGGCTTAAGTTAGCAGGACTGATGAGCAAGAAATCATCAACAGGTGAGACACTGTGGAGAGATAGGAGCTGGCAATTAACTGACAGCTGAGCGGCCAGTTCAGAGGAAGAAGGGGTTGAGCCCAGCCCTGACAGTACCCCCTCCTCAATGACCCTTCCCCCTCGGAGGACCACCAGGCTTGAGGGGAAAATTTCTATGGAAATCCCGGAGGAGGACAGGAGCATGTACGTCCGAGGATGAGACCCAAGAGCGTTCCTCTGGACTGTATTCTTTCCAATGCACCAGGTACCACGGAACATACGGGAGTCAACAATGAACTGTACTTCATACTCCTCATGGTTCTCAACCTGTACAGGGTGGGGACATGGTACTGAGGTAGTAAAGTGGTTGCAGACCAAAGGTTTTAATAAGGAGACATGCAATACATTTGAGATACGTATATTAGAAGGCAGGTCTAAAGCGTAAGCCACTGGGTTAATCCTGCAAAGAATATGGAAAGGCCCAATAAACCAAGGTGCCAACTTCAGAGAGGGAACACGGAGTCAGAGGTTGCGAGATGACAGCCAGACCCTGTCCCCACCCTGGTAGGAAGGCACAGGCAGGCGTCTGTGGTCAGCATGGAATCTGTACCTATCATTGGCATGTCGCAAAGCCTCCTGGACTTGTGCCCAAGTGGAACGAAGACCACGGAGATGTTCAGGAATGCCCTGCAGAACAAATGAGTCAGGCAACATGGAAGGTTGGAAACCATAGTTCGCCATAAACAGGGACAATCAGGAAGCAGAATTCAAGGCACTATTGCGAGCAAACTCCGCCCAAGGTAAGAGGTCTGACCAGTTGTTATGATGGTCAGAAATATACCAACGTAGGAACTGCTCCAAGGATTGCTTGGCTCATTCTGCAGCCCCATTAGACTGCAGGTGATACACAGAGGAGAAAGCAAGCTGAATTTTCAACTGTGCACAAAAGCCTCACCAGAAACGGGACACAAAATGACTACCCCTGTCCGAGACAATCACCCTGGGTAGCCCATGTAAGCAAAAGATCTCTGGAGCAAAAATGGAAGCCAATTCCTTAAATGTGGGCAACTTCTTAAGTGGAATACAATGAGACATTTTTGAGAACCAGTCAACTACCATAAGGATAACTGTCTTGCCCTGGGAGTTGGGTAACTCCACAATAAAATCCATAGACAGATGGGTCCAAGGCCTCTATCCATTGGGTAAGGGTTGTAGGAGACCCACTGGAAGGTGTCGTGGAGTCTTATTCTGAGCACACATGGAACAAGCAGCTATGAAGGCAGCTACATCAGCACATAGACTAGGCCACCAGAATTGTTGAGAAATGGCCCAAAAGAGTTGATTCTTTCCAGGGTGGCCAGCAGCTTTGGGAAAATGGTAAGTCTGGAGCACAGCAGTACAGAGACTCTCAGGGACAAAGCAGCGGTCACAAGGCTTCTCTGGAGGAGCAAGGACCTGAATGGCAGGAATTTTGTCACCCGAAGGGGAAGTGAGACTGGTGCGAACCGTAGCCAAAATAAAATCAGGAGGAATCAAAGGATCCGGAACGACTCCATCTTGGAAGTGGAGGAAAATTGTCGTGACAAAGCGTCAGTTCTTACATTCTTAGTACCGGGTAAGAATGAGACAATGTAACTGAAACAATATGAGACAAGAATGTGAGATTCTTATGGTCAGTAAGAATGAGAGCCAGCACAGTGCCTCCATTCCTTAACCACCTCAATACAGTGCACTTACACCCCCTTCCTGCCCAGACCAATTTTCAGCTTTCAGCGCTCTCACACTTTGAATGACAATTACTCAGTCGTGCAACACTGTACCCATATGAAATTTGCGTCCTTTTTTTCACACAAATAGAGCTTTCTTTTGGTGGTATTTAATCACTAGTGGGTTTTTTATTTTTTGTGCTATAAATAAAAAAGACCGTAAATTTTGTGAAAAAAATGCCTTTTTCTTTGTTTCTGTCATAAAATTTTGCAAATTAGTAATTTTTCTTCATAAATTTTGGCCAAAATTTATACTGCTACATAGCTTTGGTAAAAATAACCCAAATTAGTGTAAATTATTTGATCTTTGTGAAAGTTATAGAGTCTACAAACTATGGTGCCAATCACTGACAATTGATCACATCTGATCACACAGATGTAGTGATGGTCTATCTCATTTCTTGGTACACTAACAAGTCAGAAAAATACAAATACCCCCTAAATGACCCCTATTTAGAAAGTAGACATTCCAAGGTATTAAGTAAGTAGCATGGTGATTTTTTTTAAGTTGTAATTTTTTCCCACAATTCTTTGCAAAATGAAGATTTTTTTTTTTTTTTTTTTTACAAAATTGTCATATTAACAGGTTATTTCTCTCTCAGAGCATATGCATACAACAAATTACACCCCAAAATACATTATGCTACTCCTCCTGAGTATGGCGATACCACATGTGTGAGACTTTTACACAGCCTGGCCACATACAAAGGCCCAACATTGAAGTAGCATCTCCATGCGTTCTACGAGCATAAATGACACATCTCAGTTCTCAACCACCTATTACACTTTTGAAGGCCCTGGAGCACCAGGACAATGGAATTGCCCCCAAAATGACCCCATTTTGGAAAGCAAACACCCCAACGTATAATCTATGAGGCATAATGAGTCATTTGAACGGTTCATTTTTTTCCAGAAGTTTTTGGAAAATGTGGGAAAAAATGAAAACGCATTTTTTTTTTACACAAAGTTGTCCATTTATCAGATATTTACAACACATAGCATGTACGTAGCAAAGATGACACCCCAAAATACATTCTGCTACTCCTCCTGAGTATAGCGATACCACATGTGTGAGACTTTTACACAGCGTGGCCACATACAAAGGCCCAACATTGAAGTAGCACCATCAGGCGATCTACGAGCATAAATGACACATCTCATTTCTCAACCACCTATTGCATTTTTGAAGGCCCTGGAGCACCAGGACAATGGAATTGCCCCCAAAATGACCCCATTTTGGAAAGCAAACACCCCAACGTATAATCTATGAGGCATAATGAGTCTTTTGAATGGTTCTTTTTTTTCCAGAAGTTTTTGGAAAATGTGGAAAAAAATGAAAACACATTTTTTTTTACACAAAGTTGTCTATTTATCAGATATTTCCAACACATAGCATGTACGTAGCAAAGATGACAACCCAAAATACATTCTGCTACTCCTCCTGAGTATAGCGATACCACATGTGTGAGACTTTTACACAGCATGGCCACATACAAAGGCCCAACATTGAAGTAGCACCATCAGGCGATCTACGAGCATAAATGACACATCTCATTTCTCAACCACCTATTGCATTTTTGAAGGCCCTGGAGCATCAGGACAATGGAATTGCACCCAAAATGACCCCATTTTGGAAAGCAAACACCCCAACGTATAATCTATGAGGCATAATGAGTCTTTTGAACGGTTCATTTTTTTCCAAAAGTTTTTGGAAAATGTGGAAAAAAATGAAAACGCATTTTTTTTTTACACAAAGTTGTCCATTTATCAGATATTTCCAACACATAGCATGTACGTAGCAAAGATGACAACCCAAAATACATTCTGCTACTCCTCCTGAGTATAGCGATACCACATGTGTGAGACTTTTACACAGCATGGCCACATACAAAGGCCCAACATTGAAGTAGCACCATCAGGCGATCTACGAGCATAAATGACACATCTCATTTCTCAACCACCTATTGCATTTTTGAAGGCCCTGGAGCATCAGGACAATGGAATTGCACCCAAAATTACCCCATTTTGGAAAGCAAACACCCCAACGTATAATCTATGAGGCATAATGAGTCTTTTGAACGGTTCATTTTTTTCCAAAAGTTTTTGGAAAATGTGGAAAAAAATGAAAACGCATTTTTTTTTTACACAAAGTTGTCCATTTATCAGATATTTCCAACACATAGCATGTACGTAGCAAAGATGACACCCCAAAATACATTCTGCTACTCCTCCGGAGTATGGCGATACCACATGTGTGAGACTTTTACACAGCCTGGCCACATACAGAGGCCCAACATCAAAGTAGCACCATCAGGCATTCTAGGAGCATAAATGACATATATAATTTCCTGGCAACCTATCATTTTTGAAAACCCTTCATATTTCTAACACATAGCATGCACATACCAAGAATTACAATCCAAAATAAATTCTATTGCAGAAAGGGTAAAAAAAAAGCATTACCTGTGCTTTTAGTAGTATCCACAGAGGAGAGCACTGGTCCAGGCAGCAGGCAGGGAGGTGCTTAGCGACAGCAATATTAACTATCCAGGCAGCAGGCAGGAATATTGTCTATAGTCGGCACAGCACAGTCCATAGAAATTGTCCAGGCAGAGACAGCCAGCACAGCCATAATATTGGTCCTGGTACACTGTTAACTGCAGACACTCATTATTGTACCGCGACAGGCATGGGCATGGTGGCAGTAAGTCAGCAGCAGGCTGAGGGCCACAATCAGGTAAGACCTGTGCACAGGGGCATAGGGGTAGAGGCTTCGACCCACCCAAATCTCTATGAAGCCTCCGGACTCCAGACCCTAATTCCGAAACCCGGAGAAAACAAAAATAATTGTTTTCTCCAACCGGAAAAACTATTCTGGAGCCCCTCACATATGTGAGACCCCTGTGTACTACAGTAGCAGGGCAACAGATCAGTCCAAGCGGTAGGCAAAAGCATAGTCCATAAAACAGGCCGGGGTCGGTTCACATGTAAGCAGTCCAAGCGGTAGGCAGTAGAGTAGTTGATAAAACAGGCCAGGGTCAGTTCACTTTGAGGCAGTCCAAACGGTAGGCAGAGGCATAGTCAGAAAACAGGCCAGGGTCAGTTCACATGAAAGCAGTCCAAACGGTAGGCAGAGGCATAGTCAGAAAACAGGCCAGGGTCAGTTCACATGGAAGGCAGTGGCATGGTTATTTGGGAAAGAATGGAAAATGGTCAGCACAGATGATGAAAATGGGGAAATGGTTAAAAATATGGGCTAATAGTTTATGGATGTGTGATAAATTTGGAAGCATTCACCAATGCAAAGGCCAGGTTGGGAGGGACACTGGGGACAATGGTAGCTGGTATCTCTTCTAAATCCTCTTTTGGTGCACGCGCGACATTTTTTTTGCCGTCTTCAGCCTGCTTCAGATGGTGGAATGCTGAAGAGGAAGTGGCGCTCATGGAGTCGGCAAACAGCCTCAGAGCGAAGGTCTTCTTGGGGGGGTCTTTGGTGATAGATGAGGGACGTGACAACTTCTTCTATGAATTTTAGGAAGGGGGCGGGGCTTTCAATGGATTTGGTGTAGACTACGTAGGAATTGTAAATGGCCAAATGGATGAGATAAATTGCTACCTTCTTATACCAGAATCGGGACCTCCTGATTGACAAATAGGGCTGAATCATTTGATCGTTAAAATCTACCCCCCCATGTAGAGATTATAATCTTGGACACATGTTGGCTTTTCAATGGGACCTTGTCTTCTTTGTACCACAATTGCAGTGTCTTCATGGATGGTGGACATCATGTGCACGTCCCTCTTATCCTTCCACCTCAAGGCCAGCACTTCGTTGCATCTCAATGATGCTCTTTCCCCCCTTCGCAGCTTTTTGTTCACTAAAGATTGTGGGAAGCCCTTTCTATTTTTTCTGGAGGTTCCACAGGCCAGGGTTTTTGCGATGTATAAGTGTTTGAAAAGGGGCAGGCTGGTGTAAAAGTTGTCAACGTAAATGTGATATCCTTTGTTTAGAAGTGGGTATGCCAGGTCCCATACAATCTTTCCAGTTGTGCCCATGTAGGCCGGGCACTCAGGGGGCTGGAGCTGGGAATCTTTTCCTTCATATATGCGGAATGCATACAAATATCCCGTGGCTCTCTCACATAGCTTGTATAGCTTTACTCCGTATCTGGCCCTTTTGCTAGGAATATACTGCTTTATTCCTAGCCGGCCTGAAAAGGGTACCAGGGACTCATCGACGCAAATTTTCTGATCAGGGACAAAGAGTTCTGCAAATTGTTGAGAAAAGAAATTTATCAGTGGGCGAATCTTGTATAACTTGTCGTAATTTGGATGATTGTTGGGAGGGCACTGGGTGTTGTCGCTGAAGTGAAGAAAGCGCATTATCATCTTGTATCGGGACCTGGACATTAGGGCAAAATAAATGGGCATATTGTGGATGGGGTGGGTGGACCAATAGGCATGTCCTTCATTTTTTTTTGTACTCCCCATGTTTAGGGTGATGCCCATAAACATTTTGAACTCCTCCAAATTCAGATCTCTCCACTCAAAAGGACGGGCATAGGATGATTGGGGGTTGTTGGCAATATATTGCTGGGCATACAAATTTGTCTGGTCCACAATAAATTGCAGCATAGTGTCGGGCAAAAACATATGAAAGAAATCAATCTCTGAGAAATTTTGGGTGTTGGTCTGCACACCTGGCAGTGCTGTGAATGGGGGAATAATTGGCGATGCCGAGTTGGAAGGCAGCCATATTAGGTTGGCAAGACCATCTGGCATGTATGTAGAGGCCCTGGCTCTTGGGGGGTGTGACACTCCAGTAGTTGGATTGGAATTTCCTGTGCTGGTACTCAAGCATGATGTAGCAGCACTGGTACTGGGCCTGGGCATTTGTTCCTGGGGCCTATCGCCGGCGGCAGCGCTGGTACTGGGCAATTGTTCCCAGGGCCTAACGCTGGTGGCAGCGCTGGTACTGGGCCTGGGAATTTGTTCCTGGGGCCTATTGGTGGTGGCAGCGCTGGTACTGGGCATTTGTTCCCGGGGCCTAACGCTGGCGGCAGCGCTGGTACTGGGCCTGGGAATTTGTTCCTGGGGCCTATTGGTGGTGGCAGCGCTGGTACTGGGCATTTGTTCCCGGGGCCTAACGCTGGCGGCAGCGCTGGTACTGGGCCTGGGAATTTGTTCCTGGGGCCTATTGGTGGTGGCAGCGCTGGTACTGGGCCTGGGAATATAATCCTGGTTTCCAGAGTGCCGTGCCCTTTTGGGAGGGACCCATTCTTCCTCCGAATCATTTGTCGATTCACTATTTGGTTCAAATGCTGAACTTGAATCAGAATCCAAATTGGAATCTGATGAGAACTCCCCGTTGCTCTCATCGGTCATGGAGAGGATCTGGAACGCCTCCTCACTGCTGTATACTCTTTTGGACATGACGCGATGTGACAGGTGGCAGGTGACGGTCACTGATGGGCTGTGCGATAGGTGGCAGCTGACGTTCACTGATCGGTGATGACGGTGTGACAGGCGATGGTCACTGATGGGTGACAGGCCACGGACACTTTCTGGTGATGGGTGACGGTCACTAAAAGGTGACAGGTGATCGGTGATGGCTGACGGTCACTGATGGGTGACAGGTGATGGGTAACGGGTGATGGCTGGCGGTCACTGATGGGTGACGGGTGATGGCTGGCGGTCACTGATGGGTGACGGCTGGCGGTCACTGATGGGTGACGGCTGGCGGTCACTGATGGGTGACAGGTGACGGCTGGCGGTCACTGATGGGTGACGGGTGACAGGTGCACCGCTGATGGTCACTGATTTGTGACGGGTGACAGGAGCACCGCTGGCGGTCACTGATGGGTGATGGGTGACGGCTGGCGGTCACTGATGGGTGACGGCTGGCGGTCACTGATGGGTGACGGCTGGCGGTCACTGATGGGTGACGGGTGATGGCTGACGGGTGACAGGTGCACCGCTGATGGTCACGGATTTGTGACGGGTGACAGGAGCACCGCTGGCGGTCACTGATGGGTGACGGGTGATGGCTGGTGGTCACTGATGGGTGACGGCTGGCGGTCACTGATGGGTGACGGGTGACGGCTGGCGGTCACTGATGGGTGATGGGTGACGGCTGGCGGTCACTGATGGGTGACGGGTGATGGCTGACGGGTGACAGGTACACTGCTGATGGTCACTGATTTGTGACGGGTGACAGGTGCACCGCTGATGGTCACTGATTTGTGACGGGTGACAGGTGCACCGCTGACGGTCACTGATGGCAGTCCCTTATGTGACAGGTGCACTTTATTGGGTGACACTGGTGACTGTTGGGTGACAGATGACAATTGGGGGGGGCGATGGGACAGGTGTGGTGTTGGTGCAGACACTACAGAACACAGATCGGTAACTCACTGCTTCTGGCTCTTCTCTCCTCACACTGGAAACGGTGTGTGAGGAGAGAAGAGCTGGTAACAGCTAGTTACCGCTCTGTGTTTACATTTATGATCGGCTGTGAATGGATCACAGCCGATCACGTGGGTAAACAGCCAGCCAATGGCTGTTTACCGGCGTCGGTGACGAGTAGTGTTCCCGGGAACACTCCGTCACCGACGTGCACGCGCAGCGCGCTCGCGATCGCGCGCGTGCGCCGTGCACAATGGGGTGGACCTATCTGTGATCGGCCGTGACTTCATCACAGCCGATCACGTGGTAAACAGCCATGTCCAATGGCTGTTCACCCCCCACGGTGGCGAGCGGTGTCTCCGTGACACGCCGCCACCGAAGGAACAGGGATGCGCGCGCACGATCGCGCGCATTCCCTGTTTAAATGACGTATGACGCCCTCCCGCAACGAGAGCCACGCCGCCTGGCCGTCAATTGACGGCCGGTGGTCGGGAGGCGGTTAAAGTGGATGTAAACCCAATGTCATCCTTTCTAAACTACTGCCATAGGGGTTATCTATAAGAATATACATGCCTCCTGCATGTATCTTTACCTGTCAAACGTTTCCCCTCTGTCTGTTATGAGAGACGAAAAACTGCAGATTCTGTGGGTGGGTCTGTTGTCTGGAGCTCGGTGGGTGGAGTCCTGATGTCAGTAGAATCCCTGCCCACCTCTACACTCCCCTTGTCAATATGCATTTCTAACACTGAACTTCTGCTATGATCGCTAACATCCAGTGAAAAGACAGGAAAGTAACCACATGACTTCAGCATGCCAAATCATGCTGAGGTGTGGAACAGCCAATCCTTGCAGAGCTGCTGAAGAAAGGAGTGGGGGAGGGAATTAAAAAATCATGCCTGTGTCTTAGCCAGTCTCCGAAGCATCAACCTCAAGGATAAAGGGTAACTTAGGATCAGGATTTGCCAACACAGGAGCAGAAACAAAGGCAGATTTGAGACTCTCAAAGGCCTTAACGGAGTCCAGAGACAAACTCTGTGGGTTACTGTCCTTTCTGGTCATATCAGTCAGGGGTTTGATCAGGGACGAGAAGTTACTAATAAACTTCCGACAATAATTGGCAAAGCCAGGAAAACTTTGCAGAGGACATATACCTACAGGTTGGGGCCACTGCAGGACTGCTGAAAGTTTCTCTGGATCCATCGAAAAACCAAAAGTGGAAATACATAACCCAGGAATTTAACCTGTTCACCATGGAACTCGCACTTAACCAACTTACAATAGAGAGTTGAAACCTTGAGAAAGTGCATCTGCAACATACTCCTATATGGCCCTATCCCATGGCCACGAGGGGGTATGGCACCAGGTTGAAGGTCAATTGCACAATCATGCAACCGGTGTGGAGGCAAACTACCGGCTTGACCTTTGTCAAGGACATAGCTAAAATTGCGGTACTCCTCGGGCAGGGAGGAGAGTAAAGAGGTGCACAGGACCTTAGCCACCTTTTGAAAGTATGTCTTACTGCATTGTGGTGACCAGGAGAGAAACTCAGCACGAAGCCAATCGAAAGAGGGGCTGTGCCTCTGTAACAAAGGATAACCAATAACCAGTGGAAATTTAGGTGAGGAAATAACTTGAATTATTGAATTGAATTGAATTATCTCATGGTGAATATCCCCTACGGCCATGGACAATGGAGCAGTCTCATGAGTCACATGGGCAGGCTGTAGAGGTCTCCCGTCAAGAGGCACAATGGCAAGTGGAGTGGCATGCAGCTGCAGTGGAATCGAGTTCTTCGATACAAAGGCAGCATCAATGAACAGGCCTGCACCCGCAGAGTCGATTAGAGCCTGTATCTCGACGGACGACTCAGCCCAAGAGCAATTGGAACCAGGTGCTTATCCTTCTGGGTAACTGGGGACAAAACAACGCCACCTAAGGTCTGTCCGTGACAGGACCTCAAGGTTCGGGTGTTCACTGAACGGGTAGGACAAGACTTCAAAAAGTGACCTGCCTGGCCACAATAAAGGCACAATCTCTCCCTCAACCTAAAGGCTTTCTCATCCACAGAGAGGTGCGTGAAGCCCAAGTGCATGGTTTCACCTTCACTGACTGACTCAGGAGGCATGGGAGGTGAGGGAGGTGAGGGAGGCAAGGGTGGGACTGCAAAGCTTGGAGACAAATGTACAGGAGGCTTCCATAAGAGCTCCTTAAAAGAGAGTCTTTCTCTGGGTCTGGAGTCAATGAGGATGGCAAATGTGATCAACTTCCCCAGCTCAGTGGGTATATCTCGGGCTGCTATCTCATCTTTGATGGTATCTGAGAGACCATGAGAAAAAACAGCCACGGGGGCCTCATTGTTCCAAGCAACCTCTACTGCCAGAGTACAGAATTCGATGGCATAATCGGCAACAGTTCTCGTACTCTGTTTGATGGACATGAGGCACTTGGCAGCAGAAGCGGAGCATGCGGGAATGTCAAATACCCTTTTAAAAGAAGCCACAAACTCTGGGTAACTCAGGACAATGGGTTTTTGCGTCTCCCATAGAGGGTTTGCCCAGACCAAATCTCTCTCAGATATCACAAAACCTACTTGGCTTCTGTCCGTGGGAAATGCCTGGGGCAGCATCTCAAAGTATATCTCAACCTGGTTGTGAAACCCTCTGCATTAGACTGGATCACCCCCAAATCGCTGGGGAGTGGAACCAGACATACCACTTATAGAGGTAATACTCGAGGTGGGTGCCTGCAGAGAGAATGGAGCAGCAGAGATGGCCTGCAACACAGGTTGTACCGGAGCAGGCACAGTGGGAGATTCATGATGAGCGTGCGACTCAGGAGCGTCTGTAACGCCATGGCAAACTGATCCATGCAGTGATCCTGCTCATCCAATCTGGAAAAAATATTACCAACAAGTGGATTTACTGCATCTTCTGAATTCATGGCCTTCGCCTACTGTCAGAAACCATGAATCAGACCGAGACAGAAGTACAGTTAAATCACACTTGTTTAATAATAAAAGTAAATAGAACAAACGTAGTCAAAGCATAGCCAAATTTCTGTAACCCGGAACGGGTAGTCAGACAAGCCAGAAAGTCAGGAAGCCAGAAATCAGTGTACTGGAACAGCAAGCAGGATCTGGAGCCAGAAGAAACATCAGCCAAGCAAGTCTTTAACAGGCACGCAGGAGAGAATCTCTGTGATGTTGACCAGGCGAAGGCAGAGATCATCTGGGCTGGACGACTTAAGTAAACAGGACTGACGAGCAGGAAATCCTCAACAGGTGAGACACTGTGGAGATATAGGAGCTGGCAATTAACTGACAGCTGAGCGGCCAGCTCAGAGAAGGAAGGGCTGAGCCCAGACCTGACAGCTTGTCAGTGTCTACGGTCTTCCCTGGTCAGTCAGCCTGTTACTGCTCCCACCGCTTCCCTGACTGCCTGTCACTCACCCCCTCCGGTCCGAGGCTCACTTACCTGCCGCTTCTCCTGGTCAGATCTGTCCCTCATAGTCTCCTCTCTCCCCCAGTCCTGTCAAAGGGGGGTGGCGCTGACGCTGTCCTCCGTCACTTCCGATGGCCACTCTCAGTCCCCCTGGGTCAACCCCCTCGCTTCTCCCGGTCTCGGTCTTGGGGGGGGTTGATCCAGTCTGCAGCTCCCTCACATAACACACACTCCTTTCAGACAGAGGCGGCTCTCTAATTAGGCAAATTAGGCCTTTGCCTAAGGCCTCGCAATTGAAGGGGCCTCGCAAAAGCCTTATTTGCCCGTAGCTCAACCTTCCCAGGATAGTCCTGGCGAAAAAGAGTCCCTGAATGCCCGTGGGGCGTCTTGGCTCCCACGAGCAACGCTTCGTATGGCAGCCGCAAAGTGGCATCTCTCCCCAGCTGACACACACATACGGAGCTCTGCGCACTGACCCCGCCCCCTCCTCCTCCTGCTGTGATGTTTTCCTGGACACAGAGGAGGAGGCGGGGAGGAAGCACGGCCATGCACAGGGGCGGGGATGCAATTGCCCCCTGGGCTGCTCTAATGTCCTGCACAAAGGCCGCTGAGCTGGCCGAGGGCAGCTGCTTGGGTGCAGGGCACGGCCGGATTCAGTACTGCAAGCCAGCGATGAGCTCTGTCACAGGGCTGACAGTCTGTGTTAGCCCCGCCCCTCCCTCCTGCACACGAAGCTCTGGCAGAGGCTGGATGGATCTGCTTTTTCTTTCCCCGCCCACACTCCGGGCAGCCCGTGGGCTGTCTGTGAAGAGGATGTGTGGGCGGGAAAGTTAAAACTGAGCAGTCAGCTGAGCTCAGCAATCACAGTCTTAAAAAAAACAAGTGAGCCTCCTGGGACTAGTGTCCATTGCATCCAAGTAAGTGACAAGTGAGCTTCTCCTCCCCCCCTTCCTGCTGTCTCTTCCCCTCCCTGCAGCTTAAGTGTTATATTACAGCCTGTGACAGTACCTTGCCCTCCTAGATGTTATGATGTGGGTTCACATTGGCATGCTGCAGTGCTGGTGTAGTGGCAGCCTTCCTGCATGTTACCCCCGGTCCCATAGACTTCTATTAGGTTGTACATTTTTGCTGCATGTTCTGAAAGTGCACAAGAAGTCCTGCATGCTGCATCTTTGGTGCAATTCGAGAAAATGCAGCAAAACGCACAATCTAATTAGAAGTCTGAAGGACTGCAGCTATGGAAAACCACCAGCACAGTGGCAGCCTGTCCATTAAGGACGCACAGGCACTGCCCCCTCCATTATGCCACTCCCTATATGTAAAATGTATAGATTCATGCACTGCATGAATCTATCCATGGCCACCGTGGCTACCCCCTGTTCAGGCGTCTGGCCCCTTCTCAAACACCAGGCGCCTGAATTACAGTGGTGGGGGTGTGTTTTTTTTTTTTTAAACCACCTGCTTAGTGCCATAGGCTTCAAAAAAGGTGGACTCAGAGCGCAGAGTATTGCACCATGAGCCCACCCAGGTGTGTTAAAAAAGCAAATTTACAGAGGAGTCAAGAGCTGGAGCACTGCTAGGAGGGGGGTCACAAGAGGAGTTGGACTTGTGTGTAGTGCGTAGAGGATAATATAGGATGAAACTAGAGCCACCAAGCTGGAGCCCAGAGAGGACCGTCTGGCTGAGCCCTGTACGGTGCACCTGAGATGAGGTCAGTGACAGCGTTGCAAGGATAGTCTGATGGGGGTCAGTGATGTAAGGGGGAGTGAATACAGTAAGGTATGGGGGCACTGATATAAAGGTTCCTCCTTATATTAGTACCCCCCCCCCCCTTTTACCTTAGTGTATTCACTCTGCGGGTGGTCTGTGGTCACCAGCGTATTCCCCACATTGGAGTTCTCATTTTAAATGCAAGTTGGAACTCCACGGACCCTGATAAAAAGGGGAACTCTGATGTAAATGGGAATGCTGTGCACTCTGATATAAGGTGATCTCTGGTCACCAGAGCCCCCCTTACTTTAGAGTTCCCCCTTACTCCAGTCTGCAGCATTTCCCCTTGCACTGTAAGGGGGAATCTTGCAGACTCTGATGTAAGGGGGAACTCTGTGCTGGGTTATATTAACCTGAGCTTTATGTGAATGAAGAAATATGATTTTTGACTTTTATTTTACTACTACTACTACACATTACTAGTAGCAGCTGCACAAATTGTATTTATATTTGTGTGCATGTAATATATATATGTTTAATGATAATTTGCTAGAGAAAATTCTAGAAACTGTGAAATTATAGTTCATAGTGTTTAAGGCTTTTAATATATACAATTTATACAGTACATTTTTATCGCTTTAATTATTTTTCTCATTATGGGCGTGAGTGGGGCCTCATGTCTAGGTTTTGCCTAAGGCCTCACAAAGCCTAGAGCCGCCTCTGCTTTCAGACACCACGCTGCTCTGTGGGATTTGCACGAAAAACACGTAACAGCACCACACACCACCTAGCTGTCAGCACTGGCCACCACTCTTTCCCATAATCCCCTAAACCGTGATCAGGTTTGTATTGTTGGTAATCAGTAGGTCTGGCAACGCAGACCTACGAGTTGATGCGTTTACCATCTGACCCATGAAATTGTCCTGCAAGACATTTTGGAACTGGCGCGCCTTAGATGAATGCGCGGTTCCCTCCACCCAGTCTATGTCTGGATAATTAAAATCCCCCATTATGATGACACTTCCCATCCTTGCTGCTAAACCAAATTGTGATAGGAGGTCCGCCTCTGCCTCCTCCCTTGGGTTAGGGGGCCTATAGCATACTCCCAGTTTTACTTTCCCCTTAGTTTTCATCCCTTTGCAGCTCTACCCATAAGGATTCCGTATATTTTGTCCCACTAAAATTTCTACAGGTGAAATTTCCTCTAGTGACCAGTCTGAATTTTTTCTGATCAAGGAATCCTTCAAACTTAGACAATTGTGACAGCAGATCATAGAAAGTTGTTGTCACTTATGTCCCAATTTCACATCATTTTGTACAATATACCAGCAATCCTGAAATGATTTTTAATCTAATCGTATTTGACAGACAAGAAAATAAACCTATTCCCCATATAATTCAGTATCTAATACCTCTTTGCAATAATTTATTTCCTGAATTGAATAGAAGTTCAAAAGCTTTTTCACTCCCTCCAGTATTACTGATGTCAAAACCTGTTCTTTAACTCCCTTAGCTCAAGTCAAAAAATAATTCTCATTAGTATTATTCCTTTTTCATCTCAAATACTGTCCCTAAGGAATTGTGTCCTTTATCTTACTAGTAAGGGAGGTTTCAAAATGCAGCAGAGAGGTTGTAGAATTGGCCACACTAACATTTTGAGTAGTTAAAGGGGTTGTAAAGGTAAATTTTTTTATCTTTAAAAATAACAAACATGTTATACTTACCTTCACTGTGCAGCTTGTTCTGCACAGAGTGGCCCCGAACTTGCTCTTCTGGGGTCCCTTGGCGGCTGTTTCAGCTCCTCCCCGCAATAATTAACCACCTTAATGCGAGCTCCCTTGCACGGTGGTTAGTTATTGCGGGCGCGCTCCCGTGATACAGCCGGCGGCTATAGCCGCTCACTGTATCACTCGGCCCCCCCGGCGCGCTGCGTCATTGGATGTGATTGACAGCAGCGCGAGCCAATGGCTGCGTTGCTTTCAATCCATCCACTATAGCCAATCAGCGACCAGGCTGATCGGCTGAATGGAGGTCGGGAACGAGCGGCCGAGTTTCGAGGTGTCAGGTAAGTAAAACGGGGGGGCTGGGGGCGGTGGTATTATCAAAAGTTTTTTCACCTTAATGCATAGAATGCATTAAGGTGAAAAAATGTATACCTTTACAACCCCTTTAAAGCACTCTGGTTGTCCTTACTATGCCAATGTAAACTTTCAGCTTGCTTTCCTTCAAACAGACCCACACATTATTATATGATAATGCAAGTTATAAAACTTCAAAACATTTCTTTGATAATTTACTAACAAAACAAATCCACACCTTTACCATCTCTCAGTTATCAATGACTTCACCCTGGTAAAAAAAAAAAATAACACATAGGGGTCAAAGGGACCCATCATTGTTTCAGTTGGCCAGTGAAACTAATGCCCGGTACACACAATCAGAAAAATGTACGAAAAATAGATTTTCGGAACGATTGTATGATAATCTGATCGTTAATACAGAGCTTTCAAGAGCGGATGAGGACAGTTCATCTGATATTATTTGATCAGACATACACAAATGTTTTCTTCATACGAAGCCAGATCGTACAATTTTCATTTAATCAGTACAGCTCTTGTTAGAAATTGCAATACAAATGCATTACAACACATTACATCACTTCCAAATTTTTATTCTGTTGTACGTGAATTTTTGTGACTTTAGTAAACTCATCAGATTCGATCTGAGATTAGCATACAAAAAAATCAGACGATCATTCGTCCAATAATCTCATCGTGTGTACCGGGCATTAGTGTCATTGAACATAATTGTATTATGAGTATGTAGAGCTACCCCTGAAGGAGCCACTGTCATTTAAACTGGTTCTTTCCAAAGATTAGTGCAGAGGCAGCCAGGTACCAGCAACAGTCCATTCACTCTGGCTCAATAATCGATCTAGGGGCTGTCTTTTTATTTATTGATGAAAACTTGTATTTGGGGAGGACAATGGGGTTATGGGATACTCCAAAACGTCAAAGCACAAATTTTGCAGAGAACACTTTCTTTAGATGGTAGCAACAGTCTTTCAGTTCCAGCTGTGGACCAGGAGAATATTAGAGCAAGAGTAAGAAATGTAAGTAGACTGAAACAGTTTAAGTTTCCCGCAACTAGGCAGTACTAACACATTGTTTCATTCCCAACCGTAGACAAAGAGAATGTTAGAGAATGTGAGTAGGACCATAAGTGAAAAAAGAAAAAGAAGGTTAGGACTTTAATTGAAGCACAATGAAAATACTAAAAGTCACATGATGGTGGATTCCACAGAGATAAATATAGAATAGAAAATAAGAGATAGGAACAAAATAACAGTATGAGATAGGGAACGCCTAAACAATTTATTATACATGATTATATTATAATTTACAACCTTTCTAAGGATAACAATACATTTGTATACAGTAATATAAATGTAAGGGTTCACAATCAACACAATAATCATAATAAACACGTCAATAGTTCAAAGCAATATAGATGTGGAATCTCAGAATCACATGACCGCATGGTGTAGCATAAGGCAAGGCTCTACGCGGTACGTGGCGTCTATCCACTCATCAGGAGCAGTCATAAATATGGAAATTTATATTAAGAAGAATAGCAAAATGAACAAATGTTGGACATAGGGAAGGAACAAAGGTGAAATAAAATATTTACCAAATGCTCATACCTCCAACAAGAAATGGGTGTAAAATAATATGGAGTTAAAAACAACTGGGGGCGCCATAGAGAGCTCCACTTTGATTAGATATGTTTTAAATTATAATTACCAATTAGCAATTCATCTTTTTTGGATAGTACTTGTAGAGGGCCAGCTCCTTATACTATTACAGTTATTACTTCTTTATATAGTACATCTATTGGAATTGGCTTATACCAGCTTTACATGCCAGCCTTTAGTATATGCGCTGGAGATTTGGGGTAATTATCTTTTGTTTATGATGATTCACTCACTTGAGTTTTTCATTTTTTCTCATCTCTACCCTGGTTGGACATGTTAATTATAGTAATTAGTATATCATTTTATTTTATTTGGATTATATTTTATTAAGGCCATTTCCATACACTAATATAGCCATTACTTTTTTATTTAGTATATCTACTAGCATTGGCATACACCCTCTAGTATCAAAAGGACCTCCTGAATACGCTTCTGCTCTCCATGCCATCTCCCTGGTCACTTTTTTGGCTGCGGTCTTGCTCCCTCAGCTCCCGTGGGGTGTTGGAACTCTCTATGGCACCCCCAGTTGTTTCTAACTCCATATTATTTTACACTCAATTCTTGTTGGAGGTATGAGCGTTTGGTAAATATTTTATTTCACCTTCGTTCCTTCCCTATGTCCAGCATTCGTTCATTTTGCCCCAGTGTGAAAGCATTCATTGATTTGAGACCCCTTTCACACTGAGCCACCCTGGGCGTCAGCAGTAAAGCGGCGCTATTCGGCCACTAGCGGGGCGGTTTTAACCCCCCGCTAGAGGCCAAAAAGGGGTTAAATCCGCCTGCAAAACGCCGCTGCAGCAGCGGTATGGCGGCGCTGCCCCGTTGTTTTCAATGGGTAGGAGCGGTGTAGGAGAGGTGTATTCACCGCTCCTACGCCGCTGCAAAGAAGCTGCTGGCAGAACTTTTTGTGACGCCCCACCAGTGCAACGCTCCAGTGTGAAAGCACTCGCGCTTTCACACTGGGCTTGCAGCTGAGGCTTTTTTTCAGGTGCTATGCAGGCGCTATTTTTAGCACTGTAGCGCCTGAAAAACGCCTCCAGGGTAAGGGGAGTCTAAGGAAGATCGAGATCTTGTGTTTCTGCTAAGAAGGAACATGGATCTCTGTCTTCATTCATCCCCCACACAGTAAGAAATCACTCCCAGGGAACATATTTAACCCTTTGATTGCCCCTGACAGTGCATTTTATTTAGCATTGATCACTGTATTGGTGTCACTGGTCATCAAAAGTGTCAGTTAGGTGTCTGATTTGTCCGCCGCAATGTTGCAGTCCCGCTAAAAATCACTGATCGCCGCCATTACTAATTAAAAAAAAAAAGTCCATAAATATATCCCATAGTTTGTAGATGCTATAACTTTTGCAAAAACCATCAATATACGCTCATTGGGATTTTTTTTTACCAAAAACATGTAGCAGAATACATATTGGCCTGAACTGATGAATTTGATTTTTTACATATTTTTATTGGGAATGTTTTATAGCAGAACTTAATAAATTTTTTTTTTTTAATTTTTTTAATTTTCTTTTTTTCGTTTATAACACAAAAATAAAAACCACAGAGGTGATCAAATACCACCAAGAGAAAGTTCTATTCATAGGAAAAAAAAGGGCAAACATTTTCTGTGGATACAGTGTCACACGACCGCGCAATTGTCAGTTAAAGATACGCAGTGCCATATCGCAAAAAATTGCCCGTTCAGGAAGGGGGTAAAACCTTCCGGAGCTGAAGTGGTTAAAGTTGAACCTAGGACACAAAACCTTTAAATATTTTCCTCAATGCCCATACAGGATATAAATCCAGTTTGTGCGCGCTAAATACCTTTGCAAACCCAGTTATTACCTTATAAATGTAGCAGGGACATTATCGGTGTGCTGAAAATGGCCTGTGCAGTGATTTTATTTTTTAATGTTAATATTTTTATTAGTAGTTTGCAGAATTACATACACAAAGCCATAATCTGGAACATTGAAATCCCATATATCAAAACAATATTAAAGCTAAAAAAAAAGACTATTCTTTCCAACGTTTTGAAAGTCAGTATCATTATCTTACCACCCATTCATAAGAGGCATCTATATTTAACCATTTGCTTACTGGTCACTTAAACCCCCCTCCTGCCCAGACCAATTTTCAGCTTTCAGCGCTGTCACATATACAAGGGTAAGTGTTAAAAGTAAAGTATTATAATACAATACTTAAAATGTAACTCTAACCATTACCCAAATAATATATAAACAAGCTATAATCACATATACATTCCAGTTGCATGCAATTCCAGTGCAAAAATGGTTAATCAAATTGGTGCAGACCAAAATAAAGTCCATGCAAGCTTTGATACAGTCCCTTAAAACCAGTCATAATCCACAAGAAGTGCTTCTCCCTCCATACACTCCTTACTGGTGCTCGAATACCAGACAATGTGTCCCCACAAGGTGCTCCCCCCTTCAGGAATATTGTCACCTGGTGTAGTGTGACCTCTACAGATAAGTAGGGTCAATGTAAGCTTTTGAGCCTCTCCCGGGCTACAAACAGCACACTCCAAGCTTCCTGAGTATTGATAACTGTAAGCGCAAACACACAAGTCCATATATAACCTCCTCATAGACAGCCAGAAAAATCCAGAGTGTTTATGTAAGGGTACTTTCACACAGGGGTGGTGCCAGCATTAGCGGTAAAGCGCCGCTAGTTTTAGCGGCACTTTACCATTGTTTTAGCAGTGCTTTTTGCCCTCTAGCGGGGAGCTTTTAACCCCTGTTTGCGGCCAAAGAAAGGGTTAAAAGCGCCTATGTTGCAGCGCTGTCCATTCATTTCAATGGGCAGGGCGTTTTGGGAGCAGTGTTTACACCGCTCCCAAACTGCCCCAAAGATGCTGCTTGCAGGAATTTTTTTCCTGTCTTGCAAGCGCACCGCCCCAGTGTGAAAGCACTCAGGCTTTCACACTGGGGAGGCTTGAGAGGCGCTTTTACAGACGCTATTTTTAGCACTAAAACACCTGAAAAGTAGCTCAGTGTGAAAGAGGTGATCGTGCTTATGCCTTTTTAAAATGTTGTTTTATTAAAATACACAGATGTATGGGGTACTCACATTTCCCTGGTGCTTCCAGCGCACCAGGCTATAACAGCCACAAAACTCAGTTTTAATATCTCTGTTTTCTCTGAGCAAGCTGCTAGCTCCACACTGGTTACAGGTGCCGTCACCGTCCTTGCCCCTCCCCAACGCGTGTCAACACAGGGTCATGTGTCTTCCCCCTGAGGAAGACATGTGACCCTCTGTCAACATGCATTGAGGAGGGGCAAAGACGGCCCAACCTCTGAAAAACAACCCCACACCAAAATCCCCCCCTCCATCAAATGATTTGACCAGTGCACAAAGCAAGGTCCATAAAGACATGGATATGCGAGTTTGGGGTGGAGGAACTTGACTGGCCTGCAAAGAGTCCTGACCTAAACCCAATAGAACACCTTTGGGATGAATTAGAGCAGAGACTACGAGCCAGGCCTTCTCGTCCACATCAGTGCCTGACCTCACAAATGCGCTTCTGGAAGAATAGTCAAACATTCCCATAGACACACTCCTAAACCTTGTGAAAAGCCTTCCCAGAAGAGTTGAAGCTGTTATAGCTGCAAAGGGTGTGCCAACTCAATATTGAACCCTACGGACTAAGACTGGGATGCCATTTATGTTCATGTGCATGTAAAGGCAGGTGTCCCAATACTTTTGGTAATATAGTATGTGTATATATTGAGCCGCTGGGCTGAATGAAAAAAACTGTGCAAACACATGTTCACATCTTTGAAAGTTCGCAATTCGAATGGTCGTATGTAGGGGACTTACTGTAATACAGTTTATTGCTACATTAACACATATCACCAGCAGACTACACCATTTTTAATGTATTGATATTGATATGATATTAGTGTGGGAACACGCTGAAGTTAAACTTTATAGGGCTTAATCACACTGTCTCCGTTGCAATGCAGAACATGGGCAAAATGCATAAAAAGTCAAAACTACATTTTTTCCCAACTACTCCTTCACTAAGCATCATGGTAAATGCAGCATGCTAAATTTTACAAGCATTTTGGACTACACAGGGATGAATTAATATGCTTGTAAAATACTTGCAAATACTTGGACTTTTAAACACATTTTGAAAGCTCATGAAAGCTACAGAACATCAAATGACTTACAAATGCAGGCTATAAAAATGCAAATAAGATGCATAGCAAATGCATGGAAGTGCATTAAAAAAGTCACATGCTTGGAATTCATATATGTTTTTCTATGAAGATGCAATGCAGCGTGAATTATCCCTAAAACTGCTAGTGGCAAGTACCAAATATATTACATAAATAATGTAGAAATCCTGGAAAATTTAACCTAAAGTAAAATTTTTAAAAATTACCATAATGCTTCCTTTTTCTTATTGCTAAAAGATATTTTCAGAAAAGAGCTGCCATTTGCTTAATTACAGAACTAAACCATCATACCAAGATGTTTTATATTACACTGCTAGTGCAGCTAAAGGTGTAATTTGATAATGTAAAAACATGCTTGCCATACATACATGTACATATGTTGGAGGATTACTAATGCTAATGACTGATAAGAGCTGTCTGCCAGATTCATCTTATTTTTATCTGCCATCTGCAACCAAGGACAGCAGCCAAAACTCCTGCCCTGGCCACCTCAAGCAGGTTCAGATGAACAGTCTTTCCTCCTGCTTCCGACAAGGAGCTGGACACAGTCCAGGGTTTAGAAAGGTGAAGAGAGGAGGGATAGAAGCCAAACCTGACTGAATGGAGCCTAAGCCTACTGTATATTAGAGAACATAATGAAACCTTAGGAAACTGCCATCTTTACAGGGTTAATAGGTCAGTCCCATGTGGAATAGGGATGCTATATAGCCACATGTTTAATCATTTACAGCAGAGCTTATGGTAAACAGAAACATCTATATATGGCATTTTTTGTGTCACTCATATTCCATTATTTTAATTTCCTATAATTGCCTACACACCACCTAAATTTTTAAATCATACTTACAAAAAGAGTGTTAGCTGTGACTGGTGAAATGGCAGAAGAAGCTGAGAGCAAAGGTATTTGAGATAAAGTATTTACTTGCAGTACTTTTCTGGTCTTTCCTCTGGAAGGTGCCAAGATATACCAACCACAACCCACTTTCCAAGCCCTCTTTGTACCCAGGCCAACCTTAGCCATACCTACAAACACCCCTTGCTTAGAAATCCATTTCCTCCTTTGCTTAGTGGTTGGTTGGGGAACTATATTAGGCCTTTACTTCTTCAAGGTTAACATGATATCTACTAACCAATGTTTGAATGATAATGTCACCAGACCATTATATATGTATACAGGTAAGTTTTTGATTTTTTTTGTGGCAACATAAATAAAGAATTAAAAAAATATCCTGCACCCCCAACACACAGAAACAACAATCAGGTATATGTTTGGGCAATGTATTCTGGCCTCATACACAATTTCTGACAATGTCAACCACAGTTTATTGGAACTGGATGGACAAAATTACAAACCCTTTAGTAAATAAAGCATCCCCCTGTATTTCCTATGTGCTTTGAGCTTTAAGTTTGGGATACTGTTGTTGAAAATTGGAGAGAGCTCTATAAGTTAAAGTATTTGGGCTAAAAGGTCCTAATTTTCTTTTTACTGATTTGTGGGACAACTCATGAGTTCAAAACACATTTGAGTGGACTGCAAGTGGCTACAAAGCATAGCAGGAGAAACCGTTAAAGAAGGAAGACGAAGACTTGTGAAAACAGTCAATAAAGACTACAGCTCAGTGACATAAAATGAGCATTAACTGTGTCTATCCTTGAACCAATGCAGGATGTTTCACTGACTGGTTCTCTCCTTCCTCCTAGCTTTCTTGCAAATTTAATTTAGTGTTGGCAGAATCATAAAGTAGTGTAGATTTAACTGCTTTTCCAAAGCTGGATTGACTGTCTAGGGTATTAAACAATGCCTTGCAGCAATATAGCAAACCTTCAGCCAATGCCTTCGCCTCCACTGCCTGATTTAAAATTTCATCTGGTGTGCAGGGGATGATAAGAAAGTAATATAAATGATTACAGGAAATAAATTCTAGTGCACTATAAAAAAAAATTGAAGGAATATATACATGAACTACATACAAAAAAGGTTGTGCAGCCCAAGTAAAATACCAAGTATACCTGCTTGATTTATATGTATGTACACATCTATATGGAAACCAATACAGGTACTCTTTCTATCTGCTTTTTGGACCTTACAGTAACTGCACATAGACGTGTATTTCTGATGTGCCACATTTTTCAATGGCACTTCAGAAAACATACATGAGTGGTTGTTGTGCCTGTTAATGACTGTAAGCAGCTCAGATCACAAGGCACAGTGTACAGAGCCAATCAGAGTGGCTATATGCCTTGTGATAACTGTGATGACTGCTCACAGTGATCACTAATGTAAACAGTACACAACAGAGAAAATGGAGGAAATAGTACTTTATCAGTGTTGATTTATTGTGTGAAGGGATAATTAGTGCCAGATTCATGGGGAGGGGTTTTAGTTGATGTTTATTTAACCCTTTTTATCTCTTTCACCTCCCTCCTCTCCAGTGTATCTCATCTCCTTCCTCCCACTGTATGTGACCTATACTTTGACCCCTTCACTTCTTCCTTCCTCTTTGTATGACCTCTACACCAGGGACGTGCGGTGAAGTCAGTGGTTGGTGAGGCACTAGCTAGTATCAGAGACAGCTACACACAGGCTACATACGCCACAAATGTTAGAGCGAGAACAATATTTCTAGCACTAGACTTCTTCTGTAACTCTAAACATGTAACCTGTAAAAAATGTTTACAGTCGCCTATGAAGATTTTTAAGTACTGAAGTTTGGCGCATTCCACAAGTGTGCGCAATTTTAAAGCATGACATGTTAGGTATCTATTTACTCGGCGTAACATAATCTTTTATAGTATACAAAAAAATTGGGCTTACATTAGTGCTTGTTTATTTTTTTATTTTTTTTTATTCATGAAACAGTTTCTTTCCAAAAAAAAATGCATTTGAAAAATTGCTGCACAAATACCGTGTAACATAAAAAGTTGCAATGACCGCTATTTTGTTCCCTATGGTGTCTGCTAATATACATAATGTTTGGGGGTTCTGAGTAATTTTCTAGCAAAAAAATATGATTTTTACATGTAGGAGAGAAGTGTCAATATTGGCCTGGGTTGCAAGGGGTTAATTACCATAAGTAAGTAATATACAAATAATTATTATATATTATTTTGAATATACTTTTAATTATACTGTGTTTGACCACCTGTGTACCGACCCTGGCTTCGTTTACTGTCTGTGCTTGTTCGTTTCCTGCCCTGACCTTGGCTTGTCTTCTGGATTTCCTTTCGTCTGCTGCATGCGCGACTGGTCTCCACTTCATCAGCTGGGTGTACCTGGGGGCCGCGACCTGTGTCCAGCTTGCTGTAAGTCCATCCCCACCATCAGCTACAAGAACTCACCACCACAGACTTTTGACAAAGAGTTTAAATAAATAATGCACAGAATGTTGAGATTAAAGCGGGGCTCCACCCAAATTTTGAACAATATCTGTATGTATTCTCTTCTTTGCCTAGATGCTGACATGTCGTTTAAAAAAATTTAAATCGCCTTAATTACCTTTTATTTCTCCATTCTTCTTTGCACTTCCTGGTTCTCCTCCCGTGGGAGTAGGCGTGTTTCTAGCCTCTCCCAGACTCCTGGGAGCTAGTCTCAGGCTTCCCAGGATGCCACTGAGCATGTGCGGGAACGAGCGGTGAATGCTGGGAGCACAGCATTCACCACATCCAGGAAATAAATGCTTGTGGGCTTCAAATGCTCACAATGAGGATGGAAACCGCCTGCAGTGAATAATATAAGTTATTCTTTCCGACAAAATCTGACACAAGCGGACATATTACACACAATATGTGAGTATGTAATGCTGAGAAGAAAAGTTTGTGAATGAACTAAAAAAAAAAAAAAAACGATAGATAGGTGGACCCCCGCTTTAAGAGTAGGTAATACATGTAGCGCCGAGTACATAACACACAGAATACAGGGTCAGAAGTACATAATGAACAAAATGCAGGGGTTGGTCAGGAGTGCATACCACACAGAGCATAGTTGTCAGGAGTGTATAACACACAGAGTAACAGGGTCAGCAGTGTGTGGCACACGCACAGAGTTCGGGGATCAAGGGTTTGTCATGTACAGAGTGCAAGGGTTAGCCAGTGGTGTATCATCCATGTGTACAGAGTGTGCGGTGCACACGAGCCCAAAGGTAAGGGGGGTCCACTGTGCCCTGTCACACTCTGCCCACATGAAATAAAAAAAGTAAAAATGATGCATTGCAAATAAATGTGCACCCATCATTTTCCTGGGCCCCCCAAAAGGCAGTACATGCAGCAGCTATGGGACTTTTTTCCGGTTCCCCCACACAGGTGGCGGCGGCCAGCCACATTTGCCGATGCTTATATTACAGTTCTGGCTGCCACTGCCCACAGCCATTGGAAGTGCCTGGCGGAGTGATATCTAGGCTTACATGGCCAAGAGCGGAGGGTGGGGGGCTGTGCAGAGAGGGAGAGCGGCAGGCAGTGTCAGGTGGCGGCAATGGCGGTGGTTACCTGACACACAGAAGCCTAGATCAGCCCAAGTGTTTTTGGTAAGTGTTAGTTTATATGTTAGGGGTCACAAGCTGCAGTGTTACTACTGATCTGACAACAGGAATGTCAGACAACTTTTCATAGGTCACTGCACATTTGCTTCTCTTGTAACCCGGTGTCTATTTTTTCACAATAAGCACTTAGGAGGCTTTCTACACCCCCATGTATGTACTTAACCTGAGCAGCCAGTCACAGAACACTAGCATTGTTGGTGTTATCCTGCCACCAGATGCAGAATGTCACTTGCCACTGTACCCAGCCACAAGATGCAGCATGTCACTTGCCACTGTACCCTGCCACTTGCCACTGTACCCTGCCACCAGATGCAGCATGTTACTAGTCACTGTACCCTTTCTCCAGATGCAGCATGTGACTAGCTAGCCACCAGATGCAGCATGTCACTTTTCACTGTACCCTGCCACTAGATGCAGCATGTCACTTTCCACTGTACCCTGCCACCAGATCCAGCATGTCACTTTCCACTGTACCCTGTCACCAGATGCAGCATGTCGCTTGCCACTGTACCCTGCCACCAGATGCAGCATGTCGCTTGCCACTGTACACTGCCACCAGATGCAGCATGCCACTTGCCACTGTGCCCTTCCACCAGATGCAGCATGTCACTTGCCACTGTAAACTGCCACCAGATGCAGCATGTCACTTGCCACTGTACCCTGCCACCAGATGCAGCATGTCACTTGCCACTGTACCCTGCCACCAGATGCAGCATGTCACTTGCCACTGTACCCAGCCACAAGATGCAGCAGGTCACTTGCCACTGTACCCTGCCACTTGCCACTGTACCCTGCCACCAGATGCAGCATGTTACTAGTCACTGTACCCTTTCTCCAGATGCAGCATGTGACTAGCCATCCACCAGATGCAGCATGTCACTTTCCACTGTACCCTGCCACTAGATGCAGCATGTAACTTTCCACTGTACCCTGCCACCAGATGCAGCATGTCGCTTGCCACTGTACCCTGCCACCAGATGCAGCATGTCACTTGCCACTGTACCCTGCCACCAGATGCAGCATGTCAATTGCCACTGTACCCTGCCACCAGATGCAGTATGTCAATTGCCACTGTACCCAGCCACCAGATGCAGCATGTCACTTGCCACGGTACCCTGCTACCAGATGCAGCATGTCACTTGCCACTTAACCCTGCCACCAGATGCAGTATGTCACTTGCCACTGTACCCTGCCACCAGATGCAGCATGTCACTAGCCAGCCACCAGATGCAGCATGACACTAGCCAGCCAGCAGATGCAGCATGTCACTAGCCACTATACCCTTTTGCCAGATGCAGCATGTGACTAGCCAGCCACCAGATGCAGCATGTGACTAGCCAGCCATGAGATGCTGCTTTGCCCTAGCCAGCCACCAGATGCAGCTTCTCTCCAGCCTGCCACCACAGCCACCAGATGCAGCATGTCACTTGCCACTGTACCCAGCCACCAGATACAGCGTGTCATTTGCCACTGTACCCTGCCACCAGATGCAGCATGTGACTAGCCAGCCACCAAATATAGTTTGTCCCTAGCCAGCCACCAGATGCAAAATTTCACTTGCCACTGTACCCTGCCACTAGATGCAGCATGTCACTTGCCACTGTAGCCAGCCACCAGATGCAGCATGTCACTAGCCAGTCACCAAATGCATCATGTCACTAGCTGTTTTGCTTGTGTCTATCTATCAAGGTTACTCTGTGGTATAAGCAAGGAAGCTGAGATTTCTGCAATGTGTAAATGTGCTTTTACTATACAAAGATGCTGTGCATACAAAACTATTACAATATTAGGAATACAATACAAGACTGACAGATATCTATAACAAGCAAAATGCCTAGCAAACTGAACAGCCTATGGTCTATAATAGTACAAATACACTTAAAGGTTACTTATCTTCTGTTATTGTATGTTCATGATCTTCATTGGCAACGATGCTTCTTGGACACCAGGCAGTGTTCTTATATCATGAGTGGTGGCTTCTGATCTTCAAAGCATGATGGTGTGTGTGTGTCTCCCTACTCACCCCTTTTATGTGTCAGGCTGTTTGCCATAGTTACCAAACAAAAGAAAACATGCCTGTTTACTGTAGCTGTAGAAACAATGGACTGTTGAAAACTGTATCTATGTACCCATTGTCTAATCAAGCCAGCACCTGACAGTAATCTAACAGTCATTCTTTCAGTTTGAGAGCTGAAAAAAAACTCAAACAACTAAACAATAGCCTGTTGAAAACTGTAACAATGATATCTACCCCCACTGTATAAAACAGCATTTGTTTGAGAAATCTACTCAAGCCAAAAACTGACAATATCTCTATGACCAACCACTATTGTGTAATGTTATGTCCCATGTATCGTAAGTCTGATTAATAAAAAAAAAAATCATATTGTAACAAACACAACACATTCCGCCCTAATTTTTTTTTTCTCAGACTATACACAAAATCTCTTCATTACTAAACTAATTCTAAACATTAATTTTCCTTGAATGCAACACCTCCCATTTCTGTCACTGAGAAGGTGTTTCAGCCTTTAACTAAAAAAGTTCATTAGAAAGTCCATTCTAAAGTTCTTTAGAAACAAGTCCATGCTTGTAATACATCAAAGGCCTGGCTCTCCACAGCTCTTGCGATCTTCCGTCATTCTTTCCATCATGCAACCACTTTTCTCTGGTCTTCCTATGGATCAAATCGGAGACAGCCTGTGGAGTGGAAAACAAAGCGGATTATCTGTTCCTTCTAATAATACATAAACAGTAGATCCAGGCCCTTCAGCTAAAATCTCTCCTCTAAGTGGCTTCTTGCCTGGATATCTGACTAACACTTTGCCCCCTGCCTGTACCCACTTCTGACCCTCCCAAAGAACATCAATAGGGAGGAGAGGAAATATACTGATATTTCCCAGAAGATCACTGCTGTTTATTTTGGAAGGTTTGCTGTTATGTAGCCTCACTTTCCATTCTTGCTGAGAAGTATCCACTAACCAGTCAGAGTCCCAGCCACTGTCTTGAAGCTCATCTGTCAATGCAAATGTAACTTCAAACCTTCCTGCCAGATTCCCTCTCATTCCTAGATAGGCTTCAGCTTCAGATACATCACTCTTGGTTTCTATGTCATGGGAAGCAGTAACATGGTATCTGTTAAGCCCGGTTCTTTCAGGAACCTTACATAAATACTGAACTCTGCACTCCAGCTGTGGAATCTGTGCCCCAGCCCCTACCATCCTCTCATATGGTGTGCTTTTGGCTACTGGCCTAGAATTTAACAACATGACTGCCTGTGTGAGGACCCGATCCCTCCCCCTTAGTGTATGTGTGGGTGTAAGTTTGCGTATCTGGTCCTTCAATAGCCCGTTGTATCTTTCAATCAAACCAGCTGCCTGTGGATGGTATGGGATGTGGCACAACCAGTACACTCCAGAATCTTTGGCCCACTGCTGTATTGTTGATCCAGTGAAGTGTGACCTGTTATCACTTTGGACTTGTTTGGGACAACCATAAGCAAGGACAAGTTTCTGGAGCAGTTGAAGCGTTGTGGCTTGATCTGCACATTTGCAGGGATGAACAAGCATAAGTCCTGAATAGGTGTCCACTGCAGTGCAACAATATCTCAGTCCATTATTTCCCCGGGGCAGGGGACCGATGAAATCGATCTGCCAGATCTTTGCAGGCCTCTCACCCCTCTTAATCGACCCGGTGGAGTACTTTTGCAATGGCCATTGTCACACTTCTCCACACACTGTACAGTTCCCTATTACAGTCTTTATCATGTCCATGGATATAGGCAATCCTCTCTGCTGTGCCCATTCATATGTTGCTTTCTGCCCCAAATATCCAGATTGCTTGTGGGCCCAGTTGGCCAAGTTCATCAAGACAGGATCAATTGGCACAACTGCCTTCACTTTGGCGATTTCATCTGCAACTCTGTTATAGTTCTCAAAATCTGGGACTAGGGGCACATGTGCATCAACATGCCCCACTTTTATGGTGCGGGAGTGAGCTTCCTTCCAGATGTAGTCCCAGACACCCTTGCCTCCCCACAAGTTGTCAGTCCTTTAAAAACCGCCCAGTTGTCAGTGTAGATAGTGACATGGGAAGAAGGATCCTCCTGTAGAGTCATCACCACAGCTTTCAACTCTGCATACTGACTGGACCCTCCAATTCCGGTCTCCTGCAGGACTGTGTCTGTACTTGGGTTGTAGGCTGCTGCTGTCCATTTACGTCCAGACGAGGTGACTATGGCTGAACCATCAGTGAACCACGCTGACTCCTTCATGTCTTTTGACAGAGACTCAAAGGGTGGAGCCTCTAGAATGGGGGATGACTGTAGCACAGGAATTTCTTCTTCTGGCTGGGTGCTGGTAAAAGTGACAAGCCCAGCCAACTGTTTTGAAATGTCTCTAACATCCCCAGCTGCAATACCCCCTCTTTCTTGAAGGTACCACTTCCATTTCATCAGTGTCTGGTTCTGTGCTACAGCTGCCCTAGTGGTCAGTCCATTATCTCTCACCCATCCTGCTATTGGCAATGCAGTATGGATGGTGACTGTGTCCTTTCCTGTAATGGTCTCTACATGTTGAAGTGCTGTGTAGGCCCCAAACAGGTACTTCTCTAGGGGTGTGTATCTCCTCTGTGCCCCTGTCAGTTGTTTGGACCAAAATCCAATGTGTATTGCTCTCAGTCCTTTCTTTTCAGTTGGCTGCCACAGACTCCAAGATATGGTACCATTCTGCTCCACTACATCCAGCTGAAATGGTACTCCTTGTCTCACGGGTCCTAATCCCTGATGCTGCAAAATAGCTTCTTTAGCAGCCAGGAGGAATACTGTCCGCTGCTCTGAACCCCATGAGAACTCAGTCTTTTTTCTGGTGACATTATATATAGGCCTCAGAATCAGTCCAAGATGTGGGATGAACGATCTCCAGAACCCCAAAACTCCAATGAACTTCTGTGCCTCCTTTTGGGTAGTAGGGGGCAACAGCGCCTGGATAGTTTGCACAACTGTCTCTGGAATTTTCCTCTGCGGCCCAGTCCACATCATTCCCAGGAATTTCACTTCTGTGGCAGGTCCTTGGACTTTGTCTCTGTTGATAGCCCACCCTCTGTTCTCCATGTGCTCCATCAGCAGGTGCAGTGCTTCAGTTACATCTTCTTTTGTCCCAGAGCTCATGATGTCATCAATGTAGTGGAACACAGTGACTTTCAAATTCAGGGTACTTAAATCTCTAGCAATCAGTCCATGACAAATCGTTGGAGAATGAAGATAGCCTTGCGGAAGGACAGTGAAAGTGTACTGGCGGCCGTCCCACACCATAGCAAACTGGTCTTGACACTCTGGATCTATTAAAATCGAAAAGAAAGCATTAGCCAGGTCTATCACAGCATGATATTCTCCTGCATTTTTAGCAATTTTCTCAACAATTGAGATCATATCTGGTACAGCTGACTTCAATGGAGGTGCCACTTTGTTTAGACCTCTGTAATCCACAGTCATTCTATATGTCCCATCAGGTTTCTTTACTGGAAACACCGGAGAGGAGAAAGGACTTACAGCAGGTCTAAGGATCCCTACTCTCAACAGTTCTTGAATAGTCTCCCCATTTTCTTTGTGGCCTCCAGGAAGTCTGTACTGCTTGAGACAGACTGGCTTCTCTGGTGGAGGAATGTAGACAGGGGTCCATTTCACATGACCTCTGACCACAGCCTTCACCGCCCTAACCAGATACACTTTATCAGGATACCCGAATGTGAATGTACCTCTTTCGGTCTGAATTGACTGACCTTGAAGTACATCCATCCTAAGAATATTTTCGGGTAACTCTGATACCAAAACATTTGTCATAAATCCTGATCCCTTGCCAATAGCCAATTTCACCCATATCCTAACTGCTGGTGTGGTTTGCCCTCCCAAACCTTCTACATAAATCAATTCTCCTTTGTGATGGGAAGGATTACCTTGCAAAAGTGTAACTTCAGCTCCGCTATCAACTAAAGCCATTACGTGTGTAGGAGAAGATGACTTCCCCCACCATACAGTGACAGGTGCATATGGGCGTTGGTCTCCTGCTGTCACTGCCCTCGCGGCTATTACAGGAGACTCACCTTTCCTTCATAAAGGATAAGGAACCTCCCAATCCCCTTTTCTGATTCTCTCTAACTCCCCCCCAGAATAAAGGGATTTGGGTTTGGGTTCATGTTCAGTTTTGGGAATTGGTTTGGGGATAACAGGAGGGGTCTGTTCTGTTTCCTCTAAGTCTAGGCTGATGTTATCTTCACTAGGAGTAGTGTTTCTAACCCTGACAGTTTTCCCTACTAAATGTTTCCACCTCTTCAGCATTTCTGCAGTAGAAATCCCATCTATCTCATCTTTAGGTACTCTTGCCTTTAATAGGTCCACCCACATTTTTTCCTAGAAATAACTAGCCTGGTTTTCTCTTCACCTCCTGTCTTCTCTAGCCCATTCCCTTTCTTCTCTGATCTTTTCTGCTTGTATTCTTCCTGTCTGGCTTTGACCTTATCTACTGCCCTGACAGGTTTTGTTTTAGTCTCCTCTAGCTCCCCCAACTGGCTTAAAAGGGTTGTGGCTTCATGAATCTTGCTGTTTAATCCCAGGCCTCCCAACAAAGACAATAATGGAGCCCTGAGATTAAATGGCGCAGACTTCACCAGCTTAGAACACAGAGCAACGGGTTCCATATCTGGACCCATCCATTCTGGAAACGTATTTAATCCGGTTATACAACCCATCTCACGTAACCTGGAAATACCCTCTCCTATTGATCTCCATGAGTAGGTATTTTCCAGATCAGTAGGACTAGCGTATACTCGGACTATTCCATCTCTCACAAGGTCTAACAGTGAAAAATTCACGCTAAACTCTCGGGCTTTTCGCATTGCCTGACGCAATTGTGGATCATGGGTTAACACTCCCATAGTCACTGCTTCCTTACCTGACAACAACACCGTCTGCCCCTTCATCCAATAAGCCTGGGAGCCAGGTCAATAGGGGCTCCCCAGACCTTTGTTTGTATTGTTTGCCAGCTCATGGAGTTCAGTTTGTGTAAACTCCTGTACTTCTTCAAATTCAACATCTCTGGGGTTGCGATAATGCACCTCCCCATCTGCCATATCCTCTCTATCATGTTGCCGTTTCCTATGCTTAGTAATGAGAGGTCTGGCATACTTTTTCTTTTGCACTAGCAGATCATCATGCAAAACATCAAACTCTATCTCCTCATCCTCACTATCATTTGAGGAGAGCACATCCTCACAATCCCAATTTTGGGATGTGACAATGGCACATACCCTGGCTTTACTAACAGGTTTATGGCCCTTCCTTTTCCTTAAGGCATTGGTCAGTGATTAAGTGATTTGGTCATGAGGGCTGCACACCACTCTTGCAAATCATCAGCCCGACTAGCAGTTGAACGCACACACTCTGAAGCAACTGCTAGCTGGTCTTTTAATACCTTAACTTTTGCCTCTGCCTTCTCCCTTCTCTGTGATTCAGTGTAAATAGCATTAAGGAAATACTAGCCCACTGTGGACACTGTCCTCTTCTCTTTTTTACTTAAATCCAACCCCTTAAGACTAAAATCTACAAAATGATCTGAGACTTTATCACCCCCAAGTCAGCTTCAAGGGAGAAGCATACTTCACAAATTCTTTAGCAAGAGGCTCCCACTCATTGTCTCTGGCCCAGATAGGTAAGCTGCACACTTCCTTCTGGCCACCAGAACCCTCTGCAGCCTTGCTTTTCCTAAACAGCTTACGCAGCATTTTACCCAGCACAAGCTACACAACACACTACAGAAAAACAGGTCTGCTTCAGTTGAATTATAGCACAGATCACGGCACGAGCCCCCAAATGTTTTGCTTGCGTCTATCTATCAAGTTTACTCTGTGGTATAAGCAAGGAAGCTGAGATTTCTGCAATGTGTAAATGTGCTTTTACTATACAAAGATGCTGTACTTACAAAACTATTACAATATTAGGAATACAAGACTGACAGATATCTATAACAAGCAAAATGCCTAGCAAACTGAACAGCCTATGGTCTATAATAGTACAAATACACTTAAAGGTTACTTATCTTCTGTTATTGTATGTTTGTGATCTCCATTGGCAACGATGCTTCTTGGACACCAGGCAGTGTTCTTGTATCATGAGTGGCGGCTTCTGATCTTCAAAGCATGATGGTGTGTGTGTCTCCCTACTCACCCCTTTTATGTGTCAGGCTGTTTGCCATAGTTACCAAACAACAGAAAACATGCCTGTTTACTGTAGCTGTAGAAACAATGGACTGTTGAACACTGTATCTACGTACCCATTGTCTAATCAAGCCAGCACCTGACAGTAATCTAGCAGTCATTCTTTCAGTTTGAGAGCTGAAAAAACTCAAACAACTAAATCTCTTTCTTGTGTACTGTAGCTATAGAGACAATAGCCTGTTGAAAACTGTAACAATGATATCTACCCCCATTGTATAAAACAGCATTTGTTTGAGAAATCTACTCAAGCCAAAAACTGACAATATCTCTATGACCAACCACTATTGTGTAATGTTATGTCCCATGTATCGTAAGTCTGATTAATAAAAAAAAAATCATATTGTATCAAATGCAACATACCAGCTAGCCACCAGATGCATCATGTTACTAGCCACTGTAGCCAGCCACCAGATGCAGCATGTCACTAGCCAGCCACCAAATGCAGCATGTCACTAGCCAGCCACCAGATGCAGGATGTCACTTACCACTGTAGCTAGCCACCAGATGCAGCATGTGCCTAGCCGGCCACCGGATGCAGCATGTCCCTAGCAAGCAGAGGCAACATGTCCCTACCCAGCCACCAGATGCAGCTTGTCCCTTGCCAGCCACCAGATGCAGCTTGTCACTAGCCTGCCACCACAGCCACCAGATGCAACATGTCACTAAATTGACTAAAATGACAAGCGAAACACCCCTCCCATCCTGTTATTTTTTCAATGGTGTTAATATCTTGGGGTTGTCATTTTTTGCACTCTTCCAACCCAGCCACTCAATGCACTACCAGACTTGGCATTTTTGCCCCTTCATTCAGCACTGTACACCACACCCCCTTTAAGCCACGCCCAATATTTAGCACAGTTTATACCATGCCCACATGCACGCGCCACATTTATTTATTTTTTTACTAATGCCTAGGGTACACTTTTTATCTCACACATGGGCCCACTGCTTTCATGATACATCCCTGGGGTCAGCAATATATAACTCAGAGTTCAGGGGTCAGGAGTATGTAATGCACACAGTGCAGGGGTCAGTACATAATGCATAGCGTGCATGGGTCAGGGGTGTGTAACACCCAGAGTGCCAGGGTGCATTATGCACAGAGTGCAGGGGTCAGGAGTATGTTGTTGTGCGCAGAGCCTAAATCCTCCAAGCACAAATACTGTAATGTCCTGCCCTGTTTATTATTGCCCCCAATGAAATTCCTCCTTCCTTCCTGAACTTAGCACACCTCAGATGCAGACCGGTGAGTAAGGGGACTCCTTTCAGACTCCCTCTCCACAGACCTGAGCTGAGGAGGAGCCTAGCTAAAGCTAAATTTTAAATATTATCCTAAAATATGTGCAGGGGTCAGAGGTGTGTAACTCCCAGAGTGCCAGGGTGTAAAATGCACAGAGTACAGGGGTCAGGAGTATGTTGTGCGCAGAGGATAGAGGTCAGGGGTATGTAAAGCACAGAGTGTACAGAGTGTAGGGGTCAGGAGAGTGCAATATTCCTCCTGAAAGCAATTCTCCCCCTACAAAAAAAGCAGCCTTAATCTGCATGCTGACCTTCCCCCAGTACAAATTCTATGCAAACCAAACCCCCCCCCCCCCCCAATGCTAAAATCAACACCAGTATAAAATCTCCCCTCTCTGAGTAAATCCTCCAACCACAAAATATTTGTCCTGCCCTGTTTATTATTGCCCCCAACACAATTCCTCCTTCCTTCCTGAACTTAGCACACCTCAGATGCAGACCAGTGAGTAAGGAGACTCCTTTCAGGCTCCCTCTCCACATGCCTGAACTGAGGAGGAGCCATGGGGAAGCTTTTCTTGGCTATGAATTCTATTGACAGGCAGTCATGGCATTAGGATGCAGGGCACCTGGCAGAAGAAGCATGGCATTTGCCCTAGGTTCCCTGCTCTAGTAACATATCTGGTCCTGAGCAACTTATGAGTACACTTTTATTGGCTAATGTACACATTTCTATATTTAGTAACAAAAACATGAACAAGAGGGCCTGTAAAATTATATAAAACTGACTTCAATCTGAATATTAAATATTATCCCAAAATATGTGTTTGCAAAAATACATTGTATTTTCCATGTAAGATGATCACCTTCACATGCATGCCTAAAAAGAACATTTTACAGGCTCCCTTTGAATTGAGTATTTAGTAAAACTAACACGTATTTAAAAACAAGGTCATTTTGTTGCTTTAATTATTTTCCTTTGAATACGTAGAAAGCACACGATGGCACATTGTAAATAATACACACTTCAGAAAAATGGCAAATGCTAGAAAAAAAAAATCCAAAGCACAGCTCTAAACCTGTGCAGGTTTAATAAATGACCCTCATTCTGTAAATGAATGTTTTGCGGACAGTGCTTGGTTATAAAACATTCAGATTGTAAACTGACATAATTCATACAAGAACAGGTAGAGATACTGTTAACTGATAATGCACCCTAGGTGATAATTTAACAGTTCTAGGATCAGCAAACATAAGCAAAGCACGCATCTACATATAATGTTACATGCATGCAAAACCCATCCAAGATTCTCCAAAGCACACACCATCAATCCCCACAACTGTCACATCAAACTCATTTCCCAGGCTCATCTGCACACCAGAGTGTGAACTGGCTCTGAATGGATATGGTGTCAAATTAAACATGGCACAGACATCCATGTGTGCTCTTGCCAGATCTGATCATCCAACCCTGAGGCTCTCTGCAGGCCCATATGGCAGGTCTCAAACACCATACACGCTGAGAGCAGGCACTTGGCAGAAGGGATGATGGGACTAGAAGCTTGGAATGGGCTCAACCACCTCCACATTATGCTTTGGGGACATGGACCGTGTACCGCCAGATGTTCAACTGGCCTAGAATAACCGCAAAGCTGACATCACAGAGTCCTTCATTCCAGAAGGGGTTATCATGGCAGAGCTACATCTATTTATAACACTTTAAATTACATTTCTGTAGGAGGATTAACTCTTCAGAGGCCATGGCACAGCTCCTGTAAGTGAGATGTTAATTACCAGTATGTATGCACAGCAAATTATGGATCATTCTCTAGTGGCAAAAAGTCCTGTAATTACCATTATTAGCAATAAGGCCAGATCTCTAGGAAGGCAAGAGAAAACAAACATCTAGAGGATACGTTTGGAAGCTGAAGTGTCTTCTGACAATACTCCTGGTCTGTAATTACCACTAACCTTTTCTTTTATTATTTATTTATTTTGTAGAAATGTTTAGCTTAATTAACATAATAATAGGTAAAAATAAAGCAGAAATCATTGTTCAGTGCTGTGGTTGAATACCTTTGCCTGTAACAGAGATGCTAGATTTTTTTTGGCAATTTCTCCATGAGGGTCTGTGTGCCTTGCAGACATCAGAGAGGAAAAATAGGCAATGTGCCAATGGATGTGTGGCGATTATTGTGGCTAAAAGTCTTTTTTTATAACCAATTCTTAAATGTTCTTAAAATGTTCATAAGGAAGAGGAAAGGAGAGTCCACACGGGCTGCAGATCCAAGAGTTAAAGCAAGCTCTTAAACACTGTAGACAAGATAAAGAAGGGACAGGTGCCTCTAAGTGTAGTATCTCACAATCGTTTGTTAAAAGAATCAACATATATCCACACACATGGGGTAGGAAGTATACAGGCACATCATTGGTAACTGGTGCTTCCGTGGTGCTGGTAAGGTTGGGGTGGGGCTCGTGCTCGTGGTGAGTCCTACAGTCCAGTGACTGTAGCAGCCCCCTATAGCCCCAGCTGAGGATGTCTACTTGCTACCTCATGTGAGTGGATATATGTTGACTCTATCTAGCTATTGCAACAGTCAGTGTGTCATGCATCGACTCTAAGGTTGATGGATGAAGGCAGATGGCATTCATTTACATTCAGGTACAATGCCCAAAGGTATCATACCACACTCAGGGTTCGATTTTTACACTGCATTTACACTGTATGTTCCCATGGGACAACTGCCTAATGCCATCCATAGAAACCAATAAGCTTCCAGGTTTTATTATTATTTTTGTTTTCCAAAACTGATTTTTATTTATGTATAAAAGTAACAGAAGGCTTGAACATTATTTGTACAATAAAAATAGAAGAGACAAAATAAAATAACAGTTGTAAGTCAGTTAACTATGCATAAACCTTAAAGGTTAAGTTCACCTTTACAGAAAACTCTGTAAGGTGAACTTACACAGGTACCCCTCCTCGCCCCCCCCCTGTCCCGCTGACCTGGACATCGGATATCTTCAGTTCTAAGCCCTGGTATATCCACACCAGGAGCCCAGGGCTTAGAAATCCCCTGAGTTGAATGTCCAAAACGTCCCTCGTCAGGAGTGACGTTTGGGAGCTTTCAAATTGGTCAGTGCCATCACATGGGAGGCGGCAACCAATCAGCAGCCGCATAGCGAGTCCTGTCAGCTATGGAGAAGATGTGTTGCTGCAGAGAGGATTTCTAAGCTCCCGGCATGGATATACCGGGGCTTAGAACTGGAGCTTGCCAATGTCCTAGGTCAGCGAGACTGGGGGGAGGCACCTGTCTAAGTTCACCTTACAGATTCTTCTGTAAAGGTGAGCTTACACTTTAAAAAAGTGGGTCTAGTCCCAGATCATGTATCAAGACATGTAGTACTCGACTGTAGAGCGGCTTCTGCGCTAAACAACAGGATTAGTTGTGGATTTCTGTCTGGCTTGGTCGTATAGGGATAGGCTAAATTTAGTGCCTTTTGTAAGATGTATGATCTTAGTAAAGTCTAATAGGGCAGGGAACAGGACCAGCAGTTGGGACAGATTTGCAATGTGTTTGGTTTGTGTGAAGCCCAATGAGAGGGTCATATGTGGTGTATGCAAAGTGTTTTTTGGGGAGTAACTAAGTGGGGAGAAGTGAGAGCATCAGGATCGCCATCAGGGGGGTACAGCCGATACAACTGTAAGGGGCCCTGGGGCCCGCCCAGGCCAGAAGAAGGCAGGATGGGTGAAGGGGAGCCATGTTGTTCACTATAGAAATGATCTTGCAGCTTCTGCTGCTCTCTGTGTCATTGAGCTTAGATACAGAGCTCTTTACTGCCACCTCTGGCTACTATGTGCATGTGCACCCATTGGCAGCTTTGTGAAAATGAGCCGGGACTAGGTAGGAAGATTTCCTTTAAAATTAGGGGCTGTGCCCCTGTACCACCTCTACATTGCTGATGGTCCTTGAGGAGAAAAGGATCCATCAGGCACAAACACATTACCTTTAATTCCTGGTGGGGTGGGGGGCAAAGAGCGGGTGGTTTTTGGTTGGGGATAAACCCCCATTGATGGTTATTTAGGTTCTATGTAAGTTTTCTGCACTCGCCGAGTCCCCTTGCTCCTGTTCAGTGGGGTGACGGGGACGGTGTTTGGGGGGGTGTGGGGTCCCGCCCCGTCCTCTGGGGGGGCGGTCTTGTGGCTGTCATCCCTGGGGGGCGGGGGGGCCCCCGCGTCCGCGCCCTCGGGTTGCCAATATTGCTCTGGAGTTCTCATATTATAACTCATCCAATGTTGCTAGTCTAGATGCTATCTCTAAGAATTGTTTAAAATTTGATGTCAAGTTTATTTAGTCAATTTGAACTATCTACATTATAGGCCGGTGGTTCCGACAGACCACTGCCCCCCTCATGGGTTGGCACATGGCTAGGATTTTTGTCTTGGCCATGTTCCCACCTTATTGTGGGCCTTGCAGCCCACGGTGCGATACGCCAATGTATCCACTACATATTCTAATTAGAATTTGTCTCGGTTTTCTCATATCTTTTGTTCTTTTCTGCCCTTACCATTTTTTTTCTCTTCTTTCTTTCTCCCTCTCTTCCCCTTTTCCCTTGGCCCCTGGGGTGGGTGGATGGAGTAGTCCATAGCGTTGTAACCCAATCCCAATGACTCTTCATTGGCTATCCCTGAATGTTCAAGGCATGAATTCCCCACAAAAAAGAGTTAAAGTTTTTAAATATCTTAAGCAACAAAAGATAGATATAGCCTGTTTACAGGAAACTCATTTTTCCTCTTCTTCCTGCCCCAAATATTTTGCAGCAAATTATCCCCAAGTATATTTAGCGAATGGTCCTACTAAACAGAGGGGGGTTCTTATACCTATACGAAAATCTGTTCCATTTATCTGTAATAAACAAATAGCTGACCCTGATGGCAGATATCTTATCTTACAGGGTTCTGTTCAGGATAATGACGTAACCATTATGACCTACTATGCCCCAAACGAAAATCCGGGCCCATTCCTGTCTCATGTTTGTTCCTTGTTACAGGTCCACCAAAGAGGCACCCTTCTGTTGGCGGGTGACTCGAATGTGACGCTCAATCCAGCCCTTGATAAGTACCCGGCGGATCATAAAGCCCCCCCTCCTGCGGCAAAAAAATTTTCGCGAGCCCTACAAAATTTGGACCTAGTAGACCTATGGCGAGAGTTTCACCCCATGGGCAGGGACTACACTCATTATTCTCACCCTCACCGCTCTCACTCTAGAATCGACCATGCGTTTATGTTACGGAAACACCTTCCCTTAGTAAAGTCGGTATCGATTCTAGCAGTCCCTTGGTCAGATCATGATCCAGTTCTAACTGTATGTCGCACTTTACTCAACAACTCACAACAGGCTTCCTGGGTGATGAATGACTCACTTTTATCTTTCAAACCGATCCTCAGTGAAATTAAAGAAGCTACTATGGAATACTTCAGACTTAATGTGGGTTCGGTTTCATCTCCAATAACATTATGGGAGGCTTATAAATCGGTCATTCGGGGTCGCGTTATTCGAATAGCGTCCCAGCGCAAGAGAGATAGAGCTCAGGCCCGACGTAAATTAGAACAGACATTAGAGGATTGCTCGACAGCCTTTAAAGTATCCCCCACCCCTGCCAACCGCAGAGCTTTAGACAAAGCCCGTACCGACTTGGATTTATGCCTGACAGATGAGGCGGACCGTACCTTACGTTGGGCCCGCCAGAATTGGTATTCTAAAGCAAACAAACCAAATGCGCAGTTGGCTAACAGACTGCGAACTTTTATACCAAAATTTACTCCCATATATCTGTGCACTCGTCACAATCTCCTTACAGGAAATCCTCAGCGGATTTTGGAAGAATTCCATTACCGTCTTACTAAACTCTACCCCCCCAAATCAATCTTCAACACAGGGCCTGAATGATTTTCTAAGTAAATTATCTTTACCTTCCCTATCGGATCCCCATATCTCCCTAATGGACCGAGATATACAGGTCTCTGAGATTCTTCAGTGCATTAAGGAATTGAAAGTGGGCAAAAGGCCAGGTCCGGATGGCTTCACTGCTTTGTATTATCAAAAGTTTGCAGAGGTCCTGGCCCCACACCTAGCGACTATGTATAACTCGGTCAAAGGAGGTCATTAATTTTCACCGGACTTGCTAACTGCCAACGTAGTGATGATCCCTAAGCCAGACAAAGATCACTCCTCCTGGGCAAATTTTCGGCCAATTTCTTTAATCAATATTGACATGAAGATATTGACGAAAATTCTGGCCAATCGTTTGAATTCCTTCCTACCACGCCTAATAAAAAAAGATCAGGTGGGATTTGTTCCCCGTAGACAGGCAAGTGACGCCATTCGACGACTCCTCCAGATCCAACATATAGTGCATGAAAGGTCCCTGGGTATAATGTTTCTCTCATTAGATGTTAACAAAGCTTTTGACACCTTATCCTGGCCCTATTTGACACAGGTCCTTACACATTATGGTTTTGGCACCTCCTTTTTGGGTTGGATCTCAGCAATATATCAATCCCCTCAGGCTAAAGTGCGGTATTATGGTTATGAATCGCCTACTTTCCCGATTAAAAGGGGAACACGGCAAGGGTGCCCACTCTCCCCTCTCCTATTTATACTAGCACTTGAACCCCTGGCGGAGGCCATACGCTCTCACACAGATATCTCAGGAATAGAATTAGCAGGCACCGCACACAAGTTGTCCCTGTTCGCGGACGACATTTTATTAACTATTACTCAACCCAGAATCTCCCTCCCCAACTTATTCTCTCTCTTAGACACTTTTGCCTCGTTTTCGGGACTTTCAGTTAATCCGGCTAAATCTAAAGCAATGTCTATTAATCTCAGGCCCCCGGTAGTAGAAGCCTTGCAGTCGGCATTTTCGTTTCGGTGGTTATCCTCTTTACCCTATTTGGGTATTAAACTTACCCTGAAATATTCGGAATTATTTTAGGCGAATTTCCCTCCACTTTTCCGAAAGCTGGAGGCTATGCTGGCCTCTTGGTCCACACTCCCGATTTCGTGGTTCGGCAGAATAGCGTCGGTACGCATGACATACCTCCCTAAATTGCTCTTGAGTTTTGCCAGTTCAAGTGCCTCCCCATATTATTCAAATACACCAACGTAAAATTATGCAATTTATATGGGACCATAAGAGGCCCAGGATTAAAAGACAAGTCCTTTACGCACGCAGATTCAATGGTGGCCTTTCAGTTCCTAACTTGCAAGCATACTATATAGCAGCGGGCATTGCCCCATTATCTCACCTTCATGCAAAGCAACAAATGCCACTATGGGCCACCATTGATCTGGTCAACGCTCACCCAACACCTTTAGCTTCTCTTCCTTGGCTTCCTAAAGCCCATCGCCCCCCTACCATAGGTCCCTGTTTGGCTCATTCCCTCAAATTATGGGATGGGGTTAAATACTCAGCAGGCCTAATTTCTCCTCATCTCCCGTTACTTCACCTCCTCCACTGTCCTTTATTTCAACCAGGTTGTGACAACCCGCTGCAATTTAAGTGGTGGTCGAATAATGGCTTCATAGATATCCACTCATTTTTCACCCCAACCAAAATCATCTCTTTCGCGGCCTTATGTTCTTCACATGATATCCCCCTTAGGGAGCATTACAGTTACTTGCAAATTAGACATTTTCTCAGACAACTAACAACATCCCATTCTGCTCCCTTTGTCATGACATCATTCGAAAGCCTGTGTAGATCACGCCCCCAATCCTCGGGATTGATTTCTTTAATATATACCGCTATAACTAACTCTAAGACAACATCATTGAGACCTTACCAACTCCAATGGGAGGCTGAGTTCGGGAAACAATTAGATCCGGAGGACTGGCATAGTATGACTACTGCGCTATCTAAGTGTTCCAAGAACGTTCTCTTTTTAGAGAATGCGTATAAAGTTTTCTACAGATGGTATTATACTCCGGCTAAATTAGCAAGTTTCATCCCATCTTACTCCCCCCTATGTTTTCGTGGGTGCTCACAGGAAGGCACGATGGCGCATATTTGGTGGACCTGTCCCAGGGTTTGCAGACTATGGGTTAGAGTATATGCACTATTACGTAATCTTTTTAATACTAACATAATGCGGGATCCTTTTGAAGCCTTTTTATGGAAACCAAATGCAGAACTTCTCCATCCTGAACGTCAGCTAGCAGCACAGATCTTCACTGCAACTAAACCTACCATAGCAAGAGCCTGGAAAACCCCGAATCTTAGTTTTGAAGCAGTTAAAAACACCGTGAATGATATCATGGTAAATGAGAAACTTACGGCCATATTGTTGGACAAACACGATAAATTTCTCAGGATATGGCAACCCTAGGTGACTTACAATCGCCCATCAAGATTTGACCTAACACTTCTCTCCTTATAATAAGCCTCCGTTCCCCTCACCCCAGGGCCCTTCCTTCCCTTCTCTTTTTTCTACCCCCCTCCTTTTCTACTTTCAATTTCTTTCTCTTTCTCTTTATTCAGGCCCTCGGGCTTAATTCTACAATGATCAGAAAATTTAACATAATAAACAACTTATTGCATTCAGAGGTATTACATCCTCTCTGAGGTTAATCAATTTAATCTAAATTTATTACTGGTTCTTTATATTTTTATTTTCTTCATCTAAAGTTATGCATTGTAACAACATTTCGCATTGTAATCAATAGATACTCATATAAGTTTGCAATCATATTACTACGTACTGATATCATACCGCTACGCCAGAATATGCAGTGTGTAGCTATGCCTTGGTATGCAGCTTGGACTCGGCATTGAATCGCCGGTGTCCAGGCCTAATTCTTTGATCAATAGTTCCACTCGCCGGTTGTCGGCAGCCTTATACCAGTTAATTCATGATGTATCCATCATTGTTTTGTATTTTTCTGTTGATATATATTTTCAATAAAACCTTTTGTACAAAAAAAAAAAAAAATTAGGGGCTGTGAAGGAAAGGGAGGGGGCTGTTTGTACAGGGAGAGGCCAGAGGCTTGTGTGATTACAGATTTGTGTATGTGTTGGGCTGACATATATATATATATATATATATATATATATATATATATATATATATATATGTGGGGGCTGACATATATACAGGTGTGAGGGGGGCTGGCATATATACAGGTGGGAGGGCTAACATATATACAGGTGTGTGTGTGTGGAGGGGTGGGGCTGACATATATATAAAGGTGTGAGGGGGGGCTGACAAATATACAGGTGTGGGGGGACTGACATATATACAGGTGTGTGTGTGGGGGGGCTGACATATGTACAGGTGTGAGGGGGGCTGGCATATATACAGGTGTGGGGGGCTAACATATATACAGGTGTGTATGGGAGGGCTGACATATATAAAGGTGTAAGGGGGGCTGGCATATATACAGGTGTGGGAGGGCTGACATATATACAGATGTGGGGGGGCTGACATATATACAGGTGTGAGAGGACTGGCATATATACAGGTGTGACACGATGTCAGAAGGGGTGGGGTCACTCAGTTATGTCAACTGGTGGTCCCACCCTTGCCTATATAACAACTGTCAAAGCAGTCACCAGGAGGCCTCCCATCGAGGCAGAGCTTTTTTATTTTTTTCTATTTTTTGGGTCCTTCAGGTGGCGTGATTAAAGATGGATGGACATCGAGGGACACTTTTCTTTTTTTTTTTTAATAAAGGAATTGTCAAAAACAGTCTGTGGATTTTACTTTTTGACACTTTATTTGGTGAATGGGTACGGGTGCAATGTACCCGATACCCACTCACATGAGGGGGGGGCAGGATCTGGGGTTCCCCTTGTTAAAGGGGCTTCCAGAATCCAATAAGCCCCCCACTCGCAGACCCTGACAACCAATGGCCAGGATTGTCGGGAAGAGACTCTTCTCATGTTGAAGGCAAGCGGCCTGGTATGGATTTTTTTTTGACATTTTGGCATGGAGTTCCCCTTAAAATCTACACCAGACCCAAAGGGTGTTTTTTTTCTTAATTCTGTCATAGGGTTTCCTTTAACCACTTCAATACACTATATTATATACTCTGCACTGCACTATATACTCTGTACTGTATTATATACTGTATACTACACTGACTGCACTATATACTCTCCACTGTATTATATATACTACACTGACTGCACTATATACTCTGCAATGTATTATATATGCTATACTGATGACACTATATACTCTCCATTGTAATTTATATATACCGTATTTATTGGCGTATAACACGCGCCGGCGTATAACACGCACCCCAAGTTTAGGAGGGCATTTTAAGGAAAAAAACTTTTAGGAGGGAAGTTTAAGGAAAAAAACTTACATTTAAATGCCCATCAATGCAGCCTCATCAGTGTTCATCTGCAGCCTTGTCCATCATTGCAGAATGAACAGTGTCCATTTGCAGCCTTGCCCATTGTCATATGCAGCCTTGCCCAGTGCAGCCTTGCTCAGTGCAGCCTTGCTCAGTGCAGCCTTGCCCAGTGCAGCCTTGCCCAGTGTCGTGTGCTGTTTGCAACATTTGTTGTTTAAATTTGCCGCCGAGCCTGGGTACTCGTCATGCCGCCCGCTTCCCTGCTGTTTCAGAGAGGATGAGAGGAGCGAGCGCTGCCGAAAAAGACCGAGCCGAGTGTACTGTGTACTCGGCTCAGCTCGGCTCCACTCGCAGTCCCGCCATTGGACCTGTGTTATGTCCATCATAGGAGCTGGGGGGGACTGCGAGCGGAGCCGAGTACGGTCTTTTCGGTGGCGCTCGCTCTTCTTTTCTTTTTTTTTTCACAGACAGTGGGGATCGGCATATAACACGCACCCACGATTTTCCCCTGATTTTAAGGGGAAAAAAGTGCGTGTTATACGCCGATAAATACGGTATATATATATCTATATATATATAGATCTATATACATATATCTATATCTATATATATAGATATAGATATATATATATATAGATCTATATATATATAGATATAGATCTATATATATATAGATCTATCTATATCTATCTATCTATCTATCTATATAGATCTATATATATACACACAGTATCTCACAAAAGTGAGTACACCCCTCACATTTTTGTAAATATTTTATTATATCTTTTTATGTGACAACACTGAAGAAATTACACTTTGCTACAATGTAAGTGTACAGCTTGTATAACAGTGTAAATTTGCTGTCCCCTCAAAATAACTTAACACACAGCCATTAATGTCTAAACTGCTGGCAACAAAAGTTAGCACACCCCCAAGTAAAAATGTCCAAATTGGGTTCAATTAGCCATTTTGCCTCCCTGGTGTCATGTGACTCATTAGTGTTGAATAGAAAGAACCCACCCAGTATGTGGGGACTCTTAACGGAACTGGTGGACCCCCTAAAGAGCAAGGTCTTATACGCCAGCAAAATTAGCTCTTTGCAGGGTCTAAAGGTCCTCCTTGTCCCTGGAGCTCTCTGGTAGCGGCTGGAAGTCCTCCACAGTATCCAACTTGAAGCTAAGAAGTCCCTTCTGAAAGGTGCACTGTGACATAAGTTAAAAGATAAAAAAGACTCCAATGGTGTAGTAACATTTAAAAAGGGGTAGCCTTTATTGCTGAGATCAAACAGGTACAACCACAATGAGCATAAAAACAGACGGCAAAAAATGTAAAAAGAACACCTGTACTTCCGAGGTAACTCTGGTAACTCTGGTATAATCAATAAAAAGGAGAAACTGTTTCTTACACCTGCAGAAAAATTGGACCTTGGGTGTTGGCGGTGCCTGAACACTGTAACCCCTCACAGTTACTCTTGTTGGGCGCAGGAACAGGCCCTGCTGTTAAAAATGAGTGAAAAAAATTGAAATTACATGCCCCTATCAAACAGGTGCAGAAAATTTGGGCCTTGGGTGTTGGCGGTGCCTGAACACTGTACCCCCTCACAGTTACTCTTGTTGGGCACAGGAACGGGCCCTGCTGTTAAAAATTATTTAAAAAATTTAAAGTGTTGGTGGTGCCCTAAACCAAAAATATTGTTGGAAGCTAGGATAACCAAGATTCATGAATAAGATAGACAGCACAGGCAGTCTTCAAGGGTTCCCATATCCCTAGCAAATTAAATCAGTTAAATCAGCATCAGGGGCTTGATAGCTGCTGATCCAGGACTGGTTCATTTTGATAAATGTAAGCCTATCAATGGAGTCTGTAGACAGGTGCACTCTTTGATCCATTACAAATCATCCAGCAGCACTGAATGTCCATTCAGAAAGCACGCTGGATGCAGAACAGGCCAGAAGCTCGATTACATATTGAGCAAGTTCTGCCCAGTGGTCCATCCTCAAGACCCAGTAACCCAGTGGATGCTCAGTTGGAAAGGTCTCCAAGTCTGCTCTTGCCCCTAGACATTCCTGCACCATATAATGCAGATGCTGCCGATGGTTGCTTAAACCTAACAGCCCTGGGCACTGAGGACTAAAGAATTGTTTAAAGGCATCGGTCGGGGGGGAGTGGCCTGACAGCGAATGGAGTAGGACACTTTCACGAGGAGCTCCGTCCATTACTCCTGTTTCACAGTAATCCTGTGCTCACAGACGACTTTAAACACGTCTGCCGGCTTGTCTTTTGTCCAAACTGAGGACCTGCTCACAATGTCCCTATCAAAGGCACAGAAGTCCGCGACAGCAGTGAAATTAGCCCGGTACCACCGGCAGGAGGGAGAGGAGCCGGAGGAAGATGGCGCCGCCGAGAAGCCTGAAGGAGAGAGAGCGGTGGGAGACACGGAGCGGCTCCTTGAAGCAATCACTTTCTGCCGGACCTCGCTTACGGCTCAAATAGAGGAGGTCAAAGTGGATATATCCCTCATTAGGCAGGATCTGCACAAACTCTGGGACCGGGTTAAAACGGCGGAGACCAGGCTCAGCAATGTGGAGGACGCCATCCCTCCCCTGCAGGAGAACACAGATCGCATACAGCGTCAAATCCAACAAATGTTCTCCAAGCAGGACGACATGGAGAACAGACTGAGGAGATGCAACCTGCGATTTATTGGCCTCCTCGAGGGTGCAGAAGGTAAAAACCCTACCGCGTTCCTGGAGCAGTTGCTCATTTCCGCCTATGGTAGAGAGTCCTTCTCCCCCATGCTGACCGTGGAAAGGGCCCACCGCATGCCCGCTAGACCACCTCCGCAGGGAGCACCCTCACGCACCTTTATTGCTAAACTACTCAATTATAGAGAATGGGGGGGGGGGGATATAAAAGGCTAGTATAAGGGGTAGAGAAAAGGGCAATATTCAGCTGGGAAATAACAAAGTCGCAATATTCCCGGAATTCTCAGCGGAGATTCAACGCCGCAGACAAGGGTTCACAGAGGCTAAACGCAGGCTGAGAATACATCACATCAAATATGCCATGCTGTTCCCAGCCCGGCTCAGAGTGGAACAAGATGGCCGAGCCTTCTTCCTTGAGGACCCTGAAGAGGTGATCACCTGGTTGGAGCACAGAGCAGCCCCTGAGAGAGCTGACTAAAGCCGCTGTAAGTACATTCATTGCTACACTTTTCCACGAACAATACAGAGTGCAACATATATTGCCTATTACCTGACTGTTTGGGGTCTCTATACCATATTTTGAGTGTTGAAGTAGACATGCACTGATCCGGATCTTCTAATTGAAGTGACCTTCAAACTGACCCACTGTGTTGTGCAGCGTACCTGATGATGGAGTGGATAGGAAGCTAGGCCACAATTGATCTGCTACGTGAGGCAAGTTAAAACTTTACTGTTAAATGTTTGAGGGTTTTATTTTTCCTCTTTTGTTTTTCTTTACTTTTTTCTGGTTTCTCCTGGGGCCCTCAGTGGCCCAGTGTACCCTTTTTGAAGGACAGAGTCTCGGGACTGGCACGGTCCTACGCCCTAAATGCAAAGTGCAGCGAGACTTACCCCCACCTAACACTGGAGAAAACTATTGTGAAGATGGGTGCCACTGCACAGCACAACCGTGCGCCGCTTATTTAATGCGGAGCTTGCTCCAACATTGCTCTGCAATGCAGTGGCTCCAAATGTTTTTTCCCCATTGGACTTGCCGTGCAACATTCTTTTTTCTCTTGTTAGGGGTTTTCCAATGGTTTAGGGATGATGCCCACAACAGTTGGAAGGGTTGTAGGGCGGGGTGGGGGGTGGCGGGAGGGGAAGTTTATTCGTTGAACAGAATTGTATATGACGCATTTCGATTGTACATAAAGCAACAACATTTAATACTGGTACAGGTTTTAGTTACTACGCTTTACTTAACATTGAATATTCTGATACTGTTATATGAGCTTTTACAAAATTTGACCAAGAGAGCTGACAGGTCTAAGGTAACTGGAGCATGTAATCGTTTAATGGAGAACTCATAGTGTCCTTAAAATTCCTTACCTGGAATGTACGAGGTCTGCGTGAGAGGATAAAGCGCTCGGCTGCCCTCGCATTCCTTAAAAAACAACACGCTGATATTATAGTCTTAGTTGAGACTCACATTGAGGGGAGATTACAGATGGCTCTTCGTCGCCCTTGGGTAGGATGGGCATTTCATTCGACCTACACATCCCACGCATGTGGAGTATCTGTACTGGTGGCCAAATCTGTTCAATTTGAACTCAGTGAGATCTCCACAGACCCGCAGGGACAATACGTCTTCATATCTGCTAAATTGCACGGGGAACCTTTCCTTATACTAGCCTTTTATATCCCCCCCCCCATTCTCTATACCTATAATCCTAGAGGGACTCGTATTCATGGCAAGCTATCCCACAATTCAGGCAGTCTGGTTGGGAGATTTCAATACCACACTAAACCCCTCGTTAGATAGGCTCCAACCCTCTAATCCAATTTCGGGAACAGATAGAGACACTAAATTCTCCAAACTAATCTCCTCCTTTCATCTTGTGGATTCTTGGAGACATAACTTCCCCCATAAGCGATCATACTTCAAATCCTTCAAATTACATGTTCGCATGACACTCACATCCTGTATCAACAGAATTAAGTTAGACTCTGCAGGGGTATTTGACAGAGCAGCGGCATAACTGTCCCTCACAGAACAGAATTATGTGAATGATCCCTCTCCTATAAATGCGAGTACACTTAAGCTTCAAAATAGAGTAGTGACTCAACTTCAGTATGAGAAAGCCAGGCAAAAAATGTTTTTTGCTAAGGAGAAATTGTTCGAGCATGGTGAAAAGGCTGGCAAACTCCTGGCATATCTGGTTCATTGCGAGGATAGACCCCTGGTGGTAATCTCACTACGTGGTTCTGATGGACAATATGTTACTGAACCTCGAACAGTAACATCTATGTTTAGAGATTTTTTCACTGACCTCTATGCATCTAAAAGTCCTATGGACACGGGTCCAATGAATTCCTTTTTAGAGGAGACGGTACTTCCTCAATTAACTGAAGACCAGGTCAACCTTCTCGAGGCACCTCTTACCGAGGAAGAAATAGCAGAGGCTATTGCCGGCTTTGCCAGGTCCAAGTCCCCAGGCTCGGACGGCCTACCTATAGAATTCTACTCTCAATATAGCAAAACTTTAATTCCTAAGCTGTTAGCCTTATATAACCATCTATTCGAGACATTCACATTTCCCACTTCTATGAGGGAGGTGACAATAGTCCTCATACCCAAACCAGGGAAAGACCCTGGATATCCTGAATCCTATCGCCCCATCTCCCTACTGCAGGTGGACGTTAAAATATTAGTCCTTTCTCTCTGATTCAGTCAAGTAATACTCTCATTGATCCACACAGACCAGGCAGGGTTTATGCCAGGCCACAATACCTCCTTCAACTTACGGAAACTATTCATTAATTTACAGGCCACACATGAAAATGTAGGTTCCCGGGTGATAGTGACGTTAGACACGGCAAAGGCATTTGATTCAGTAGAATAGCGGTACCTGTGGAGATGCCTGGAAAGCTATGGTTTTGGTCCCAAATTCCTCAGGTGGGTTCAGATACTCTACTAGGCTCCTACAGCTAAAGTGGTGGCGAATGGATGGCCTTCTCAGGTGTTTGACCTCAGCAGAGGCACGAGGCAGGGCTGTCCTCTCTCGCCACTACTTTATGCCCTAGCCGCAGAACCTTTAGCCGTGTCTATCCGTACATGTCCTGAGATTGTGGGCCTACAGATAGGCCCCCTAACAGAAAAAAATTGTTTATATGCTGATGACACATTATTGTATCTTGCTGACTCAGGCCCTTCCCTCCAGGCTGCACTCCAGCTGATTGAACGTTTCGGGACGTTTTCCGGATTGGAAATCAATTGGGAAAAGTCCCAAATCCTCCCTATAGACAGTTTTTCACCACCAGAGTCCCAGATAGAAATCCCACTCCAAAGAGTAAACTGCATCAAATATCTAGGAATTTATATTTCCAGGAACCCAGCCAACTACACCTCCCTTATTGAACCCCTCTTCTCACTAGTCAGAGCTAAAATACATATATGGACCCGCCTACCTTTAGGGGTATGGGGCTGCATAAATTAAAATGATCCTTCTTCCCAAAATACTATATGTATTATGGCACACCCCAATTTACCTCCCATTATCATTTTAATCATTATTTAATTATGATTAAAATGATCCTTCTTCCCAAAATACTATATGTATTATGGCACACCCCAATTTACCTCCCATTAAAATACTTTAAATCACTTGAAGCCCTCCTTAAACCCTTTGTCTGGGGGACTAATAGACATAAACTTGCTTTGCAAGCGCTTAAAAACCCAACAGATATGGGGGGCACGGCCCTACCAGATTTCAATCTTTATTATATCGCATCTCAACTGTCGCAATTATTACACATAGACAAGACAGACAATACACGTTTCCGGTTCCTACTTTGCACGAGAGGAGCGCAGCTCACCGGGGATTCACTATATGCAATTTCGGCAGGCTCCAGGGGAACTGAGTCAAGAGGAGATACGAAGTCCCTGGTATATCATTACAGACGCATCTGGGACCTCGCCCCCACCAAATTAGGGATACCGTAATATAACGACTACACACCAATATGGCACAACAGAGACATGATGGAATTTTTACACATCCCTGAACCCGAGGTGTGGGAAACAAAGGGTGTATACTATTTACACCATTTGTTCTCGAACTGAACCCTTAAAACCAATAACACGCTTAAAGAGGAATTCTCACTTCAAAATAGTATGTTCTTCAGGTTTTTACAAATAAGACATGCGGCCCAAATACAATTTCCACACGTTCCTCCCCCACCCACCCTTCATCCTATTATGGCCATAGTCAAGAACACTGATTCCTGCAGATTGATATCTGCATTTTATAACATGCTCTTGGCTCCTTTCTCTTCTAAAATAGCGTTTGACTTGAAGCCACGCTGGGAGAGAGAGGTGGGTCCCATGGAGAATGAAGAGTGGGAGGAGGCTCTGGAGACCTGCAAAGTGGTGTCCCCAAGACTTTCAGATAGATTATCACAGATCTATATAACACATAGGACGTACCTCACCCCCATTCGGGTAGCTAGATATAAACGCAATCAGCCCACCCTTTGCTCACTTTGTGGACAAGAAAGGGCACGTTCTACCATTTAATATGGACCTGCACTAAAATTCAGCAACTTTGGAAACAAGTTGTAACCTTTCTGCATGACACCATGGGTTCTCCCATAGCACTAGGACCGAAACAATGTCTCTTAGGGATATTCACGGACACAGTAGATAAATTCACTAAAATATTCTTACACGAAGCTTTGTTCTCTGTTAGAAAAATAATTGCAAGAAAATGGATGAGACCCTCTCCCCCTAGTTTTGCAGAGTGGAAGATAGAAGTCAACGCAACATTACCCTATAAAAAATACATATATATCAATATAGGTTGCGCGGCCAAATACAATAAAATTTGGGATCGTTGGCTACAAGAATCAGAAACGTGCAGTTAAGTACGAATTTGATCAACATTATAAATACTCAGCTTTCTACTTATCTGTTCTCAATACTACTACATCTAACAAAATTTATATAGCACTGTAAACCTGACTATACTATCCCATGCTACTTGTTATACCTGTATCAAATGCATTATTCATCTTATAGACCTTAATATGCGCTTTATGTATACAAATGATCTGTCATTTATATGTACATTATCTGTATTCAAATAAAAACCTTTGTTCAACAGAAAAAAAAAAGGCATCGGTCAGCCGGCCACTTTCTCCACCGCTCTTCCTCTGAACGAACAAAGCCTCATAAACACTGTCAGGAACAGTGTCATTGCTTGGTTCACCTGCTGGTGGCACTGTTGCATTCAGCACCAAAGGGTGTAGTTCTGGTGGCCACCAGTGGGTGTCTCCCAGCCAAGTTACTAACCGACAATCAAGTCCTCATGGCAGCACCTCTCTGTGCACACTCTTTGGAATTCACTTTTCTACATCAGTAACAGATCTGTTTACTTGCACTTTTGCCAGTGGGACCAGACTGGACTATCGCTTAGAGCCTGTGGGAACCATCCAGTGGTGAAGGCCAGGTACATTGAAACATCTCTCCAGGCTCCAGTTATCAGGATTAATCTCCAACAGGATCTCAGATCCAACAAGCCTTGTATGACCCCCTGAATAAGGGCAGTCACTGGCTTTCTGGTAAGCCTCCTGTATATCTGGTGGTGGTCTCACGTGGTCAAGTCTTTTTCATGTCCCACTATTTATGGATGAATCACTTCACAGCGCATCAGTGCACAAGGACTATTGTTTATGAATTTAAGTCACTTACTAATTTCAATACGGACATTTTGCATTTTTTGCACTATTGATATATTGGTTATTTGTTTAATCAATTGCTGTTGTGCACTTTACTGACTGTTTTATTGATTTTCATACTTATGGTTCACACCATGAATATTGATTGCACTTTGCACTTTAATATTTTGTGGTATACACATATATACACATTTATGCACATTTTTGCACTATTGACATAGTGGTTATTTTTTAATCAATTGTTGTTGTGCACTTTACTGACTGCTTTATTGATTTATGGTTTACACCATGGATATTGTTTGCACTTTTACATTTTAAGATTTTGTGGTATACACATATTTATCATTTTATAGTGCTACACTTTTTGCTATATTTTTGCATATGTGCCTACTATCTGGGTTATAGTGCTCAACTGCTGTACGTTATTTTTGTTTATCATAGCGCAGATATTTCTTTAACTTTATTTTGACAATCAAGTTATACCTGATGTGGGACTGCTGACTATATAAGCCCGTCCTTTACCAAGGTTCAGCGTTTCAGTATTCCCCCTGCAAGCCTGATTCCTGTCTGAGCCTGACCTGAACCTATCTTCTGTCCTGGACCCTGTATCTCGTATCTGTACCCTGAGACCCGTCCCCTGGTACCTGTTTCCTGTTCCCCTTTTATCTGTTATCTCTGTTTTGTTCCTTGCATTTGTATATACTGTTATTTAGTTAGGTGTGTATAGGGTTGCCATGTTCTTGTGCTTTTTCACTTGTTTGGCTATGTTTATTGATGTTGGTTGTTTTTTCCTTAATAAATTCCTTTTATTTCACTTACCCATCTGTTCCTGATGCCTTTATGGGGCAGCCTACTGATCTAATCACCCTGCTGGATGCCTGTATATGGCATTCCTGACAGAATACTGAAGCCACAAAATCAGATTGGCTGCACCTGGGAATTAGGTTTGAGCACTTGCTTAATTGCTGCAAGATGCATATTGAAGACATTTTGTATTTTTCACTCTTAGCAACAGAGGTCAGAGATTATTGCTATCAGACGTTGAGAGAGTACACTAGAGAGTAGGGATGAGCTCCGGCGTGTTCGCATGGCGCACGTGCCGAGCCCGCCAGGAAGTCGGCACGGGGCAGCGCTAATCACAAGCAGTGAGACATTTCCCGATGTGCGGCTGCAGAGATCGGGAAATGTCTCCCTGCCTGTGATTAGCGCTGCGCCGTGCCGACTTCCTGGCGGGCTCGGCACGTGCGCCATGCGAACACGCCGGAGCTCATCCTTACTAGAGAGCAGTTGTTGGAATGTATCCATCTGGCTTACGTTTTCGTTGATCAGGGCAGATTTCTATTTGAGGACGTTCAGCCTTTGTGCAGAGTTGGCCCTGTCTAATGCCTCTAGTGGAGGTGATGATTCTACGCCCCCTTTTAGTGCGGCTCAGGTGGAGTGTTTGGTTTGGCTATTGAAGGATGACTCAGCCTTTTTCTTTGAGCAATACTCAGCACGTCCTCAACAGGTGCTTGTGGAATGTATTAATTCAGTTCAGTCTCTGGTCAGAAAAGCAGTGTGCAAATCAGATTTTGTGCAATCATTATTACAGACCTGGTCAAATTTGTTGTACTGAGCCTCTGACAGCTTTCAACCACCTTTCTGTGGCTAGATACCAGCCTGCTCAAATGTCTTCCTCTCCTTCACCCTCAGCAACCACAGTTGCCCCCCAATATACCCTGCTACCAATTAAGTACCGGTACCCTGTTTGCACCTGCTGCACCTACCCTGCCTTTAACTTTTCTACTTCTTCTCTGCCACATGCAACAGTTCCACTAAATCTCCCCTCAACAATTGTTTCCTCTGTTTTACCATCCTTCCGCTCTTCACTTGCATCAGCTGCACCCACTATCTATAGCCCTGTATCCACATATAAGACTTCAGTGGCTAAACCCAAACAGAAACAGCCATTTTTCCCAACCCATACAAACCTGCCATTATCCAAACCTGCCTCCACACCAGCCGATTGGCTCCAGCCTGCTGTTCCAGTGACTGCTATCCCAGTGCCCACTGTCCAGTCTGATGTTCCCGTGCCTGCTGTCCAGCCTGATGATTTGGTGCCTGCTGTAGAGTCTGATGTGCCTGCTGTCCAGCCTGACATTCCAGTGCCCACTGTCCAGTCTAATGTTCCGTGCCCGCTGTCCAGTCTGATGTTCCAGTGCCCTCTTTCCAGCCTGATCTTGTGCCCGCTGTCCAGTCTGATGATCTAGTGCCTGCCTTCCAGTCTGATGTTCCGATGCCCGTTTTCCAGCCTGATGTTCCAGTGCCCACTGTCCAGCCTGATGTGCCAGTTCCCACTGTTCCACCTGTTCCAGTGCCCGCTGTCCAGCCTGTTGTGCCAGTGCCTCTACCCGCTGACCAGTCTGATTTTCCGATGCCGTTTTCCAGTCTAGTAGTCCAGTGCTCGCTTTCCAGTCTGATGTTCCAGTGCCCGTTTTGAAGCCTGATGTTCTGGTGCCCCTGCCTGCTGTCCAGCCTGATGATCTGGTGCCCACTTTCCAGTCTGATGTTCCGGTACTCGCTGTCCAGCCTGATATTCTGGTGCCTCTGCCCACTGTCCGGCCTGTTGTTCTAGTGCCCGTTGTCCAGCCTGTTGTTCCGGTGCCTGCTGTCCAGCCTGTTGTTCTGGTGCCTCTGTCTGCTGTCCAGCCTGTTGTTCCGGTGCCCAATGTCCAGTTTGATGATCCGATAAGAAAAAAAAAAGGGGGGGTGCCCCTGGATGATGTGACTCTTTTACGAAACGCTGCATAAGGCAGAGCGACGTTTTCTCGTCACCTCCCATTGCTGCTGTTGTTTCCAGTAGGACAGGCTGTCTGTGAGCTTCCGGACGGCGCTCCAGACTACACTACATGCCTACTATTGTCTACATTAACATGTGAGTTTAACTTTTTACTTATCCAATAAAGTCAATGATTTTACACTATATGGAGCCTTTTTTCCCTTCTATGACCGTATCTGCAATGCTGTGGGCTGATGTCTGAGTACCTGTCAGTGTGAACATCTTTAGCCTGACCCTGCAGTCTTTGATGTCCCATCTCGGTATAAGGTCTCTGATCCATTGGTCGTGGTTCGAAGCAGTATTAACAAACAGCTTTCTCTGATCCTCTGTAACGGGGGATCATGAGTTTCTGGTAAGCGGCCAGTCTGATTTCACGGTGGTGGAGCAAGCACGCTTTTTTCTTCTCACAGCAAGAATTTATGTTTTTTGGAACTTTTTTAAGATACTTTCATATGACTTGGGTGATTTATTTTTTATACATGGATTTTTTATTATCACTTTGAACATTTTACTTTTGGATTGATTATTCATTTGACATGTGTTTTGTATATTATGTATACACTAAAGGGGAACTCTTCACTTAGTTCTAAATATTTGGTTTGGTGATGATGTGTATGATCACCAATCTGTTTTAGCGCGATTCAACCCCCCTTTTTTTCTTATTTAATTTCACTGTGTTTGTGTTACATAGATGAATCGCGGCTATAATTGTTATTGTTTATGTATTTCACTGTAGCGCAGTTATTCCCCTCATTTTTCTTATCACTTGATGATCCGATGCCTGATGATCTGCTTGGCGATCTAGTTCCTGATACTCAGCCTGATGATCCAGTTCCTGGTGGTTCCTTTCCCACTGCCCAGCTTGATGTGCCTCTGCCCGCTGCCCAGCTTGATGTGCCTCTGCCCGGTGCCCAGCTTGATGGGCCTCTGCCCACTACCCAGCCTGCTGGACTGGTGCCCATTACCCAGCCTGCTGGACCTGTGCCCGTTATCCAGCTTGCTGACACGGTGCCTGCTAAACTGGTTCCTGAAGCCCAGCTTGCCTCTGATATTTTCCTGAATGATGCCCATCTTGCCGCTGCTGCCTCTCCGCCTAATGCCCAGCTTGCCACTAATGCTTCCCGGCTGGATGCCCAGCTTGCCGCTGATTCTCTCCTGCTTGATGCCCAGCCTGACTGTAATGCCCCTGTGGTCTGCCTCCGATGGGTTCATGCCCGTGCACCCTGCTAATTTTCATTTCCAGGTCCAAACTTCCTGACCCTGGTGGGGGGATGCATATCCTATTTTCAGACTCAGGTGGCATTCCTCACAGTATACTAAGACTCTGGCCTGAGAAGTGCGAAGAAGTCTGCAGACTGAGTGGAGAAACTTTTCAGGGCTTTTCTGCACCCGCTTGGACTGTCAAGCCAAGCGCAGAATGGAGCATCCGGAGGCCACTCCCTAAGGGGGGGAAACTGTCAGGAAAAGTGTCATTGCTTGGTTCACCTGCTAGCAGCACTGCTGCATTCTGCACCAAATGGTGTAGTTCTGGTGCCCACCAGTGAGTGTCTCCCGGCCAAGTTACTAACCGACAATCAAGTTACACCAAATGTGGGACTGCTGGACTATATAAGCCCGCCCTTAACCAAGGCTCAGCGCTTCAGTATTCCCCCTGATTCCTGCCTTAGCCTGACCGGTACTTGTCTTCTGTCCTGGACCCTGTATCTCGTATCCATACCCTGAGACCTGTCCCCTAAGACCTGTCCCCTGGTACCTGTTTCCTGTTCCCCTTTTATCTGTTTTCCCTGTTTTGTTCCTTGCAATTGTATATACTAAGTTAGTTAGGTGTGGCCGTGTTCTTGTGCTTTTTCATTTGTTTGGCTACGTTTATTAGTGTTTTTTGTTTAAGCGTTTCTTTTTCCTTAATAAATACCTTTTATTTCACTTATGCATCTATTGCTGATTCCTTTATGGCGAAGCCTACTGATCTGATCACCCCGTGCTGGATGCCTGTATATGGCATCCCTGACAAACACGTTATCCAGGACCAGGAAATGGTAACCTCCCAGGATCTGGAAAGGCGTTACACAAACTTTTCTTCAAGGCATCCTGAAGATGTTTCATCCTCTGCTCCCTCTGCAAAGGCAGGATGAGCTTGGCAACTTTACCCTTGTAACGTGGATCAGGAAGGGTTGCCAGCCAGTAATGATCACTCTCCTTGATACCACAAATCCTCGGGTCCTTTTGCAGGTTTTTAGAATCAGGGACCCCATGCAGCGTAAGTTTGAAGAGGCACGAGATTCTGAGTCCTCTGGGTCACTAAAGATGACATTGTCAGGAACTACCTCCTCCCAGCCATGTACAACTCCTTGGGTTTCTGGGGACTGAAAACCTTCCCTTGAAGACTGCTGCATGTTATCCTCTACATCCATGCTGACACAATCCTTCTCCTCTTCCTCCTGTGTGTTTGGCAGCCCCACAGGAATGGAATCTGAATAAAGGTGGCCTTTGGAGGGGAGCAAGTCCTTCTCTTCCTCCCGCTGTTCTGCCTCAAGTGCCTTGTCTATGATTCCACAAAGCATGTGCTCCAGCCAGAAGACTAGAGGCTGCTCCCCAACCTTGTGGCCTCCTCAAATGGTGACAGCACAGTCCATTGACACCCTCAATAGTGGTGTCAATGGAGGGTGTGTGCAGTGACGCCTAATACTGAACTTGCCCGTTTCATCGATGCCTTCCATGGAGTTGGCTCTCCCTAGTGGTGGCAGACGAAAATCTCTATACCAGTTGGGTAGATCTATTAATGGTATGTCTAGGGTAGTGCAAAAATGCTCCAGGTCTTCAGGCACTTTAAGGTTCGGCCTTGGTTTGTTGCTGACAGGCAGAAATGCAATTTCCAGTGGTATACAATGGCTCTGGCTCGTAGTGCATCAAGCAGAGGCCGTAATTCCCTTCTGCCTTGTAAAGTAATGTTTGAGAGATCTTAATAGATCTTTATTTCAGTGCCTTGGAATCCAATGTGGTTTAGGTTCCTAGCTTTACAGAGAAATTCTTCCTTTTGAGGGAAGTCAGTGAGACAGTAGACCGTGTCTCTGGGGGTTCTGTATCATTTCTTCTTGGGCATAGCGCTCAATGAATGTGTTCAAAGACAATCAGGGTGTCAAGGTGTTTCTCTAGGAGGTCAATAAATACAGTTATTATTATTATTATAATACAGGATTTATATAGCGCCAACAGTTTGCGCAGCGCTTTACAACATGGGGGCAGACAGTACACTTACAATACAAATCAATACAGGAGGGATCAGAGGGCCCTGCTTGTTAGAGCTTACAATCCAGTTATGACCGATTGAGAGAGATGGCTGGGGTCAATAGACTCAAGGATGCCTCTTACCCTGAGGTTGCGAAGCCTCCAACGGTTATCAAGATCCTCCATGTGGCTGTTAATCTCCCTTGGATGGATGTCATAAGATTCCTTGATTTGCTGTACATGGCACAGCAATGCATCATGGCAGCTGAGAGGGTGTTCTTTATATCTGCTGCCACATTGCAGAGGTCATGCAGGCTCAGTCTCGGGGCTGATCGTGTCCCTGCCTCAAACGGGCTCCGAGCCCTGGTGTGTTGTGGGCTTCTGCTGGGTGAGCAGGACTGATGGGAGGATTTTTGCAACGCAAGCATGATGTCTCTGGGCCGAGTCCAGAATATTTCAGGAAAGTGTTGTCTTAGTTGCGTGTCGTGTTCCCGGGGGAGATTGGGATCTTGTCGCCGATGCACTCTGGGATGTTCTCCCCATGGTAGGCTTGTAGATTAGCTGGGCAGAAAAAGTTGCAGGATCTAGTGGAATGGGAGCTCCAGGATTACACGTCCATCTTGCAATTGAAACAGGCCACGCCCCTCAGGTTTTATTGACGAAGCTTAACTGAACAAGCTGAAGTTAGCAGCTGATTGGCTACCAATGTACCAATGCACAGCTGCACTAGATTCTGAGTGCTTCAGTTTTAGTAAATCTCCCTCAGGGTACGTTCACACTGAACACAAGTTTGAAATCGTGCGAGCTCAGCTGAACTCCCACAATTTCAAACCAGCATTTCAGTGCAAGTTCGGGGGCGATTTGAAAGACATCTGTGCAGGTTCATGCATGGATTTCTATTGAAATCACCCCCAAAGTCACCAAAAGTAGTGCAGGAACTACTTTTTGGAAATCTGTGCTGTGCCGCAAAGCTGGCGTTTCACCGATTGGGACAGTGACGTTGCCGGCAATAGGCTGTGATTTGACAGGTACCCAAATTTATGCACCTTTCGTTTTGATGCATATTGCACATTTTCTGTTAATCCAATAAACCTCATTTCACTACTGAAATATTACTGTGTCCTTCAGTTATATGATAGATCAAAATGAAATTGCTGATCCAAACACCCAAATATTTATAAATGACAATCATGGAAACTGTCAGGGGTTCCTAAACATTTGCATATGACTGTATGTATTCCATACACTTTTCCTTTTACAATAAATATATTTTTTTTCTAACCAAAAATGATAAATGTGAAGGTTACAGAAGCCATAGTGATACTGATACAGTTTCTGATCATCATTATACTAAAGTATAAGATCATATAGTTTTAAAATCAATGTCATATATATTGCTAATGAAAGATTTGTTGATTTTAATAAATTAACAAAGGCAAAGGAGAAAGGAAAACTAGTGAAGTAGGTATGGCTTGGAGGTAATGTCCTAATCAAATGGTAACAAAATTGCATAAAATGTTCATGGAGAGCATTAATGTGGAACTGGACAGGCTGTGTGGTCAAACAGGTTGCCAGGCTGGCACCTTTCATTATCCATGGATATTTCCTGGTGACAGTTGACAACATGATGTATAGGTGGTTTGGTGCTTACTTTGGCACTGCTATTACCCTAGGCCTAGACTAAAGATAATGTTGGTTATGCAGAAATCTGGCCCTGGCCACATCTATGTTTACACCACAGTGCTGCAGGGGATTCACTAGGTTTTTTCTTTTATTCTCCAGTGCAGTGGCGGAATTACCGGGGTCGCAACAGTCGCAGTTGCGACGGAGCCCAGCATTTCGCCACTGTGGGGGGGCCCAGCGGGGTTGATCTTCACACATGGCTCTGAGCGGAGATCGTGTGTCATAGAACAATAGCACAGAGAGACACCGGCGGCATTAATGTTCTATTTGTCGGTCCTCTCTGGCACAGATGAGAGAGGACACACAGCTGATCTCACTGCTCCCCCTTCTCCCCCCTCCCCTCTCCTCTGTGCTCCGCGGGCAGCCAAGTGTGAAGCTAAAGAGCTCACATTTCCCGCAGAGTACAGAGGAGAGGGGAGGGGGGAGAAGGGGGGGGAGCAGTGAGATCAGCTGTGTGTCCTCTCTCATCTGTGCCAGAGAGGACCGACAAATAGAACATTAATGCCGCCGGTGTCTCTCTGTGCTATTGTTCTATGACACATGATCTCCGCTCAGAGCTGTGCTGTCCTGCACTGATGGAATCTAATAGCATTCACTGATGAGCACTGATAGAAGGCACTGATGAGCACTGATAGAAGGCACTGATAGAAGGCACTGATGAGCACTAATAGAAGGCACTGATAGAAGGCACTGATGAGCACTGATGGAAGGCACTGATGGGCACTGATGAGCACTGATAGATGGCACTGATAGAAGGCACTGATGAGCACTGATAGAAGGCACTGATGAGCACTGATAGAAGGCACTGATGAGCACTGATAGAAGGCACTGTTGAGCACTGATGGAAGGCACTGATGGGCACTGATAGAAGGCACTGATAGAAGGTACTGATGAGCACTGATAGACGGCACTGATGAGCACTGATAAAAGGCACTGATAGAAGGCACTGATGGAGATTGATTAAAGGCACTTTTGGGCACTGATAGGAGGCATTTATGGGCACTGATAGGAGGCACTGATGAGCACTGATAGGAGGCACTGATGAGCACTGATAGGCCACATTGATGAGCACTGATAGGCCACATTGATGAGCACTGATAGGCAGCACTCATAGGAGGCACTAATGTGCACTGATAGGTGGCATTGATAGGTGGTACTGATGGGCACTTACGAATACTGCTAGGCAGAACTGAGGCAGTATTGATGGGCTTTGATGGGCAGAATTGAAGAGTACTGATAGGTGGCACTAATGGACGCTGTTAGGCGGCATTAATGAGCACTGATAGCTGGTACTGATAGGCAGAATTGATGGGCATTAATGAGCACTGATAGGTAACACTCGTAGGTGTAAGTGATGGGCACTGATAGGCAGCACTGATGGGCACTGATAGATGGCACTGATGATTGGGGCACTGATTATCAGTGTAAACAATTTACTGACATTCTTGACAGTTAACGGCAGTCCTTTCCTCACACAGACACAGCGTGTGAGGAAAGGGCTGTAGATAACCGGCAAGTCTGTTTACATGTGATCAGCTGATCACATGGTAAAGGGCCGATGTGATTGCGATGGATGCACGTCTCAGGGGTCATGTGGGAAGCACGGTTTTGGGAGGATGTCCATGGACACTCTCCCAAAATTGGAAGCCCGGGGCTCGGATGGAAGGGGGGCCCATCATGGTTTCTTGCACCTGGGCCCTAAAGGTTCTAGTTACGCCTCTGCTCCAGTGCTAATAAGGTTTCCACAGATAGGTGGAATATTGAATGTTATAACTCTTTCTGCTAAGATTACAATAAAACCTTGGTTTGAGAGTAACTTGGTTTGAGAGCGTTTTGCAAGACAAGCAAAATTTTAAAACAAATTTTGACTTGATATACAAGCAATGTCTTGATATACAGGTAGCATCATGTCACAACTGAATATATAAGAGGAGAGAGGCACCTCTAAGTGTAGCAATATGGTTACATTTAATGAAGTTACAACATTTAGCAACTCGCATGGTTGATGATTAACCACTTTAAGACCGGGCCTCTTTTTTAGATGTGGTGTTTACAAGTTAAAAACAGTTTTTTTTGCTAGAAAATTACTTAGACTCCCCAAACATTATACATTTTTTTTTTTAACACCCTAGAGAATGAAATGGCGGTCGTTGTAATACTTTCTCTCACACCATATTTGCGCAGCGGTCTTACAAGTTCACTTTTTTTTTTTTTAAATACAATTTTTTTAATTAAAAAAATAAGACAACAGTAAAGTTAGCCCAATTTTTTTTATATTGTGAAAGATAATGTTATGCCGAGTAAATTGATACCCAACATGTCACGCTTCAAAATTGCGCCCGCTCGTGGAATGGCGACAAACTTTTACCCTTCAAAATCTCCATAGGCGACATTTAAAAAATTCTACAGTTTGCATGTTTTACGTTACAGAGGAGGTCTAGGGCTAGAATTATTGCTCTCGCTCTACCAATCATGGTGATACCTCACATGTGTGGTTTGAACACCGTTTTCATATACGGGCGCTACTCACGTATGCGTTCGCTTCTGCACGCGAGCTCAGCGGGACAGGGCGCGTTTAAATTTTTTTTTTCTTATTTATTTTACCTTTTATTTTTTATTTTTACACTTTTTTTTTTTTTAAATTGTGTCACTTTTATTCCTATTACAAGGAATGTAAACATCTCATATTTACACTAAAATGCAATAAAAAAAAAATTGTCATTTAAAAAAATGAAAAAAATAAAATGGCCCTTTAAGAGCTATGGACGGAAGTGATGTTTTGACGCCACTTCCGCCCTGCAGTGTCATGGAGAAGGGTGGGGGCCATCTTCCCCTCACTCGTCTCCATGCACAGCCAGGAGAAGGACTCAATCGCCTCCGCCACTGCCGATGGCTCTAGTAAGCGACGGAGGGCACTGGATCGCGGCGGGAGGGGGGGCCCTCTCCTGCCGCCGATAAAAGTGATCTTGCGGCCAATTTTATCTTGTATCGGACCGCTGGCCGAACACGGGGATACCGGGGTTATGGAAGCTAACTGCAGCCATAACAACGATATCTGTCCTCAAAGTAGGGATGTACATCGGCGGGCGGCAGTCCGGCAATGGTTAAAAAAGGCACATCTAAGTATGCAGGCATCTGGGGTAAAGCTGTCCACATATACCATTCTCCGTACTGCCATCAGCGTCATCCCTTCTATCCCTTCTGCGGTGTTCTTCACGAGTGGTTCAAACCTCACTTTCAGATTGCTCTAGTGCAGGGTAGTCTTTCCGGTCAGGATTGCACACTGACATCGGTGAGAGCCGGCGGTGCGGAGGATGGTTTATATGGACAGCTTTACCCCAGACGCCCGCATACTTAGATGTGCCTCTTTTAATCATTAACCATGTAAATTGCTAAATTTTGTACCTTCATTAAATGTAACCATATTGCTACACTTAGAGGCGCCTCTCCTCTCTTTTTTACTGTATAGCTCCTACTGGATTTTGCTTCTATTCCCCTTGTGGAGGCTGCCATCTGTGGATGGACATTGTATGGTTACACAGCCTGGTCACATTGCTATAATCTTTGTATATGGACTATAAACTGAAGGACCTATGAATAAATGGTTGTGGAACAAAACATTTGAGTTTCCATTATTTCTTATGGGGAAATTTGCTTTGATATACAAGTGCTTTGGATTGCAAGCATGTTTCTGGAACGAATTATGCTCGCAATCCAAGGTTTTACTGTATAACGCTTTCTGTACTCTAATTTCGATCAGTATACTGCAGATGTGATGCTAAATGTCACACTGTGAACTGGCAGTACTCTAAATAAGTTGGCCGCAGGGCACTGCAGGGGAAGGTTAGGTTATGTATCCTGCAAGGAATAATAAAATGATTAGCTTTGGAGCGTATTTATAAAACAGTGAATGTGACTTTCACCACATCGCAAGTGGTGACTGCCATTTAAACACATGCACCTGGAAGATTCACCTGTGGTAAATATTTGATAAATGTCAGAATCATTGCTTTATAAATATCCCCCTTAGAGAGTTGTGCTTGCATTATTTTTTTGATACATTGATTACTATTACCTCATATTGCAATATTGGATTCACTTTTCAATACAGACTGCAGTACATCTTTTTGTATGTGCCAGCAACAATTTATCAGTATTCTTTACTGCGCCTGGGGGAGAGTCACTCAGAGGTTGTTAACTTTTAATAGTCACATTAGCTAAGCTTGTGTTTCCTTTCAAATGCTAAAGAAAAAAATCCTGGGCTACTAAAAAAAGAAAAACACAGTGTTCTGCTTTGGGTCCAGAGGAGACCTAAACAGTGACAGATTGATACCTCAATTATGAACAGATGAACTGGTCAGCTTGTTTCTTGTTACTCGTTCTCTCGCGAAAGAAATTATATCCTCTCTTTCCCTATCTGTCCTTGTGACCTGTTTGGGTAACCATAGAAAGAACATTGTAGACAGAGTTTGATGACTACGTGGAAGAGAATGGGAATTTTGTAGCAGAGGCTAAAGCCTTGGATCAGAGTGCATGTAAACCTTAAAAAATTTTGAAAAATATTTCCTTATTTTGCCATGTTATAGTCTATTTGTCTTGCATGTTTCCCCCCTGATAATTTTGATGGATTTAATTTGGTGATCCTTCCAGGTTTAAGCCCCAAGCCCTGTGGTTATTTTCCAGAAGATGGCTAACTATAATGCTAAAATTCTGAAATTTCAGCAGCATTGTCTTCCTCCGTGCAGAATGCTCATGTCGTAGCCTAGTTTTTGTTTGCCTATAGGGTGCACTGTCAATGCTGGGCTTTGCCTAGCACTCAAAGAAGAATTGATGTAACAACAACCCCTAGCTGCTGCTGTACTGAATGACAATTTAATTAAGGACATCATATGATCACTAGTAATAGGTACAAAAGAGTTGTTTAACAAAAAAAAACTTAGCAAATTGCATGTTAGTGTACGCTGAAATTTTTTGTATACAGAATCAGTTTTACCATATACTTTAAACAAGGACCTTACATCTAAATGGCCATTTTTAAATGTATCTTATTTCCACTGGTTGGTATGTGAACTTTTGGGGCCAAAAACAAGTACCAAAAAATATACCCCCATATGCTCTGGCCCCTAGCTTTAACCTAATCCTTATGCAAAAGTTAACCTTATCATTACCTGAACCCTAATGCCCCGTACACACAGTCGGATTTTCCGACGGAAAATGTGTGATAGGACCTTGTTGTCGGAAATTCCGACCGTGTGTAGACTCCATCACACATTTTCCATCGGATTTTCCGACACACAAAGTTTGAGAGCAGGATATAAAAGTTTCCGACAACAAAATCCGTTGTCGGAAATTCTGATTGTGTGTACGCAAATCCGACGGACAAAGTGCCACGCATGCTCAGAATAAATAAAGAGATGAAAGCTATTGGCCACTGCCCCGTTTATTGTCCCAACGTACGTGTTTTTTACGTCACCGCGTTTAGAACGATCGGATTTTCCGACAACTTTGTGTGACCGTGTGTATGCAAGACAAGTTTGAGCCAACATCCCTCGGAAAAAATCCTAGGATTTTGTTGTCGGAATGTCCGAACAAAGTCCGACCGTGTGTACGGAGCATAACAGTTGGCCTATGCCCTTAGTACTTAAAGCAATTCTTTCAGCATATAAAAATAAAAACTAAACTGACACAAACCTATAAAGGAGCGCCCTAATGCTTAAAGTGGTTGTAAACCTAGTTACACCACTTTTACCTACAGGTAAGCCTATAATAAGGCTTACCTGTAGGTACTGAAAATATCTCCTAAACCTGCATGGTTTAGGAGATATTTATCATATACGCTTGCGCCGACATCATCAGCACATGTGCACTGAAGAAAAGGCACGATCTAAAGTGCCGTTTCTAAAGGGCCCGTGCCGTGACCGACGGCTCATGCACGCATGCCCAGGAGTGGCATCATGCGACTCTGGCCAGTCACAGAGTGGAAGTCCACGGCCCCGAGAGGAAGAGGGGTAAAGATGGATGCGGCCACCAGCGGTAACATCACAGACATGGTGGGATTCGTTTGCAGGTAAGTGACACATAATGGGCTAGTATGCGATGCATACTAGCCCATTATGCTTTTACTTTGCAGGGAACAAAAGAGGAAATAAAATCCATCATCCGACATTCGGCCCATGTGTACTAGAGTTGGTCCATCCATTAATTTTGAAGGTCACTCTAAGACTGGGATGCTATGGTGCATGTTGGTTATTGTTAGCTCTCTTTTTGGACCTGGAAGCTACCAAATATGCCCCCCCCCCCCCCCCGTTCATTTCTGTTTTTAAAAAGGTTTTTGTATATAAAAGAGACAGTGATTCAACATCAATTTGGTGGGAGGAGTTATGTATACAGCACTTTCCCAAAAAGAAAGGAACACTTACAGTATCTCACAAAAGTGAGTACACCCCTCACATTTTTGTAAATATTTTATTACATCTTTTCATGTGACAACACTGAAGAAATGTGTATGTATATGTAAAGTAGTGAGTGTACAGCTTGTATAACAGTGTAAATTTGCTGTCCCCTCAAAATAACTCCACACACACAGCCATTAATGTCTAAACCGCTGGCAACAAAAGTGAGTACACCCCTAAGTGAAAATTTCCAAATTGGGCCCAAGGTGTCAATATTTTGTGTAGCCACCATTATTTTTCAGCACTGCCTTAACCCTCTTCGACATGGAGTTCACCAGAGCTTCACAGGTTGCCACTGGAGTCCTCTTCCACTCCTCCATGAGGATTCCCCACAATTGCTCAATTTGGTTTAGGTCTGGAGACATGCTTGGCCAGTCCATCACCTTTACCCTCAGCTTCTTTAACAAGGCAGTGGTTGTCTTGGAGGTGTGTTTGGGGTCATTATGTTGGAATACTGCCATGCGGCCCAGTCTCAGAAGGTAGGGGATCATGCTCTGCTTCAGTATGTCACAGTACATGCTGGCATTCATGGTTCCCTCAATGAACTGTAGCTCCCCAGTGCCAGCAGCACTCATGCAGCCCCAGACCATGACACTCCCACCACCACACACTTGTCTTTGTACTCCTCACCTGGTTGCCACCACACGGTTGACACCATCTGAACCATGTTCATAAGTTTATCTTGGTCTCATCAGACCACAGGACATGGTTCCAGTAATCCATGGCCTTAGTCTGCTTGTCTTTAGCAAACGGTTTGCGGGCTTTCTTGTGCATCATCTTTAGAAGAGGCTTCCTTCTGGGATGACATCCATACAGACCAATTTGATGCAGTGTGTGGCGTATAGTGTTAACACTGACAGGCTGACCCCCCACCCTTTCAACCTCTGCAGCAATGCTGGCAGCACTCATAGATCTATTTCCCAAAGACAACCTCTGGATATGACGCTGTGCACTCAACTTCTTTGGGTGACCATGGCGAAGCCTGTTCTGAGTGGAACCTGTCCTGTTTAACTGCTGTATAATATTGGCCACCATGCTGCAGCTCAGTTTCAGGATCTTGGCAATCTTCTTATATCCTAGGCCAGCTTTATGTAGAGCAACAATTCTTTTTTTCAGATCCTCAGAGCGTTCTTAGCCATGAGGTGCCATGTTGAACTTCCAGTGACCAGTATGAGAGCGTGAGAGCAATAACACCAAATTTAAACACACCTGCTCCCCATTCACACCTAAGACCTTGTAACACTAATGAGTCACATGACACTGGGAAGGGAAAATGGCTAATCTGGCCCAATTAGGACATTTTCACTTAGGGGTGTGCTCACTTTTGTTGCCAGCGGTTTAGACATTAATGGCTGTGTGTTGAGTTATTTTGAGGGCACAGCAAATTTACACTGTTATACAAGCTGTACACTCACTACTTTACATTGTAGCAAAGTGTCATTTCTTCAGTGTTGTCACATGAAAAGATACAATAAAATATTTACAAAAATGTGAAGGGTTTACTCACTTTTGTGAGATACTGTACATACAAATGGTAGTGCTTTGGACATACTTGTACCCCTTAAAAATCAAAACAACATCTATTAAAGACCCCAAGAGAGACATGATTTTCTTGTAAATTGCCAGGATATGGCTGCTAAGAAGTCAATCAATGGACCCATTGATTCCCAAGGTCATTTGCAAGACTCCCTAGAGAAGGCTAGGAGTGAATAGATTGGATGAAACTGACTTATTTCAGTAGGAACCTCTGAACGACTCTTTTACTGAAGGGATCAGCCTTGGTACTAATTACTTTGCTAAAGTAATGGTATCAGCAGTTAAGAAGGTGTTTAGCCAGTTGCATTGAAAATGGGCTCAGACAGGACATCAGTCAAGCTGTCCATGACATAAAGAGCTCTTTGGTCTATCCCTGGTGGATGCACACACATTGCCTGTGAATGCACTTGATGTTTCTATCCTTAGGTGTCATCAATGATTCAGTTGTGTAAAGGTAAAAGTCTGATGACATTAGGAATCAAAATGGATGTCAATCGTCTCACTGATGGGAAGATTCTAACATTGATTTTATACTTTATATTTGGAGTATTTATCCTCTGTTTTCTCCAGTAAACTTAGACAAATTCTATAGAAATTTTGAGAATTTTGTAGGATAATTTGACCCCTAGTGCAATTTAGACTCTTAATGCACCCAACATTTAAGCATCAGTGACTAAACAACTTTGTAGAAAGAAGACTATGAACAGCCATTAGCTTTGTCTTGTTGTTTTATTGAGGGCTTTTAACTTGGATGGGGTATGGGAAATATGGGATGCCCAGTAGAATAATAGCACAGTTGCTAGGGAAAACTATTTACACTCTTTGCACACTTCTCCAGTCTACTCCTGCACAATTCTTGCTTGCAGACTATTTCTCTCTCTCTCTCTCTCTCTCTCTCTCTCTCTCTCTCTCTAGCAGAACATATGAAAAGTCTCTTTAGTGCTAGCTGTCCTAACAGATGGACTACTGCTACCAGTCAGTCCTTTTCAGGCCCTGCCAGCCTCCTGGCTACAACTGCCCAACTTCACTGCCCGCAACATGACATTCCACAATGCTGGCTCTGCACCCATCCCAGACTGAGCACTCCCAGTCCTCTCAGGGGTGCCTCCCCAGTCCTCCTGACTGTGCATGTCATTCACCAGCCCTCACGGCTGCAACTAGTGGTTCCCTCCTGAAAACTTTCCAGGGTGCCTTTGGCAAATCATGGCTTAGGGAGCTAAGTCCACGCCCCACACTATGTAAGGCTGCTTATATAGTGGCTGTACATAGTGTAATGAATAAGAGCAGCAAAATGACATTTCTAAAGGAAAAAAATTCATGTAAAACTGCTCGTGGCTGTAATGCATTGTCGGATCTCAGCAATATACATAAAAATCATTGAAAAAAATGGCGTGAGTCTCTCCCCCCAGTCCATTACCAGACCCTTCACGTCTGGTATGGGTATTAAGGGGAACTCCGCGCCAAATTCTTTTAATAAAATGGCGTGGGGGTCCCAACAAAATCCTTACCAGGCCCTTCAGGTCTGGAAAAAGGTCTGGAGTGATCGCGGGTGCCCGGCGGTCATCGCACCCGCCAGGCACGCTCATCGGCTCTGGGGACACGCGTCGGGCATGTGCACGTGCCTGCTGTCAAGTCTTAAAGGAGCTACGTACAGATACAGCGAACTACGGCGGCTGGTCGGCTAGTGGGTAACCAATCACAGATTTTGAGTTATTTGGCTCAATACTGCCATTCAGCCTTTGCATTAAGAAAGCACTTGAATAGTGTAAGCAAAGTGGCCCAAGATATAAACATTAAGGTGAATCTAATCTTTGGCAATTTTATCCTCCAAACAGGGAAAGCTAAACCAGCTGTGAGTGATATTTAAATTACAGTAGAATTTGTTAGCTTTACCTTTTGCCTAAGCCCATTTTGCCATCTAATCTGCAGTACTGTGTGGCTGCATAGAGAAACGACACTTAGTGCTTTAGAGAAAGACAAGTATACAGTATAGAAGGATGCTGTTTTTTTCATATTTCATGTCTGAGGTTTTACAACAACTTTAAGCCTTAATGTTGCTGATCATGAATAGTACATGTGGCACACAAGGAAACTTGTTGGCATAGAACAGTAATATATATATATATATATATATATATATATATATATATATATATATATATATATATATATATATATATATATAATTATTAGGACTGGGTGTCCTCCTCCTATTTTTCATTTATTATTATTTATTATTTCTTTTTTTTTTTTTTGATTCTGTGCAACATCATGCAGTGGTTTCTCGCCTTTTTTCCGTTGAGCTTTTTTGCAGGTTTGCCTAGCTCAACCTACCCGAACACAGGTTGCGAAACAGGCAGTCATTTACAGTGGCTTTTTACATAGGACCCTGAAAGCTCATGAAAATAATACCTTATTCTTTTATATGACAAGAGGCAAACTATAGGGATTAAATATATTTTCAAGGGCAAAATAGAACCCCTTTACTAAAAAGTGATTGAATGTTGCTGCACGTTGCTGATTCTTAGCCCTGATGAACAATACAACCACTTAGCACACTAAATAAAAGAAATCAAGCATAAGAAGATTTCAATTATATTGTAAATCTCTTACTTTCGGATTTCCAGGGAAAGCTTTGCATATTCACAAAACATTTTTTTTTCCCACATGCTTGTAGAATTTCTGTTCTCTCTCTTTCTTTGTAATATATCATTCAGGACTTGAAGATGGCTGACAGTTTGTAATAAGTGTCTCTGCTTCTTTCACACTGTTGTAGATTAGCAGATCCACTAGCAGATAAAACCAGCCCCCAGTGTTTCTGAACTCCACGTATCTCTGTCCGGGGCTCATTGCTTCGATAACTTTAGACACATAATGAGAAGGAACTAGTTTTAATAACAGGGATTAGGAACCGCAACATTTTCACAATATGACAAAACGGTGTCAGAACAAATTTGTCAAATCACACAATTCTACTTAAAATAACATAGCTCAAGTAAAAACAAAATAGGCAGTGTAAAAGCCATTTTTGACAGATTTAACAGACCTGACGCAATAATACTTCAAATACAAATTATTCCAATGATAATTTGATGCTTAATAGCCATAAGCTCACTGACATCAAAAAGTACTAATAGGCAAGTCAGGATTGTACAAGAAATTTAGATGTAATAAAAGATGCAGCAATGGACTAGAGTAGGTCTATACTCAAATATTAAAGAGGAACTTCACCGGGGTTTGGGAAAATTAAAAGCAAGAGGCTACAAGTCCTGTACTACATGTACTTTACCCCAAAGAGGACAGAACTGTAAAATAAAAAGTCTAATGATAGATCTCCTTTAAACCTGGGATGAATAAGGAATAATAGAAGGGTTGGATTACTTTTTACCTTGGAGAAAATGCTGCTCCAGGTTCACTTGTAGTCTGTCTGCTCACATAAGCAAAAGCTTACGTTTTGATCCCTTCTGAGGGGTGGATCAGAGTCCAGATTGACTGTTCCCTTCAGTATACTATATAATGATCATATGAAACAGGAAAACAGAGAAACCAAGCAGAGGTGTTCCTAAGTTGTCCCTCGTCATGCAGGAACCTTTCCCTAGTGCTATCATTCTCCCTAGCAAGCGGGGTACCTGTCCACTTCCCAAAAGCATCCAAAAAGGGCTTGCTGCTGAAGGTCACCAAGGATCACAGTGTCCAATCAGATGGCTGCCCTTCCCGTGATGCCTATGGAGTCTGCAGAGGAACATTACTCCTCCGAATCGCCGCTCCATCTGCACAGCAGCAAGGTGCCATCTGCTGGATGAAGGAAAACCTATACCTGCCTACAAGTGCAGACATTTTAAACACAATGCTCGATAAGTAAAACACTCATCTCTCAATTTAGTTTCAAATATGTTTTTATTAACAATATCAAAGAATATTTATACAGAAATACTGGCAGTCAGTTATCAATAACAAAGACAGTACTGAGTATATCCTATTCCAATGTACAATGTTTGATTAGGTCTTGCGTAAGAGGAGACCTTCGCCAACCAGCAATATTATATAGTAATGAACTGTCTATGAAAACGTATAAATTAGTCTAGGAGAGACTATAATCACTGACTATGAGGTAGTATTAGAGTTCAGGAAAGCGAAGAGAAATAAAAGGAAAGCGGGTGGAAAGGAGAAAAGAGGGATAGGATACAAGGGGGGGGGGGGGCGTGGAGCAGACCTCGGTACGACAATGTATGCAAGGAGTGTTAAAGGTGAATATTTGTGTCTAACCTTAAGTGGTCAGTAAGTTTTTCAGGGCATCTGATGTAGAATATTCAATCCAGATAAGCCATAGAGTTTTGAATTTATCAAAAGTATCGTTATCCATGGCTAACCTCTCCTCCATGCGCATAATATCATTCATTGTCGAGACCCATAAGGTAAGTGGGGGTCTGGTGGAGGTTTTCCAAAATAAGGGTATGATCTGTCTGGTAGCCGATAAGAAAAAGCGTAAAAGGGAGCGTTTCTGTGAGGTGATGGAACCAGGAAGCATGGACAGTAATGCAATTTCTGGGGAGGGTGGTAAGGGTTGATCGTAAAGACTACTGTAAATGGAAAAAACCTGGGACCAAAGTGGTTGAATAGATGAGCAGTCCCACCATATATGTAGGTAACTTCCGTTTTCTGAACCACATCTCCAACAGGAGGATGGGACCGAGGGCAAAATTCTATTAAGGGATTGAGGGTCCCTGTACCATCGGTAAAGAAGCTTAAAATTTTTTTCCTGGGCATAACAGGATATTGAAGATTTATGCGTAAAGTAATATGACTTTTGCCAATCCTCTGAATGAAGTTCCTTTCCCAGCTCCGTGGACCACTTCTTGGTGTATGAAGGGGGTCGGTTATGTAGCAGTATATTCTGTATCGTGTATAAGGTGGAAAGTAAGTGTCTGGGAGTTTCGGTAGGAGAGCACAGTTGTTCGAATTCCATTAAGGGGCTGTGAATTTGAGAGGTGGAGAACAGGTCGGAGAAAAAGGAGGCTATACGGAGGGCTGTGAGCCAATTACCTTGCGTGTTTGGTAGGATAGGTGCACCAGAGGTAGGGTTTACAAATGATCCCGCTACTGGCCATGTAGAGCGAGAATATGGGCCTATTGTGTTGGAACCTGTATCTTGAGGGAGTGCGGGGTGGTCAAATAGAGAAGTGAGTGGCGAAGGGTCTGAGGATAGAAGAGTCTGTATGCCCTTCTTGTACCAGAAATGTAAAGCTGCAATCGTCAGTGGGGAAGTAGAGGAGAGTAAGTGTAAATGTCGTCTATATCCCCAGAGCAAGGCCCTGAGGTCCAATGTGGATAGGTCTTGTTCCACCATGGTGGACGCTTTGGGGAAAGGGCGAAGGAACCATTCTAGGACCCGGGATAACAGTGCAGCTCTGTGGTATAGCTCATAGTCAGGTAGGCCCACTCCGCCTTGTATTTTAGAGTATGTGAGTAAGTTGTGATGAATACGGGACATGCCATTTTGCCATATGAACCGTATGGACATAAAAAATTGTTTAGGGGCCATAATAGGAACGGTTTGAAATAAATATAGTAATTTTGGTAGGGTGTCCATTTTCAATGTATTGATACGCCCAAACCAAGGTAGTGTAGAGGGGTTCCAGGATTCTAATTCCCTCCTAATTCGGGTTAGGAGGGGTATATAATTTAAGGCATATAAATCGGAAAGATTGGCAGGAATCGTGATCCCTAAATAAGAGATGCCCCTGGAACCCCATTGGAAGGGAAAGTTAGTCTGTAGTTGGGTAAGGGTAGTACTAGATAATGATATGTTTAAGGCCTCAGTCTTAGACATGTTCAATTTGAAATTACTAAACTGTCCAAATCTACGAAATTCCTGCATCAGTGAGGGTAGAGTAGTATGAGGTTGTTGTATGTAGACTAATAAATCATCTGCCTAAAGCGAAAGTTTATGTTCAGATGAGGGTGTCTGAATTCCTATTATGGATGTATTTTGTCTAATGGCCTGGGCCAGGTGTTCAATCACCAAAACAAAAAGGAGGGGAGACAAGGGGCAGCCCTGTCGTGTGCCGTTTGAAATCTGGAATGAAGCGGAGGAGGAACCGTTGACCAGGACTGACGCCGAGGGACGTGAGTATAGAGCCATGACCCTAGAAACAAAAGTGGAGCCAAGGCCTATCTGTTGCAAAGAGAGGCGTAGAAAATCCCAGTTGACCCGGTCAAAGGCCTTCTCGGCATCAAACGAGAGCAGGCAAGCTTTTAGATTGTGTTTTCGGATATAGGAAATGAGGTGAATGGTTTTTGTGGTGTTGCCCCTAGCCTCTCGGCCCGGGACAAATCCCACCTGGTCTTTATGTATGAGTGAAGGTAAGATAGGAGATAGGCGGTTAGCCAGGACTTTGGCGTAGAGCTTAATATCCAGGTTAAGGAGTGAAATGGGGCGATAACTGCTACATTGAGAGGGGTCTTTGCCAGTTTTGGGTATTACTGAAATATTAGCTGCTAGTAGGTCTCTGGAGGGGAGATGGGTATCGTCTATAGAGTTAAATGCGCTAGTTAACAATGGGGTCAGATGATGAGCAAAGGATTTATAAAATCTCGGGGAGAACCCATCGGGGCCTGGGCATTTACCATTTTTTAGGCTTTTGATAGCGGCAGTAAATTCCGCTACTGTAAGAGGGTCGTCCATGGCAGATGTCTGTTCAGGGTTTAGATGTGGTAGAGCTGTGTCAGAGATGTAGTCCTGCATGGAGGATAGGTGTGTGTCATTAGCAGGGGTCGTCCCGTTTGGGGTGTGGAGATTGTATAAGTTCGAGCAATATTGTTTAAATGCGTTAGAAATGCCATTAGGGTTATTAATTTTTTGTTGGTCAGATGTACAGATTTGTGGTATAGGTCGGCGTGGGGGACGAGAATGGAGAACTCTCGCGAGGTGTTGTCCACATTTGTTAGCTAGAGTGTAATGTCGGTTACGTCCTCGGTCTCTGGCTATAAGAGAGTTAGCATCGAGTAGATGGAGCAGGTCTCTACGTGCATTAGATAGGTCGGTATATGTTGCAGGGTCTGAGTTATGCTTATGTGTAGCTTCAAGCGTTTTAATCGTGGATAAGAGGCGTGAGATATCGGCCATTCTAGCTTTTTTTAACCGAGAGCCATGCTGGATTAGTGTCCCTCTAAGTACACACTTCAGGGCTTCCCATTTAATGAGGGGGCTAATATCATCTTGGCGATGATCTGCAATAAAATCACTAATCGTTTTTTCAACCGCTGCAACACATACCGAGTCAGTCAGTAAATTGTCATTAAGTCGCCACGAGGATCGGGTGCGGGATTTCGGTGGATGGGCTAGGCTGAGGTGTACGGGTGCGTGATCCGACCAGAGAATATTCCCTATGGAGGCCTTGAGTGGTATGTCCAGTAGTGATTGGGAAATTAAAAAGTAATCGATACGGCTATAGGATTTATGAGCTATGGAGTAACAACTGTAGTCTCTCTCTAGAGGATGTTGTATCCTCCATATGTCTACGAGCTGTGCCGAGTTGAAAAGGGATTTTATGTGTGTAAGAGTCGTGTGGGACATGGTTGACTTACCCGAAGAAGTGTCCATGGCTGGAGAAAGAGTAGTGTTGAGATCGCCACCTAAAATGACACAAGGACCCCCAAATGATAGCAATTTGTTTAGAACCTTGGATAGGAAGTTCCCCTGATCCTGGTTTGGTCCATAGACATTAGCCACTGTAAAGACAGAATTAAATTTGAGTTTGAGAAATATATAATGCCCTAGTGGGTCTAACAGGGAATCTAAGACTTCTGGGTGAAACGATTTATGAAATGCTATAGACACCCCTTTGGATTTTGCCTGAGGGTTCGTACTGTGAAACCATTGGGGAAAATGAGGATTTTTAAGGGATGGGATCTCTGAACCCCGAAAATGTGTCTCTTGTAGAAGCAGGATTTTAGTTTTAGCCTTATGAAAGTGGTATAACACCTGGCTTCTTTTTTCAGGGGTATTGAAGCCTCTGCAGTTATAGGACGATAAGGTTATATGCTCAGGTAAAGACATAGTAGGAGTGAGGAGAGGCAGCAATAGATGTTGATGATGTCAGCACCGAGGTCCATCCAGCCCAAGGAAGGGGGAGTGAGGTAATTGGGTAGATAGGGGGAGAAGAAAAAGCAGGAGAGGAGGGAGGAAAAGAAGGGGAGAAAGTAAGAGAGAAAAAGAAGTAAAAAAAAAAAATAAGCCACTAGGTGGCAGCATGAAGTAGTCATTTGAATGTAGAAATATTTCTATAAAGTGCTTATAGATTAATATTAATAAAGTGCACAAACAGGCACTACAAGTCCTAAGGGGGGATGTGGTGAGCACCTAGAGTGCCTCCCGGTCCAGGGGTCCACGGGGGGAGCAATAACTGGTGGAAACAATATATAACCATCAATTTGTTATCATAAGGTAACCTGGTAAGAACATATGAGTAGTAACTTAACACATATAACGTGTATACCCCCACCCCTTTCTGAACACATCAAAAAAATATGGAAGCATTTCTATAAGGCTCCCATACGTTAACTCACAGTTAAGAGCGAGTTTCAATAGGGGGGGCAAGCCTTGATTACAGAACCCGTCCACCCCAGCTTTATCCCCAGAAAAAAAAAAACATAGAAAATGTAGACAATAATAGAGAAAAAATAAGAAAGGATCATCCTGAAAAGGACATCCAATTAGAGTAATATGAGGGGACAAAAAGGCATATGTAGAAATGATGATGTAAAAAAAATTTTTTTTTTTAAAAAAGGGGAGGGGGGGGGGGGGTGTTGGATCTGCAACACTGTTAGTGTAGGGGACAGTTAGGTAGTCCAGGGAGATCAATACCACTTAAAAGTGGTTCCAGGGTAGACAGCTTGCACCGTTTTCCTATTCTTTCCTTCTTTGGAAGAAAGGGAAAAAGAGATCCAAAAAAAAACAAAACAATAGTCACGGTGACAAGGTAAAGATGTGGTGTTTGTAGGGACTAGAGTCCAGTCAGCCGTCTGGAGACTTCTGAGGGGAGCTTCTGGGTCGCTTATTCTTGCTTGCTTTCTGCCATTGTGTGTGAAATGGAAGTCCCGGAATAGCAGACGGAAGGGGCCAGTCTGGCAGGGAGATCTGGGGTAGCTCCAGAGTGCTTAGAAACCTTGGTAGATCTCCTAGTGTGCGGAAAAGGGCCGTTTTGCCTTCATGATGAACCCGTAGTTGAAAAGGGAACCGCCATTGATATTTAATCTTTCTTTCCTGAAGAACAGATGTAATCGGTTTAGGTGCACGCCGCATGGCCAGAGTTTGGCGCGACAGATCAGGTAGCAGCATTACTGGAGTATCATTCAGCCGAATGGAGTCCTGTGTGCTAGCTGCCTTCATGATCTCTTCCTTGACTTTATAAAAGTGCACCCTGCATAGCGTGTCCCGAATAAAGGAGGAATCAGAACTTCTCGGGCCCGAGGTTCTGTGAACTCTGTCCAACTCAATAGGGGTATATTTGGGTTGTTGTAGGATTTGGTTGAAGATGGCAGTGACTGCTCCATGTAAATCATTGTGATCTATGGTTTCTGGTATACCACGGATTCTAATATTGTTCCGTCTGCTACGGTTTTCGATGTCATCTTGGTGGTACATGAGCTGTTGTAGTATGTTAGTATGGGTATTAAGGATCTCTTCATGGGACTGTAATGTATTGCACATACCATCAGTGGTATTTTCTACATCCTCCATTCTAGTCCCTAGATCCCTCTTGAGCTCAGCAATCTCTTTCCTGTATGACTTTTCCATGCGGGAAACATAATGTTCAAAGTCAGTTCTAGTGGGTAAAGAGCGGAGGTAAGCATGCATGGATCGCATCTGCGACTCCATGTCCCAGCCGTCCCCGGAGCACAGGGAGGCCTGGGAGAGGCTTTGGGGGCTTTGTGGGTGATATAGTGGAGGCTCCAGATCTGTGAGGGAGACTGAACGGCCTCTGGGTAGTACCTGTTCGGCGTCTGCATGTGCAGATTGGGCCGGAGACGGAGGCGCCGCCGCCATCTTGGAGGCTTTCTGGCTCTGGTAGGCCGCGGAGGATCGGGTCACAAAATTCCCTACGTCGCCCTGTGTCCGGTCACCGGTGGGCTTCGAGTGGTCCCTGGGCTTTTCTTTACCCATCAGGGCATTCTTAGGAGCTGGATGGGCGATGGTATAGGAGATAGGGCCCCGTGGAGATCGTCAGGACCGGGAGCTGCCGCGATGTGCGTCCTACAGCTCCATGCGCCAAGCCACGCCCCCCCCTCATCTCTCAATTTAAAGAAGTATAGCCAAAGTTATTTTGGCTATACTTCTCCTATAAATCACAGGAGTGCAGTTCATTCTGCACTCCTGTTATCCACTTTTAGCCAAAAGCAGGCTGAGGCTCACCATCAGCTGCTGTCACTGACGCGGTTAAGGCTCTGAAAAGATCCTGACCATATGGTCAGGATCAGCCCATAACATGGACCGACAGCTGGCTCAGCCTCTTAGCAACCTGCTGAGAGCCTGGGCCTGCCCCGCCCATCCCCTACACAGCCCAAGACTCCAGTTCTTAGTGCAGATCCGGCTGGGGACAGATGCAGCATTAGGTAGTATAAATGTATTTTTTTTTTAAATCCATACTTCTCTTTTAATATTATCTGATAGAAACCTACTGTAAGTATTTTATTGTTTAAGAAGAATTCCAGGTATGGATATTTTTACATAGTTGCATTGGTCCAGCTTGGACCAATGTAACTATGCATATATAATATCTGTGGGATTCCTCTAAACGGTGAAAACTACTGTAGTCGATATTGCTACTCCAGTGATCTCCACTAAAGTCTGGGTTCTGTGCTCAGCGACTACCCTGCTGCATTGTGAACACAGGAAGTTGGCCGCTGGGCTGGGGGACCATTCAGAGAATGCTTTGCATTTTCTCAATGAATGCAAAGAATTATTGCATTGGACAAAGTGGAGAGCATGATGTCACTGCCCCACATGTAAAGATGGTATTAGGATGATGTATACAAATATCTAGGTTCTTTTCTGTCTGTAGCTTTCGTACTGGCATATTGCATATGTAGCCCCCGGTCAGCAGCTGCATTTTTACTGTGTCTGTTGTTGCCTTTACTTGTGTACACAGGAAACTGCTAATGCGGAACTGCAAGAATTTCCAGTTGCCAGTGCCAAGTCAACCATCTATTAAATAGGGATGCACACAGGATGTGGACTGCTAGGTTTGTGAAAGGTGTAGTCTGATGCAGAATGAGCTGGCTTGATAGGCTGGGAAGAAGTAACTGGGAAGAAGTAACTACAGATCTCAATGGTCACTGGAGGCTCAAAGGAGAGAGTGTTTCATTTTGCTTTTCCCGGGCTGAAGAGAAGTGTGGAGGTCAAAAGAGAGGACCCGAAGGCATATTAGGCTGCTAACAGTAATACAAAAAAGAAAGCCACTGCCTCCACCTATAACTGGCCATTGCAGCAAGCAGCATTGGAAGGCAACATATGTTAGAAAAAAAGCCAAGGATAGATCCAAGGAAAACTCAAAGCTCACTTACTGACCAGCCCATGGACAACCAAATTAACCTGTCTAATGCCCCGTACACACGGTCGGATTTTCCGATCGGAATGTGTTGTCGTAAATTACGACCGTGTGTTGGCTCCATCGGACATTTTCCATTGTATTTTCCGACACACAAAGTTTGAGAGCAGGCTATAAAATTTTCCAACAACAAAATCGTATCGCGTCATTCCGACCGTGTGTGGCCTGTTCCGACGCACAAAGTGCCACGCATGCTCAGAAGAAATTCCGACACGGAACAGCTCGGTCTGGTAAAATTAGCGTTCGCAATGGATACAGCACTTTCGCCACGCTGCAATTTTAAAAATGGTTTAATACAGCGCACTCTCTTCTTCTTTATAATGTGAGAAGAATGAAGTAGTTTTGCTGCTCATATTCACACACACACTTCTCACAAACTTCTTTTATTTTTTATTGGGATTACCTGAATATATTTTTATTTGTCACATCTGACATAAATATTTTTTTTTTTTTTTAAGCCATTTGTATTTTAGATTTTATTTGATTTTGATTTGATTTATTTGATTTTAATTATTTTTGGTTTTCGGACCGTTTTTATCGCCAAAGCCGTGGTGTCGCTATGGGGGCTAAGTATGCCCCCAGCTTAGCGAATCTTTTCATGGCTAAGTGGGAGGAGGATGTCATTTATACCCACCGGAGTCCCCATCTTGTCCTGTGGGCCAGATATATAGATGACATCCTCCTCCTATGGGATGGTGATGGCCGGGAGCTCCAGGAGTTTCTGTCCTCCCTTAATGTTAATAACCGAGGTATCCATCTTAACTTTGAATTAAGCCAAACCCAGATCCATTTTTTGGATCTCACTTTAAATATAGAGGGTAATTGTTTGTCTACATCCACTTTCTTCAAGGAAAGTGACCGCAATTCATACATCTCACTAGAAAGCTGTCACCACAGACCTTGGCTTAATGGAATTCCCAAAAGCCAGTATATGAGAATTCGTAGGAATTGTTCGGATCCCGCTACTTTCATAACACAAAGTAATACCCTCACGGAGAGGTTCCTTGAAAAGGGATATACTAGAGATAACCTTTTGCCGGTTTTGGAAAATGTACAGAATATGGATAGGGAACTCCTATTACAGGACAGACCACGGCCAAGTAACTTAAATCAAAATCTGGGAGTCCCCTTTATTACCACCTATTCCCTCCAACATAAGGAGGTAAAACAACTGGTTTCCAGGCATTGGCACATTATCACTAATGATAGAGTTTTAAGGGAAGTTTTACCATCAAAACCCACAACTGTTTTCAGAGGGGCACCTACTCTTAGAAATAGATTGGCCCCCAGTGTTTTAGATCCTCCAACCATAAGAACTACTTTTTTTGACCAGTTGACCGGTTTCTATAAATGTAATAGATGTCGTGTGTGTTCCTTTAATTCCTGTTCGAACAGGAGGACCCAGACCTTTGTGTCTACAGCAACCGGCCAAACCCATTCCATCACCCCATTTATTACCTGTTCCACCGTTGGGGTGGTTTACATGTTGCAATGCCCTTGCGGCTTGCAATATGTGGGACGGACCAAACGTCCCCTTCAGGTGAGGCTTAACGAGCATATCACTAATATTCTGACAGGGTTCAAAAATCACTCAGTTTCAAAGCATTATCATTTGGCACATGATAGAGATCCCTCCAATACTCTTTTTGTTGGTATTGATTAGTATAGACCGTATTGGCGAGGGAGTTCTATGGTGCGAGACATTTCAAAATTAGAGATGTCTTGGGTCCATAGAGTCAAAAGCTATACGCCATACGGACTGAATATAGATGTGGACATTAATGCCTTTATAGACAATTCCTGATATGCTATTTATGTGACCATCAAATAAAAAAAGGGGAATAGTATATACTGGGATTGGGGAATAACCTTATACATCTTTAGGCAAGCACTGACACTGTCCATAAGGTTGTGCTTCTAGGTTTCTTCTGGTTTATGAGGTCCCCTTCTTTGGTTTGCTGCCTGCCTTATAAGTATGGAATTATCTATCTTATATTTTATATTTATTTATTTTATTTTATTTCAATTCCAATTTTTAAACTATCCATTTATTCATTTAACATGTTTTTGATATATTTGTTTATATTCCCGTTTCTTGGGGGTGAGTTCATCTCACTTACTATGAATATGGGGCCCAATAGCTCTTGTTATATTATTGTCAATATTGGTTTCCTCTTTTTTTCATGTTATGTCTATGGCTTCAATATATACGCCTAGTTCTATGTTCACTTGCCCCAATATGTTTTAGACTTATTATGCTTTGTATAATTATTTATGTGTTCACTTTAGTTGTCCACCATTAGAGAGGTAATTGAACGTATCTAACGGTGTCTTTCTGCTATGGGCCTTTGGTTTTATAATTTTTTGTTTAATTGTATGCTATTCTAAGTTGTCCCTATGTAATTAGAGGTGTGGGTACCTATTGGCATCGTGGGATGCCTATGTGGCCCCGCTCTGTGTGTCAACTGATAATGTTGCCCATACCCAAGATGGCGCTGTATGTTTCCCTAACGGGACTCAGAGCGAGGCTTGAGTTGGGCTTATAACGTGGTGGCTCAGCACGCTGCCCGTTCCCCATTGAGAACGTCAACGTATGACGAAACGCGTCTGGGAGGGGCGTGCTGACGTCACCACGTTGTTCGATTGAGGACGGGAGTGTGTCCGGAGGCCGGCCAGCTTTGTTTTATCGTTCTTACAGCTTTTAATTTCTTATCTATGTAAGTGGTACTTTTTTCTTAATAAATTCATATTACGCAGTATTACACTATTGGCTCTTTCATTATATATGTACTGCTGAGCCCGGGTTGAGTGGTCAAGACGCATAACACCGTTCCGGTTTGGAGTCCGGCTGGGACCGCAATATATCTGCCCTCTCTGCTTTGCATATCTGGTAAGGGGACATTCCCTAAGGTTCGTTATCATTATCTGCTCCTTGGTGTTTGGTTCCTGGTCCTATTGAATCTGCACATAAGGGTCTGCCTTCTGGTAAACAGTTCGCACTAATAGTTTTCTCAGCACCTGGTGGGATTTCCTTTCACATACCTTTGGGGTGATTAATACACGCTGACTGTCCAGTTATATCTGGTAAGCAGATTTTGGAAGTCTTTGTAGTTTTCACCCATTCACTTCTATTTTGCATGATTGCATGATACTCACTATATTGTCCTAGCTATTTAGCACAGGATTTCATATGATCACACATGATTTATGGCTGGTTGAGTGTCACTTTTTTTCTGGTTTGGAGTGTTGTTTATGTAAACAATATTACGCTATATTTTTGTCATTTTTTTTTTTGGACCATACTTGGTGGATCCACGGGACGAGGGCGTCCTTCCTGCTTCATCTGGATTGTTTATCTAAAAGGCTGGGTTTAAGCCACTCGCCCTTTTTTGGCTTACTTCTGGTAAGCGCAATACCTATTGGTGTGTTCCGCAAACTGTGTCCATCATCACTGTTTCTTTTTGGATGAAGTTTATGTCACAAACCTATCTTCCTTCCTTTTGGATCTTAATTGGGACTATTTATTCTTTATATGAGACTTCACAGTCGGACTATTGTTCAAATCACTTTATAGCACGGTTCTTTGCTTTTTTTTATTTTAGATTTTATGTTTGTATTTTTTCAAAGGCTGATCTTTGTTTAATGTTTTTAGTTTTACTCCAGAATATTTTTGTGTGTGTTTTGTGTGTCAAGTTACCACAACACCATTGATATCTTTTATTATTGAAGCTCAAGGAGATTGTTTGGTGTTGGTGTCCCTTGTTAATTTCACATTGTATATTTGAAATGTACCTGAATCCTCACAAACAAACTGTCCTTTTTGAAGTAAAACACACATAGGCAAGTATATTTCAAACCAAAAATCCTTTATTAAGGGCTCAGAACCAAACAAAGAGGGAGGCAACGCTGGATAAACAGCAGAAATTAGCGAAGCCTTTGACCCCCAGGGCAGACATCAATTCTTGAACATCAAAATTGGTGGCCTGAGGAGTCCATATGTAAGGTAGTGCAGTCTGGTCCAGAAGTCCCAGAGATCCGGAAAGCAGCAGATGACATCTGTGTCCCCAGGCTGTGGTACCACAAGAGGCTGCATCTTTTGCCAGACCAGACTGGATCCAGGGTCATCACTCTCTGGTCTTCCTTCCACGCTTCCTTCCGCGCTGTGGCTCTGCTGTTGGAGATGTGGCAGGAGCAGGAGTAGGACCTGGAGGAGGAGGAGGACTAGTAGGACCTGGAGGAGGAGGAGGAGGAGGACCTGTAGGAGGAGGAGGACCATGTGTGATGTCACAAAGGTGTGTATCAGATGTTATTTGGGCCCTCAACCCCTTATTGAGAGCCTCTAACATTAAGGACTCACACATGAGTTGTTGTCCCTCCTCCATCCTCTGCATTTTACAGGCAATGATGTCAGTGAAGTCCTCCTCCACGGTGTGTGGTGCTCCCAGGGCCTCTGTAGCCTTCCAAAAGAGGCCTATGGCAGCCTCCTCTAGGGCACTCCTCCTCCTGCCACTTTCTCTTTCCAGGTGTAGGGGATGGACCTGCAGATCAGGCAGCCTGCTCGGCCCGGCCACCTCCTGGCTGAGACTTCCCTGTGTATGAAAAAGGGACATGGTTTTAGTTTTTGCATCATCAATCACAATCATAAATTAGTACTCCAAACTAACATCTAGTTAACATCATTGATCGGACAAGCAGAAATATTTAGAGGAATGCTATACCTGGCTCATAGGTGTGCGCAGCCTAATGCATTAGGGTGTGCACCCTTAAGCTCAAACACACATGCATGTGTATGTATCTACATAAATATGACCCCGACACATTGATCTCCCTGCTGGCACAGTGAAAGAGTAAAGGATAAACACTTCTCTTATGGCAGAGCCGGTAAGAGGGAGATCTTTCCCATGTTCCTGTTGCTACACAGAACGATAACACTAATGCGCATGGGGGGATTAGGGTGTGCCTGGGCACACCCGGCACACCCTGTGCGCACGCCTATGACCTGGCTCAATCTGGGCTCCTCCACATGTTGCTGCCTGGAAGGCCCAAGTTGGGGGTCAGAAGCCTCAGCTGGAGGGGAAGGAAGCGTGGAAGGAAGACTGGAGAGTGATGACCCGGGTTCAGTCTGGCCTGCCAGAAAATGCAGCCTGTCATAGTACCACATCCTGGGGACATAGATGTCATCTGCTGCTCCGGATCTCTGCGAATCCTGGACTTTCTGGTGCTCCCTTACATATGTGCTCCTCAGGCCACCAATTAGGATCTTCAAATATGTGATGTCTGCCGTGGGGATCACCTGTTTCACAATTTCCAACAATTGATCCAGCGCTGCCTTCCTCTTTGTTTGGTTCCTGTAATGTGGGTGGTTGATCTCCCACAGACAAGGCAGCTCCCTGAACATGTCAATGAATATTGCCATGAAGTCAGTATCTTGAAAGATATCCATTTTCACTGCAAGACACAACACAAGACAAACCCTAATGTCAGGCCAAACTCTCCTAATCTTGTTACAATATAGGCCTCAATGTAGAAGCAGTATAGGCACAAGTATGTCTCTTACCTTCGTTCTTACGATCGGCGCCTCCAATGCTCCTTCCTCCGCTCACAGATCGTACGTAATATACACGTGTGGTACGCTTTATACACACTGCGCATGCGTGTAACTCCGCCCGCCCCTGACGTTCTTTCTAGTCTATTCCCCGCCCCTTTTCGTTCTGCGCAGTGGGGGGAGAGCACATGGCGGATAGACAGCAGGTGCATGCTAATTACAGGAACGAGGAGGAGGAGAGCCCGGATCCGGAGACGTCCCGATCCAGAAGGAGATTTAAGGCCTCAAAAATGTCCTTTGGGGAGATGTTGGAGATGGTCGACATCCTGAAGAAGGCCGACTATGATGGAAAGTATGGACCTTACCCCAACCCCAATGTCAAGGCCATAGGCCAAGATCATGGCGAAAGTAGTCAAGAGTCTGCACCGGCATTTCGGGGTACGACGATCGAAAGATCAGCTCAGGAAACGGTGGTTGGACCTCAAATTACAAGAACATGAGCAGTACAGAAAGATCCTGAGAGTGCTGCAAAAAAGTAAGTAGTTGTGCTGTGTTCCTATTCTTTATGTTTATTACGTTCGCACTGCTCCATGTGCATTTCTTAAAAGTGTACATTTTAAAATGTCAACTTTCATGTTCATGGGCACATTATTAGTTCGTATCAAACATTTTTCTTTCGGACTATAAAACACCATTGTTTTGGCCATATGAATTTGGCCACATTTTTTACGCCCTACTTGTATGAAACTAATTTGGTGGTGTAGATGGCTTTGTTACTAGAATGAAATGAAAACTAGATTCTGTGTAAGGAGAGGACACTGAGCAGCTGTTTTCACATCTGGATGCTGGAGCAGTAGTGTGGGACACCAGAACACCATTTTTATTAGGGGCGCCACACAGGTGCTCCAGTGTATACTATAGGGGGGTCTCCATCTGTGAAGCTTGTACAAAACAGGTAAAGTATTGCAGCTTGACAAAGGACACTGAAAATGCTACCTCTTGGAACTCTGCTAAAATTGACAATTGTACCCCACTTCCAAGCAATGTTTCCTATTTATAGTTCTGCCATCAAATATCTGTGTGCTAAGTATAGCATTTTTGTTTTACATAGGGGAGAAAAGACTCGGAGGACACCCCTCATCCGAGGAGACCACAGACAACCCACCTCTGGCAGAAGGTGAAATACCCCCAACCCAAGAAGAGCAGGAGGAGGAAGACGTGGTGGAAATTGTCACCACAACAGGTGAGTGTCTGCGACCACAGGCTCAGGTAAGAGATGGATGCCGGCATATTTTTGATACCTGTTTTTGTTTGTTTTCTCTCTTTTTAGGTGATCGTGATATTGTGGATCCAGATCCTTTCACATCAGAAAGTGCCCAGATCCTGATCGGGGAGATCATGGGGTGTAATTTACAATTGGAAAACCTCAAGAAAAACATCAATGATGTTATCCAAAAAAATAATAACATCATTGATGTTTTGGGGCGAGTTTAAAACCCCTCAAAATCACTTTCTTCTTTTGTGTTCTACAAATTTTAAAATGTTTTAGCGATTTTTCTAAAAGCTAAATTTGGAGGATGCACACAGTGTGCCAACATGTGCTATCTGCCATCACGGGAGATCAATTGACGCGTTTTGGGGGTGCAACCCCTTCCTCAATAATAAAGTAGCTGAGAGGAAGGGGTTTCTCCCCCAAAACACGTCCCTTGATCCCCTGTGATGGCAGCTAGCACATGTTGACATTCGTAAATTGGTGTGCATCTTCCAAATTTGGCTTTTCCTGGGGTGACTTCACCCCATCTGAACGCAATGTCAAACACAGTTCCTAAATACTCATGTCTGATATTGCCTTCAAGTTCTACCAAATGTGAACTTTGTAAGTTCCAAGATTTGTGTCTTTCTTGTTGGTTTTACACATGCCTGTTTTATCTTAAATGGACATTTCTATTTGTGATAATGCAACCCCAAAAATTGTTATACAACAAACATGTTGGTTTGTTTTAAAAACCGGGCACTCCGGGAGGGCAAGCCAGGACGGCCACTTTCAAGCGCCGTCAGGGTTGGTTCATTGATCATTCCGGCCTCAGGCCCAACTGAGCCAGCATAGTTGGCAGAATGTTGGCGTAAAAAGTTATGTAGAACACAGCATGCCAGGATTAGATGATGACGTTTATACTCCGCCATATGGATGGGTGTCAGAAATAGGTGGAACAGGCTGGCCATGATTCCAAATGTGTTCTCCACCACTCTTCTGGCTCTGGCCAGCCGGTAATTAAAAACCCTCTGTTCCGGGGTGAGGGTCCTCATCGGGAATGGCCGCATAAGATGGTCCCCCAGCGCAAAGGCTTCATCCGCAATGAAGACGAATGGGAGTCCTTCCACATTGTCTTCTGGAAGTGGCAAGTCCAAGCTGCCATTCTGGAGACGCCTGTAAAACTCCGTCTGGGCGATGACTGCACCATCGGACATCCGGCCATTCTTCTCCACGTCCACATACAGGAACTCATAAGTAGCCGACACCACCGCCAACATCACAATACTATTGAACCCCTTGTAGTTGTAATAGTACGACCCCGAGTTGGGTGGTGGGACGATGTGGACGTGTTTCCCATCAATTGCCCCTCCGCAGTTAGGAAAGTCCCACCGCTGGGCAAAGTGGGAGGCCACAGTCTGCCATTCCTGTGGCGTGGAAGGAAACTGTTGAGGAAAAAAAAAACATTATTATTATTGCACATAACCATGGAAAGCAGATTATAGACACAAAACATTCTTGGCCAACATCCAGATCACATTTATTAAGGGGAATTTTACAACACCAAAGTATAAGGTACACCTATCATATTCCCCCTCCCACCCCCTCTCATGGGCCATTTCCAACATTATGGGGGGGGTGATCTTGGACAGGTAACCATCTTCACTTCATTGAGAGATGAAGCCTAAATACAGGGTATTACTTGGAACAGCCCCTCCTAAGTTACACTATTGGCAGCCCACTGGACAGGTAAGAAGTGTCATAATACAAAGATATAAATACACATTGTACACATTAGAGCACATTTTGACATTCTGCTATTACCTTTCAAGATAATAATAGGATACAAAAACTTTAAACAGTACCATTTGAAAGTATACAGGCAGGCCCTTGCACTACATGCTTTGGGGAATTCATCCATACATCTGACCACAAAAGAGATGGGTATAGTGTGTATGGGTTTGGCAAAGTCAGCAGATAGATGATTGGGAATAGATAGATAATTGGTATCAGCTGACTTAGCAGTTGGGGGGGAGGGAGGGTTAATAAAAATTATTTGGGGACACTACAAAAAAAAGCCTCTGGCACTTTGCCTGAATTTAAAGCACAAATCACATTTATAAACATTTTAGGGGGTGTTTGGGTTAAAGCACTACTATGGAGCTGATAAAATACATTGTTAAGTGACTACATGAGGTGAATATAGGGCCAGAAGAACATGCTGGGAAGGTTAGTGAAGGCAAATAGGTATGAAGGACAAAAAAAAGATTACCTAAAAATCCAGCATGCATGAGAACAAAGGGGATATTCACAGCATATTACAATCATGGTAATTAGGGAATGAGGAAAGAAATACAATATATTAGCAGACATTCAATACAATAAAATGTGATATTAAAGGATAAAAATCTTACCTTAATATAGTCCTTCTGCAGGACCTGGATGATGGCAGAACAGGTCTCTGGGATAATGATCCCCAGAGCCTGGGGGGAGATGCCTGTCGAGAACTTGAGGTCCTGCAGGCTTCTCCCTGTCGCCAAGTACCGCAGGGTAGCGACCAACCTCTGCTCCGGAGTGATGGCTTGCCTCATGCAGGTATCCTGCCTGCTGATATAGGGTGTCAGTGAAGCCAACAAACGGTGAAACACGGGGTCCGTCATCCTGAGAAAGTTCCTGAAATCATCATGATTATTCTCACGGATCTCACGGAGCAAAGGCATATGAGAGAACTGGTCACGCTGAAGCAACCAATTCTTGGTCCATGAACTCCTCCCCACCCTGTTCATGGACTGGACTTGTGTCAAGGTCAGGACCCCAACACCAAGCCCCCGCACAGCATGAACTCTACGAGGAGTACGCATACGCAACATGGCTAGAAAACGGTCGGCTGCTCAGAACGAAGTAACAGAACGCACTGAAGAACAGCAAGGCCTGTGAAGAGCGACCTGAAAAACAGCAACGAGCGGGCAAGGTCGCACAGAAAACTCCGATACGAACTTACTGCACGCACTGAAGAGCAGATACAAACCCACAAGCACAAACTGAACGGCAGAAAACGATCTGAAAGCCACGAGTCTGAAAAAGCGCGAATCGTCTCTCACCAAACTTTTACTAACACGAGATTAGCAAAAGGAGCCCAAAGGGTGCCACGCTTGGTTCTGAACTGGCCTTTTCTAGTCTCGTCGTACGTGGTGTACGTGACCGCGTGGTTGGCGATCGGAAATTCCGACAACTTTGTGCGACTGTGTGTACGCAAAACAAGTTTGAGCCAACATCCGTCGGAAAAAATCCTAGGATTTTGTTGTCGGAATGTCCGATCAATGTCCGATCGTGTGTACGGGGCATAACAGTATGCGTTAAAAACAGGGGTTTAGTCTGCACACATTTGCAAATAAATGCGTAAGCTACAGGCCCCGCCAAGGCACCCTGGTATCTGTAGTCCTATCACTAGCTTATGAGTGACTCCACAATAGGAACACATGCATTCTGACGGATAGATGGAGGGCAGATGGACTGAAGGGAGCCCATCCCCTGTTAAAGGTACAGGGGCACACTGAGCACCCAGCACATAGCACAATGGCTGCAAAGGTGTCAGTGCGCTGCCTAACCAATATAACAGTAATACAAAAAAGAAAGCCACTTCCCCCAACTATAACTGGCCATTACAGCAAGCAGCATTATAGCAGCAGAAATATATGTTAGAAAAAAAGCCTAGGAAAACTCCAAGCTCATTTACCGACCAGCCCACTGACAACAAAATTAACCTGTCTAACAGTATGCGTTAAAAACAGGGGTTTTCTCTGCACACATTTGCAAATACATGCGTAAGCTACAGAGCCTCACCAAGGCTTCTAACAGACCACTCACCACAGCACCTGAGAAAGAGAGAGGCACAGTAACAGAAATTCTAGGACATTGAAGAGCACCACGGATGCTGATAGAGCCTGCTGCCAGATCAAGGGGGAAGGTTGCTGCTGACACAGACTGGTTGTGTTTCACCCAGGATACAGAGGGAGACCACTTGCTAAGTTGGTGGGAGACTGTTAGCCAAATCTACATAACACTTTGACAAAGGTGGAACAGTGTTACCTGCAAGTGTCCCAGAACCAGTGATATTATCAGCGTTTAATAGGACCTTAGTCAGTGTCATCATCAGTGATTAAAGTAAAGTTATGTTGAGTATTCCAACATAATAGTTGAGCCCCAATGAGTTGGCCAGCAGAAGAGAGGATATTACAGACTGATGAACTGTTTGAGTGGCATAGTTATCCTTAGTTTAGATTGCCCCTATATAGTGTTTAGGAGAAATTGCTTTCTACACCCACTGATTGTTATCTACGGTATATTTCTTTCTACTGTTCACCTACAATGTATTTGCAATATATATATATATATATATATATATATATATATATATATATATATATGTATACTAACATAGTTTAAATGTTTGTCGTGTCATTATTGTTGTTTTATATCTCTTTTGCTACCAGGGGGAATTGCACCCAATACATCCAGTGGTTCCTTTGCGCTACACATGTGTACAGCATCAGGGAAAAAACAGAATTTACAGGTCAACAGTGTACATTGTAACTGTTGGAAAAGAGGATTATTTTTTACAAAAGTGACTCTTTAACAGAACAGATATTCATCTGGGGCTTGTGCTGTAGCAGACGCCAGGATCCAGAAGTCACAGAAGGCAGGAACAGACAGCGGTCATGTGCCAGTCTTAGTTTCTGGACAAGCTTTCCTCTCTTTAAAAACAAATCCAGCACACTCCTCCTTGACATTCCGGACTCGTGCTCCTCAGATTTATCTCATTTATTCCCTTTCTGCCGCTTTTCTTCTCGCCAATTTACTTGCTGCTCACACAAGTAGAAAGAATTGTGCATTTAACATGTGCTGGTGCAGAAAGCCGCTGGCAGATCCACCAATGATTGACGGCTGGAACCTTTAATATACTCCGAGGAACAGACATGATGTATGGAAGAGCAGGGGTTAAGGTTAATAAAAGGGGCCGTTTTCACACATGTACCAAAAAAAACCTATAAAAATGTATAGTGTACGGATATGTACTATGCAGCAATATTATACAATGATGCTTTTATTAATATTACTTTTTTATTATTAGAATTATTAGTACTTGGAGCAAACACTATGCAAATTATTATGATCATTATTTTTATGTAGCGCTACAACCGTGAGAGCCGCTTAAAGATACTGTACCCCAATGGTTACCCTGACCTTGCAAGTTTCATGACACCTCTGACACCCTGAGTTCAGACATTCTATGAAAGCCAGACACAGAATTATTCAAAGCAGACTGAATAAGCTTTACTTAAAACCTTTGCTGTAAACATTTTCAGTTAAGATAGATCAGACCAGAAACATTAGTTTAGTTCGGTTAGCATTGTACACTTTAAATGAGCAGGCAAACAAAGGTTCCACAGTAACTCCCAGAATAACAGTAGAACAATGGTGGCCAATTCTGGCCTATGGTTACAGGTCAGAAAAAGGGTAGAAGAATCACCAATTCTGTAGTCAAACTACTCCCTGATTCCTTCTGGCGCCACATCCCCTTTTTAGCAGTTACTTAATGCAAACTAGCATATAATACCCAAGTTAACAACCTAGTCTCTAAGTGCAAAAGAGTTCTTAGGTGTTGTGAGGTGAAAGAACTAACCACATGTTCATGTCCTTTTAAGGGGGTGGCAATAGAGTCCTGATATTGAAGCAAAAGTCTTGAATCTTCAGCTAGCACAATTGTTAGGGCCTGAAGTAATAGTGTAATATTTACATCTAGTAGCACCCATATATAACAGATGTCTCCTCATAGGGCTCTAATGGGTGAGACAAGATAAAGGTGGTTGCATGCAGAGTCCTAGTTACAATGAGGGTGGGCAGATGCCCGCTTACCCAACCAGATGATATCAAGCTCAAGGGATGGTATGGAGATCCTGCCGTAGGTTCCTGCAGATGTGGTATTCAGGGGGGATGCCTGACCGCACTCTATTTAAGGCTGCAGCTTAACTGGATCTGCAAAGCAGGTACAGATGACGATCATCCGACTGTCATCAGGCCGACTGGACACTGCCGAACAACAGATATGTGCGCACCTGCTCTCTGGACATGCTCTCTCTCCTCGCTGCCTAGGCCGCAACTCCGACTTTCCCTGACCTACTATCCGGATTGCTGCTGCAAGGTGAAGGCCATGGTCCCAAGGGGCAGAATCCTGCCCAGTACAGGCTATTTGTCCCCTCTCCCAGCATTCTATTCTTTCCCTCCAGCCAACTGGAACTTGTAGTCTGCAGTGGTCCGGCTCCAGCAGGAACTGCGCTTTCTGAACTACATGTTCCAAGATCTCTCGCTCCTCTGTTACTAAGCCTTGCTGAGTCCCTGCTGAGTACTAGGGGAAACAGCCTCACTGTGGCAGATGTTGTAAAGCATCCCCTGACCACGCAGGCAATTTAGCCAGGTCCTGGGTATATGTACAATATATATAATTATATACAATATATATAAAACTATATATGTTACATATACTGTATATACTGTGGTAATAGGGAGATTACATTTATGTGGCAGGTGCTTATACAATGAGTTGCGCCAGTCCAAATTGTTTTTTAAGGGCATGGCAGCCCACTTTTACTAACCTCCCTGGCGGTATTATTATGTCTGATTTTTGATGCTGAAAGCGGTACATTGTTTCGCATGCATATTGGGCGTTTTATATTGTAGGCCTGTAATTCTTAGGAATAACTCACTTAACTCTGTCCAAACAAGAGACTAGTAGACATCTCAGGTATGATAAAGTTTGACACACGAAATTATAAATTATAATATAATAAATAACTATAAATAGTTATAACAAATAATAATAATAATACATTTTATTCAATAATGTAACCAAATCAAAAACACTGAAATTTGCTCAGTCGCAGAATCGTCGCTGTCGTTACTTTCAGTGTATGATGACGAATTTCCCCACGAAGCACTATCACTCAATTCAGCAAGTGTTCTAATTTACTATCACTGTTTTCTAACTGGTCTACAACCACTTTTGATGTAAAGGGACACTTTTTGGATGCCATGGACGTTCTCAAGTTTCCAGGCAGAAAGAATAGTATATATAATAAAAAAAACTGCAGGCAGGGCACTGGACAAAGCACTAGGGACAAAAGGGAGGTGAAATGATTTCATACAGTAATGTAATCTTACAGATTACAGTGTATTGTGTGTGTTCTGTATTTTTCACTTTTTTTTTAAAAAAGATCTGCCCCCAGGTGTTGCAACGTTTACAGGGAATGGAGCCCGACACAGTGATGAATCGGGCGGAGGACACAGCTCACGGATACAGCAGGAGGACATTGCAGGATCCTGGGGACAAGGTAAGTAACTTTACCAGGATACTGCGATTCAATCAAGAGTGTGGCTACACTCGGGAATACCACCAGGGAACTTAAATAAACCTAAAAATTCACATAGACAACAGTTGCCCACACAGGGGTTTTTCCACATCACTATGAACGGTCAAATGAAAATACCAAATCACCTGGATCCCTTGTTGACAGCACCACTGCTCTTCTTACCAGTCTCTCTGACTGTATTATCCAACTCCACTGGTTCACTTGGCTCTCTTAGCCTTTAGTTGCAGCGCCCTGCTGCATGGCCCAATCCTGACCGTGGGTAAGACCTTCTGTCTTCCAAACTGGGCGCTGCCTCTAAACTGGGAGCTCTGAGGTATCCTCATGTTTGAGAATATAACAACCTGCACACCTGTGTAGTCAAACAGGCTGCAGGCACCTGATAAAATCCGGACACAGGATTGAAGGTTCCAATACAGAACTACAGAATCCAGAGAAAAACCAACACAGCTTTCTCCGCTCAGAAACGATAATCAGGTACCTTGCATTCACCCTTAATGTGAATCCTGTGTCATATTCTCCTCCATTTTCACAGTGACAGTATACCTTGTATACTGTTTAAGGGTTAAACTAGCTTATGCTTTTTTAGGATTCTCTATGTACATATAAAGGTTAAATGAGCCTTAGTAGTCATTTTACAGGTTATCAAAGATATTAATGTAACAAATTTGAAACACATCTCTGCCTGAAGGCTTCCAGTTAAATGTTACAATTGAACTCAAAATATGTACTCACTGAAAAAAACAGTATAGTAGCAGATTAAGGACCATTACACACTGCCACGCTGCAATTTGGTCACAGCGTGCAGCGTAGGTGTACCTGCGGTTTTCGTGCAGTTAGCCTGTGGTTTACTATAGACTATCTACTAGATTGTGCATTTTTGATGCTTTTTCTGAAAGTGTGCAAAAGATGCAGCATGCAGGACTTTCAGAAAATGCACTAGAATCTAATAGAAAGTCTATGGGTAAACGCAGGTTAAATACACAAAAACTGTGGGAACACTGTGCTGTAGCCAAACCATAGTGCAGCAATGTGAAACAGCTCTAAAGTGACCCTGTCAGGGTAACAACAATACAAATGAAAGCTCCCTGCAATAGAAGAGGAAGATCTATGTCACTATCACTAAAGGACTCAGCAGGGATGTGGAGGTCAGGGGTTGGAATGCTCCAAGGTTTCTACACTGATAGAAGCAGCAATGTTGAAACAGGTAGGAAGGAGACACAATAGACGTAAGTATAAAACCTCTTCAATTGCAGGGACCTTTCTATTGCAAAAGAGAAACAAAATGTTACTCCAGCTCCACTGCCAATATAAAAGTCCACGAGCTGTGATCCGGTGCTCTAGCCAGGATGCTCAGGCCCCAAATACAATACTTGAAACAAAAAGGGCTGGCAACTCGGATGCTCTTGAATAAAAGTCCTTTATTGGTTACATGGGTACACGGGTACAGGCTATACACTGACACGTTTCGGCTAAGAAGCCTTCATCAAGCAGTTGCTTTGATGAAGGCTTCTTAGCTGAAATGCGTCAGCTTATAACTTGTACCCGTGTACCCATGTAACCAATAAAGGACTTTTATTCAAGAGCATTTGAGTTGCCAGCCCTTTTTGATTCAAGTTTTCTATTGCAAAGACTTGATTTTTCAGTGTGAAGAGAAACAAAAATAGATCCCAAGCACTTTCTTGCCACAAAGACTGTAGGCAGCTCATTGCTTTTCAGATGATATTAGTAGATTGATGTCATCAAGCTCCCTAGCTTTGTCTTTCTATGCAGCCAGTTCTGAGATGTACATGCTGATGACCTCACATTTCTCTACAAGAGTAATTTAATACTGCTTGGTCAGTTCCCAGCCTAGGTCTGAACAGAGCAACAGACCAATAAGGTCATCTTTCTCCTTGCTCCTTCTGTCAGCTGGTTCATTGTGAGCATATGTGCATGCAATCCACCTATTTGGCTCCTAGTGCAGCTCCTCCCTCACTTTGTCTGAATTCTACTGCATGACTAGAGACAAATATCAAGACAGATTCTGATAACTGCACCAGTTGCATTAAAATAATAGGATTTATATAACAGCTTACCTGTAAAATCCTTTTCTTGGAGTACATCATGGGACACAGAGGTCCCCCCCCTCTTTCTGGTTGCACGTGTATTGCTTTGCTACAAAACGGAGGTACTCCCAGTAAGGGGAGGGGTTATATGGGGAATTGAACTTCCTGTTTAGGGCGTGCCAGTGTCCGTCACCTGAAGGTGCCATATAACCCATACAGTTATTACTGTGGCTCTGTGATGTGATTTCTTTATCGTACATCACGGGACACAGGGCCACAGTAATAACTGTATGAGATGTCCCAGAGCAATACTACCTGAGGGGAGGGGACTCAAACAAAAGTAGGGTGCAATCAGACCTAAGGACCTATACTGCTGCCTGCAGTACACTACGCCCAAAGACAATATCCTCATGCCTTCTCACATCCACCTGATAGAATCTGGTGAATATATGGACTGAAGACCAGGTTGCGGCCTTGCAGATTTGATCCATGGACGCTTGGTGATGCACTGCCCATGAAGCACTAACAGCCCTGGTGGAGTGTGCTTTGATTAGAAAAGGTGGAACCTTCCTCTTCAAGCTATAAGCTTGAATAATCACTTGCCGAATCCATTTGGCAATAGTGGAATTTAGTTCTGCCTGTCCTTTCCTAGGACCTTCAGGCAATACAAACAAAACATCTATTTTCTGAATCTGAGCAGTCGCCTTCAAATTGGTTTTGACTGCTCTCACTACATCCAAAGAATGTAGTGACCTTCCTTCCTTAGAACAGGGTTCTAGAAAAAATGAAGGTAAAACAATATCCTGGTTTAGGTGAAAACCTGAAACCACCTTTGGTAGAAAGCTAGGATGAGGATGCAGTACTACTCTATCTTTGTGAATGATTAAATATGGCTCTTTACAAGAAAGAGCCGCCAACTCTGATACCCTTCTTGCAGAAGAAATGGCTACCAGAAAAACTAGCTTCCTTGTCAAAAGGACCAAAGGAATATGTTGTATCGGCTCAAAAGGCTTTTTCTGTAGTGCCAACAGAACTAAATTTAAGTCCCAAGGGTACAGGGGTGCTCTAAATGGTAGATTAAGCCGCGTTACCCCCTGTATAAAGCGTCGGACCAAAGAATGCGAAGCAAGCAGACATTGAAACAATACTGATAAGGCCGAGACTTGGCCCTTGATAGCACTCAAGGCCAGTTTCATCTCTAGCCCCATTTGCAGAAAGGCAAGAATTCTACCTATGACATACTTCCTAGGATGCCAACCCCTGGATTCACACCAGGAAATATATGCCTTCCAGACTCTATAATAAATGACTCTGGAAGCTGGCTTCCTTTCATTAATCAAGGTAGATATCACTGAGCCTGAAAGCCCACGATTCTTCAGAACGTGAGTTTCAAAAGCCAAACCGTTAAATTTAGCGTTTGTAAAGTAGGATGGAACACTGGTCCCTGCGATAGCAGGTCTGGACGTGGTGGTAGGGGCCATGGGGCCCCTACCACCATCTTTATTATTTCTGCATACCAAGATCTTCTGGGCCACGCTGGGGCCACAAGAACTACCGTCTTCCTTTCCCGCTTGATCCTGCAAAGAGGTCGAGGTAGCAGCAGAATAGGAGGGAATGCATAAATCAGTGACAACTGATCCCACGGGGTCACCAATGCATCTGTTCCGCATGCGAGTGGATCCCTTGTTCTTGACACAAAGTTGTTGACTTTGTTGTTGAACCTGGACGCAAACAGATCTACATCCGGGATCCCCCATCTTTGGCATATAGCCAGGAAGATGTCGGGGAGAAGGGACCATTCCCCCCCAGGAACAACTACTGGCGACTTAAGTAGTCTGCCTGGCAGTTCTCTACCCCTGGAAAGAAGATTGCCGATATGCACAGCACATGTTTTTCTGCCCAGGTTAGGATATGGTTTACCTCTCCCTGGGCTGCCTGACTTCTGGTGCCCCCTTGGCGATTGATACAAGCCACTGCTGTGGCATTGTCGGATTGAATCCTGACAGGAGAATTCTGCAACCTGAATGTCCAGGCCCTTAGGGCTAGACAAGCTGCCTGCATCTCTAGAGTGTTGATGGGCAAGGGCCTTTCGGTTTTGGGACATTTCCCCTGGACAGACGTCTCTTCCAGGACTGCTCCCCAACCTGAAAGGCTGGCATCTGTTGTTACCACCTTTCTGATAACCGGTAAGAAGGATTTCCCCTTCTGCAGATTCTCGGATATCCTCCACCAACTAAGGCTTTGGCGCACTTTTGGCGACAAATGCATCGGAAAATCTAGTGCTTGGACCTTCTTGTTCTAGGCCGATAGGATACTGTTTTGCAGCAGTCTCGAATTAAACTGAGCATAGGGAACTGCTTTGAATGAAGCCACCATCTTCCCCAACAACTTCATACAAAGGTGAATGGAAGGACCCTTCTTTGCCCTGACCACCTGAACTAGCTCCTTTATGGCGCTGATTTTTGCCTGCAGTAAAAGCACCTTCTTCTGGGCTGTATCTATAACCAGACCCAAGTACTCTAATCTTCTTACTGGCTTTAAAGAAGATTTCTCTAGGTTGAAGACCCAACCTAGGTATTCCAGGTAGTTGACTTTGGTGACCATGCATTGGTCCAAGCGGGCTACCGACCGGTCTATCAAGAGCAGGTTGTCCAGGTATGCTATTATTGTTATACCTTGAGTCCTTAATCTGGCCAGAGGAAGGGCCAGAAGTTTTTCTAAACACCCGAGGTGCAGTAGCTAGACTGAAAGGCAAAACTGAAAATGAAGTTTTTCTAATTTGAAATGCAGATACTTCTGGTGAGCGGGGAAAATAGGTACATACAGGTATGCATCCTTGATGTCAATTGATGCCATAAGTTCTCCTCCTTGTAGGATGGAGATTACTGATCGGATTGATTCCATGCAAAAAGAGCGAATTTTCAGGAACCGGTTTAGATCTTTGAGATCTAGAATGGGTCTGAGATCCCCATTTGGTTTTGGCACCGTGAAAAGGTTTGAATAAAACCCCAACCCCTGCTCTTCCATGGGGACCACCATGATCACTTTTTGCGACAAAAGACAGTCTAACGATAGAAAGAGAGACTTCTTTTTCTCTGGCTCTTAGGGGACATTTGACCTGAGGAATTGAGGAGACGGGAATTCTCGGAATTCTAGTTTGTAACCTAGAGCTATTGTAGAGACCACCCATCTGTCTCGAAATTCTTCCTGCCTGACCTTCGAGAACTGCAGAAGTCTTCCCCCCACTCGATCGAGCTGGGCGCCCCTAGCATTCTGTCTTGGGGGTTTCCTCCCCCAGGATTTCTTTTGTCCCTGGGGTTTCCCTGAGGTTTACCTCTTGAACCTAACCGTGTAGGCCGTCGCGACTGCCTGAAGGCTGATCTTTTTCTTAACTGGCAAAAGGGTACTTTTCCCACTTGATATTTTTTGGATATATTTGCCCAAATCCTCCCCAAACAGCTTTTCACAGTGGAAAGGAAAACCAGCCAGGAGCTGTTTGCATGGCACTTCGGCTGACCAACTTTTCAACCATAAGATTCTATGCATATGTACCAACCCAAGTGTAAGGCAAGAGGTTTGAAGAATAGAATCTCTGATTACAAAACACAAAGCCACTGGCAGCTCGGCGAACACCTTGAGCACCTGTTTCAAATGGTCTCTCAAGGATTGACATACCCCAATTGCTGCCACTGCCGGTTGAGCCACTGAATCTGCCAAGGAGAAAATGTTTTTTAACAGGAATTCCAATTTTTTCTCAGTTGGATCCCTAAGCATTTGCGCATTGTCAACCGGACAAGTCAAACTTTTATTCACAGAGGATATAGCAGCGTCAATTGCTGGTATACTCCACATCTTAGTAAATTTTTCCTCCATAGGATAAAGTGTTGAAAACTTTTTAGGAGGGAAAAAATGCTTATCTGGGTGATCCCACTCAGAATACATAAGCTTTTCTAGTGATGAATGGACAGGAAAGGCACACAAGGCTTGAGGAGGCTTTCGTGAACCCAAACAGGAAGTGGGCTCTTCAACCGGCTCCATTAAGGGTAGTTTAAATGTGGAGCGGACCATTTCAGTAAGAGAATGCATCAGCAACTTCTCAGCATGTGAAGCTGAAGAAGGTCCTTCCCCACTTGATCCCTCGGAAGAGGAATCATCAGCCTCTTTACGGTCTCCTGAGGGGGATTCATCTTCCCCTTCCCACTGTTCCTCTGTTTGAGGATCCTGGGTGGTAGAAGGGGACCTAATGCATTTTCTTCCACTTTGTGAAGATGCAATTAAAGCCACTAATCTTTCCTCCAATCCACTCATAGCTGAGGAGAAAACCTGCTCAGTTATATAGACAGGGGCTGAAGTGTTGAAGCCATTGCAGCCCCTGATGACCCAGATGACTCACTCACCACCCCCTCTGGTCATAATGCCAAGCACAAACACAGAGGTACTACCAAAAAAATGCACCCACTGCTGAGCAATAGTCCAGCAACTGCCGCTGCTATTAAGCTCAGCTTGATGCTTAAGTAAATGTGCCTGGGAATGCCTGTGTCACCCACACTCACATGCCACCCATCCGCTCTGTGTCCCTCCTTTAGCTGTATGCACCTGAAAAAAAGGTGCATTTTATAGCTAAACAGCCTGGTTGGTGGACGCTGAAGCACACCAATGCCGCTAGGCCCCCCCTCAGACCGTTTTCCCGCACGAGCGGGCTCCGATCCGACCGGATCACATGGAGGAGGACTGGGGTGGAGGAGAGGAGGAGAGCTGCCGGTGGGAACCATTGGAATGGCGGTGGGAGCGGCGCGGCACACCGCCGACTGACGTCATGCTCCCTCTGCCTCCTGGAGTGAAGCTATCCTTCATTTACTTTAAAGGAAAAAACCCACAAGAATTAGAAAAATTCCTTAGGAATCTCCCTTACCTTATCCAGATTGGTAACAGACCCAATCTTCACCACTCACGGTGGGCTCCATTAAAAAATCTTCAGGGACTGGGGCCCCCTTTTTATCGGGGGATCCACAGCCCTGGGCCTGTAAAGCATCCTGCCAGCAATATGGTTGAAAAAAACAAATACTGCATCCCGGGGTCCAGCTCTCTAAAAAGAGAAGCGTTACAGGTAAAACCTCGTTTCTTCGGACACGAGGCCCGGGTACCATTCAATTCGGCCTGGAAGAGACACTTTGAATGGATCCGGTTGCATAGTTTGCCCCAGCAAGGAATATTCCAGCTGAGCACAGCACATCTTTACTCGTGACCAACACCTAAGACACTGGCGAAAAAAACGAGGTACTCCCGGAAAGGGGAGGGGTTATATGGGGAATTGAACTTCCTGTTTAGGGTGTGCCAGTATCCATCACCTGAAGGTGCCATATAACCCATACAGTTATTACTGTGGCTTTGGTACCCGTGATGTATGATAAAGAAATATATTTATTGATTTTGTGTTGATGGCAATATTTTTATTTAATATGGGTATATTTCAATTGTTCAGACACTAAGAGCTTCATATGCCAGACCATTTACTGCTAGCCTGGCTCTGTACTTAAAGTTTACATATACAAGTGCATGCACAGGTAATTGGGACATTTTGGTGTGTTGTTTTATCCCCCCTCCTTTGTTCTCCATTAACATTTCATGGTGTATAAACTTTGAATGCTGAAGGCCAATAAAGACCAATTACCCCATCTAGTAGCACAATGCAAATTTAAATTCATTTACTGTTGTTTTTACAACTGCATCTGCTGGACAACTGTTCCAAGCATTTATTGCGCTCTTCCTAAAATAAAATTTTCCAACATAACTTCTGAGTCCCCTTCTAAGTAGTTTCACAGTAGGCTTCATGCCTGACAAGTGCCTGAAAGCAAAATGTCTACATTGCCCACAGCAATGAATCAGACTTAGGTTGTAATTTTTCCAGTGCAGGTTAACAAATTAAAGGAATAATCTCAAACTCTTTTTACACGCATTTGTACAAGGGCCCCATGTATGTCCTTAACGCTGGATGTTCCAGCTTGGACCAATGTCAGCATGCATAAACCTCTAGACCAATGTGGAAGTGAAGAATCACTGTAGTGATCACTGTTACTACAGTGACCGCCAGGTCCTATGCTGAGTGGCTTCTTTGATTGTGTAGCACCCTAGTTAGTGTACTAGATGTAAATTGCTTTGTTAGTGTTGAAAAATGTGGTTGGCTGAGAGCCAGGCCTGGGTTGAACCAAGGTCAGGGTTGAACCTAGGTCAGGGTTGAGTGACTCAGGGAGACGGGATGACTTAGCAAGGAGCTTCCCCGGTGCCCCCCCTGTTTCTGGATCCTTGGAGAAGCTTCCAGATGTAGTGGGTGGGGGCTAGGAGGAGCTGTTTGGCATATTTATGAGGTCCTTGTCCAATCTCCAGCAAAAAGGGGCTTTAAGGGGGGTAGGCACCTCATCAATAGGCATGACTCATGTTAGCAGGGGCAGTTGGGTGGAAGATGGAGATGGAGTGCTGAGGTGGCTGTCAGTGGCCTTTGAGGGTGCTCCCTAGTCTGGGGGAGGGGATCTCGGGCCTGGGGGGGAAGGTGCTGGAGGGACCCTCTACAACACACAGAAAAATCCTATCCTGGAGGCACAGAAGCAAGTGAGAGGACAGCAGGAGCAGGTCAGCACATCCAGGAGATCTCCTGAGAAGTCAGTCGGGTGGGCTGGTGAGTTTTCAGTCTGGGAGGACTGTGGAGAGAGTGTTCAGTTTGGGAGGACTGTGGTGAAGTTAACCAGTAGGGCTAATGAAAGGGGTAGCTGCAGCCAAGCGGGTTGGCAGTGCCTGAAGAGGTGGTGCTGGACTCAGTGACCACGAGGGGAAGTGCTGGAGATGTGTTAGCTGTGTCACTCCAAAGCTCTACAATTATAGGGGGTATTTCTGCCTGTAATGGGCCATTGCTACAAATCCTTTTAGAGTGACACAGCTGGGAACCAAGCAAGCGTGTGCTGGAGGAAAAAGTTGGAGCTGTATATAGACTGTATATAGGAAAAGTGTCCATGATGTTTGTTCTGAAGTCTAGTGAGCATCCCATAATACCCCTATTCCCATCCAAGTTTATTACCCTCAATAACACAAAAAAAAACAAAGTCACAAACTGTTCTCTGATTCTGAGTGACTGTGAAAATTCACTGTGCCTGGCTATGCAGGGTGGGGGATCCCAATCTACTTGCGGCTACATTTGCATAGTGAAAACACAAAGGCACTCACTTGGCAACGGCCCCTTTGACAAAACACCTTGCATTTTTTTTCAGTGAATGCGAAGATTGTGACGTCACCATAGCATCCCCACCTCATTCAATCAGGGAGTGCCGCTGTGCTGATCAAGCGCCTCCTACCACCCTGTGTTTACTGTGCAATTGGGCAGCTGCTCAGCACAGGACCCAGAAGACATTATTGTTCACTGCAGTAGCAATGGTATGGCATATGCAAACTTAAATTGATCCACGCTGGACCAATAAAACTATGCAAAAAATCCATGCATAATTTTGAGTTTTAAATCCCTAATTGTTAAAGAGAACCAGTTAAAATTCAGTTTATGCAAAAATCTGACTATTCGGTCTTAAATAAGCTTGCGCAATTACAATAATCTAAGAAAAGTCTATTCCTGCCCCCTTATTTACCATTACCTACTTTTTGTCTCAATTCACTGAACTATAATGATGGTTAATTTTCTGTAATGATCATTATTTTCAGTAATGAGCGCTGAGATTGCCAGTCTAAGGCTAGGTTCACACTGCTGCGAATTTGCTTGCGAATTTGAGCCGTTGCGATGTCTCAAATTCGCAAGTCATGTAAATTACATAGCTTAACATTATTGCCGTGCACATCAATGCGTTGCGAATCTAACCTGCGGGAAAAAAAGGTCATGTGCCAGTTTGATCCGTGTGCGATGCGAATTCAGCTCCATAGACTTTAATTGAATTTGCAATGAAAACGCAATAGGACGTTCACATCACTGCTATATTTTTTTTTGTCTTCCCCCTCCAACTCCTCCCATCCTTTTCCCCTCACTAACTCCCTTCCTGTTTTCTCCATGTGCTGTGCTGTTCAGTCACATACCATAATGGCAAACAGGCGCACAAAGACTGGCATAGAGAATGAAGATCTGATAAGGCTGGTCCAACAAAGCCAATACCTCTGGGACTGCAGGGACCCACGTCACAAAGATACTGGGAAGAAGAACCAAGGATGGCAGGAGATAGTCAAGATCCTGTTTCCAGAGTGGGACAGCCTGACACCTAATGTCCAGAAAGACCTGCGTAAGTACAATTGCTACCTGCACTCTGTGCTTAGCTTGTTTACAGTTAGGGTTAGTGTTCAGATTAGGGTTGAGATTAGGGTTAGGGTTAGGCTGGTTACAATTAGTGTTAGGGTTAGTGTTCAGATTAGGGTTGAGATTAGGGTTAGGGTTAGGCTGGTTACAATTAGTGTTAGGGTTAGTGTTCAGATTAGGGTTGAGATTAGGGTTAGGGTTAGGCTGGTTCTTGTTATGGTTATATGTATTAATGATATGTTATTTTAAGATCTATATGTACACAAATACAAACACACACACCCACCCTGTAAAATAATGTCAAGACACACATGTGAACTGTAGCTAATGTAACATTTTATTTCACACAAATCTAATTTATACCATGTAGTATGTTCATCAGAGTACAGTGTTTTAATTTTTTAAGCATTAATTGCATCTAGCTGCCATGATAGCTGCCCACTTTCGGACATAAAGTACTCTGTGAAGTCGTGGCGAACATTTTCCCCATTGTAGTTGCCACGGGTTCTGATCCACGTTGGCTCTTCAAGGTCATGCATCAAACTGTCCTCAAATATGTATCCATCCCGAGCACGAACAAAATTGTGCAATGCACAGGCTGCTTGCACTGCACTGATGGCGTGCTCCATACTCAGACAGATAGATGAGTGCAAGAAACGCCACTTATTAGCAAGTATGCCAAAAGCACACTCTACTACACGTCTTGCCCTTGTCAGTCTGTAATTAAATACCCTCTTTTCAATGGTAAGTCCTCTTTTGGCATATGGGCGTAGAAGATGCTTGGATATAGGAAATGCCTCATCCCCAACAAACACATAAGGCTCCAGAGGTTGATTGGTTCCAGGAAGTGGTTGACTATCTGGAAGGTTCAATGTGTTTTCACGAAGCATCTTGCCAAAGGATGAATGAGAGAAGATGCTTGAGTCAGAGCTACTTCCATATGAACCAATATCCACATAGGTTAATGAATAATTTGCATCGGCCACTGCCATTAAAATGATTGAGAAATACTTTTTATAATTAAAGTATTTTGAGCCACTACGTATTGGGCTGATTATTCGGATGTGCTTTCCATCTACTGCACCCACACAATTTGGGAAATTGCACCGCTGCCAAAAAACTTCGGCTATTTTAGCCCAGTCTTCCTTAGTCGGCTTCTTCATCACCAACTCTTTTAACACTTGCCATATAGCTGCACAGGTTTCATGCACAATCAAACTCACTGTTGATTTTCCCAGCTTGTATTCAAATTGTAAATTAGCAAATGAATTGCCGGTAGCTAGGTACCTGAAAGGAAAGAGAAGCATAATTAACAGTGTTCCTGCTTTTTTTCAGTTTTCGCTCTCAAGACAAGATGGCGTAGTCTACGTGACACATACACAAAATATGTGAAAAATCTGCGGGAGAGCAAGAGAGGCTCAGCTGCCTCCAGAAAAAAGCCCTACGCCTTTGCTGGATACCTGGCTTTTCTAAAACCAGTCCTGGAACTGCGGAAGTAATCAATTATTAACTATCCCTCCCTCCACCCTCCTTCTCACCATCACTCCTTCCTTCCCTATACCGCCTCAATCTACCACATTTACATTTTATTTTGTTTTGTCTGATATATAAATTACCCTCTATTTACACAATAATTTCTTAGTAATCTTTTATATGTTACAGCACCGAATCCAGTTGGCAGGAGGAGGAAGTTATGGTTCCGGAAGACCAAGTGGAAGCTCCTGCTGAGGAGGAAATTGTGGGCTGCAGCCCTTTGCTGCAGTCTCCAATGGAGCAGTCTGGTCCGGAGGAGCCCTTTGCTGCTGAAGCATCAACGGCTCCTATTCAATCACAGTCACAGCAAAGATCTAATAGGCACTCCCAAACAAACAGGAGAGCTCCATTGCAAGAGGAGGATGATGGTACTGGGCAGCTGCTAAGCATTGTGTCCGGAATTTCCCAACAAATTGAGGCACAGCGTTGCCCTCACACTCTATTCATAATGAGTTTACTTCCTCTTGTACAACAGGTTCCAGAGGATAGATATTTTGCAATGAGAATGGCTGTCCAGCAGTGCATATACTCATTCACTGTTCCCAGACATCCGTCCTCATTATCCAACGATCCTCCTCCACCCCAAAATGTAACAAACCCTTACCCTTCAAGCTTTGAAAATGTAAGAAGTATTTATGACATCAATACTTCGGACATCCCACATCCCATTCCGTCACCTATTCCTACTGTGATTTCCCCCCCTGTCAGACCTCTAAATTTCACACCACCAATGCCCCCCACCAATTCTCAAATCTCCCTAAACATCAGACCACACAATCTACACATTGTACCACCTTCTAGATCAAGAGAAGCCCATAGCGGCAACTATTACACCACATTACCTCCCGTGTCCTCCAATAATCCTCCTGTGGCCTCTACCATCCCTCGAATGGCATCCGGGGAGCCTCATATTGATTCACAATATGGCACCCAATCAAGACAGCTAACCTATTCTAATTATTTGAGTGCACCTTTGCCAAAATACTCAGAGGTCCCAGGGCCGAGTTCTAATATTTCTAAAAAGGGAGCAGAGACTTATTATAATCTGTGAAGAATATTGTTTTATTTTGTGTTTGTTTCTTTATGTTAATATTATATTTCTGGTAAAGTAATATATTTCAGGACAGGGTGCCGATACCTTTAATTTTCTGTGAAGACTATCGTTTTAAATGTTTTATGTTACATGTTATTTAATATAGTTTGTGTTATTTAAATACTTTAGATTCTCAACAAAATGTTTACTGCCTTTTTTGGCTTATTTGATTTCTAAAAAAAATAAACGTAAACAAATATGTTGGATTAGAAGATATTTTGTATTGGTTTCCTTTTTTCTATGAGAATAGGTACTATATCTTACCTTAAGGTTACTAGTAATCGCTCTGCTGGTTCCGCACTCTTCCTGAAGTTGGTGTTCTGATGTTCCAAATAGCTGTAGGTCAGTCGTAGCAATTCGTCAAAGCTAAAAGTTATATACAAAAATATTTGAGATTGCATAGATATGTGAAGATTAATCAGATGAGAAAGTGGGGTGAAAGGGAGGATAGCTAGGATATATCTCAAACATTTATTGATGGGAGGGAGAGATAATGGATGAGAAGAGGGATGTACTGTGGGTTAGGGAGGGCGAGGGATACTGGGGGGTTAGGGTTGGGATTAGGGTTAGGGTTCTGGTAAGGGTTAGGATTAGTGGGGGAGGGATACAGGGGGGAGGTAGGTAGGGTGGCTGAAGGAATTTTACTCACCTGCTCACTGACATACGAGCGTAGTTAAAAAATTTCTCATTATGAGCACGTAGATCATTATAGATTAGCCTGAACTGGCCTCTCTCCTCCCTATTTGCAATTACAGGGTGGACCAATTACCTTCTACTTCTCTGCATCATCCTCCTCCTCCTCAACTTGGCTTTTTTCTTTTTTATCATGACTGCAGCTGTAGCAGTTACAACTGCTGCCATAACCAAGGGCAATGACTGCTGATACATGCTGACACACAAACACACATTCTTCTCCACACACTACACAAACCAGGGATAGAACAGGAAGTGATACAGCTCTTTATACGTCAGCATAAACACTGTACTCTATTGGACAGACATAAAATCTCTTTACCCTCCCAATTTGACAACCAATTCGCAATGTTAGCCGTATAATCGCCGTAAATTCGCAAGAACAAATGAAGAATTCGCAATGCAAATTCGCAACGCAATCGGAACAAAATTGCGTTAAATTTGCACTGCAGCAGTGTGAACCCAGCCTAATTGCTAATAATGATCCTTATGGTAAATAAAGCATACGGTAAAGATGAGTGAATTAGCCTTTTTTCAGTGAATATTACTCTTTCTCCTGAATGTCAGGGGTCAGAACCTACCTTTGTTGCATTGGTGCATTGTGTTAACAGTCGTTATATTGTGTGTTGTGATAAGACACCATATTCAAACGAATGGACTGCCAATTTTTTTTTTAACGCAAGGCATTTTCAATGCGATGGTAATGGGTTACAGTGTGTTATGTTGCAGTGCTCTGCAATGTATGTGCATCAAGGTGCATTGGGGTGCCAATAAAAAAAAAAAGATATGGAACTGCAAAGCATGAATGCATGCATAGTGTGTTGCGGTGCTGGAATGGATCTGTGTAAAAAGGCCCTAACACAGAGGGGGTGATTTACTAAGAAGAAGGCACTGCACCAGTTTATACATTAATTGGTGGACCGGAAAAGTCATTAATTGAATGTGAGAATCGGCGCACATTGAAGCGCAAATAGCAATAGTAAATACCCGTATATGTAAACTGCAACTGGCGCTAGGGTAACTGCGGTTTCCTCATTGATAATAGAGCACACTTAATACAATTGGTTAATTTCATCTCTGGCTGTGTCTTGTTAGGTAATTAGTAGGTGTATTCTGTTAATTTACCCTTTTGATGCTAATCTCATTCCTATCACTTCTAATATATCTTTGAAATGTTTTTCTTTCTTTTTTACCCAAATCTTTCAATACATTATAAAGAACAGAGAAGAATTTCTAAACCCAAAAAATTAATATTTTTAGATCTTGATCTTTAAAGGTGACCATACACTGCAATCAGTTAGATCATAAATAAATTAGATTTAGTGCAAGAACCTGTTTGATTTCCTATAATTTGAATTAATTGTTCAAGTGCGTCTTCCTGTTACCTATTTTGCCTAAATATCGAGTAGTACAGAGATTGGCCAATCAGATTGCATCGTGCATGACCATCTTAAGTGCCAAATTTGGAATGTAGATGTTCCATGACCCACTTGTATTTTCCTAATGATATTTCTTGGGCATTATACAAGGCACATGAAAAAACACCTTTTTTTCTAGACATGCTAGAGTGATCAGGAATCTTCAAACTACGGCTCTCCAGCTGTTGCAGAACTACACATCCCATGATACATTGTAAAACTGACATTCACTGACATGACTAGGCATGATGGGAATTGTAGTTCCTGAACAACTGGAGGGCCGTAGTTTGAAGACCCCTGTGCTAGACCATTATTATGCCTCCAGAATTGGGAGTGTGGCATCTACCCAACTTCTCTCTGCTGGTGGACACAAGAACCTATACATATATATATATATATATATATATATATATATATATATATATATACACACACACACACACACACACACAAGCAATATACATTGGACCGGAAGTGAATCTGTACACAGGAAGTAGATGTGTGTTTTGAGGCCAAATCATTTAGACATACACACATGACCCACACAAACACCACCCCATGTAAAAATAAATAAAAAACGATCTTAATTTGCAAATAAGGATCATCTCTTCCTAAGAGAACAGTGAGCGGGGCATGGTGGTGGGAAGAAATTAGCAGCAGTACAAGCAACTTCCTGTAGGGGAGTGATGTCATTCCTGTGTGCTGGCCACCCCTTCCAGGAACCAGATATGCGCCACGGGTACATACCTCCACGCACACAGCAGTTGCGCCAAATGCATCTAGCTGCAGGAACCCAATTTTTATGGAAATTAATAGTAAAGCAGATGCAGATTTCCAGGACTAACAAATGTTTCTAGCGAAAGGCAACTGGTGTTTTCTATTAAACAAGGTCTAAATGGGCCATTGACATGCATCACAGTTGAACTTAGGAATGTGTCTTTGCAAAGTTAAACTAAATTAAATCCTTTCTTATTTTTGCTTGGTCTTGTCAGTTTTTGGGGATGTATACACTCCTGATAGGGTGAAGACACCTCCCAAATTTTGCCAGTTTCTCCTTCAAATTGATTCAATTCCTGTCACATAGCCAAACAGGAAGTGAGGGTAAAACCCTACTAATGTCTTTCTTTGGGGACAAACACATAGGTCAATCTAAATAGTTTCCCCATTAGGTAAATTGCACTCTAGCATTTTGCTGTGTACACCCCAAATTATTAGATATCTTGGACCTTGAAGTTTATTTATTAAAGGCAAATAAACTTTGCACTACAAGTGCACTTGGAAGTGCGGTTCCTGGAGATCCGAGGGGGATATTCAAGGAAAATAAAAAATACATGATTGGATGATAAAATCACCAGTGCTTCCCCTCAGATTTACAGAGTACACTTGTATTGCAGAGTGGATTTGCCTTTAATAAACCCCAAAATACCTAATAATTTGGGGTGTACACAACAAAGTGCTAGAGTGCAATTTGCCGAATGGGAACACTAGTTAGATTGACCTGTGTGTCCCCAAGGAAAGACATTGGTAAGGTTTTACCCTCACTTCCTGTTTGTCTATGTGACAGGAAGTGAAGCCAATTTTCAGAAAAGGGAAACAAAGCCCAACCTAAAAAAGACAAGCAGGGGTTCTAACACTCACTTGGTTTTCCTCAAATGCCGACAATTAGAATAGGAGCTAGATTTTTAGCTCAAAGCTCGAAATCAGTGGTTCACAACCCTGTCCTCAAGTACCCTCAACAGGCCATGTTTAAAGGTTTACCTTCATCTTGCACAGGTGCTTTAAATCATAGTCAGTGGCTAGGTATTTTGGACAGCTATTTTAGCTAAGATAAATTACCAAAACATGTCCTGTCACTGTCAAGGGTACTTGAGGACTTAGGCTGAGAACCAATGCGCAGAAATGCATGGACAGACCTCTCTTTTCAGGGCAAGGTAAAAAAAAAAGCCATCTGCAAGCTTTATATGACATAGGTTTATGTGCTAATGAGGCAATTGAAAACATACACACAGTCAATGAAACACACAAAATGCAAGTTCATCCAATGTAGAGACAGAACTTCAAAGTGGGTACACCTGCTAAGGATGTCCTTAAATTACTAACCCCCCAAAAACACACAGAATAATCCAAGTGCTGTTCACACACAAAAAGCACAAAAAAACAAAGACCCTGAGCATGCCCAGAACAACCCAAATGCAGCTAGCACAAAATAAGCCACCCCTGTCCAAAATTAAGCACATCATCCATGCTACAAAATTACAGATGGGACAAACACCCCTCAGTCCAGGGGGGCAAACAAAGAGCCTAACATGGGGAAAAGTTATACAATAGATACCACTGCAGTCTATGGGAACTGACTTGTTAATTTTGCTAGTCCCCACTTGGCTGGCTTATATTCTAGTTATTGGCCTTAAAATGGGTATGGGGGCCAAGTCCCACCTAAGGGACATATATCAATGTCACCAATTTGGACAATCCCAAAAACGAAACAAGGAGACGTGCCTTTAACAATGCAAAATTTTGCTTAAAAGCTAGTAACTGGGGGGGGGGCTAACTTTGCCTGTAAAGTGGTGCATCTGTAGCATGTATCCAAAATGCTGCTTGAGGCTCGGTTCACACCTAAACTGGCCGTGGATCGCACAGCGACGCTATCCGGCACTGTTCTCCCTTTCAGGGATGAATCAGGGCAGAATCTTTGCCTCAATTCGGCCCTGTAACGGAGCCAAAGACGCACATCGTTTCTGTGCAGTGCGCTCCGCAGCCGCAACTGAGATATGCGAACTGGCTCCATAGGGAGCCAGTCACATTCTCCTGCTATGTGGTTTCCCCGCATCTAATTCGCATAGGTGTGAACCCGGCCTCAAAGATGTACGGCTTTAGAGAAAACTTACAAATCAGTGAGATTTTAACCCAAAACAAAAAATAGCCTGCCCCCCCCCCATGTGTCTGTTAAGGCTTAAAATGAGAACCCCCACGTGAAAATACCACCCCAAACTAATAAAATATTGTGCCCCTCCCACACGCTAACAAACCCCTAGCCAAACACACAGCAAGCCAGCCCATGAAAGGAGGTGGATGCTTGGGGGAAGGAGGGGCTCGGGCAACCACAAAGTCAAGCAGTCCCATATTCAGGGGGACAGGGGCCTCTTCCACACAACCCTAAGCTGGGGTTGTGGGGGGCTGCAGACAGGGGGGTTTACAGAATGTGGAAAGCCCCTAGTGGGTACAAGGTGCTTTTTGGTTGGTATTGGGTTGAGCCCAACATGCCCCAAAGGCAGCCAGCTATGTTGAGTGTATGTGGCCTTGTATGGTTCAGGAGGGGGTTGGGCAATCGCTCTTCTCGCCCCTTTCCTAGCTGGCCCTGTTGTATGCTCTGAAAAAGGATGTGGTTTGGATTGGTGAAGGCAGCTCACAGCCTTTTGAGAATAGAGTGGAATGTGAAGTTCCCCTTTAAAAGCAAAAGTTAGCCCATGGAAATCCAAGACATTAGAGGGGGTAGACAAGAGCATTGGAGAATGGAGTGTGGAGTGGGTATTATTTGCAAAATGAAGCTTTACCTCATTAATCTTTGGAGCAACTGTACTTTCAGAGTGCACAGTCTATTTGCCTTTAGTAAATCAACTCCATAGTCTTTGACTATATCCTGTCATGTGTCTGCTGTCATTTAATGAATATTCACTGAATATAATGGACAGTCCTTTGATAATGTCAAGGGCCCCAATACCAAAAAGGTTGACCATCGCTGTTCTAGAGGGATTGGCCAGGTATTGTATACACATAGGTACTTTGCTTCAGCTTGTAAAAATATCCATATATATATTACTTTTGAATGTAACATGATTTCATATCAGCGTGCACAGCTGTTTGCTGATGGGAGTTTTAGTAAATTCGGGGAAAGGGACATTGGTTACAGGATATACCTTTCTTCATACTAAATACCAATATATGTTAAAATACTGACTGTATATAATGCTGCTTTTTATGAGTGGAACAAGATGACTGTTTCTGTGAAAATAACACAAGCTCATCTTAATAAAATAACAAGCCCTCATCACAAAGATTTCTCATCACTCATCTCTTTTAACACTTTTTCCAATATTGTCAATTGTGCATTGACAAAACCTAACTAGGCCTTCATCACAAAGAATCCTCATCATTCAGCTTTCTGTAACACATGAACACAACACGTCTGCCAATATAGTCAATCGTGCAATTACCTGCGAATTCTATGATGAAAAGGAGTGTGCCACAGAAAAAGTATTTTCTAAAGAAAATTCTAAATAGAACAGAATATACCATTTATTCTACCTTAACATTTCAAACTGTTATTGCACGAAATACCAATGCAGTGAAACAGTGCTAACTTGTTCTGTCATGTAAACCACAACAACAATGTAGAATATTATAAATTTATATTAAAGCGTAAGGAAAAAGTAAAGCTATATGATCATATAGCACCCTCCTAGTGTTGGATGTCGTTTTTAGCTCCTTCTGTAGTCAAGGGAGCAGTAAATGTTTGCTCTGGTCTCTTCCGGGTTTCTCAGGCTGGCAATTTGTGGATTGTATAGCTGTTCTTGAGGCCTCAGCAGTGTCAGGGCTGAAGGCCTGGAGTGATCTTCCTGAGAAGCTGACTGTGGGACTTCACTATAGGGATCAGGTCTGGAGAAGGATTGTCTCCATCACTGGGCTGTGTCTGAAGGAAGCTGGAAGGTGTGCAACTGTCCCAGGAACTTGTGGGTAATCACCCTGAACTTATTCCTGGTGACTGTGTGTGCTTTTGGGATATAAGTGCCAGAGGTAGAGGTAGAAGAAAACTCTCACAGGGTCTCAGGCCATTCCCCTGTCCTTAGCAGAATCCCGGAGTGTGAGCCAGCCTAGTGAAAAGTGTCCCCCTGCCCCCCCATACACACACACACACACACACACACACACACACACACACACACACACACACACACACACACACACACACACTGTTTAAAGTTGTGCAAGCAATATATTTCAGAAAGACATCCCCTAGATTGAGTTATTGGAGCTGGATTGCATGGTCTGGTGCTTGTGGTGGTGGGTAGTCGCTGTGCTATTAGAGATGAACCAGCTATTACCAGAGGTCCCTGCGGGGGTAGCGCTACATGACTTACCATATCCCTATTATTGTTTCCAAAAAGTCATTGTTTGTCGATGGAATTTTAGAGGTGCCAATTTGTATATAAAACTCATACAATCCAAAAAATTCCTTTCAATTTTGATACGTCTATTAAAACTGGTTCTATGTTAGCCTATGTGGCCATGCGCATTAGGCATTTAGCTCAGTATTTTAAGAGCAGCATTTATATATATAAAAAGAAAAAAGAATAAACAATAAAAGACCAAAGCTGCAATAAGAGAGAGGTTTATGGAGATAATTTAGGCATGTACAGTATATGTATAATCACTTAAACGCACATATACATGTGCATATGAGCATAAATGTATTCCAATAATCAGAATGCATTAATATTCTGACCAGTAGAATGCATTTACGCTCATTGCCATACGTGCATAACCACGTGTACATATTGCATAAATATGTGTACATATGCAACATTAGAGGCATTTTTTCCACCAAGTTCTGGTAGAAAGAATACAGCATATTTGGAGCATAGACTCATACGCCCATGTGCATGAGGCCTAAGGCTTTTGATAATGCAGTATTCACTATGCAAAATGAACAAATATATGAGACAACACATATAGCTATTCCTTCACAATCTGATTACCCTCACCCTTCAGCATCTTGAATTTAACTTTAACAGAACTTTAAATAATGATGATAGTGTCTTGAATGCTGGTCAAATGGTGGGGTCCTGGTGAATATTCATCTCATTGGTCATCAAAGCCTGAGTTCAAAATGATAGTGGGATTTCCATAAGGTGACCTTTGTGCATTAATTCCACTCTTGGGACACTAGAAGGTGGGTCCGTATGATGTAAAACATTTGTAAACCTGAAGCCACTAATACTGCATTATAATACTGCTGTCTGAAATAGTTGTTCATTGTGGATAGTGAATACTGTATTATCAGGACCCTGGTTTTATTAAAGCATAGTTTGACATATTACAAGATTATATTTTCAATTCAATTACCACCATTACAACCTTTTGCCATCTAGGCAGCCACAATACTCCCAGAGTGGACCCTGTACAAATCATTAGTAAGACCTCATCTAGAATATGCAGTTCACTTTTGGCTACCAGTTCACGAAAATTATATTGGAGAACTGGAAAAAGTGCAGAGAAAGACAACCAAACTGATAAGAGGCATGGAGGAGCTCAGCTAGGAAGAAAGATTAGCTGAACTGAATTTATTCTTTCTTGAGAAGAGGCGATTAAGGGGGGATTAGATCACCATATATAAATATATACGTGGTCCATATAGTGAACTTGGTGTTGAGTTATTCACTTTAAGGTCATCACAGAGGACAAGGGGGCACTCTTTACATCTGGAGGCCAAGAAATTTAACCTCCATATATGCAAAGGCTTCTTCACAGAACTAGTTCTGGCCAGTTCAGTAGACTGTTTTAAAAAGAGTGGGGTGCATTCCTAAATGCACAAAATATAACTGGAAATTGTAGGTAATAACAGAAATTGTTGTCTGGGGGATCATGTAGGATTTTTTCCTCACTGGAGCAAATAGGGCTTTATTATGTTTTTTTGTCTTCCTCTGGATCAACCGAAGGTAGAATTCTGTATATGAAGGTTTTCTATTTATTTATTTTCTATTGGTTGAACTAGATAGACTTGTGTCTTTATTTCAAACTGATTAACTATGTAACACCATTTAAACAGGAATAATCCTGCATAATAGATCAAAACAGAATAAATAACAAATAACATCAATAAAAATGATCATCTCCAAGGTGGAGGTCATTTTAGTAATTTCTTCTGTCCTGTGGTCGTGATATTAAATGTGGTTTATGCCTGCTTGGGCTCAAAAGAGAGATTCCCATTCTTACTGGCTTTCAGCAGGCTTTCTACACTTTTTTGATTCAAGTAGTTTTTGTGCATGTATGGCTCTGGCATCTAGTAGAGTTTTTTTTTTTTTTTTTATCTCCAATGGTATCCGTTCTTTTCTTAATGGCTAACTGCACATGTCTTCGCATCAGCAGAAATTGTTGTTCCAATATGCCCCTGGCATTTAGTTGTTTTTGTTCTATTTAGCATGGTATCCAGTTTATTTTGTGCATAAATCCCTTGAAGTCTAGAGGCATTTTTTGTGCCCATGTATCTTGACATATAGTTAACAATCGCATAGATTTTCAGTACACAAACACACATAGATAAGATAATTGACATTAAACTGATCACAATTACATATGAATCCAAAACAGCTTAAAATAATCTAGTTTTCCTTTGAAGAAAAAAAAATAACTACAATTTTTAAAACCTTATGTTATTCCCTGGGGACCCGTTCTGATTCATGGCTGGACACTTAGCCCTGTTCTGATCTGTGGCCACATTGTGTACTAAAAATGTCATATTTTTCTAAGTTTCTGCTGGTTGTAATTCCATCCCAGACTGAAGCCCTATTTATGGGTGTTGCTATGAGGAAGTTTACAGCACAGCACTGTAGCTGCCAGCCTGCCACCCTCTCTCTCTGTAAGCGGAAGCTCTTTTGATAAAATCATACTTGATGCTGCTGGCTGTCTGTCTGGAGGACCGATAACAAATGCATAAGTAGTACACACACTTTACAGGGCTCATTGCAGAGTCTGCAGACACAGTGCCAGCACCCACTGTCTGACTTAATGCCAGCAGGGCAGTGATTGATCCTTTAATAGTAATAGTAAAAGCTAACAGCTTTTTTCTTGTAAGTGGCAGCCCTTGTCATTCACAACAACGGAATGACAAAAACACAGGCTGCCAACTATTACTATAACTATCAAAAAAAAATTAACCACCTCAGCAGCACAGAAAGGGAGTCAACCAATGGATTAACTTATAGAGGAAAACAGGCATCTCACCTGCCTAGCATCCGGGCTCACGTGCAAATCCAGCCAGCAACATCCAGCATAGTCTGTTCAAACCCAGCCCAGAGCTTGCAAATACAGCATTCAGCCCCACCTCCTGTAACTGTGTGCTCTGCTCTGCTCTGTCCATCACCAGCTCCTCTCGTCTGTGTACACAGCTGTTCCCACCCCTTTCCTCTGTGTTCCTAAATGTTACCACCCCCTCTCCTATGCGTGCCTGTCAAATTATATATTTCTCTCCTTGCTAGTAGGGATGAGCTTCGTGTTCGAGTCGAACCCATGTTCGACTCAAACATCGTCTGTTCGATCATTTGCCGAATTGCGAACGATATGGGCTGTTCGCGCCAAATTCGTGTGGCGCGTCACGGCCCATAATTCACTGCGGCATCACAGTGCATTGATGGCTGATGATTGGCCAAGCATGCACTATGACCTGCATGCTTGGCCAATCACAGCGCCGTCAGTAGAGAGAGCTGTAATTGGCCAAAGCCAGGGTGGCTTTGGCCAATTATGGCTCAGGGGGTTTAGAACACACCCCACACCATATAAGGCTGCCTGCACGGTGGCCCTGTGTAGTGTGTTCCGGCGTGCTTAGAGAGAGAGAGAGAGAGACAGTGTCATTTAATTTGAGTTAGCTAAATTAGGCAGGACAGTCAGTGAGTTAGCTGCACTTACAGTGTATTGTGTGTATATATATGCATCCCAGGTGTTGTGTGTGTATATATATATATATATATATATATATATATATATATATATACACTGTATTCAGTTTAGCTAGATCCGTTCCTGTTATCTTCCTACTGACAGGCAGGCTTGTCTTGTTACAGTATTTACAGCTACCTGAATAAAATTACTGGTGTTCTTTTGATCCTATTAGTACCACGGTCAGGCAGCTAGACTATTTACAGTTAGTGTAGTGCGTCCTCCTCACAGTGTTCAGTTAAAGCTACAAGTTAGTTTAGTGTGACCTCTGCACAGTGTTCAGCAAAAAATACAAGTTAGTGTAGTGCGTCCTCCTCACAGTGTTCAGCTAAAGCTACAAGTTAGTTTAGTGTGACCTCTGCACAGTGTTCAGCTAAAGCTACAAGTTGGTGTAGTGCGACCTCTGCATAGTGTTCAGCTAAAGCTACCTGTAGAAGGTTGGTGGTGTTTTCCTGATCCTATCACTACCACAGGCAGCTAAATAAGCTACAAGTTAGTTTTTTGCGAGCTCTGCACAGTGTTCAGCTAAAGCTACTTGTAGAAGGTTGGTGGTGTTCTCATACTACAGGCAGGCAGTTGGTTTTGCTAGCTGCAGTATCAGTATATATATATATATATATATATATATATATATATATATATATATATATATATATATATCCCAGCTTAGTGCAGCTACAGGCCATTAGTATGTCTGGAAGGCCAATAAGGAGAGGCAGACAGTCACAAGCCAATAAAAGAGGGCAAGCAGGCTCTGTGTCTAGAGGCAACAGTGCTGGTCATGGAGACGGTGCATCTTCATCAGCACGTGGCCGTGGGACACGCTTGGCCTTTTTTTCAGCAGCTGGCTGTGTTGAGTCGCAACATGTGGAAGACTTGGTCGAGTGGATGACCAAGTCGTCCTCATCCTCCTCATCCTCTCTCACCCATGCTCAGGGTACTTTGTCTGGCAAAGCAGCTGCCAACGCAGCTTAATGGCATCAGTGACTGAAGAGTCCCTCGAACTGTTTGACCACAGTGTTGGGTACATGTTCCAGGAGGATGCCCAGCGTTTAGAAGGCTCTGATGATGATACTGAGCTAGATGAAGGCAGTAACATGAGCACGGACAGAGGGGGTGCCCAAGAAGGACAGCAATCTGGCAGTCATGCTCCCCCTGCTGCAGCATACTGCCAGGTTTGCTCCAGTGATGAGGAGGGTGGGGATGATGAGGTCACTGACTCAACGTGGGTGCCTGATAGGAGAGAGGAAGAGGAGGAGACACATCACCAACGAGGCAGGATGCCCTCCAGGGGCCAGCCTAAGGGCAGCACACTGACTGCATCACACCCCAAAGCTCCGCATGTGCAGGGTGCTGCTGTCTCTGCGCGTTATTCCAAAAGTTCTTTGGTGTGGGCCTTTTTTGAGACGAGTGCATCAGATCGCACCGCTGCTATTTGCAACATATGTCTCAAGCGTATCTCGCGTGGCCAAAACATCTCCCGCTTGGGCACCACATGCTTGACCAGACATATGTTGACCTGCCATGCAGTTCGTTGGCAAGCGTATCTAAAAGACCCACACCAAAGAACAAAGAGAATCTCTCCTTGCTCCTCATCAGCTGACATCTCTAACCCCACTATACCTTCAGTCCTCTCTGAGACATGCACTGAGAGGAATGAAGGTGTAGAATTAGGTGTGTCACAGCCAAATACTTGTGGGCAATCTGCTGGTACACAGACGTCAGATTGTACCAGGCAAATTTCCCTGCCCCAGCTGCTGCACCGCCAAAAGAGGTTCGCTCCCAGCCATCCACATGCCCAGCAGTTGAATGCTAGCTTGGCAAAATTGCTAGCACTTCAACTGCTGCCTTTCCAGTTAGTAGACTCTGCCCCCTTCCGCGAGTTTGTGAAATGTGCCGTTCCTCAGTGGCATGTACCCAAACGCCACTTTTTCTCACGGAAGGCGATTCCAGCTCTCTACCGGCATGTGGAAGGCAATGTCCATGCCTCGCTGGACAGGGCGGTCAGCGGTAAGGTGCATATTACCGCAGACTCATGGTCCAGCAGGCATGGACAGGGAAGTTACCTAAGTTTCACCGCACATTGGGTGACTCTGCTGGCAGCTGGGAAGGATGCAGGACAAGGTGCAGTAGTGTTGGAGGTTGTTCCGCCACCACGCCTCCAAAATGCCACTACTAATGATTGTGACACACCTCTCTCCTCCACCCCCTCCTCTTCTTCTTCCTCCATGGCCTCTTCCTGTGCTTTGTCCTCGGAACCAGCGGTGCTCCATAGCCGTTCAAGGGGCTACGCAAGTATGCAGGCCAAAAGATGCTATGCGGTGCTTGAGCTGGTGTGCTTGGGGGACAGGAGCCACACTGGGGCAGAGGTTCTGTCAGCTCTGCAGGGGCAGGTTCAGAGGTGGTTGACGCCACGCCAACTTAAGGCAGGAATGGTGGTTTGCAAAAATGAGACCAACCTCCTCTCTGCCCTCCGACAGGGACAAATGACCCATGTGCCCTGTTTGGCTCACGTCCTTAACTTGGTGGTGCAGCGGTGCTTGGGCAGGTACCAGGGCTTACAGGATGTCCTGAGGCAGGCCAGGAAAGTCTGTGTGCATTTCCGCCGGTCATATAATGCCAGTGCTCGGCTGGAAGACCTCCAAAAGGAGTTTAACCAGCCCAAGAACCGCCTCATCTGTGACATGCCCACCAGGTGGAACTCAACCTTGGCCATGCTGCAGTGGCTGCACACGCAGCAGAGGGCCATCAATGAGTACATGTGCGACTATTGCACCAGGACAGGGTCAGGGGAGCTTGTTTTTTTTTTCCCCACGCCAGTGGGCCATGATCAGGGATGCATGCACTGTCCTGTCACCATTTGAGGAGGCCACGAGGATGGTGAGCAGTGACAGTGCATGCATCAGTGACGCTGTCCCCCTTGTCCACCTGTTGGAGCACACGCTGCGTTGAATAATGGACAGGGCACTTGAGGCAGAACAGAGACAGGAAGAGGTGGACTTCCTTAGCTCTTAAGGCCCCCTTTATCCAGACAGTGTTCCTGCGTGACCGCCGATCACACAGGAAGAGGATGAGGAGGAGGAGGATTGTGTCAGTATGGTGGTGGAGCCTGGCACTCAGCATCAGCAGCAGTCTTTAAGGGATCAGTCCCAAGAAACACATGGACTTGTACATGGCTGGGAGGAGGTGGCTGCGGACCATGTCGTCCTTAGTGACCCAGAGGACTCCGGACCGAATGCCTCAGCAAATCTACGCTGCATGGCCTCCCTGATCCTGCAAAGCCTGCATAAGCATCCTCGTATTCGTGGTATCAAGGAGAAGGACCAATACTGGCTGGCAACCCTCCTTGATCCACGTTACAAGGGTAAGGTTACAGACCTTATCTTGCTGTTGCAGAGGGAGCAGAAGATGAAACATCTTCGGGAGGCCTTGCAGAAAGGTCAGTGCAACGCGTTCCCAGAGACTGGGAGGTTACAAACTCCTGTTTCTGGACAACGTGTTGCTGAGGCTTCGGTCAGTCAAAGAAGGAGCAGTGGAGAAGGTGGCCGTCTGACCGATGCGTCCAGACAATTTTTTAGTCCGCAGCCCCAAGGTATGATCGGTTCCAGAAACCATCGCCAGCGTCTGTTTTACATGGTGCAGGAATACCTAGGGGCAAGATCTGACTTGGACACCTTTCCCACCGAAAATCCTCTGGGTTACTGGGTCTTGAGGATGGATCACTGGCCAGAGCTTGCACAGTATGCAATTTAGCTACTGGCCTGTCCTGCATCCAGCGTTCTTTCGGAACGCACATTCAGTGCTGCTGGAGGCTTTGTAACCGATCACAGGGTGCGCCTGTCCACCGACTGGGTCGATCGACAGACCTTCATAAAAATGAATCAGTCTTGGATCACCACCAGCTACCAAGCACCTGATGCTGATGTAACTGAATAATTTTTTTTGAAATCTCAGATCCCTTCAAAGACTGCCTATGCTGATGCTGAGTGACTATTCTGAGTAATTATCCTCTTCCTCCTCAATGATCACGCTGATAGCTTGTAAGAACATTTTTGGTTCTGGGCGCCGCCACCAGTGCCTAAGGCCCAATTTTTCAGCCCCTGTTTAACAGGGGCGTGTAATTAAAATTTTTGATGCAATACTTTGCAGCAGGGCTCGTTCCTGCGATCCAATTAGAGTATCTGTGAGGGGTTGCAGTGTTGTGGCACCAGCACCAGTGCCTAAGGCCCAATTTTTCAGCCCCTGTTTAACAGGGGCGTGTAATTACAATTTTTGATGCAATACTTTGCGGCAGGGCTCGTTTCTGCGTTCCAACTAGAGTATCTGTGAGGGTTTGCAATGTTGTGGCACCAGCACCAGTGCCTCAGGCCCAATTTTTCAGCCCCTGTTCAACAGGGGCATGTAATTACAATTCTTGATCTAATATTTCACAGCAGGGCCCTGTGAGGGCTTACAGTGTTGTGGCCACAACACCTAAGGCCCAAATTTCTGCTGAGTATATAGGGCAGGTCCCTACTTTCAAACATCCAACTTACAAACGACTCCTACTTGCAAACGGAAGGAGACAACAGGAAGTGAGATGAAATCTACCCCTAGGAAGGGAAATTCTCTCCTGTAAGTGTTAATATGGGAAAAACATTTCAACTTTCCACTGATGCTTTATCACCAATCCTTGTTTCACAAAAAAACCCAAATTTTCAAAAAACATTTGTCATTAGGACAAAAAGTGAGGTGAAATCTTCTGAAGAGGAGCACAGACAGTAAAACAAATGTCACAGGGGTGATAACCCTTCCCTATGTTTTCCAAAATGCTTAAAATAGATTTTTTGGCTGGAGGTAAACACGTTAAAAATGTACCAGTTCAAAATTACAAACAGATTCTACTTAACAACAAACCTACAGTCCCTGTCTTGTTTGCACCGCCTGTATACTGCTGTTCAGAGTATATAGGGCCTGGTGGCCCCACGCCTTTCCTTTTTTTAATTTGGGTGCGGGGTTCCCCTTAATATCCATACAAGACCCAAAGGGCCTGGTAATGGACTGGGGGGTACCCATGCCATTTGTCTCACTGATTTTCATCCATATTGCCAGGACCCGACATTACATTAAAGCCGCAAGCACTTTTAAATGACTTTTTTTCCTTTAAAAATTACATTTTGTGCAGGGACTGTTCTAAGCACAGGAAACACGCGCCACTTTACAGGCATACTATAAGCACCCCCCAGGTTCGATATTTAAAGGAATATTTCACTTTTTTTTTTTTTTACTTTAAGCATCATTAAAATCACTGCTCCCGAAAAAACGGCCGTTTTTAAAAGTTTTTTTTGCATTGATACATGTCCCCTGGGGCAGGACCCGGGTCCCCAAACCCTTTTTAGGACAATACCATGCAAATTAGCCTTTAAAATGAGCACTTTTGATTTTGAACGTTCGAGTCCCATAGACGTTAATGGGGTTCTAACGTTCGTGCGAATTTTCGGTCCGTTCGCAGGTTCTGGTGCGAACCAAACCGGGGGGGTGTTTGGCTCATCCCTACTTGCTAGTACTGTGGTTGGACAGTGCTGAAGGAAGGGGGCAAACTGACAACCATGCTAGCTCAGTAGCAGCAACATGAATAAGAACAGGACCAAACACTCTATGCACTAGGTCCTCTAGGAGGTTTCATTAGGATTTAATATTTATAGTACTGTATATACTCGAGTATAGTTCGATCCGAATATAAGCCGAGGCCCATAATTTACCACAAAAAACTGAGAAAACTTATTGACCCAAGTATAAGCCGAGGATGAGAAATGCAGCAGCTACTATAAGTGGAAAAGAGGGTGAACAATGCCCATCTGCAGCTGCATGCCTCCCTGTGTCTATTGCATACCTCCCTGTGTCCTGTGCATGCCTACCTGTGCAAATCTGCCTACCTCTCTGTGTCCTATGTATACCTCCCAGTGTCCATTGCAGCCTACCTGTGTCCTGTGCATGCCTCCTGTGCCGATCTGCACCCTCTCTGTGTCCTGTGCATGCCTCCTGTGCCGATCTGTATCCTCTGTGTGTCAATCTGCATCCTCCGTGTGCCGCTCTGCATCCACCGATCAGCATGTCATAAAAACATACGGCGGCCATTCCAGTGTTCAAAAGCCACACCTCCTCCTCGTCTGTGACAGGCAGAACACTCAATTTCCCAGCAGTCAGTGTTCAGCCTATCACAGACATCTTCTAATCCTCATACCACGGATGAGGATGAGAGGATGCCTGTGATAGGCTGAACACTGAGTGCTGGGAAATTGAGTGTTCTGCCTATCACAGATGAGGAGGAGGTGCGGCTTTTGAACAGTGGAATGGCCGCCGTATGTTGTTTGTTTTTATGACACGCTGGCCGCCGTCTGTCTGCATGACACACTGATCGGGTAGGCAGACGGCGGTGACTCGAGTATAAGCTGAGGGGGGCACTTTCAGCCTAAAAAAAGGGCTGAAAATCTCGGCTTATACTCGAGTATATATGTTAATACTTCTTTAAATACTTGCTTGGATTACTTGGCATCTATTGGACCTGCTTCCAAATCCCAATAGTAGAAATGGTAGATCATTCACTTACCCCTCATGGAGTGACAAATGACTACACCAGCCATGACACATCAGGACAGGGGAAGGCTTTGCAGTAAGCATTTGGTGCATACCAGCTCCACAAGAATGACACATTCATAAAAAATTAAAAGAAGGCGTTTCACCAGGCCTACAGAAACCCCACTCAGCGCCAAGTTACGATGCTAGTCGCAAAGTAGCTAAATATAAAAATGCAAATAAAATTTCATAAGTGCATAATTATCAGTAAAACCCACTCTACAATGATGCAAAGGGGAAACAACACCAAAACAAAGAAAGCAGCCGTTTAAAGAAGAGAAAATGCATATAGACACAGTGTTTCAAATAATCTAAAAATAGACTGGATTGTCACACTAAACAGCGCTAATGTTGAGCTATAATACAATAAACATGTGGCCAACCACACATGCATAGGGAAATCCTTTATAGGAAAGTCCTTTAAAAAGAGAGTCCCTTGAAAAGATAAGTGGTGTAGAGTTCAGGATGTAATTCAAAGAAGTTCATCAGATGATCATGAAAAGAGTTTCTTAGCGTGCACCTTCCACCGATCACTCAGGATTCCACCCGTGTAGACACACTCCCCTTAGGGGGTTAAACTCACCAGAATTGGAAAATAATAAAGCATTCAGAATAATCCAAGCCAGCAACTATTGTTGACACCACTCATGAGGAATCACGGATGTTCAGGGCTCATAATAGATCAAAAAACAAAAAGAAAAGCGCACATAGCGTAATCCTGTTTATTGTCTGTATCCCCTCCACCACATAAAAAACTCCCCTTCAATAAATACACGTACATCAAATCACATAAAGCAATCATAAAAGCAGGTAGTAGGAGCGCATCTACTTCACCATGAACCGCCAGCGCCGCTATACAGGAAACGTAGATCACTTCCTGGTTGTGCAGTTGGCTCAGGTGGAGCGCACGCGTCACTTCCTACGTCGCGTAAGCCACGCTCTGACGCGTTTCTTCATATCCTGACTTCGACACCCTCTGTCGAAGTCAGGATATGACGAAACGCATCAGGGCGTGGCTTACGCGACGTAGGAAGTGATGCGTGCGCTCCACCTGAGCCAACTGCACAACCAGGAAGTGATCTACGTTTCCTGTATAGCGGCGCTGGCGGTTCATGGTGAAGTAGATGCGCTCCTACTACCTGCTTTTATGATTGCTTTATGTGATTTGATGTACGTGTATTTATTGAAGGGGAGTTTTTTATGTGGTGGAGGGGATACAGACAATAAACAGGATTACGCTATGTGCGCTTTTCTTTTTGTTTTTTGATCTATTATGAGCCCTGAACATCCGTGATTCCTCATGAGTGGTGTCAACAATAGTTGCTGGCTTGGATTATTCTGAATGTTTTATTATTTTCCAATTCTGGTGAGTTTAACCCCCTAAGGGGAGTGTGTCTACACGGGTGGAATCCTGAGTGATCGGTGGAAGGTGCACGCTAAGAAACTCTTTTCATGATCATCTGATGAACTTTTTTGAATTACACCCTGAACTCTACACCACTTATCTTTTCAAGGGACTCTCTTTTTAAAGGACTTTCCTATAAAGGATTTCCCTATGCATGTGTGGTTGGCCACATGTTTATTGTATTATAGCTCAACATTAGCGCTGTTTAGTGTGACAATCCAGTCTATTTTTAGATTATTTGAAACACTGTGTCTATATTCATAAAAAATTGCTCTACCTGTCAGTTATGCTAAGGAGTGTAACACCACTATAACAGCCCTCACCCCCTTCAGGAGATATGTAGCCTTGATTGTAGAATTGTATGACACTTCATTCATTGCTCTGTGTCATAGTGAGCTCTGTACATTTAAAAGCAAAACTTAGCTGTATCTGAGCACCACAAACTGAAAATGCTATTTAATAGTTTTAAATGTTGAAATCAAAATCAACCATCTATCCATGTCTTAATACTTTATTTTGTTGAGAAATCACTTTGAAAGACACCCCCCTGCAACTCTAGCCATGGCCATCTTGAGTAAGGGCAGATGATTCATGTAGCATTTACTTCCTGGGAACTATCTCCTCTGAGCTCAGGACAGTAGGGTGCACTATCTACCAGATAAAATAAAACAATATACATGAAGACTCCTGAGATGTATGACACCATTTTGACCTAGGCCAAAAACCAGGAAGCAATTTAAGCTTGTAAAAAAAGTGGCATAAGGATTAAAAATCGTCAATGTTGACTGAGAAAGCTGAGAGAACTTAGTTCCGATTTAAGTCCAGCCTCTTATCTTTAAGTCTAGCAGCTTATATTTAATTCCAGCCTTAAGACCACAAGATGACCGTTGTGAATATTCTAGATAAGTTAAATCAAGAAGAACCTTATTTATGAGGAAAGACTAGAGGCGCAGCCAATTTACTATAGAAAACACACGCATAAAGGTATTATCAAAAACTGACAGAAGAGCAGTGATTAAAGATTTCTGTTTCATGTTGAAAGATATTTGGAATAAAAGCAGTCAGGGCATCCAGCAAAGAAAACTGTAAGAAAAAAACAAAACTTTAAACAAGGAAAACAATCAAAGGATGGTTAAACCAAAAAACCCACTTATAGTAAAAATGTATTGCAGGTTATAGAAAATTCACATTACATGCACCCATTTGTGACTGGTTCTCTTTAATCACTTGCTATTCCTAGGCTATTTGTAAACAGACTGGAATTCAAACAGAAGCTGCAGCCATTAGCTTGCTATCATATTTTCAACTAGTGATAGACTGATCTGGGCAGTTCTTCAGCCCAGTCTAACAGACCCCTGATGTCTCCATAAGGAAAACCTGTCACCTGTCCATGCTATCACACAGGGGGCATGTTAGGCCCAATGTGGTAGCAATAAAAATAAAAAAACAAAGTGTTAATAAAAATTAAACTTAAATAAAATCATTCAAAATCATTAAAAAAAAATTCAAAGCAACCCCCTTAACACCACATTCATAGACACAAATGCTAACACAAGCCTAGGGATCCCACATGTATTTAAACAAAAACTGAGCCACGCATGTGAGGTTTTGCCACAATGGTTGTAATTAGAAATAATTTTAGGACCTTAATTCATTCATTGTTTATCTCTGTGTGCTTTAGGTTTTTGCAATTTCATGGCCAGTTGGCCACGTGCGATTTTGAGGCTTGACATGTTTGGGATCTATTTACTCAACACAACCCTTTTTATATTTTACTAAATATGGGTAGTTTATTGTGTTAGTGTGCACTAAAATGTATTTTAGTGTATTTTTTCCTGAAAATATGCTCTTGATAAACAGGTGCACAAATATCAAGCAACATAAAAAACTGCAATTGCCATTATTTTATTCTCCAGGGCCTTTGCTTTCAAAAAATAGATAATTGTTTGGAGGTTCTAAGTAATTTTATAACAAAAACATGATTTTTGACATGTTTTAGAAAAATAAAATATTTGCTCCAGACGCGATGTGGTTAAACAAATGACAAACAATCATGTCTATGCTTTAGCCAGCCACAACCAAATATGGCAATAAAATGACCGGATGATTTGCGGCATTACCCACTACAGCAGGAATGCACACATTAATGTGAAAATCGTGTCTTGTAAAGCAACGTTTGCCGTGAATAGCTTTTATGCGCCCATTCTAACTTGTTCCCAAGGTTATTCCACACAGTGAAGGTTACTGGGTGATTACAGCCTATAATCTAATGCTGAAAGCAGCACAAATAGAGGCCATTCCTGTTCTATGACTCTGAATGTTAATTCAAAGCTGCAGCGCAGAAACATTGGGGGGGGGGGGGGGCTGGTACAGGGAGCTATAAGGATAATGTTCTAAGGAGCTGGAGATGTGATGGTTAATCCCACTTACTATAATTATGACCTCCTGACAGTAACTGTTAAAGACCGATATAAAGCTGTCGTGGTAGACCCCACTGTGACCTTGTATGCAGTGTGATCTTCCCCAGTGTACAATAATGGTATGGAATAAAGAGGTGAATTTGCTTTATTCTGCTCTAACAGGCAGCTTGGGAAAAAAAAGAACAGATGTGAGCGCAGAAAAATAATGGCTATTTTGCAGGATTTTTTTTTTTAGCACCAAAATCCCTGGAGCTTTCACAGAGTTTACTTGTAAAGCAGGTAAAATGGTTATCAATGAAGCGTGTGCTGCATCAAACACACAGCTGAATTCAAATATTAGACATAATACCTGTCTGTGTGCACTGGCAGCCTTACAAGTCTGCTAATATATCAGTTCACAAAGTGCACGCTTGTTACAATATCTTCCAAATGGAGGATAGACAAGGCAAGTGCAGAAAAAATAAATAAATAAAATTTAACCTGCAGGCAGAGGAGGCTGGTGATTTTCTTTTCTGTCTACAAAAGTCAGATCCATTTGTAGTCTTTTTTTTGTGACAGCTGTGGCTGAAAGTGACATCACAAGGAAAAATTAAAATGGGCAGTTTGTCTCTCATCTTTTCGGGATTATACAAATCAGAATTGAGGTTTGGCATGACTAATGCATAAGCAGATGATAACATTTCTGGGGGTTGGAGAGGCTTGGTGGACTAAGAGCTGCCTTTAAACATTTTGTTTGGAAAGCAGTAGCAAAAATGCAAAAATGGCAGCCCCACCATTGACTGACAAATGTCATGGTAGGATTACGTTGAAGAACCAACACATTCCAATCCTCTGTGGTAGGAGCAAAGCACTCCATTTCACTGTGGCGGGACCAATGCACTCTAGTCCTCCATGGTAGGACCATGGCACTCCGATTCATCATGGTAGGACCAATGCACTTTAACCACTTCAATAAAGGGCACTTATACACCTTCCTGCCCAGACCAATTTTCAGCTTTCAGCACAGTTGAATGACAATTGCGCGGTCATCCATCACTGTACCCAAACTAAATTTTTATAATTTTGTTCCCACAAATAGAGTTTTCTTTTGGTGGTATTTGATCACCTCTGTGGTTTTTATTTTTTGCTAAACTAATAAAAAAAGACCGAAAATTTTTAAAAAAATAAAAGTTTTGCTTTTGTTTCTGTTATAAAATTTTGTAAATAAGTAAGTTTTCTCTTTCACTGATGGGCACTGATAAGGCGGCACTGATAAGGTGGCACCAATGAGCGGGCACTGACATGCGGCACTGATGGGCACTAGTAGGCGGCACTGATGGGTGGCACTGATATGCAGCACTGATGGGCATTGATAGGCGGCACTGATGGGCATTGATAGGCGGCACTGATGGGCACTGATAGGTGACACTGATGGGCACTGAAAGGCTGCAAAGATGGGTTCTTATGGGTGGCACTGATAGGCGGCACTGATGGGCACTGATAGGTGGCACTGCTGGGCACTGATAGGCAGCACTGATGGGCATTGATATGTGGCACTGATGGGCACTGATATGCGGCACTCATATGAGGCACTGATTGGCATCCCTGGTGGCACTGGCAGTGGTAGGCATTGTGAGTGGGCACCGATTGGCAGCTGCCTGGGCATTGATTGGCAGCTGCCTGGGCACAAATTAGTATTTCCCTGGGGGGCTAGGGGGGGCATACCTGGTGGTCCTGGGCGGCATGATGGTGGTCCTGGGTGGGATCCAAGGGGGGCTGTGCTGATAAACAATCAGCAGAGACCCCCCCTGTCAGGAGAGCAGCCGATCTGCTCTCCTCTACTCGTGTCTGTCAGACGCGAGTGAGGAAAAGCTGATCACTGGCTCTTCCTATTTACATCATGATCAACCATGATTGGACATGGCTGATCACGTGGTAAAGAGTGTCTGTCAGACACTCTTTACCTAGATCGGAGTTGCGGTGTGTCACACTGACACACCGCAACAATGATCGCCGTGATGCGCGCCCCCGGGGGGTGCGCAGCGTCTTAATACCCTGTGGACGTCATATGATGCCCAGTTAGGATATTGAAACCACTTTGCAGCCGTCATTCTGCTATATGGCGGGCGGCAAGTGGTTAAATCATGGTTGCGCATGTATTTAGCCTCTTGGGCAGGTGGGTCCTAGCGACAACCGGCCACATAAATGTGTACCAGAATGTAAACAGAGCTGTGCTGAGTGCACGCATCCTGTGCACTCCTGGCACAGTTACCGGTAGCTAACAGAAAGCTCACAATCTGTATTTGTAATCAGGAGCTTTCCTATCATGTGACAGTCAATCATGATGGTCACGGGATCAGAAACCTCACCCCGCCTCCCAGCATCAGAAACCTTTTAAAGGGCCAGTGTTAAGAGGTTATTAAAGCGGTACCCCGATGGAGCAGTTTGGTTATTTGGGTTCTCTGTACTGTGCCTCGATTCCAAGAACACCCTCAGCCCCTCTGACACACCTGGTTGAATGAAAATTACTGCAAGCACTTATAAGAACACAAGTATAGACACCTTTTTTTTTTTTTTGAAAAATATTTATTGGGTTTTATGGCATACAAAAGTATAAAACTTAGTGTCACAAAAGTTACAGAGTATTAATCGTTACAATTTGTAAAGTTCAATGACTTCTCATAGAAGTTGAAATACAATCTTGTCATATCAGTTATATCAAGAGAGAAGTAACAGAAAACATAAAAAGAAAAAGAAAAAGTAGGGGAAGGGAGGACGGGGGAGTTCATGTTTGCCATCTTATCAACATTATGGAGTGTAACTTTACTCGACAAATGAAATCTTAACACCTAAATACCTTCAGGAGTGGAGGCAGCGTCTGACTAAACGCGAGGGGGTGGATGCCAAGGGGCACAATGAATTTATGGATATCCTACGGTGGGTTAAAAGTAAAAGAATCTGGGGTGGGGGGTATTTTGAGCCGGCCTAGAGAATTGGTGACATCTTTTGTCAAGTACCATTTCGTGTAGCGAAATGGGTACATTATTTCGATCAGTGCCTGCGGAGCGAATGTAGCTTCAATGTATTTCCTCCATCTTTTGAAAAAACGGGAAGTTGATCGGAAATTAAGGGTGATGGTGTCCAGCCTTTCTAGATTGAAAAGTGATGCCAGGGCTTTTTTAAACATTGTTAGGGTAGGAGGAGTAGCGGAGGAGTAGCTGATATCCAGTGAGACATGATAGTCCTGCGGGCCACTAGAAGACACAGGTGAGCCCAATGTGGAATATCTTGTGAGACCCTCGTTGGCGATGAGGGTGTAGGTGTTATGCTGAACAGGCATAGTAGGCGGTCCTTAGTGCACTGAATTTTATGGACCTCGTTGATGTAAGTGATGACCTTAGTCCAGTAAGCATCAATCTTGTTACAGTCCCAGAGTCTGTGTAGTAACGTAGGGCGGGGTATGTTGCACCAGGAACATTGCGCTTGGGTGGGGTCCTTCTTGTTGTAGCGGAAAGGGAAATAAGCTCTGTGAATGATCTTGAATTGTGTTTCCCTCCAAGATTCAGAAGCAGTAAGGTTGCGGACTGTCTTGTACCCCTCACGGATTTTTTCTGGCAGAGATTCGTCATCTAAGACGTGTGACCATTTTTGAAAGGGTTTGAGGGCATACTTCCGTGTTTGATGTTGTATGAGACAAGAGTAAATATTGGAGATGGAGTAGTTATTGCTTTTGATGAGAGTATCAATGCAGGATGTTTCAAGTGGGTCGGTATTAGGACCAGAGCATGATTTGAGATAGTTGATAAGTTGGTGATAAAAGAAGGCATGTGTTGGTGGTAGGGAATATTCCCGCAACAGGGTATGAAATGGTTTGAGTTTGCCCGGCTTGTTTAGATAACAAGAGGAGACATCTGTGAGGCCTTTAAGTTTCCATTGGCCAAAAGCTTTATGGATGATAGATGGAAGGAACATAGGGTTGCCTTGTATTTTGAGGTATTTGGAGATGTTGGATGGCACTTTGAGCAATTTTCTTACTTCTCTCCAAGCAACAACCGTATCCTTAATTATTACACTTGTTTTGAGGTGGGGGGGTAATGTATTGGGATTAGAATGGAGGATGGCTGAGAGGGTATATGGGTGTACCATAGCCTCTTCTAAGTATAGATTAGAATATTTAGAACCACCAGTTATCCAGTCTAAGCCCTGTCTAAGTAAACATGCCAGGTTGTAAAAACGCATATTGGGCAGTCCCGCCCCACCCTCACCCTTCGGGAGACATAATTTCTGTAGCGCTATGCGAGATTTTTTGTTAGACCATATAAAGGTAGTTAGGGCCTTTTGGAGTTTTTGGATGTCTGAATGTTTAATTAGAAGAGGTATGGTCTGCATTGGGTAGAGCAGGCGTGCAAAGGACACCATTTTGAAAAGGTGGCATCTCCCAAAGAGAGAGAGAGGTAGGGACCCCCAAGCCTCCAACTCCTTCACAATTTTGGTTATCAAAGGGGGGTAGTTCAAAGAGTACAAAGAGGATGGTTCACGTCCTATTTTAATGCCCAGGTATGTAATATGTTGGTTGGCTATGGCCAGGGGGGATAGGTGTTTCCATTTACTGGAGAGATGGGGGTGTAATGGTAGGATCTCACTTTTATCCAAATTGATTCTGAATCCCGAGCAAAGTCTGAAGTCTGAAAAAAGTCGTTTGAGTCTATCGAAGTCTGTTATAGGGTCAGTGGAGAATAGTAGTATGTCGTCTGCGAATAGTGCCGAACGAAGAGTGTGGTTCTCCAGAGTGATGCCACTGATTCCATCAGCTGAATTTAGTATTCTGGACAGGGGTTCGATTGCTAGATTGAACAGGAGTGGAGACAGGGGGCACCCCTGTCTCGTTCCTTTTGTTAATGGAATCGTGTCCGAGATAAAGTCAGGGGTGACAAGACGTGCGGTAGGGGATGCGTACATTTGTAGCAGGAATCGCATAATCGGTCCTGAGAATCCAAATTGTGTCATCACTCTGAAGAGCCAAGAGAAACTGATGTTGTCAAAGGCCTTTTCCGCGTCTAATGACATGATGGCAATGTCTTGGTTAGGGTGAGTTTTGGCGTATTCCAGAGCCATTAACATTTTGCGAATGTTTAGGGTAGCCGATCTACCCGAAACAAAGCCAGATTGGGCTGGGTGTAATAAAGATGGCAGTAGGGGAGCTAGCCGTGATGCAATTATTTTTGATAGAATTTTGACATCAACATTTATTAATGATATCGGTCGGTATGAGCCCGGTAATAGGGGGTCTTTCCCTTTCTTAGAGATTAATTTGATGTGGGCCTGTGTTCCCGTAGGAAGATAGAGCCCTCCGTCCCACATAGCTGCATAAACATGTTTTAAGGTATCAGGGATAAATTCTCTGGTCAATTTATAGAATTCAGCGGTGTATCCGTCGGGTCCCGGGGCTTTGGCCGAGGCCATGTTTTTGATCGTGAATCGAATATCATCAACAGTGATGGGGGCATTAATCGTCTCTAATTGTGTGTGGTGGAGTTTGGGTAAACGTATTTTGTCGAGTAGTGAGTCAGTGGTAGGCAAATCAGTCGGGTCAGCTTTGTATAGATTAGTATAGTATTCCACGAGTAGGTTGCCAATTTCAGCTGGGGAAGTGATCAGAGCACCTGTCTTAGCTCTAAGAGCTGAGATACGGGTGGGACGTCTGGGGCCTGAGCACATCTTGGCTAGGAGCCTACCAGTCTTGTTTCCAAATCTATGAAAATGTAACTGAGAGTATGATGTTTTGGCCGCTTCATGCTGTTCTGCCCATAGGTCAAAGGTGCTTTTGGCCTGTCTCCATTTTTGTATGTTTTCTATGGTGCGGTTTATTGTGAGCTGCTCATGAGCCAGGCGTAGGGCTTCGCTTGATTTACTATATTGTTGCTTGGCTTTTTTTTTAAACTGGGTTGTGTATGAAATTATTTTACCTCTTAAGAAGGCCTTGCCTGCTTCCCAGAATAGGTTAGGATCTGTAATGTGAGCTCCATTAGTGGAGATGTATTCCTCCCAGGCGCAGTATAATGTATGTTGAAAGTCCTCATTGTCAACTAAATAGGAGGGGAAGCGCCAAGTAGGGGAGGGAGATGAGCGAGCTGTTTGGGTGAGATGAATCACGATTGGGCTGTGGTCTGAAATCACTGCGTCTTGTATGTCTGGTGCACTGACTATGGAGCTTAGGGCCGGGGAGGCAAAAAAATAGTCTATACGTGAAAACGTATTGTGCGGGGGTGAAAAAAAGGAGTATTCCCCTTCCGTTGGGTGCATTAAGCGCCAGACATCCTCAAATTGCATGGAGGCGACGGCTTGTGACAGTAGGGTAGATGTAGATGATGAGGGGGCACGGGTGTGTGTTCTATGTGTAGGGGGGCCTGTGCGATCAGCTAGGGAGGACATGACTGAATTAAAATCCCCACCCAATAGGTGTAGCGTCTCTGGTGTAGTTAGCACCCACTTCACTAAACCTTGGAAGAAGGAGGTGTCAGGAGAATTGGGAGCATAGATGTTAGTAAGTGCTATAGGTTTGTCATCTATAGTCAGATGTAGAGTCATTTTTCTTCCCTCCGAGTCAACCTTGACATCTCTGACTTTGTGTTGTAGATTCTTATGCAGAAGGATAGCAACACCTGCTTTACGGCCCACTGCTGGTGAGCCATAAACAGAGCCCACCCACAATCTACGAAGACGTTGCAGGTCGTCTGCAGCCAGATGCGTCTCTTGAAGTAGAGCCACATCAGCCCGGAGACGCCGCAGGTGTCTGAGGATGGACATACGTTTGTTAGGGGAACGCAGCCCCTTAACATTCCACGAGACAAACTTTAGGTGACTCCCAAGTGTAGACTGTGACATACTTGATATTTGAAAGTGTTTTGGTTTAGGGGCTTGCATAGAAGCCCCTGTGTAGATGTGCTATCTACCTCCTGGGAGCCGCCAAAGCGCCTCGGAACCCCTGAAGACATATGAACTAGGTTGGCAAACATGAACTTAAGCTTCTCTAAGCAACAATAAGTTGTAAACATTAATAAGGCAGTATATCGTATAAGGAAATATATAACTTGAGTTGTGGACTTCTCTTTTTTCCACATGAGGTCTCACCTATCTAGTTAGCATAGCTCCCATTGATTGCCAGCTCCTCACTCAGGGGCAGGGTGGTAGCAACGGGGGGTGGGGATAAGGAAGGTAGGGGAGAGGAAAGGGGAATAGGGGGGGGTGCATGACAGGAAGGGGGGGTGGTCTGGGGGGGGGAATCCCCTGAGGAGGTAGTGCAGGTTTAAATTAATCAATGGCGAGGTATGTCGAACACAGGGGAGGGCCCCCCTCTTAAAATTAGGCTTGAGTAGACCAAAAAAATAAAAAATACAAGTAGTCATAACAGTGCAAGTGTCCCTGAAAAGGAAGGTATCTCAGGTAGTGGGGGACTATGGCTGTTATTGAATAACATGACTATAACATTATAACTGCATAACTTTTAACTGCGTAACTGTCAGCTACAGGTTGGAAGGGGTAGTGCTCTATAGAGAGCATGTACGGCAGTTTATAGAGGCATCAAAAGCATCCTCATCTTAATGATGAAAAATTGTAAAGAAGAAAAAAAAAAAAAAAAATGGAGAAAAAGTATAAGATGGGTTGATACTACCCCTCCGAAGATGACGATGTGATAAAGGGTGATGATGTGGAGTCCTTCGTCAATTCTTTCAACGATTCCCAGAGCGATCTTCCTGGTTGGTGAAGCGGCTGCGCTTATATGGAGGTTTGGTCGGGCTTCGGGGGTGTTTAGGGGGTCCATATGCATGCTGTGAAGATGACGATGGTGATCCCTCTGTCGCGGCACTGTGTTCCATTTCGGAGCTTCTGTTGGTTAGGTAGGTCTCCGCCTCTTCAGGTGTATGAAAGGTGAATTGCTCCCCTTCAGATTTTTGAACGTGGAGGACAGCTGGATAGGCTAGGGAGAATCGGATCTGATTGTGATGCAGAGTGGAGCATACCGAGGAGAATGCCTTGCGTTGTTTCATTACCTCTATGGAATAGTCCGCGAAGAGTAGCAGTTTCGCGCCGTCTACCACCAATGAGCGCGTGCGACGAAAATTTTGCATTATGGCGTTTTTGTCGGCGTAGTTTAGATATTTCACTATCACATGCCGAGGTTTAGCGCGTGTGTCAGAGTATTGACCCATACGGTGTGCTCGTTCAACCGTGCATGGTATGCGTAGGCCAAGTTGCTCTGGGATGGTTTTCGCACAGATGTTTGTAAGGTTAGAGGCTGGGATTGACTCTGGCAGGCCAATGATGCGCAGATTGTTTCTTCTTGAGCGATTTTCCAAATCGTCCAGTTTGTCCCATATGTCTCTATGTGAAGCATTTATGCGTGCAAGTGCTGCAGATGAGGCAGTACAGTCATCTTCTATTATTGAAATCCTTTCCTCCACCTGAGTGATGCGCTGGGCCTGAGCCTGGTTTTCTATGTGCAGCTGTTCCAGCCCTCTGTTCACCGCTGCGTCCACAGTGGCTGTTAGGGATGGCCCCAGTAGTTGGACTACAGCCTGAGCAATGTTGGCGGGGGATGTGGGGTCGGTTTCTGTCACAGCTGGGGCAGTGGGAGGTTGTGGCTGCTGCTGAGGCCGCTCTGTTAAGTCCGGAGTGGCCGCCATCTTGGCTGTTTCGGCCACTATGTCTCCCGCCGGCGGAGCTGTGGAGGGGGGCGAGGATAGCGCCCGAGCATATGATCGCTCCACAAAGCGATCCATGCCTGCTTGAGATGGAGCGGAGTCGGTGGGGGTTTCCCCCGGTGCTGTAACTGGCTTAAATGCCGGTTTTGTGAGGAGCTGTGCGGGAGCTGGAGCTGCTCACCTCCTCCTCATGTGGCGCCGGAACCGGAAGTAGACACCTTTTAATTTGGTTGTGAATTAGCAGCAGGAAGTAGACACAATTCTGTTTAGTGGTAAATTAACTAAATGTATTGGTAGGAGTTAAAGTAAATGGCAGTTTGAGCATAAATGAAGACACAGAAGGTAGGTTCAGACACTGTCTGCTAGACAGCATAATCTATGCCAAAGCAACTTAGAATTGAGTTCTGTAGCATTAGACTGGTATCAATACATAAATGAGCAAAATCAGCAATAAAGAGTGCATATAAGCATTAACGGCAATGTGAATAATATTACTATAACTTGTGTAGAGTGCACCTCTCAGCTTAAGCAATATGTAAAGGTCTCTGTGTAGCAGCTGTAAAGGGGCAGTCTTTAGATACATGTCTCAAGCTGGCCAGCGTTGGGACCCAATGGTATCATTGGTGCACATGGAAATAGTCACAGTCAAGCTTGCAACCAGCAACAAGGACTATGAGACGGCTGTATGATCAATTCCTAAAGGGCTCAGTCCTTTTAGCAGCAGATAGTAAATACCAACAGCAGCAACTTACCTGTCCCAGCGATATTGCAGCTCACCAAACCTTTCCACATATGTGTATGTTTTGAGCAAGACAGCTTTGTGAATAGGAAAAAAAAAATGAATATTCTCCCACAATTTTCTCTACAGGTTGATTGTTATTCAGTCATAAAAAAATACATTGGTTTAGGAAAATACTAAATAGTGGGTACTATATGTCACACACACACACAACACATGTACCGGAAAAAATAGCTATGCAATTTAATAATGGGCACTATATGTCACACACAAAACACATGTACCAGCAGTTTCACTGGAAAAAATAGCTATGTAATTTTCTTTATAAATACACCCCTAAGTGTCAATATACAAGCAATTAGACTACCAGTGTGCCAGTGAACAATGGTGAGCCACAGACCACAGATCAGCCCCAATTTCTGCCCAATCATAAAACCCGGAGGATAGGCAGAGGGGCTTCTCGTGTAATGACAGCCACACTGATGTCAGACATGTCCCTCCTTCATCATGGAGGTGAGTGGACCGTGAGCCCAGGGGGGGCAGGCCAGGCTTTGTAATTGACAATCTAGTGAGCTGTCAATTATAGCCTATTAAAGCAGCACTGTATTTGTAGGAAGCGGGAAAGCATCAGAGGGTCCTCCAGGCATTCAAAGGGCCAGGCTATGCCTGTGAGAATGATAATTTATTTTCCAGCTGGCACTAAAAATGATTTTGCTTGTCGTGTGTAAACATTTTGTTTTTAAAAATAGCCAAGAATATACAGTATAAGGCAGACTTCTTTGGCATCCACCATATGATGCATATGCAAAATTGTAGCTTTAATAAATATTGTAAGATCCCACTGGTATGACTTAAACATACAACTCATGTGTTTACTGTATGTACGACATCTATGACCAATTTTTACAGATGATTTTATTATGGTCTAGCAGGTTGTCAATTACAGCTTAAGAAAATGTTGCTGTATTTGCAGGAAGCAGGGGACAATTGGTGGATACTTCAGTCTTCCAGTGGACCAGTTCAAGCCTTTGCATATGCCATGTAACGATCTTATGGATGCAAATGGAAATGACATTATGTGCCTGCCCTGGCATACTTGCATAGGCATAGGTTGCCTGTTTCTGTTCTATACCATGATGCAAGGAATATTCTTCTTTATCACATGGAAATTCATTCAAATTCATTCATTCTCTCCTTCAGAAAATGCCAGTTGCCTATGACTTTCTAATATACATGCTTGTCCAAGTCAATGATGTAAATAGTATTGCAGCCAGAAACACGCAGTTAAAGTGATTGTAAAGTCTTGTTTTATTTTTTTTTTATTTTTATTTTTTTAGTAACAAACATGTTAAACTTACCTCCTCAGTGCAGTTGGTTTGGCACAGAGCAGCCCAGATCCTCCTCTTCTTGGGACCCTCTTTGATGCTCTTGGCCCCTCAGCCCTATCGAATGCCCCCACAGCTTTCTATGGGGGAACCTGAGTCAGAGCTCCATGTATCCACTCAGACATGGAGCCCTGACCTGGTCCCGCCCCTCTCTCCCCTGATTGGCTGACTGACTTTGGTTGACAGCCGCAGGAGCCAATGGCGCCGCTGCTGTGTCTCAGCCAATTGGGAGGAGTGTCCTGGATGGCTAAGACACTCATGGGCATCATTGGAGAGTGAAGGGGCTCAGGTAAGTAATTAGGGGGTGCTGGGGAGGCTGCTACACACAGAAGATTTTTTATCTTAATGCATAGAATGCATTAAGATAAAAAACCCTCTGCCTTTACAACTCCTTTAGTAGCATGCTGACAGTATATCACTATGCAATGATGGTATCCCACATCTGGGCCCAGAGTCTTCTAACTGGTGGACCCTTGAGGGAGGGTGACTTATGTCATGTGATGGTTATAGTTTCAGTTGCGTTCAGCAAAGTGCTGAGCAATGATCATGGTACACAGCCTAATTTTCTAAGAAAAATCCAATATCTAACAAACTACTTGATAAAATAATGAATTGTCTTCTCTTAAAGGCAATTCAGCTTAAAGTGGAACTAGCATGAGATATTCATTTTCTTGTGAAGTATGTGCATGCTAAGTAATATGTAATTGTAACACAGGTATTTACTGTCTTAGAGATCATTGTTCCTTTACTGAGATGCTCACTCAAAGTTGAAACAGTCATGAAGTATCCTGGTGCCTGCATAAGTCTGCTGTTAAAAATCAAAGGGCCCCATATGGCCCCATAGAGCCCCGCCCATCCCCCCCCCCCCGAAAATATCTAAATTATACTATCACTTAAAATACACTAAAATCATTATTAGCAGACACAAACACAACAGAACTTACAAAATTGCTGCTAAATCTAATATAAAAATGTATTGGGTAAATAAATAAAGCTCTGTGTGTAAATAAGGTCTTGGGGGTCATTCACATAAATACTGTGGCCTGTGCAGTGTGAATCAGTGGTTTGTTTATGTAGCTGGAGCTGTGTGTAGATGGCCTATGTTACGCCATGGGGACACAGCAGCTGTATGAACATATCCTCAGATCCTAATTTGACAGATGTGTGGGTACAGGTGTAGAAGAGCCACAGGGGGATCATTTTAAGTTATTTCCCCCTCTCCACCCTGATCATCACCCTCCTGTCCATGATCCTCTTTCCCCTCTACTTGTCAGCTGCCTGGGCCCTAATGAACTGATGAGGTCCAGGCCCCGTACAGGAGGGTTGGTGCTACAAGCTTATCGGTGACCCTGCCTGTACAGCTCTTGCCCATGTTCTTAAAGGGACACTAAAGGTTCAGTTTTTATTTTTTTAAAATAACAAACATATCATACTTACCTCCACTGTGCAGTTCGTTTTGCACAGAGTTACCCTGAACATCCTCTTCTGGGATCCCACTGTGGCTGTCTCGGCTCCTCCCCGCAATAGATAATCCCCTCTGGGAAGCTCTTTCCCTAGGGGGTTACATTGCGGGCGCACTCCCGTGTTATACACTTGGCGTGTATAGCCGCAGAGTGTATGACTCGGCCCCGCCCCCCCGACAGCCGCGTCACTGGATTTGATTGACAGCAACGTCAGCTAATGGCTGTGCTGCTATCAATCTATCCAATGAGGAGCCGATCAGCCATGGAGAGAATGACGCAGGATCGCGCCACGGAGATTTGGGGCTCGGGTAAGTAAAACGGGGGCTCGGGGGGGCCGGAGAGTGCAAGGTGTTTTTTCACCTTAATGCATAGGATGCATTAAGGTGAAAAAACATGAAGCCTTACAACCCCTTTAAGTGTCCAACACAGATCAGCCCCTGTTTGAGCCTTCCACCTTGTGAGTTGCTACAAAGCTACAATGTTGCAGTCTGAACACTGGGGTGAAAAAGACTAAGGTAATGCTTCCTCCTTCCTGCAGTAGACTGAATCTTATGCCCCGTACACACAATCTGAAATTCCGCCAGCAAAAATCCGATGTGAGCTTTTGGTCTGAAACTCTGACCGTGTTTATGCTCCATCGTACTTTTGCTGGCGGAATTCCAGCAAAAGATTGTGAGCAGGTTCTCTATTTTCCCGTCGGAAAAAGTTCCTATCGGAAATTCCGTTCGTCTGTATGCAATTTCGACGCACAAAAAAAACACGCATGCTCAGAATCAAGTACTAGATGGAAGCGCTCGGTCTGGTAAGACTAGCGTTCGTAATGGAGATAGCACATTCGCCACGCTGTAAATTTCTTTTCTTTTAATGCAGCGCATTCTTTTGTTCTTTATAATGCTAGAAGAATGAAGTTGTTTTGCTGCTGATATTCACACATAGTTCTGACAAACTTATTTCTTTATTATTTCTTGTGATCTCCTTAATAATATTTTTAGTTTTTAAAGCCAGATCTCCATAATAATGTTTAAAAATGTAAAATGCAAAAATGTTTAGAATTATTTTTTTGTGATTTTTTCCTTGTTTTATTTAAATCAAGATCTTCTTTTTTTGATTATTTTAAAATTATTTTCTAGTGATCTCCAGAATTTTTTACATTTTTTTGTGTGTCAAGTTACCACAACAACATTATTATCTTGTATTTTTTAACCTCAAGGAGGTTGGTGTCCCTTGTTAATTTGACATTGTATTTTTGAAATGTACCTGCCTGCTCACAAACAAACTGTCCTTTTTTAATAAAAACATATAGCCAAGTATTTGTTGAAAACAAAATTACCATTTATTCTGGGTCATAACAAAAGAAAGAGAGAAGGCAACGCTGGAGAAACTGCAAAAATTTGCGAAGACTTTGTGCCCCAGGGCAGACATCAACTATTTGAAAATGAAAATTGGTAGCCTGAGGAGTCCATACAATAGGGAGCACAATCTGGTCCTGGACTCCGAGAGATCAGGAACAGCAGCAGATGACATATATGTTCCCAGGCTGTGGTACTATAACAGCCGGCGTCTTCTGTCAGACCAGACAGAACCCAGGCCATCACTCTCTTGTCTTCCTTCCAAGCTTCCCTGCACGCTGTGGCTTTGTTTGTCGAGTTGTGGCAGGAGGTGGAGGAGGTAGCAGCCACAGCCCTCTTGAACGCTGGAGGGGTCTCTCAGGTCACATGATCATCCCAAATGAGGGCAAGTGCTGCCTCCTCCATGTTCCTCCCCTTCCTGGACCTTTTGGGTGGAAGGCAGAGGGGAGGGACCTGGGATTGGGTCAGTCCACTTGGCCCGGCCACCTCCTGGCTGCCCCTTCCCCCTGCCATCTCCTGGCTGCCACTTCCCCCTGCCACCTCCTGGCTGTCACTTCCCCCTGCCACCTCCTGGCTGCCACATTCCAGACCCTCATCCTGGCTGAGGCTTTCCTGTGTATAAAAAGGGACATAGTTTTAGTTTTTGCTTCATCAATCACACACAATTTTCAGCTCATGACTGTTGCAAATTAAATGTTAATAAATAGAAAAGACTATCATTCTGACCCCAGCATTTTCATTCTTGTCCCAATCATTTTTGGCCACTACTGTCTATTGATATGTAAAACACGTTTTGGTCAATCATTAATTTCTTAGCAATAATAACATCTAGTTAACATCATTAATTTTAGGACAAGAAATATGTAGAAAAATATTATACCTGCCTCAAGCTGGGCTCCTCCACTTCTTCCTGGCTGGAAGGCCAAGGTTGGTCCTTTGGAAGCCTCAGCTGGGGTGGAAGGAAGTGTGGAAAGTGATGACCTCACTTCAGTCTGGTCTTCCAGAAAATGCATTTTGTTGCAGTACCACAGACTGGGTACATACACGTCCTCTGCTGCTGCTCCTGACCTCTGGGATGGCAGGACCTTATTACGTTCCTTCTTGTATGTGCTGGTCAAGCTACCAGTTTTCCTGTCCAAAAAATCGCTGTCTGCATTGGTGATCTCTGTCTTCACAAATTCCAGCAGTTTCTCCAGCGCTGCCTTCCTAGCTGGTCTGTTATGGTATAAATTATGTTTGACTTGCCACAAACTGAGCAGCTCCCTGTACCTATCGATAAATTGGCTCATAGACTCTGGCATTTTGAATGGATTCATTATTTCTGCAAGACAAAAAACAAGAGAAAGACCCTAATGTCAGGCTAAACTCTCATAATCTTATCACAATATAGGCCTCAATCTAGAAGTAGTATAGGCCACTGATGCCCTAAGTTAAAATGTTACCTTCGTTCTAACGATCGGCACTTCCTCCCCTCCCAGATCGTACGTCCGATGCAAACGCGTTACGCTTTATATACACTGCACATGCATGAAACTCTGCACGCATCGCTCGCCCCTGACGTTCTTTCTAGAATATTCCCCACCCCTTCTCTTTTGGCGTAGTGGGAGAGGACTTAGTGGAGATACTGCAGGTGCGTAATTCCAGTAACGTAGAGGAAAGCCCAGAGCCCAAAACGTCCCGATCCCGGAGGAGATTTAAGGCCTCAAATATGGCCTTTGTAGAGATGGTGGAGATGGTGGACATCTTGAAGAAGGCCGACTATGATGGGAAGTTTGGACCTTACCTAAACCCAAATGTGACAAAGGCCAAGATCATGTCTAAAGTTGTGAAGAGTCTGCACAGGAATTTTGGGGTATGACGATCCAAGGAGCAATTGAGGAAACGCTGGTCAGACCTGAAATTGAGGGAGCAGAATCAGTACAGAAGGATCAAGAAACTGCTTCCAAAAAGTAAGTAGTTGTCCTGTGTTTCTATTATTATTATTACTTACAAGCTGCTCCATGTGCTTTTCTTTACTGTTGTACAGTTTAAAATGGCAACTTTCAGGCTCGTGGGCACAGTAATCGGTTGTAGTAAACATCGTTCGTTCGCCCACTAATAATATGATGTTTTTTGCAGATGCAGGTTAACTACATTTGGTCATGCCTATTTGTATTAAAATAAGTTTAGTACATTGTTGTCTAGATGTGTTTGTAACTAGAATGAAATGCAGTGGATACTAGGGGTGTCTCCATGTGAGAATATTGTCCAAAAAGGTAAGTATTCCAGCTTTAGAAAGGGAAGCTAAAAATGTCTTCAGCTTGTAATTCTGCCAAAACAGACAATTGTACCACACTTCCAAGCAATGTGTCATATTCCTATTTCTAGCCTCAAATATCTGTGTGCTAAGTATACCTTTTTTTTAATTCTCATAGGGGAGAAAAGACTCAGGACATCTGAGGACACCAGGGAACCCCCACCTACTAAAGAAGAGAAGGGGAACTCAGCACACAACCTGAGGATGTGGAGGAAGGAGAGGTGGTTGAAATAGTGACCACAACAGGTGAGTGTCTGAGACCACAGCTTCAGGTAATAGATGTATGCCTGCATATTTATAATACATGGTGTGTTTTTTGATTTTAGGTGATGTGCATGTTGTGGAAGAAGATTTGCATTTCACAAGTGAAAGTGCACAAATGCTAATCCAGGACATAATGGTGTGTAGTTGGGATTCATCAAGCAAAAAACCAATGATGTTGAACAAAAACTGAAGAACCTGATTGATGTAATGGGGAGAATCTAAATAACAACAAAATGACACCATTTTATAATTTTTGGGAGAAATTTCCTAAAGTTTTAATACATTTTAAAAGCCACATTTTGAAGATGAACACAGTGTGTCAACATGTGCTATCTTCCACCATGGGATATCAATGTACGCGTTTTGTGGGTACAACCTCTTCCTCGCAACTCAAGTAGGTGAGAGGAAGGGGCTGCACCCCCAAAACACGTCCTTTGATCCCCCATGATGGGAGCTAGCACATGTTGACATTAGGCATGGGATCAGGAGGGAAATCCCCATTTTGAATCCCAATTTTTGTGCATCTTCAAAATTTGGCTTTTACAGGGGTGACATCACCCCATCTGATGAAGGCAATATCAACACACTTTTGACATACTAAGTCTGATATTGCCTTCACTTTTGGTACGTTGAACTTTGTAAGTTCCAGAGTTGTATATGTTATGGTTTGAAACATGCCTGTTATTGCAAAATATAAAACTAAAAATGTCAAACTTAATTAAACCAAGATGTATTTTTGGTGGAAAAATGTTTTACAATGCACATGTGAAAGTGCACGGTGTAAAAGTTTTTATACTCAACAATGTGTGGCTTATTCTTTGAATGCTCAATACGAGATTTTGTATTACTTTGGTGTTTACAGTGACAATGGGGGTTATTTAATAAAGCAAAATCCACTTGGCACTACAAGTGCACTAGGAGAACCTAGGAGACAGCTAAAAGAAACACAAGCAGTAAATCAAATTCAAGATTTCAGATCAAAATAATTTTTTATTTTATAAAAGAATCCAAAATTTGCTGGCATAGCAATGCCCCCCCCACTCGTAAAATAGTCCAGATATTTTGCCGCACATCACGGGCGCTTTGGGGGGGCAAGCCAGGATGGCAAGCTTCCAGGGCCTTCATTGAATTTATGTCCTGAATTGCGGCCTCAGGCCCAACTGAGGCCACATCATTTGGAGCATTTCTCCTTAAATAATTATGGAGAATAGAGCACGCTAGCACTATGAGATTCAGTTTATACTCTGCCGTGTTTATTGCCGTAAGGAATAAGCGAAACCGGCTGGCCATTATACCAAATGCATTCTCCACGACTCTTCTGGCTCTGGCCAGCCAGTAATTAAAAACCCTCTTCTCTGGGGTGAGGGTCCTCTGGGGGAATGGCCTCATCAGATGTTCACCCAGACCAAATGGTTCAACTGTGACAAACACAAATGGGAGTCCTTCCACGTTCTCTTCCGGAGGTGGCAATCCCAAGCCACCATTCTGGAGACGTCGGTAGAACTCGGTATGGGCAAAGACTCCACCATCCGACATCCGGCCATTCTTCCCCACGTCCACATATAAAAACTCATATGTCGCAGACACCACCGCCATCAACACGATACTATGAAACCCCTTATAGTTAAAATAGTATGACCCCGAGTGGGGTGGTGGGACAATGTGGACACGTTTCCCATCGATTGCCCCTCCACAGTTGGGAAAGTCCCAACGGTCAGCAAACTGGGAGGCCACAGTCTGCCATTCCTGTGGCATTGAAGGTAACTGTGGAGTCAAACCAGAAAAAATAAAATTACTACTTTTGCACATAACATTGCAAGCAGATTAGACACAAACATTCTTGGTCAACATAAGTATAACATTTATTTGAAGGAGTATTTAAAGACAAAAAGATAAGGTATGCTTATCAGATTCCTCACCCCCTCTGATGGCCCATTGTAAAAAAAGCCTCTGGCACTCTGCCTGAATTTAAGGACAACAATAACATTTGTACACATTTTAGAGGGGTATTTAGGGTAAAGAACTACTATGTAGCTGACAAAATACATTGTTAAGTGACTAGGCTAGGTGTGTAGCCCAGAATAGCATGCTGGGGAGGTTAGTGAAGCAAATATGCATGAAGGACAAAAAAGGAGCATTAAAAACTTACAGCATGCATGAGGACAAAGGGGACATTCACAGCATATTACATTCATGGTAATTAGGGAATAATGAAAAAAATACAAGACATTAGCAAACATTAAATACAGTGGGAACAGAAAGTTTTAAGACAGAAAAACAGAATTGTTGACATTTTTGCAGATTTATTAAAAAAAAAAAAACTGAAATATCACATGGTCCTAAGTATTCAGACCCTTTGCTGTGACACTATATTTAACTCGGGTGTTGTCCATTTCTTCTGATCATCCTTGAGATGGTTCTACACCTTCATTTGAGTCCAGCTATGTTTGATTATACTGATTGGACTTGATTAGGAAAGCCACACACCTGTCTATATAAGACCTTACAACTCACAGTGCATGTCAGAGCAAATGAGAATCATGAGGTCAAAGGAACTGCCTGAAGAGCTCAGAGACAGAACTGTGGCAAGGCACAGATCTGGCCAAGGTTACAAAAAAATTTCTGCTGCACTTAAGGTTCCTAAGAGCACAGTGGCCTCCATAATCCTTAAATGGAAGATGTTTGGGATGACCAGAACCCTTCCTAGAGCTGGCTGTCCGGCCAAATTGAGCTATCGGGGGAGAGCCTTGGTGAGAGAGGTAAAGAAGAACCCAAAGATCACTGTGGCTGAGCTCCAGAGATGCAGTCAGGAGATGGGAGAAAGTTGTAGAAAGTCAACCATCACTGCAGCCCTCCACCAGTCGGGGCTTTATGGCAGAGTGGCCCGACGGAAGCCTCTCCTCAGTGCAAGACACAAGAAAGCCCGCATGGAGTTTGCTAAAAAAACACCTGAAAGACTCCAAGATGGTGAGAAATAAGATTCTCTGGTCTTATGGGACCAAGATAGAACTTTTTGGCCTTAATTCTAAGCAGTATGTGTGGAGTAAACCAGGCACTGCTCATCACCTGTCCAATACAGTCCCAACAGTGAAGCATGGTGGTGGCAGCATCATGCTGTGGTGGTGTTTTTCAGCTGCAGGGACAGGACGCCTGGTTGCAATCGAGGGAAAGATGAATGCGGTCAAGTACAGGGATATCCTGGATGAAAACCTTCTCCAGAGTGCTCAGGACCTCAAACTGAGCCAAAGGTTTACCTTCCAACAAGACAACGACCCTAAGCACACAGCTAAAATAACAAAGGAGTGGCTACACAACAACTCCGTGACTGTTCTTGAATGGCCAGCCAGAGCCCTGACTTAAACCCAATTGAGCATCTCTGGAGAGACCTAAAAATGGCTGTCCACCAACGTTTACCATCCAACCTGACAGAACTGGAGAGGATCTGCAAGGAGGAATGGCAGAGGATCCCCAAATCCAGGTGTGAAAAACTTGTTGCATCTTTCCCAAAAAGACTCATGGCTGTATTAGATCAAAGGGTACTTTTACTAAATACTGAGCAAAGGGTCTGAATACTTAGGACCATGTGATATTTTAGTTTTTATTTTGTTATAAATCTGCAAAGAGGGTGACGCGCCTCATATGGAATGTCCCTTTTCTAGCGCCATGGTACGTGTTGTACGTCACCGCGTTCTTGACGGTGAAAAGTTCCGAGAATTTTTGTGTGACCGCGTGTATGCAAGCCAAGCTTGAGTGGAATTCCGTCAGAAAAACCATCCAAGGTTTTTCGACGAAAATTCCGATCGTGTGTACGCGGCATTAGCCAAAGCAATGTTACTGAACTGGAGCTCAAGGATTGATAAAATGTAGCGTTTGTTTTAAAAATAAAAAATCTGTTTTTGTATATTGTGACATGTTATGAATGTATTACTACTGACTTAAAAAGTTCCTGAAGCAGAATCCCAGCCAAACACAAGATATCTATAATTAGCCTTTTCAAAGATAAAATAATAAAACTACCCTTTGCTACAATATTCACCTTCAATACAGAGATTTCCCTCACAGAACTTTTCTGCCACTAGATTCCTCTGCTTGATGGCATGCATTATTCAAGCCACTTCCTCTGAGCGTCATTCTGGACCTGCCCTGTCCTGTGACTGGACAGTGAAAGGTGAAGCAGCAATGAGCTCATCTCGCTCTCACTCTGCTCTCTCCTCTGTTAGCATGCTCTTTCTCAGCACATGAACTAATTGGCTCCATGTACTGCTTCTTCCTCTCACACTCTCTCCAGATCTGCTGTACAAGAAGTGCAAGAGGCTATGTTCAGCTTTAAGCATATCTATGTCTAAAGCCTATTTTATACAAGTTGCCTGCACAATCTAATTCTAATGCCACGTACACATGGTCGGACTTTACGGCAGACTTTGCCCGGCGGACTTTTCGACATACTTTACGACGGACTTTCTGAATGAACGGACTTGCCTACACACAGTCCACCAAAGTCTGTCACATTCGTACGTGATGAAGTACGACCGGACTAAAACAAGGAAGTTCATAGCCAGTAGCCAATAGCTGCCCTAGCGTGGCTTTTTGTCCGTCGAACTAGCATACAGACGAGTGGACTTTTCGACCGGACTCGATTTCGACGGATTAATTTAAAACATGTTTCAAATCTAAGTCCGTCCAACTTTTGAGAAAACAAAGTCCACTGGAGCTCACACACGATCGAATTGTCGAATCCAGTCCGCCGGGCAAAGTCTGCCGTAAAGTCCGCTCGTGTGTACGCGGCATTAGATTTCATTTCAGTGGTCATCCAAAAGACCAGTCATTTTGTCTCGCTAAATGTGCTGATTCCTATTTCGAAACACAAAATGTATTTTGTGTCATGACATGTATCCACTTCCACATATCTGAATGACGGTGGCGGTGGAAGCTAAGCGCAGGGAGTCAGTAACAGAAAGAAGAGACGGAGACAAAGCGGGAGGAGATGGAACAGAGAGAGAAGAGAGGATATGACAGTAAAGCACAGTCCCCTGTGATCTCCCCTCGCAGTTTTCCAACAGACACCAGTTAAGTGACGGTAAATGAGAAGGAAGACATTAATAGGCAATTTTCTGCGAACAAACATTTTCTCTGGAATTGTAAAGCAGAAATCACAGGGGTGCCATAGTGTCATTTGTACAAATGGGATAAAACTGAGAAGGCTGAAGCAGAGCTGTCACATACACTGCAAAGGCCTGTAACAACCACTGCATTAACATCCTAGAATACTATAGGTACCAAAATGCAAATGCATACATATATGGCTATACATGATTAAAGGGAGCATTTTTAACCATACACATGTTGCTTAGCTCTTTCATGTGTCATCAAAAAAGACTCATGTCTCACATTTACAGGTGAGATGGGCAAAATGTTAATTTTTTTTATGTTGCTTTATAACCAGGAATAATGAAAGGTAATTCTCAGTAATGTGCGATCCAATAAGTAAAATATTTAAAGGTTCAATAAATAGAATCTTCATCAAAACTTAAATTTTTCATAGAGTAGTAGTGAATGGGAGAAATGTTCTAACATTTTTTTCTTCATATTTTTTCCATTAGATATTTGCCTTTAAAGATTGACTCCAGAGGTGAAAAAAATGTTAACCGTTAACTGCCAGTTTGCCCTAAGGGATGATGATTAGGATCATATACTTACCTGATTCCTTACTCCCCCATACTCCTCTGCTGTCTGACGTTTTTGGTTATGGGGAGCCCTTTGGGACCTCCAATGCAATCCAGGACTGCTGACCCCGTGTTGTGCAAAATGACATCAGAGAGATGTAACTGGTTGGGCAGCGAAGGAAAGAGACTTTGGGAGATTGGTCACATAAAGAAGAATAAGTCTGAAGCAGTGAGGAAAAAAGTAAGTATATCATCTTATTGGTCACCCCCGAGGCAAAAGTCTAGATTTTTTGTTCCTGGCATTCAGCTTTAAGTGTATCCCCAGCCAAATCAGATTTTTTTTTTTAACAGAGTGGGAAAGAGTAAAAACCCCTGCAGGTTTTCACAATTAAAACACTTTGGGGGGATTTACTAAAATTGGAGCACACAGAATCTGGTGCAGTTGTGCACAGTAACCAACCAGCTTCTAAGTTTAATTGTCAAAGCCTAGTTGAACAACCTGAAGTTAGAAGCTGATTGGCTACTATGCATGACTGCACCAAATTCTGTGTGCACCAGTTAATAGCTTAAGGGAAGATTAGACCCCCATCAGGAAATATTCTGGAAGTAAAAAGAAATCCAATATTGGGCAATTGTCACTAAAATAGGTATTCCCATTGCCACTGAAAACTTTGGGCTTCCCACCACTTTCTGTCCCAATGACAAGGGCTCCTAGAACAGTTACAGCAGCACAGTGGCTAGCACCTCAACATTGCAGCACTTTGGTCCTTGATTTGAATCCTGGCCAGGACACTATGTGCATGAAATTTGCATCTTCTCCTTTGCTTGTGTGGGTTTCCTCCATCATGCTGGAGGGATGATTCGTTCCTGTCTAAATTGGCCCTAGTATGTGTATGCACGTATTTAGGACAGTGTTTCTCAACCAAGACACTCTTGAAAATTCTGCACAATCTCAAGGCACCCTATTCTAAGTAAATAGAACTACAAGTCCCAGGATGAAGAAAAGGACACCTAATGGGAAGATGAATTCCAATCCACAGAATATTCTGAGTGACAGGCCCTCCAACAGCAAACAAATGCTCTTACCAGATAAGAGCATTTATGAAGCGTACACAACGACATCATGTAGCCTCTCCAGAATGAGGCTTGGTTCAGGAGTGGTTAAGATCAAGTCTTTCATCCGGGTGCGGCGCTGCGGTACGCTGTGACGCTGTGAAGCGTACGCAGCGACGTCTTAAGGCCTCTTCAGAATGAGGATTGGTTCAGTGGTGGTTACGATGAATTTTTTTACTGTTTTTTTACTGTTTTGGCAGAGAAACAAAATTTAAATACTTATGAAATGAAAGATATACATAATACTTTTGAATATGTTTTCATTTAGTTAAAAACTTTTGGGCCAACACACCGAAGTGATGTAACTATGTTTAACTTCCGGTGCCATGCAAATTCAAATAGGGGGCATTTGTGCTTTATAAGCGGTATTGTTTGGGTGGTCCGCACCCCAGATGATGGCTTATTAGCAGAAACACGTTGGGTGGACCTACTTACATACCGCTTTTGTTCCTATACATGCCTTTGATGATCGTTACCATGTGAGTTTATCCTTTTTTCATAATAAATTTTTTATACATACGGTATCACGCTATGTGAGTATTTCATTTATCTTTGCATGGTTTGTGAATATCGGTTTGGAGCTCCCTATTGGAGTATTACCTACGAGCTGCTGTCTGAGAACGTTTGCATCAAGTTATCATGGCTGTCCAAGCAGGTGCATCTTCCCAGTCAGCTGGTAAAAAGTCTTTTATGACTTGGGCGGCATAAGCCTCCCCAAGTCATCAACATCTGGGAAGCCTCCTTATGATTACTGGTGGTGGCTTACCTATTATTCCAACTTCTTTCCAAGTGATGTCTGTCAATTATGTCTCCGGATTTGTGGGATCATCCTCTCTAATCTTTGGACTCCATCTTCATATTTGTTGACATCCTTTGGACTTTTGTTTGATTGGACCTTTTATGTCCTCAGTGTGACACATTTTCATATTACTTTAATCATTTCAATATTTTTTCACGTTTGTATTCACTCCTTTGTGGTTTTAAGATATTAGAGTCACTCATCGTGTACTTGTGTATTGACATAAAGTTAAACAACCTACACTCTTTGGGCACGTTTTGATAATTTTTTATATATGATAAGTTATTTATTCCATTATTAATTTAATGGTCAATTTATTGATTTATAGCGCTACACTTTTAACTACTACTTCTACACCTTTCTTTTTAAGTATGTTCCAAACAGTTGATTTGGCCACACCTAATGTTTTTGCTATCTCTTTGATGGGTTTGTTTTGTTTTTCAGCCTAATGATGGCTTGCTTCACTGATAGTGACAGCTCTTTGGATTTCATATTGAGAGTTGACCGCAACAGATTCCAAATGCAAGTAGCACACTTGAAATGAACTCTGGACCTTTTATCTGCTCCTTGTAAATGGGATAATGAGGGAATAACATATACCTGGCCATGGAACAGCTGAGCAGCCATTTGTCCCATTACTTTTGGTCCCTTAAAAAGTGGGAGGCACATATGCAAACTGTTGTAATTCCTACACCGTTCACCTGATTTGGATGTACATACCCTCAAATTAAAGCTGAAAGTCTGCCGTTAAAGCACATCTTGTTCATTTCATTTCAAATCCATTGTGGTGGTGTAAAGAGCCAAAAAGATTAGAATTGTGTCGATGTCCCAATATTTATGGACCTGACTGTACTTCCACTCACTTCAATGGTAATACCCTTGACCTTGTATTCTCCAATCTCTGCAACCCTGGCAACCTCACCAACACCCCCTTTCCTCTCTCTGATCACAATCTCATTAGTTTCCCTGTATCCTTGCCTCCAACCACCCATGCCTCCAAGAAGCAATCAATTACTTGTAGGAACCTTCGCCAATTTAACCTTTCTCTTCTCTATTCTGCTACTGACCACCTATATGACATAATCTCTGCCCTGTCCTATCCTGACCTGGCCACCTCTGTCTACAACAGTTCACTCTCATCGTCACTAGATGAACTTGCTCCTCTAACCACATGCAGAATTAGGCCCCAGCCACTACAACCCTGGCAAACTGACAACACTAGAAATCCCAAAAGACATTGCCGTGCTCTTGAACGACTGTGGCGTAAAACCAAATGCCTGCAAGACTTCATCCTATATAAATCTGCCCTTCTAAAATACAATTTCTGCATCCATGCTGCCAAACAAGCCTACTTAGTCTCTCTTATTAATACCTTATCATCCAGTCCCCGTCGGCTCTTCTCAATCTTTAACTCTCTGCTTCGTCCCCCACCCCCTCTACCCACTAGCTCACTCACTGCCCAAGAGATTGACAATCACTTCAAATACAAGATTGATGCAATTTGTGAGGACACCTCCACTGTGTGTACATCTTCCCCACCCAACATACCTTGCCTAACAGCACATTCAACACTCTCCTCTTTTGAATTGGCTACTACTGAAGAGGTTACAAAACTTTTCTCAGATGCCCACCTAACCAATTGTCCCTTGGATCCTGTTCCCTAACAACTACTACGGTCACCCTCTTCTTCTATCCTATGCTCCCTCACTTACATCTTCATTCTCTTCCTCTCTAGTGGCACCTTCCCCTCCCCTCTAAAACATGTGCAGATCACTCCCATACTTAAAAAGCCCTCACTGGACCCCACCAACCTGAACAACTTAAGACCCATCTCATTGCTTCCATTCACCTCTAAACTTCTAGAACGCTTATTCTACAACCGCCTTAGCTCCTACCTCAGTGAAAATAACCTTCTTGACCCTTTACAGTCTGGCTTTCGCTCGCAGCACTCCACGGAAACTGCCTTACTAAAACTCACTGACGATTTACTAACTGCTAAAACCAACAGCCGGTACTCCATACTCCTACTACTTGACCTCTCTGTGGTCTTTGATACTGTTGACCACCAGCTCCTTCTCAATAAATTACATTCCCTTGCCCTCCGAGATTCTGCTCTATCCTGGTTTTCTGCCTATCTATCACAGTGCTCCTTCAGTGTTACCTACAACTCTGTTTCCTCCTCTCCATTGCCCCTTTCCAAGGCTCTGTTCTTGGACCCCTTATCTTCTCTATCCACACCTCCTCCCTTGGTCACTTGATAACCGCCCACGGCTTCCAATACCACTTATACGCAGATGACACCCAAATCTATCTGTCTACTCCTCACCTCACTCCTTCAGTCTCCGCTCGCATTACTAACTTACTAACTGACATATCAGCATGGATGCACACCACTTCCTTAAACTAAATGTCTCTAAAACTGAGCTATTAATATCCCCCCCCCACATGTGCCCCTCTCCATGACTTTTCCATCAAAATCTACATTGCAACCATCAGGCCCTACCCACACGCCAGGGTACTAGGTGTAATCCTAGACTCTGACTTGTCATTTCAGCCTCCAGTCCAATCGTTGTCAAAAGTTTGTAGAATTCACCTCCGTAACATGTCTAAAATTCGCCCCTTTTTAACAAATGACACCACCAAGCTCCTCATTCACTCCCTTGTTATCTCTCGCCGTGACTATTGCAACTCCCTTCTCATTGGCCTGCCTCTCCATAGGCTATCCCCTTTTCAGCCTATCATGAATGCTGCTGCCAGACTTATCCACCTTACCAACCGCTCAGTGTCTGCCAACCCTCTCCTCCAATCCCTACACTGGCTCCCAATCACCCAGCGAATTAAATTCAGAATACTAACCACAACATGCAAAGCCCTTCACAACTCTGCCCTGAACTACATCACCAATCTTGTCTCCAAATATCACCAAATCATCCTCTCTGCTCTTCTCAAGACTTCCTACTCTCAAGCTCTTTCGTCTCCTCCTCCCATGCCTACCTCAACCTGTCTGGCTATCCCCTACTCTTGCTACCTTCAGGCGGTCCCTGAAAACCCATCTCTTCAGGGAAGCCTATTACGTCTCCAACTAATCTTTTGCCACTTCCTTAAGCTCATTCCCCACAATTACAACCTTTTCTACCACATGCCCCACCCTATTAAATTGTAAGCTCTTCTGAGCAGGGCCCTCTTAAGACTTTTGTATTTTATTGTATTATAACTGTATTGTCTCCCTTTTATATTGTAAAGCGCTGCTTAAACTGTTGGCGCTATTTAAATCCTGTATAATAATAATAATAATAAGGCAACAAAGGGTAATAATCAACGTTCATAAAAAGTAAAAAAATGTATTAAGTTCCGAAGTTGAAAGTTAAAAATATGCACATTGTTAAGAGTAATTACGTAACACCTTCACTGGTACAGGATCAAAGAATTCCATACCACTAAAAAAAGGAGTGTAGAGAAAGACAATGAACACAAAGACACACAAGGACATACATAAAAACAGTAAAATAACAGGTAGTCCAGACGCCAAAACACCATACACCTAGAGATTGTCAGTGGAAAGAACTTTGCTTAAAGGTGCGTGAAAACAATCAAATGAGTATAGACAATCTGTATGTGTATGGCCTCCAGGGGATGGAGTGCACTTAATGGTTATCCAATGCTGAGGTAACACAGGTAAAGAGCTGCTGAGTGAATAGTTGGATGCAGGTCAAAGTTTCTGAGCTAATGTGATGGCATTTGTGTCCACATGCATTGATAAGATTATCACTAAGATCGAGCTAGGGACTGAAAAAGGTTGATAAAATCAATATCCTAAGATGTGAGACTCCTATCATCATACAAGTAGTCACTGGGTTCAAATTGAATTCACTGCTGATGAATGTAGATGCCCATGGGCTACTGCTTGGAAATATATAGCCTTTAACACGGTGAGGGAAACCTGAATATGCAGTATTTCCTGTATTCCTATGTTCACTGGCAGGGTAAGCACAGCAAACGTTGGCCAATCAATCGGTGAGGGAGGCTAATTACCAAATGCATATGTCTACATATGAAGATCGCAATGATGTACAGATAGAAAGTCAAGCAGGTCGTGTGATTTATGTTGAACCAGCCCTTTAGACAAAATGACCAAGCTCAGCCATTCCTGTAGAAAGCATTGGAAGATGGGTGATCGTACATTACCGCGTCCTGCAGTGTTAATGCCTTCCGCAGTCCCCACTGCATTGCCGCTGGATAGATGCTGCAAATCAAAGACAATCTGTATCAAGATGAGCCAGAAGCATCAAAACTTGGTGGCTGAGGCATCGGGGTTATCCACGACAGCGGTTCAGATCACCTTCCGTTCCTGGTCCCTGTTTGGACGGGGCATAGTTTGAATGGCGTCATGTGACTGTAGTGACGTCACACAGTCCCATTGCAATGAAAGAACTTGTATTGAAATAACGCAAAGACAGTTCACAAATAACCCGTTGGAAAGGCAACCTAGCCGAGAACACTCACAGCAGTGCTGGGACAAGGCCATTTGGTGCCCAGGGCGAAGATGGCAAACTGCGCCCCCCCCCCGGTTTTAATAAAGAATCAATGTCGTCATTGCAGAGCATTGCACAGTATTGCGGGGTATTGCAGAGTATTGCACAGTATTGTGGGGTACTGCAGAGTATTGCACAGTATTGTGGGGGTATTGCAGAGTATTGCACAGTATTGTGGGGTATTGCAGAGTATTGCACAGTATTGTGGGGTATTGCAGAGTATTGCACAGTATTGTGGGGGTATTGCAGAGTATTGTACAGTATTGTGGAGTATTGCAGAGTATTGCAGAGTATTGCACAGTGTTGCGGGGTATTGCAGAGTATTGCACAGTATTGTGGGGTATTGCAGAGTATTGCACAGTATTGTGGGGGTATTGCAGAGTATTGCACAGTATTGTGGAGTATTGCAGAGTATTGCAGAGTATTGCACAGTGTTGCGGGGTATTGCAGAGTATTGCACAGTATTGTGGAGTATTGCAGAGTATTGCACAGTGTTGCGGGGTATTGCAGAGTATTTCAGAGTATTGCACAGTATTGTGGGGTATTGCAGAGTATTTCAGGGTATTGCAGAGTATTGCACAGTATTGTGGGGTATTGCAGAGTATTGCACAGTATTGTGGGGTATTGCAGAGTATTGTGGGGTATTGCACAGTATTGTGGGGTATTGCAGAGTATTTCAGGGTATTGCAGAGTATTGCACAGTATTGTGGGGTATTGCAGAGTATTGCACAGTATTGTGGGGTATTGCAGAGTATTTCAGGGTATTGCAGAGTATTGTACAGTATTGTGGGGTATTGCAGAGTATTGGGGGCTATTGCAGAGTATTGCAAAGTATTGCGGGGTATTGCAGAGTATTGCACAGTGTTGCGGGGTATTGCAGAGTATTGGAGGCTATTGCAGAGTATTGCAAAGTATTGCGGGGTATTGCAGAGTACTGCGGGGTATTGCAGAGTATTGCGGGGTATTGCAGAGTATGGCACAGTGTTGTGGGGTATTGCAGAGTATTTCTGGGTATTGTAGAGCATTGCAGAGTATTGCACAGTATTGTGGGGTATTGCAGAGTATTGCACAGTATTGTGGGGCATTGCAGAGTATTGCACAGTATTGCAGAGTATTGCACAGTATTGTGGGGTATTGCAGAGTATTGCACAGTATTGTGGGGTATTGCAGAGTATTGCACAGTATTGTGGGGTATTCAGCAGTGGTGGTCACTGGTCATTAACCTCGCCTCAGCCTCCTCCCCTCCCCCCAATCCAGCCATTTATTAATCTGTTTTTTAGTGTTTACTTACACAAGTTCAGACTCAGAAGTTATGAGTCTGAACTTGTGTAAGTAAACACTAAAAAACAGATTAATAAATGTCTGGATTGGGGGGAGGGGAGGAGGCGAGGTTAATGACCAGTGACCACCACTGCTAAATATCTGAGTCAGAACACTGGCACTGTGCTCTTCTACCTTCCAGATTGAATCCAGCCAGGCAGCAGCTCCTCTGCTCGGCTCCGCTTGAGACAGACAGCGCGCCGACACGACACGACACAGCTCAGCTCTCAGCTCCCGCCTCCCTGCGCTCCTCTCTGCGTCCTCCCACCTCGCCTCCGTCCGTGAGTGACGTCACAGCGCTGGCAGAGACAACGGGACTCCTCCGTAGGGGAGTAAAAGTGTAGTTGTGTGCTGAGGGAAGGGAAGGGAGGATCATGCAGGAGCGCACAGCTGCGCCCCCCCCCCTATACCAAATGGTACCGCCCAGGGCACGTGCCCTCTCCGCCCCTGCCTTGTACCGGCCCTGACTCACAGGTCCAACAGCCTGTAGAGAGCAGGATTTAGCCAAACTGACAGCGCTTATTGAGAGGGGTAGAATGCGGCCTGGCTGTCTTGTGCCCAAGCAGGAAGATGTCCAGAGAAGTTGCCAGCCCTATGCTTCCCCTTCTCATCAGGAACCTTTCCCTGCCGCTAGTTCTGTCTCTACCAAGCTGGGTACCTGTTCCTACTCTATCACCTTGCCAAACCTGGGAGCCAGGGCCTTATATAGACTCTGCCTGACCCAAGATGGCTGCTTGGGACACATGGGGTGGCAGCATCCAATTGGATTGTTTCCCCAGTGACCCGGGAAACCATTAAGGAACTAAGTTTCTCTTGACTTCCTCTCCAACTACAGCGCCACCTGCAGTGAAGAAAGTAGACTGCACCTGCCTACATGTAAAGTGCTGTGTATATTGGTGACAATATATAAATGCCTTTAATAAATAAAGAAATAGGGTCTCCCCAGAAAGCAATATAAAATCAATAATGCATAAAAAGTATCATTATTCCCACGACTGTACCCCAAAGCCATAGCCCACAGTTAAAAACCGTATAAACTGCATCCCCTGGGAGGAACTGATGAGTAGAACTGCAAACTTGACAATAATCAAACAAAGAAGTATAATAGAAAAATGACTGTTTCAATCAAAGTACTGTAAAGTATAAGCACACTCATTATATCAAGTTATACTGAGTGCAAAACCAAAAGAAAAAAATCTATTATTTGGCCTACTCATGAGATTTTCTCCAAGTAGAAACCCAAAGAAAACCAAAAGAGGATTGCAATAAGGAAATATAATGATCCTGCTAGAATATAATTGGAGGACAATCTCGAAAGAACTAATGGTCCAATAAATGCTATAAACACAGCATAGCTGAATATTGCGAGTAATGAAGTTCCAGGGTAGCAATGACCTAGACATCAATGAGGAATCAAACAGGCGTTAGTTTAAATAGGTTTCTACAACTGCCACACTTGGCTTTTGAACTCACAAAGCAGCCCCAAGAGGGATAAACCACCTGCATGCTATGTACAACGTGTGCATAAATCATTGGATATGCACTCTAATGCCCCGTACACACGGTCGGATTTTCCGATGGAAAATGTCCGATCGGAGCGTGTTGTCGGACATTACGACCGTGTGTGGGCTCCATCGGACATTTTTCATCGGATTTTCTGACCCACAAAGTTTGAGAGCAGGCTATAAAACTTTCCCACAACAAAATCCGATCGCGTCAATTCCGACCGTGTGTGGCCAGTTCCGACGCAAACGTGCCACGCATGCTCAGAAGAAATTCCGAGACGGAACAGCTCGGTCTGGTAAAATTAGCGTTCGCAATGGATACAGCACTTTCGTCACGGTGCTATGTAAAAAATGGTTTATTACAGCGCACTCTCTTCTTCTTTATAATGTGAGAAGAATGAAGTAGTTTTGCTGCTTATATTCACACAGACTTCTCACAAACGTCTTTCTTTATTATTTATTGTGATTCCCTCAATATATTTTGATTTGTCACATCTGACCAATTTTTTTTTGGTTTGTTTTTAATTGTAAAAAATTTTTTTTCAAGGCTGTTTTTTGGTAAAAAAATTTTATGCTTTTTAATAAAGAATTTTTTTGGGTGTGTTTTGTGTGTCAAGTTACCACAACACCATTGATATCTTATATTATTGAATCTCAATGAGATTGTTTGGTGTTGGTCTCCCTTGTTAATTTCACATTGTATATTTGAAATGTACCTGCCTCCTCACCAACAAACTGTTTTTTTTTAAGGAAAACACACATAGGCGAGTATAATTGACCCAAAAATGCCTTTATTAAGGGCTCACAACCAAAAAAAGAGGGAGGAAACACTGGAGAAACAGCAGAAATTGGTGAAGCCTTTGGCCCCCAGGGCAGACATCAATTATTTTACTGCAAAATTGGTGGCCTGAGGAGTTCATATGTAAGGAAGTGCAGTCTGGTCCAGAAGTCCCAGAGATCCTGAAAGCAGCAGATGACATCTGTGTCCCCAGGCTGTGGTCACACAAGAGACTGCATCTTTTGTCAGACCAGACTGAACCCATGGTCATCACTCTCTGGTCTTCCTTCCACGCTTCCTTCCATGCTGTGGCTCTGGTGGTGGAGTTGTGGCAGCAGGAGGAGGAGGAGGATGGTCCAACTCAATCACGTCGGTCTTGGGTGTGATTTCGCCACTCACCCCCTTAGTTATGACTTTATAAATAAGTTGCTCACACATGAGGCGTTGACCCTCCTGCATGCACTTCAGTTTGGTGGCAGCCATGCAGGCAAAGGCCTCTTCAGGAGTGGGTAAGGCTCTGAGGGATGCAGAAGCCTCTTGAATGAGCCTGAGCGCTGAATCCTGCATGTGAGTCGCCTTACTCGCTCTTTTGTATGGAAGGCGGAGGGGAGGAACCTGAGATTCGGTCAGGCTGCGACTGGTCCCAGGCTTCTCCTGGCTGCCACTTAGGCCCGCCTCTTCCTGGCTGCAACTTAGCCCCGCCTCCTCCTGGCTGCCACATTCCACAGCCTCCTCCTGGCTGAGGTCTTCCTGTGTATGAAAAAGGGATATAGTTTTAGTTTTTTTATTCATCAATCACACACAATTGTCACCTCATGATTGTTGCAAATTGAATGTTAACAAATATAACTGATGATCATTCCGAGCCCAGCATTTTTCATTCTTGTCCCAATTATTTTTGCCCTCTACTGTCTATTGATATGTAAAACACTTTATTAAATCAGCAATTAGTGATCAATAATGACATCTAGTAAAGATCATTTATTTCTTGACCAGAAATCTGTAGAACAATGCTATACCTGACTCCAGCTGGGCTCTTCCACTTCTTCCTGGCTTGAAGTCCCAGGTTGAACATCGGAAGCCTCAGCTGGGGTGGAAGGAAGAGTGGAGAGGGATTCCCTGACTCCAGTCTGGTCTGACAGAAATCGCAGTCTCTCATAGTACCACAGCCTGGGGACATAAATGTCATCTGCTGCAGCTCCGGATCTCTGGGAATCCGTGACCTTCTTGTGCTCCCTTAGATAAGTGCTCCTCAGGCCACCAATTTTGGTTTTTGAATAGGGGATGGTTGCCGTGGGGACCACCGGCTTCACCAACTCCAGCAGTTCCTCCAGCGCTGCCTGCCTCTTTTGTTTATTATTATAATGTGGATGTTTCACCTGCCACAGACAGGGCAGCTCCCTGTATTTGTCTATGAACAGGGGGAGGAAGTTGTGGTCATTGAAGCCATCCATTTTATCTGCAAGACACAACACAAGATAAACCCTAATGTCAGGCAAAACTCTCCTAATCTTGTTACAATATAGGCCTCAATCTAGAAGCAGTATAGGCCCAAGTTTAGATCTTACCTTCGTTATCACGATCGGCACCTCCTATACTCCTTCCTCCGCTCACAGATCGTACGTACTACGCACGCGTGTTACACTTTATACACACTGCGCATGCGTGTAACTCTTTTGGGAGGAGCGACGTGCTGACGTCACCACGATCCTCGCTGATCCCGGAAGTTACGGGCAGCAGTGTGCAGCCGGCCGGCAACTGTATATGCGTACCTTATTTCTTCTACACTGTGAGTGTGATTCTTTTATCTTTAATTTTAAATAAAGTGGTTAAAATTTGCTACACTATGGGAGCTTTTGTTATTTATACTTTCATGGGAAACGAGTGACCCATTGCCATGCAGAGGATTCCTATTACGGAGGTCCATGAGTGTCAGTGTCATGGTCCACACCTGAGGCTGGGGTCACACAGTCACATGCCTGCTTGATCTCCCGAAAAGAGATCTAAGGAGTCGGTAAGGGGCCATCTTTCTACATAGGTGGAGGAGCTTTCCTGTCATCACTGAATCCTGGGTGATCTAGCCATATGCCATACACCATTCGGATGCTCACCACTCTCTCCCTGGCATAAATCTTGCATTTTTATGAACTGTACACTTTATGCACTTTGCACTTTGGACTTTATGTTGTTCATTGGCATTTCTATTTAGTTTGTTTGAAATCATGTGGGTCATACCATCACTGTTGTGTATTTGAATTTTATTTACAGGAATTTTTATTATAGTTTATCCTTCAGGATATACTCACAATCTCATTGGTTTTATGTCACATATTGTAGCGCAGCCTTTTTCTAATTTTTGATTTGTACAACAAGTGGATGTGTCTCACATTTATGGTTGCAGCTTGTTCACCTATTTTGTTTATTTTGGGTATAGCACAGTAATTTTTTTTCAGCCTGCAGCATGCGTGTAACTCTGCCCGCCCCTGACGTTCTTTCTAGTCTATTCCCCACCCCTTTTCATTCAGCGCAGTGGAGGAAGAGCACATGGCGGAGACACAGCAGGTGTGTGCTAATTACAGCAACGAGGAGGACGAGGAGGAAAGCCCGGAGGCAGAAACGTCCCGATCCAGAAGGAGACGATTTAAGGCCACAAATATGTCCTTTGGGGAGATGTTGGAGATGGTCGACATCCTGAAGAAGGCTGACTATGATGGAAAGTATGGACCTTACCCCAACCCCAATGTCCGAAAGGCCAAGATCATGGCGAAAGTGGTCAAGAGTCTGCACTAGAATTTCGGGGTACGACGATCGAAAGATCAGCTAAGGAAACGGTGGTCGGACCTAAAATTAAGAGAGCATGAGCAGTACCAAAAGATCCAGAGAGTGCTGCAAAAAAGTAAGTAGTTGTGCTGTGTTCCGATTATTTTTGTGTTTATTACGTTCGTGCTGCTCCATGTGCTTTTCTTAAGTGTTGTACAGTTTAAAATGGCAGCTTTCATGTTCATTGGCACATTATTCGTTTGTATCAAACATTTTTCTTTCGGCCTATAAAACACCATTGTTTTGGCCATATGCATTTGACCACATTTTTTAGGGCCTACTTGTCTGAAAATAATTTGGTTGTGTAGATGGGTTTGTTGCTAGAATGAAATGCAAACTAGATTCTGTGTAAGGAGAGAACACTCAGCAGCTGTTTACACATCTGGACGCTGGAGCACTAGTGTGGGACACAAGAACACCCTTTTTATTAGGGGGCTCACACAGGTGCTCCAGTGTATACTATAGGGGTGTCTCCATCTGTGAAGCTTGTACAAAACAAGTAAAGTATTGAAGCTTGACAAAGGACACTGAAAATTCTACATCTTGGAACTCTGCCAAAATAGACAATTGTACCCCACTTCAAAGCAATGTTTCATATTTATAGTTCTTCCCTCAAATATCTGTGTGCTAAGTATACCATTTTTTTTTTACATAGCGGAGAAAAGACTCGGAGGACACCTCTCATCCGAGGAGACCAGAGACCCCCCACCTCTGGAAGAAGGGGAAATACCCCAAACACAAGAAGAGCAGGAGGACGAAGAAGACGTGGTGGAACTAGTCACCACAACAGGTGAGTGTCTGAGACCACAGGCTCAGGTAAGAGATGGATGCCGGCATATTTATAATACATGGTGTGTTTTTGTTTCTATCTTTTTAGGTGATCGTGATGTTGTGGATCCAGGGCATTTCACCTCGGAAAGTGCACAGATCCTGATCAGGGGGATCATGGGGTGTAATGTTGCATTGGAAAACATCAAGAAAAACATCAATGATGTTATTCAAAAAAAATAAGAACATCATTGATGTTTTGGGGAGAGTTTAAAACCCCTCCAAAGCCATTTCTTTTATGGTGTCCTACAATTTTTAACTTTTTTGAAGAATTGTTGAAAAGCCAAATTTTGAAGATGCACACAGTGTGTCAACATGTGCTATCTGCCATCACGGGAGATCAATGGACGCGTTTTGGGGGTGCAACCCCTTCCTCAATAATAAAGTAGCTGAGAGGAAGGGGTTGCTCCACCAAAACACGTCCCTTGATCCCCCGTGATGGCAGCTAGCACATGTTGACATTCGTACATTTGTGTGCATCTTCAAAATTTGGCTTTTCCTGGGGTGACTTCACCCCATCTGAACGCAATATCAAACACAGTTCCTAAATACTCATGTCTGATATTGCCTTCAAGTTCTACCTAATGTGAACTTTGTAAGTTCAAGATTTGTGTCTTTCTTGTTGGTTTGAAACATGCCTGTTTTATCTTAAATGGACATTTCTACTTTTTCTAATGCCACCCCAAAAATTGTTATACAACAAACATGTTGGTTTGTTTTACAAACTTTTTCTAAATGCACATGTGATTGTGCTGGTATTAAAAAGATTGTTAATCAAGAATGTGTGGATAATTGTCTCAACGTTACAACACTTTTGTGGTGCTACAACTGCTGCTTTTTGTGACAATGGGGGCAAATCCACTTTGCACTACAAGTGCAGTTTCAGTGCAGTTTCAAGTGCACTTGTAGTGCAAAGTGTCTTTGCCTTTAGTAAATAACACCCAACAGTGCTTTGTATAAGGTTACACAATCACGCCATTTTCAGGACTCACCACATTTCTGTCAGGGTCAGCTAAAACAAACACAAGCAGTAAATGTCACCAAAGATTTGCTTAATTTTTTTTTATTTGATAAAGGTTTCACACATTGTCTGGCATATTGATAGCCCCCCTACCCGCAAAGAATTCAAGGTATCTTAGCCAGACATCACGGGCACTCAGGGAGGGCAAGCCAGGATGGCCACTTTCAAGCGCCGTCAGGGTTGTTTCATTTATAATTCTGGCCTCAGGCCCAATTGAGCCAGCATAGTTGGCAGAATGTTACCGTAAAAAGTTATGTAGAACACAGCACGCCAGGATAATGTGATTCAGTTTGTACTCCGCCATATGTATGGGTGGAAGAAATAGGCGGAACCGGCTGGCCATGATTCCAAATGTGTTCTCCACCACTCTTCTGGCTCTGTCCAGCCGGTAATTAAAAACCCTCTGGTCCGGGGTGAGGGTCCTCATCGGGAATGGCCGCATAAGATGGTCCCCCAGCGCAAAAGCTTCATCTGCAATGAAGACGAATGGGAGTCCTTCCACATTGTCTTCTGGAGGTGGCAAGTGCAAGCTTCCATTCTGGAGATGGCTGTAAAACTCCGTCTGGGCGATGACTCCACCATCGGACATCTGGCCATTCTTCCCCACGTCCACATACAGGAACTCGTAATTAGCTGACACCACCGCCAACATCACAATACTATTGAACCCCTTATAATTATAATAGTACGACCCCGAGTTGGGTGGTGGGATGATGTGGATGTGTTTCCCATCAATTGCCCCTCCGCAGTTAGGAAAGTCTCACCGCTGGGCAAAGTGGGGGGCCACAGTCTGCCATTCCTGTGGCGTGGAAGGAAACTGTTGAGGAAAATAAAAAAATTAGTCTTTTTGCACATTAAAACATGGAAAGCATGGAAAGCAGATTAGACACAAACCTTCTTGGCCAACATCAAGATAACATTTATTAATGGGAATTTTTAAAGACCAAAGTATAAGGTACACCTATCATATTCCCCCTCCCCCCCCTCCTGGGCCCTTTCTAACATTATGGGGGGGGAGCTCTTGAACAGGTAACCCTCTCCAATTCATTGAGAGATGAATGCCTAAATAATGGGTATTACTTTGGCCAGCCCCTCCTTAGTTACACTATTGGCAGCCCACTGGACAGGTAAGAAGTGTCATAATACAAAGATATAAATACACACTGTACACATTTGAGCACATTTGGAAATTCTGCTATTACCTATCAAGATAATAATAGGATACAAAAACTTTAAACATTACCATTTGAAAGTATACAGGCAGGCCCTTGCACTACATGCTTCGGGGAATTCATCCATAAATCTGACCACAAAAGAAATGGGTATAGTGTGTAAGTCAGCAGATAGATGATTGAGGATAGATAGAGAATTGGTATCAGCTGACTTAGCAGTTGGGGGAAGGGAGGGTTCCAAATGATTTGGGGACCCCCCCAAAAAAAGCCTCTGGCACTCTGCCTGAATTTAAAGCACAAATCACATTTAAAAACATTTTAGGGGTGTTTGGGGTAAAGCACTACTATTGAGCTGATAAAATACATTGTTAAGTGACTACATGAGGTGAATATTGGGCCAGGAGAGCATGCTGGGGAGGTAAGTGAAGGCAAATATGTATGAAGGACCAAAAAAAATTATTTACATAAAAATCCAGCATGCATGAGGACAAAGGGGACAGTCACAGCATATTCCAATCATGGTAATTAGGGAATGAGGAAAGAAATACAATATATTATCAAACATTAAATACAATAAAATGTGATATTAAAGGATAAAAATCTTACCTTAATGTAGTCCTTCTGCAGGACCTGGATGATGGCAGAACAGGTCTCTGGGATAATGATCCCCAGAGCCTGGGGGGAGATGCCTGTCGAGAACTTCAAGTCCTGCAGGCTTCTCCCTGTCGCCAAGTACCGCAGGGTGGCGACGAGCCTCTGCTCCGGAGTGATGGCTTGCCTCATGCAGGTATCCTGCTTGCTGATATAGGGGGGTCAGCAAAGCCAACAAACGGTGAAATACGGGGTCCGTCATCCGGAGAAAGTTCCTGAAATCATCAGGATTATTCTTTACGGATCTCACGGAGCAAAGGCATATGACAGAACTGGTCACGCTAAAGCAACCAATTCTTGGTCCATGAACTCCTCCCCACCCTGTTCATGGACTGGACTTGTGTCAAGGTCAGGACCCCAACACCAAGCCCTCGCACAGCACGAACTCTGCGAGGAGTACGTATATGCAACATGGCTAGAAAATGGTCAGCTGCTCAGAGCGAAGTAACAGAACACACTGAAGAACAGCAAGGCCTGTGAAGAGCGACCTGAAAAACAGTAACGAACGAACAAGAACACAATGACTAATCAAAGTCACGCGTAGCATGCTTGCACGCACTGAAGAGCAGATACAAACCCACAAGCACAAACTGAACAGCAGAAAATGATCTGAAAACCACAAGTCTGAAAAAGCGCGAATCGTCTCTCACCAAACGTTTACTAACACGAGATTAGCAAAAGGAGTCCAAAGGGTGCCATGCTTGGTTCTGAACTGGCCTTTTCTAGTCTTGTCGTACGTGGTTGACGTCACCGCGTTCTTCTCAATCGGAAATTCCGACAACTTTGTGTACGCAAAACAAGTTTGAGCCAACATCCGTCGGAAAAAATCCTAGGATTTTGTTGTCGGAATGTCCGATCAATGTCCGACCGTGTGTACGGTGCATAAGGAGCATTCTCCAAATAGGTCATTCAATCGCAGACAATATAATATGGTATAATTATTATATATGTTGTAAATATATATATATATATATATATATATATATATATATATATATATATATTTAATCCATTTAGCAAACAGACCTCCTCAGAGGGTTAGAACTGTGTGACTGAAGCTGTATAATAATGGGCAACAGTCAGCTTGTTATAGTAGTATTGAAGGACAGAAGTGTCCTGTTAAATCAATAACGAATCAATATCCATATTGTATAGGAGAGGCCTCATGATGCAAAAGATAAACACACAGTATGCCATCAAAGTATATAGGAGTTGTTATCCATCAAATGTATAATAGTTACAATAGGAGAGCATTCAATGCCAAGTTAAGGCCATATAGTCAGAGCCAGATGGTTACTCTTCACCCCATCCAAAGAAGAGGTTATGTCTGGACTGTCCATTCATATTGTAGCAAAAAATCCAGTAAGGAAAATCATGTGTATTCAGAAATAAAATGTAAAGAGTATATCCTAAAGGATGTAGCTAAAATTTGAAATGCCAGTATTGGCTACCAGTGTTTCCAATTGTAGCCACTGCCTTTGGGATATACTGTTTGGATTTCCTTTCTGTAAAAACATAGTTTTCTTTATGGGACGTTTTGCTACTATATGAGTGGTGGTCCCCTGTTCTTGGTGTTTCATTTTCCCCTTTTTTTCTTGTTTTTATCTGTGGGGTTTTTTGTTGGGGATTTTTTGTTGCTGAGGCTGGTTTTCCCCATGGAGCTGTGTACCTCCAAAGTTATTCTAACCCTTTCCGTGGTGATGTGAAAAAAAGTATACCGATTTGGCTAGAAAAGCAACAAAAAATATGAACAGACCTCAAAGCACATACCTCTAATATATACAGTATATAGATAATAAAGAGCTATCAATCACGCCCAACGCAGAAAACTACTACTACAAACCACTTTTACTGATATCTATCTACCCTTTTGGGCAACCACAGAGAATAAAAACAAAAACATATATATGACTCTTATGCAACCAACTTCTTGACAAATGCAAATTTTTTCGATATTACAAATTCATAAAGACACAAAACATCGGAGAATGAAATCAAGGTATACATTTTGAAAACAACATTTTCCCCAAGATGATCTTTTAAATGCAGGAATGTAGGAATACATCCTAAAGTGTAAATATATACCGTATATAAACCTACTCATAAAGAACATATTAAACAGAAACAACAGGAACGTAATGGTCATGTAAGAATAGGGGTGGTACTGTCTCAAAACAAAAAAGTCCCTTAATTGTTTGATTAATAGACATGTGCACACTGAAATATTTTGTTTCTGAATTTTGTTTTCGTCCAAAAAATAAATTTGTTTAGTTACTCCCGAAATTCGTTTTTATTTATTTAGTTTCAATAAAAAATGCATTCATACGAAAATCCAAAATAATTAAAGTCGAATCTGTCATTGAAGGCTTTTGGTGTCTGTCGAATGTTCTAAGACGATTCTACGGAGCAGCTAAACTGTATGACGCCGCAATCGTACATTTTCGGTCGAATGTTCCGCCTACAAGCTATAGTAGGATTCTAATGTTGTATGACACTAGTAATAATTATATTTATTAATTATTATTACTAGTCAACCAACATTAGAATTCTTCTATAGCCTATGGGTGGAGCATTTGACCATAAATGTCCGCTCGCAGCGACTGCTTCGTCGAATCTTCATGTTGAATCTTTTCTCTCTATGTCGAATAATCTTGGACTAATAGAGTTAGGTTAGGCACATTCGACCTTTTTTACTATTGTCTCTATAATGTCAAATCTTTTCTCTCTATGTCGAATCTTTTCTCTCTATGTAGAATAATCTTGGACTAATAGAGCTAAGGTTAGGCACATTCGACCACAGGTTCTATGGACACAGATCACTATTGTCAGCGTCATGTCGAATCTTCTATCTATATCGAACTGTTGTCGCAATGAAAACGAAAATAAAGCATTTGTTTATGTCGGATCTTTCGGTTTTCGGATTCTTAAAACGATAACGAAAATACCCGAAATTCGGACGAAAATACATTTGGAAGAAAACGAATGCACATGTCTATTGATTAATTGTTCTATGGTTGCTTTATTCATTTAAAGATTCATCATTTTACTTTTGGAAGCAATTAAGGGACTTATGTTATTTTGAGAGTGTATCACCCCTATTCTTACATGGTTATTGCTTTCTTGTTGTTTCTGTTTAATATGTCCTTTTATGTCCCCCGATTCGGTTCGCACCAGAACCTGCGAACGGACCGAAAATTCGCATGAACGTTAGAACCCCATTGACGTCTATGTGACTTGAACGTTCAAAATCAAAAGTGCTCATTTTAAAGGTTAATTTGCATGGTATTGTCCTAAAAAGGGTTTGGGGACCCGGGTTCTGCCCCAGGGGACATGTATCAATGCAAAAAAAAACTTTTAAAAACTGATGTTTTTTTGGGAGCAGTGATTTTAATGATGCTTAAAGTAAAAAAAAGTGAAATATTCCTTTAAATCTCATACCTGGGGGGTGTCTATAGTATGTCTGTAAAGTGGCGCGTGTTTCCCGTGCTTAGAACAGTCCCTGCACAAAATGTCATTTTTAAAGGAAAAAAAGTCATGTAAAACTGCTTGCGGCTTTAATGTAATGTCGGGTCTTGGCAATATGGATGAAAATCAGTGAGACAAACGGCATGGGTACCCCCCAGTCCATTACCAGGCCCTTTGGGTCTTGTATGGATATTAAGGGGAACCCCGCACCTAAATTAAAAAAGGAAACAGCAGTATACAGGCTCTATACTCTGAACAGCACTATACAGGCGGTGCAAACAAGACAGGGACTGTAGGTTTGTTGTTAAGTAGAATCTGTTTGTAATTTTGAACTGGTACAGGAGAGAATTTCCCTTTCTAGGGGTAGATTTCATCACACTTCCTGTTGTCGGCTTCCGTTTGCAAGTAGGAGTGGTTTGTAAGTTGGATGTTTGAAAGTAGGGGCCTGCCCTATATAGTCAGCAGAAATTTGGGCCTTAGGTGTTGTTGTGGCCACAACACTGTAAGCCCTCTCAGGGCCCTGCTGTGAAATATTAGATCAAGAATTGTAATTACATGCCCCTGTTGAACAGGGGCTGAAAAATTGGGTCTTAGGCACTGGTGCTGGTGCCACAACACTGCAACCTCTCACAGATACTCTAGTTGGAACGCAGGAACGAGCCCTGCTGCAAATTATTGCATCAAAAATTGTAATTACACACCCTGTTAAACAGGGGCAGAAAAATTGGGCCTTAGGCACTGGTGCTGGTGCCACAACACTGCAACCCCTCACAGATATTCTAGTTGGAATGCAGAAACGAGCCCTACTGCAAAGTATTGCATCAAAAATTGTAATTACATTTTAAACAGGGGCTGAAAAATTGGGCCTTAGGCACTGGTGGTGGCGCCCAGAACCAAAAATGTTCTTACAAGCTATCAGCGTGATCATTGAGGAGGAAGAGGATAATTACTCAGGATAGTCACTCAGCATCAGCATAGGCAGTCTTTGAAGGGATCTGAGATTTCAAAAAAAATTATTCGGTTACATCAGCATCAGGTGCTTGGTAGCTGGTGGTGATCCAAGACTGATTCATTTTTATGAAGGTCAGTCGATCGACCCAGTCGGTGGACAGAGGTACCCTGTGATCGGTTACAAAGCCTCCAGCAGCACTGAATGTGCGTTCCGAAAGAACGCTGGATGCAGGACAGGCCAGTAGCTCAATTGCATGCTGTGCAAGCTCTGGCCAGTGATCCATCCTCAAGACCCAGTAACCCAGAGGATTTTCGGTGGGAAAGGTGTCCAAGTCAGATCTTGCCCCTAGGTATTCCTGCACCATGTAAAACAGACGCTGGCGATGGTTGCTGGAACCGATCATACCTTGGGGCTGCGGACTAAAAAATTGTCTGAACGCATCGGTCAGACGGCCACCTTCTCCACCGCTCCTTCTTTGACTGACTGAAGCCTCAGCAACACATTGTCCAGAAACAGGAGTTTGTAACCTCCCAAAGATGTTTCATCCTCTGCTCCCTCTGCGACGGCAAGATAAGGTCCGCAACCTTACCCTTGTAACGTGGATCAAGGAGGGTTGCCAGCCAGTATTGGTCCTTCTCCTTGATACCACGAATACGAGGATCCTTACGCAGGCTTTGCAGGATCAGGGAGGCCATGCAGCGTAGGTTTGCTGAGGCATTCAGTCCGGAGTTCTCTGGGTCACTAAGGACAACATGGTCTGCAGCCACCTCCTCCCAGCCAAGTACAAATCCATGTGTTTCTTGGGACTGATCCCTTAAAGACTGCTGCTGATGCTGAGTGCCAGACTAAACCTCCATACTGACACAATCCTCCTCCTCCTCCTCCTCTTCCTGTGTGATCGGCGGGCACACAGGAACACTGTCTGGATAAAGGGGGCCTTGAGAGCTAAGGAAGTCCTCCTCTTCCTGTCTCTGTTCTGCCTCAAGTGCCCTGTCCATTATTCCATGCAGCGTGTGCTCCAACAGGTGGACAAGGGGGGCAGTGTCACTGATGCATGCACTGTCACTGCTCACCATCCTCGTGGCCTCCTCAAATGGTGACAGGACAGTGCATGCATCCCTGATCATGGCCCACTGGCGTGGGGCAAAAAAAACAAGCTCCCCTGACCCTGTCCTGGTGCCATAGTCGCACAGGTACTCATTGATGGCCCTCTGCTGCGTGTGCAGCCACTGAATTCCACCTGGTGGGCATGTCACAGATTAGGCGGTTCTTGGGCAGGTTAAACTCCTTTTGGAGGTCTGCCAGCTGAGCACTGGCATTACATGACCGGTGGAAATGCACACAGACTTTCCTGGCCTGCCTCAGGACATCTTGTAAGCCCGGGTACCTGCCCAAGAACCGCTGCACCACCAAGTTAAGGACGTGAGCCAAACAGGGCACATGGGTCATTTGTCCCTGTCGGAGGGCAGAGAGGAGGTTGGTGCCATTGTCGCAAACCATTCCCGGCTTAAGTTGGCGTGGCGTCAACCACCTCTGAACCTGCCCCTGCAGAGCTGACAGAACCTCTGCCCCAGTGTGGCTCCTGTCCCCCAAGCACACCAACTCAAGCACTGCATGGCATCTTATTTATGGCCTGCATACTTGCTTAGCCCCTTGAACGGCTACGGAGCACCACTGGTTCCGAGGACCAAGCACAGGAAGAGGCCATGGAGGAAGAAGAAGAGGAGGGGGTGGAGGAGAGAGGTGTGTCACAATCATTAGTAGTGGCATTTTGGAGGCGTGGTGGCGGAACAACCTCCAACACTACTGCACCTTGTCCTGCATCCTTCCCAGCTGCCAGCAGAGTCACCCAATGCGCCGTGAAACTTAGGTAACGTCCCTGTCCATGCCTGCTGGACCATGAGTCTGCGGTAATATGCACCTTACCACTGTCCAGCGAGGCATTGACATTGCCTTCCACATGCCGGTAGAGAGCCAGAATCGCCTTCCGTGAGAAAAAGTGGCGTTTGGGTACCTGCCACTGAGGAACTGCACATTCCACAAACTCACGGAAGGGGGCAGAGTCTACCAACTGAAAAGGCAGCAGTTGAAGTGCTAGCAATTTTGCCAAGCTAGCATTCAACCGCTGGGCATGTGGATGGCTGGGAGCGAACTTCTTTCGGCGGTGCAGCAGCTGGGGCAGGGAAATTTGCCTGGTACAATCCGACGTCGGTGTACTGAAAGCAGATTGCCCACAAGTACTTGGCTGTGACACACCTAATTCTACACCTTCATTCCTCTCAGTGCAGGTCTCAGAGAGGATTGAAGGTATAGTGGGGTTGGAGATCTCAGCTGATGAGGAGCAATGAGAGGTCCTCTTTGTTCTTTGGTGTGGGTCTTTTAGATACGCTTGCCAAGGAACTGCATGGCAGGTCAACATATGTCTGGTCAAGCATGTGGTGCCCAAGCGGGAGATGTTTTGGCCACGCGAGATACGCTTGAGACATATGTTGCAAATAGCAGCGGTGCGATCTGATGCACTTGTCTCAAAAAAGGCCCACACCAAAGAACTTTTGGAATAACATGCAGAGACAGCAGCGCCCCCTGCACATGCGGAGCTTTGGGGTGTGATGCAGTCAGTGTGCTGCCCTTAGGCTGGCCCCTGGAGGGCATCCTGCCTCGTTGGTGATGTGCCTCCTCCTCTCTATCAGGCACCCACGTTGAGTCAGTGACCTCATCATCCCCTCCCTCCTCATCAATGGAGCAAACCTGGCAGAATGCTGCAGCAGGGGGAGCATGACTGCCAGATTGCTGTCCTTCTTGGGCACCCCCTCTGTCCGTGCTCACGTTACTGCCTTCATCTAGCTCAGTACCATCATCAGAGGCTTCTAAACGGTGGGCATCCTCCTGGAGCATGTACCCAACACTGTGGTCAAACAGTTCAAGGGACTCCTCAGGAGGACATGGTGGGGCTAGGGAAGGAGTCACTGATGCCATTGAGCCGAGGGAAGAGGCCACGTTGGCAGATGCTTTGCCAGACAAAGTACCCTGAGCATGGGTGAGAGAGGATGAGGAGGATGAGGACGGCTTGGTCATCCACTCGACTAAGTCTTCCGCATGTTGCTCACAAAAAACGAACTTGTAGCTTATTTAGCAGCCTGTAGTGATAGGATCAGGAAAACACCACCAACCTTCTACAGGTAGCTTTAGCTGAACACTGTGCAGAGGTCGCACTACACTAACTTGTAGTTTTAGCTGAACACTGTGAGGAGGACGCACTACACTAACTTGTAGCTTTAGCTGAACACTGTTCAGAGGACGCACTACACTAACTTGTAGCTTTAGCTGAACACTGTGCAGAGGTCGCACTACACTAACTTGTAGTTTTAGCTGAACACTGTGCAGAGGTCACACTAAACTAACTTGTAGTTTTAGCTGAACACTGTGAGGAGGACGCACTACATTAACTTGTAGCTTTAGCTGAACACTGTGCAGAGGTCACACTAAACTAACTTGTAGTTTTAGCTGAACACTGTGAGGAGGACGCACTACACTAACTTGTAGCTTATTTAACTGCCTGCGGTAGTGATAGGATCAGGAAAACACCACCAACCTTCTACAGGTAGCTTTAGGTGAACATCATGCAGAGCTCGCAAAAAAATAACTTGTAGCTTATTTAGCTGCCTGCGGTAGTGATAGGATCAGGAAAACACCACCAACCTTCTACAGGTAGCTTTAGCTGAACACTGTGCAGAGCCCACAGAAAACTAACTTGTAGCTTATTTAGCTGCCTGCGGTAGTGATAGAATCAGGAAAACACCACCAACCTTCTACAGGTAGCTTTAGCTGAACACTGTGCAGAGGTCGCACTACACTAACTTGTAGTTTTAGCTGAACACTGTTCAGAGGACGCACTACGCTAACTTGTAGCTTTAGCTGAACACTGTGCAGAGGTTGCACTACACTAACTTGTAGTTTCAGCTGAACACTGTGAGGAGGACGCACTACACTAACTTGTAGCTTTAGCTGAACACTGTGAGGAGGATGCACTACCCTAACTTGTAGCTTTAGCTGAACACTCTGCACTACACTAACTTGTAGTTTTAGCTGAACACTATGAGGAGGAAGCACTACACTAACTTGTAGCTTATTTAGCTGCCTGCGGTAGTGATAGGATCAGGAAAACACCACCAACCTTCTACAGGTAGCTTTAGCTGAACACTGTACAGAGGTCGCACTACACTAACTTGTAGTTTTAGCTGAACACTGTGAGGAGGACACACTACACTAACTTGTAGCTTTAACTGAACACTATGAGGAGGTCACACTAAACTAACTTGTAGCTTTAACTGAACACTATGAGGAGGACGCACTACACTAACTTGTAGTTTTAGCTGAACACTGTGCAGAGGTCACACTAAACTAACTTGTAACTTTAACTGAACACTGTGAGGAGGACGCACTACACTAACTGTAAATAGTCTAGCTGCCTGACTGTGGTACTAATAGGATCAAAAGAACACCAGCAATTTTCTTCAGGTAGCTGTAAATACTGTAACAAGACAAGCCTGCCTGTCAGTAGGAAGATAACAGGAACGGATCTAGCTAAACTGAATACAGTATATATATATATATATATATATACAACACCTGGGATGCATATATATATATACACAATACACTGTAAGTGCAGCTAACTCACTGACTGTCCTGCCTAATCTATCTAACTTAAATCAAATGACACTGTCTCTCTGTCTATCTCTTTCAATGCCGGAACACACACTACACAGGGCCGCCATGTAGGCGACCTTATATAGTGTGGGGCGTGTACTAAATCTCCAGAGCCATAATTGGCCAAAGCCTCCTTGGCTTTGGCCAATTACGGCTCTCTGTTCAGACGGCGCTGTGATTGGCCAAACATGCAGGTCATAGTGCATGCTTGGCCAATCATCAGCCAGCAATGCATTATTATTATTATTATGGGCCGTGAGGCGCCACACGCATTTGGCGCGAATGGCCCATATCGTTTGCAATTCGGCGGGCGAACAGACGATGTTCGAGTCGAACATAGGTTCGACTCGAACACGAAGCTCATCCCTAATATATATATATTATATATTTACACACACAATGTATTCATACATTCCTTCATAAAGGATCATTTAAGGGGAAATTTTGTTTCCAATAGGTATACTTTAATTTTAATCTGTGTTGTTTTGTGTCTTTAGAATTTTGTAATAATAAAAAAAGATGTGTTCCCCAAGAAATTGGTTGTATAAGAGTCATATATATGTTTTTGTTTTTCTTTTCATGCAGCTGAACTTCTGCGGCAGCCCAATAAGGTAGAAATTCTCTAAAAGTGGTTTAAAGTTTTGGCTAGACATACTAGAAAGATATATGTATTTCATGTAAACCTCATTATAAAATTACATGAGGCATTTGTCAATTTAAGTTTTTAAGGCAGAACTTTAAATATTAAAAGATGAAAAGCAATAAAATAAAAATCAACAATTACATTTTGGTGCAAGAGTCCTCATTTCCTGATTTGACATGTAAAGCCATAACTATAATAGACCTTGTGATTAGTGGTGTAAGAATAGCTTTGAAAGCCCATGCAGCTGCTATGGGCTCTGTTGTAAGATGGTGTCTTTCAGGTATGCTGTAAAGAAAACTAAACTGGTTCCAATGGATGTATCATCGGCTCTTTTCAATTAACTTTACCCCCCCTGCTTCTCAGAACACAAGTAGATCTAATGACCTATGCATCCAAACGGCTCTCTTGGCTGGGTAGGGTGAATGTTTTGAAAATGGACATTCTTCCTCAGTTTCTATACCTTTTTCAAACCATCCCTATCCATACACCCACCTCATTTTTTAGGAAACTTCATCAGATTTTCTCCAAATTTATATGGAAGGAGGATCATCCTAGGATAAGATATAATATCTCTCTCCTGAGGGCCCAGGGATGAGCTGGAGTCCCTCGCGCTTCCATATATCACAAGGCTGCGGTACTCACTTGTATCATAGATTGGTTCCATCACCCCTCATTCATACTCTGGGTCCAGCTGGAGAGTCATTTAAACTCGATTGATCTCTGTGCTCTGCTGTGGACCCCTACGGCTCACCGTAAAGACGCCGTGCTCTCTACTGCTCTTACTCATCAGCCACTTTCATCTGGTACTATATCTAAACCGCAGGGTCCTATGACTCCCTTCTTTGAAACCCTGGCTGCAATGAGTACCGTTGATATCTGTGCGATTGCAAGTTGCAGCGACATCAAAGTAATCCCTGCACTACTTTGGTCCCACTTTGATGTGACTTGAGGTCCATAGACCTCAAGAATACACAGGCATTGTTTCAAGTCGCATCAAAATCACGCGACTTTCAGGTCGCTATAGCAGAAACATAGGCTTACTCTAAAGGATGATGTCAGGGACATTGTTGAAGAAAAAAAATAAAATATTTCCTCTCAATTGCCTAGGAAAACTTTAGCCACTGTCGGAACAAGATTCTGCAATGCCAGACGATCCACCGGAGGTAGACGCGGCAGTGGTTCGTATAACTAAGAATTTCATCTCACCAACCGATGGTTCAGCCTCAATTGAGGATCCTTTAGACAGACGAATAGTCCCCAACTTAAAGGAGCTTACCAAATAGCAGGTAAACGCCTGGAAGTCAGCAATTGCCTTATCATCTGTATCCACTTCTGGACCACAGTTACCAAAGATGCCAATCCAATAGACTAGGGGGCACATTGCAATCAGATGTTGGTTCAAGAGAGATGGGCGTTCAATGAGGCAGACATCATCGCAAATATCCTGGAAATCCAGGCGGTTTATTTTGCATCAACAGCATTTGCTCTCTCAGATCAAGAACAAATCAGTTCTGATTCGGATAGACTATAGAGCAAGAGAACTTGATGGTGTCCACAACTGTTCTCCACAACAGTTCCTTACTAAGAAACTCCTCTTCATTTGGGCAGAGGGAAATCTGAAGGACCTAAGAGTAGTCTATCTTCCAGCCCACTTAAACACAAATGCCAAACACCTATTCCAAGGATTCCTGTATCCCAACAAATGGTCCCTACAACCGAAGTTATTCAGTTGGATTGTGGGCCAGTGGATCTTTCCTGAACTGCATCCCTTTGCTACAGCAAGCAATACCAAGTTGCGGAGGTTTGTTTTACATCTACCTCACCCTTGGGCAGAAGCAATAGATGCCCTGTCAAGGCAACCTAATTTAGGCCTCCTCCGGCCTCCTACCTTGAACATTCTCTTGAGACTTGCAATATCAACAATAATGGTGATAATAGTCCTCCCTTATTTGCAGGGAGACCCATGATTCCCTAGGACAATATATCTTAGTGTCCAGCCTCAAGTAAATATTCCTCTGATACCCTTTCTTCTGGCTCGAGACATCGCACCTGTCAGAATCTTCAAAGACTGAACCTTCACATTAGAATGTTAAAACACAGAGGCTTTAATCATTAGGATGTTCCTCTAGAGTTGTTTCAACTCTGCTCAAAGGACAGGAGTCTTCAACGAACAATACATATGACAAGGTTTGGAATAAGTTTATATCTTTCGCTAACGGCAAAACTTCAATCCTGATGTACCGTCTTCCTCCCAACTCCTTGACTTCCTGCAAACAGACCTGCTTTAGGATTAGGATTAAGCCATTTAAGCTGGTGGCACGATCTGCTGTTACCACAAGAGATGGGCTGAAGATCCTTTAATAATCAAATTCTTCAAGACGGTCAAGAAGATAAGCCCATCCATTAAAACAAATCTTTCCCACTTTTGATCTCTCTATTGCTCTGGAGCCCTTATCCAAACACCCTTTTGCCCAATCTGATTCAGCATCCTTGTGGAATCTCACTTGGAAACAATTTTTTCTTTGTAGCGATGACATCGGGCTGGGGAGTATCAGAACTTCAGGCTCTGGGATCAGAAGACAATAATATTATTTTCTGTACTCGTAGAGTGGAACTTAGAATGGTACATGAATTCATCCCTAAGTTCTCCTCTTCCTCTACTATCTCCAAGCCTTGGGCCCTGCCAATCTTTTCAGACCAAATTTTGACCTTCTTTACTAAGACGATATTACTTAGGTACTAAGACACTATCTTCAAGCCACAACTCCCTTCAGACTTTCATCTAACCTATTTGTAATATCCCAAAAAACAAAACAAAAAAAACAGGGGCAAAGAAGCATCATCTGGGGCAGAGGCCTCTAGAATGTGGCCCTCCGACCATTACGAAACTGCAGTATCCATCATGCCTAGTCATGTCTGTGAATATCAGAGCTTTAAATACCTCATGGGACATGTGGTTCTGTGGCAGCTGGGAAGCCATAGTTTGCAGATCCCAGCTCTAGTACAATAGTTTCATGAATAATCAAATTGGTTAAGAAGGAAGCGTACAGGGCTAGGGGTCTAGAACCCCCTCTTTAGTTGGGCTGTATGCCACCCGGTTGTTTTCTGCCTCTTGGATAGCCAGAGCAGACGTATCCATCAAAACGATCTAAAGGGGAGCATCATGGTCATCCCAACATGCGTTTATGAGACGTTACAGAGTAGACCCGGCAGCTTTCTTGTCTGTAGAAACTGGCAGACAGGCTATCAAGCCTTTTTCAAATAAATCTATGCATCATCCCACCCATTTCAGCTAGTTATTTGTCACAGGTATGCTGTCATGGAGGCACCAAGAAAAACAGAAAATTGTTTCATACTTACCGTAATTTTCTTTTCCTGGTGCCTATCCATGGCAGCATACAATCCCGGTATGCTATATTACGTAGAATGCTGGGAGTGCACTAATACTTTTCTTTTATAATATTCACTGGTCCTGAGGGAGGAGCCAAGGTGGAGCTTGTCACAGGTATGCTGCCATGGATAGGCACCAGGAAAAGAAAATTACGGTAAGTATGAAACAATTTTCTGTTTTTTTTTTTTTAGTTCTGGATAGATTGGAGAGAAATTAGAACACCTGTCAGGTTTTTATTGCTGTGTGTTCCCCCGTTAGGGAGATTCACCCTCTCTATTTGTCCTGTTTACTTTTATCATTGAAAGTGAAAGTAAAAGAAAATCCCAAATTTTGGGTTGTCCCCATAAAAGTAATAGGGAAATCTTCAAATGGGGACACTAGTTCTGGTGATCTAAGGATCCCCAAAAATTTGCCTTAATTTGAATGGATTTTCTCTCACTTCCTGTTTGGCTATAGAACAGGAAGTGAAGGGAAATCTCTGCAATGGGACACAGATGGCAAATAAAAATCTGTCAGAGGTTATATCCCTCCCTTGCTCTATCCAAAATGAAAAAAAAAAAGTGTTGCCTATAGTTACACTTTAACACAATAAAATCACCATTCCTCAATAAACTTTCTGTTAAAATGCTTGCCCCAGTACTTGCAGTTTACAACTTTAATCGCTGCTCACTACTGCTCTCTCAGTTTGCACTTCTGGTCTTCACAGGAAATAGTTAACAGTCTGTTAGCTTGGAGAAGGGAAGCGAGGAGGAGGAGGGAGGAACAAGGGAGTGCCTTGCCATCCTAAATTACAGGCCTGTGGGTTTCTATTGATGCACACAGTGCAGGGACCCTAGTCCCTGCATGCAAGGGTGACTCCATAGGATGCTGCAAGAGGACAGAGCCACCCTGAAACAGGAAACCTGGATCAGTGGTCATGGCACCAGCTAAACTGATATATAGACAAGGGTTGAAAGATGAAGAAGCTGCATATTCAGTAAGTGAATACATTAGCTGTTGAAATGCCTAAAAAAAAAAAAACGTGAGAGTTTAATATCACTTTAATCATTTGTCATACTATAAAATATAATTATAGTTGTTATTATTATTGCTACTACCATTGTAACTTCCATTCACAGCGTATTGACAATGCTGACAGCTCCTCTGTTACCAGTCCTTGATTTAAACATTCTTTATTTTAAGATACATGATACATATTGTCATAGCTGACACTGCCAGCTGCTACAGAGAGTTAGCTTAAGCGGGCACATCAAAATTTTGTTATGGGGACTCATGATTCATAGTTACTCCCCTACTGTGATTATACAAGTATTATGCCACCTTGACTTTCCCTAAATTCATCTACTATTTCCCTGATACAGAGGGAATGTGTAATTAAACTGCTGTTTGTCATTGATAAAACACAGCTCTGTTTGATTTATCTTTAAATGTTACCGCTTTTGTTCCGAAATTGAGCTGTGGAATTTTATTCAACTATCTTAATCCACAAATAAAGCAATCCTTCAGTTCAAATCTTAAATTCATATCTTCTGAGCAACAGACACTTCAAGAAAAGGTTTTATGGCCATTATCAGGTTACGGGTCTTTATATACTTTCATTTTAGATAGTGGGATTATTTATTGCCTTTTTTATAGGTGCATCATTCAGTCCTTCTCAAATGCAAAAAAAACTGACAGTGTTTTACATTTTGCAGCAAACAGTATGCTGTAAAAAAAGAAAGGCAATTAGTTTATTTGTTCTTAGAGTACATGGGTTGAATTTGGAACTAATTTTCTTTAAAAAATCAGAAATTTAGTTCCTTTTGTGATCCAATGATGCCATCATTAATTTTGAAATTCAACCAACCAAGCTTTCAATTTCACCTCAATTGCTACAGAAAAGAATTTTTGTGACTGGAAATCTTTTTTTTCCAGGTCACAGCTCATGCACATTTATTCTTCAATTATATTTCTTGCACAATTCTCCCTTCTTTCTTCATTGATTAGAAATTCATTCATTTTTCAAAAAATTTCCAACATGCCTGATCACTCAAATTCGATGGCTGCATGAAAATCGGCCTTTGCTGCGGGCCACTAATAATGCAAAATTTGAATGTAAATTCTATTACCGCGTACACACGATCGGAAATTCGGCCAGCAAAAGACCGATGAGAGCTTTTGGTCGGAAAATGCGACCGTGTGTATGCTCCATCGGACTTTTGCTGGCCGAATTCCAGCCAGCAAAAGATTGAAAGCATGTTCTCAATTTTTCGGTCAGAAAAAGTTCCTATCCGAAAATGTGATTGTCTGTAGCAATTCCGATGCGCAAAATTCCTACGCATGCTCAGAAGCATTGAACTTCATTTTCTCGGCTTGTCGTAGTGTTGTACGTCACCGCGTTCTTGATGGACGTAAGCGAACTTTTGTGTGACCGTGTGAATGCAAGTCAAGCTTGAGTGGAATCCCATCGGAAAAGCCATCATATCTTTTTCCGACCAAAATCCCAATCGTGTGTATGCAGCATTAGTTACGATTTTTGAAAGAAAATTCTTTCAGGATTCGACCCATGTATGGCCGGACTAGAGCCCAGTACACACTAATAGTTTTTTTTCCTTTAACCCAGCGGGTTAAAGGAAAGAAAACTGTCAGCTCTGGTCAGAGCTGCTGTACTAACCATCTGACGTTAGTATAGCAATCTCCCCCGCTGAGCTGTTGTGTTCTGACATGGGGACGGCCCCCCTGCCAGAACACTCCAGCCAGCGCTCTCGGCCGCTGGTTTTCCAGCATGCACGTCAGACAGAACCTGGCCAAATGGCTGACTTCTGTCGGACTGGCTGACATACACATGGGCCAAATATCGACCATTTTTTCTTTTACCAGCCGATGACTCCCAAGGGTCATAACCCCGTCAGTTTTTTTTTTCAGTCTGTGTCCAACTGGGGAGATTTCCCTTCACTTTGAATCCCATAGCCACAACAGAAAGTGAGAAGAAATCCCACTAAAAGTTTGGAAATTCCTGGTTGTCACTAGGATCACCAGAATCAGTGTTCCCATTGGAAGATTCCCCCTTTATTACAGTTCTGGTGAATTTTCTTTCACTTTCACTCTCAGAGATAACAGTCACCAGGACAAATAGAGAGCAGCAATAAAAACTTGACTGGTTTTGTAATCCCTCTCCACTCTATCTATAACTTAAAAAAAATGCAGATAGTTATACTGTAAGTATGAAAAATGTAAGGTATTTTTCAATGTGAAATAATAAGCCCACAGCCTACTTAGTATAGGAAGCCTGCCATAAGGAAAGCATTGTCTGCCTTTCCTTTCGTCACCTTCTGAAAATTCCAGTTTCTTACATCCATACCTATGGGTCACTGATCTGTAATAAGAATGCAGATATGGGACTTCTGAACATCCCCTGACACTGCATATTTGTTTCAGGTCAGTAATTTAGGAACTATTGAAACCGGTAGGTCAGCATAAGACCTCTTTCAGATGGGAGGTCTGAGGCAGTGAAAACAGGCCTCTGAGTCAGTTTTCCACATCTGGCCACTCACCTGAACTGTAAAATAACAGCCAGAAGGGGCTGCTTTGCTTCGTGAATGTGGCACTTTTACAAGAGAGTTTGACAAGAGGTATTGCTTGTCGAACTCGCCCACTAAGTTCAATGGAGAAGTGTCCCTACCACATGCAATCCATGTGATTGTGGTATGGTAGTGTGGTGTTATAGGGTTAAATCATGCAGTGAGGAGACAATATAATGCATTCTCATCACCAGTTAAAGGCCATTTGAAAAATAGTCCAAACGTGGATCGCTCTTCAGAGTGCACCACACTTCTCTGTGTTTGTGAAAGAGCCCTAAATCCAGTCAACTGGCATTATCTGAAGGAGGCAAGCTAAGGTAGCCCCCATGATAGGTTTCCTTTAAAGCATAATTCTACTTTTAGTAACGTTATCCTTAGGTATGCATGAACCCAAAATCTATTTTTAACATGTTTTGCATCATGCCTCACTGTATACAGTTTTTTTATGCTAATCTTTTTTTTGGTATGTCTGATGCAAAGTTTCTTACCTGGAGATCCTGACAATAACAGCACTTCTTGTTACAGACTCACAATGCTACACCACTGTAGTGCTTCAACCAGTGGAGCCACTGAATTGTTTGGGGATTTCTCTGCACACCTGAAGATGACAAACCTCACTCACCCAGCATTTACTGACACACCTTGAGGTGTTTCAAAGTATATATTAGGCCAAGTGTAGCCTAAAAAGAAAAATGATCAACAAGTGCACTTATACAATCAATCAATAAGACAATAACGTTACTCTGAGAGATATGGTTAAACACCTGGAGTATTCTAATGCCCTATACACACGGTCGGATTTTTCGACAGAAAATGTGTGATAGGACCTTGTTGTCGGAAATTCCATCACACATTTTCCATCAGAATTTCCGACACACAAAGTTTGAGAGCTTACTATAAAATTTTCTGACAACAAAAGCCGTTGTCAGAAATTCCGATCGTGTGTACACAAATCCGATGCACAAAGTGCCACGCATGCTCAGAATAAATTAAGAGATGAAAGCTATTGGCTACTGCCCCATTTATAGTCCCGACGTACGTGTTTTACGTCACCGCGTTCAGAATGATCGGATTCTTTGTGTGACCATGTGTATGCAAGACAAGTTTGAGCCAACATCCATCGGAAAAAATCCATGGATTTTGTTGTCGGAATGTCCAATCAATATCCGACCGTGTGTACAGGGCATAACAGTAATTAACAGAACTGAAATATTTTTTACCTAGCAACAGTACATAAAGACAGACCTAACTTGCTATACTAGTCCCAGTGTTATCCCACTGGGCAGTGATTGATTAGAAAAAAGATAACGGTAGGCCGGCAAAGTTGGTGACCTTGAAGAAAGTATATAAGTTGGGGACCTTGAAGAAAGCATAACAGTTCCCAGCAAACGACAGATTAAATTGTGCAATGCTAGTGTCAGGGAAATGGCCATGAGAGAACTGGCAATAATGCCAACAACAGAGATGGACACCACCGGCGCATCCCCATGCGCGTTCACAGTAGAATGGTGAATCGGCGCATGCAGGTGAGCGACGGAGTGAATCGGGGCACACGCAAAACGTGATAGATGGGATTTCTGGCAGACCTATAAAAGACTGCTCCTGTTTCCTACAAATTCCTGGATTGTCGTCAGCTTGCCTGGGTTCCTGTACCTTTGTAACTATTCCTTGGATTTCCTGTTGTGACCCGGCTTGCTCCTGACCTGTTGATCTCTTCTCCTAGCTCTGACCCTTGGCTTACCTCACAGACTTTTTTACTTGCTTGATTACCAGCGTATGACCCCCGGCTTGCCTCACGGACTCTGTTACCTGCTTGATCACCAGTGCATGACCCCAGCTTGCCTCACAGACTCCCTCTCATCTATTCATGGCTTTATCATCTGTGTGTGACCCCCAGCCTAGCTTTTACTGCTGTTCTGTATACTTAGGCTGCCAAAGCACAGCTGATGGTCCTCAGAGACTTTTACCTCACCATCCCTTCTGCTTTCCCAGGCAAACTCCAGGTGATCATCTGCTCAAGGCATCCATACCTGGCTGGCAACCTGTGCTTCTTTGGGCACTATGCCTCCTGTACCACCTTCAGGGGTATACTGTGCTTAGCCACAAGGGGAGCATCTTTCAGCACCTTGGCCTTGAATCAGCTACGTGTCAGGAACCATGAATCAGACTGAGACAGAAGTACAGTTAAATCACACTTGTTTAATAATAATAAAAAAAGGTAAACAGAGTAAACGTAGTCAAAACATAGCCAGGAACCAGAACAGATAGTCAGACAAGCCAAAATGTCAGGGAGCCAGAGATGAGCGTAGTAGAACAGCAAGCAGGATCTGGAGCCAGAAGGAATGTCAGCCAAGCAAGTCTTTAACAGGAACACAGGAGAGTGTGTCTAGAGATGTGACCAAGGCAAAGGCAGAGATCATCTGGACTGGACGGCTTAAGTAGGCAGGACTGACGAACAGGATATCATCAACAGGTTTGTCACTGTGGAGAGATGGCAGCTGGCAAATTAGCTGACAGCTGAGCGCCCAGCTTTGAGAAAGTAGGGCTGAGCCCAGCCCTGACAGTACGTGACAGTGCAATCCAGCCATGTCAGAGGCCAACAGAGGTGGTTCCCCACTCTAGGCTTTGTGCCAAAAAGTCACTGCCCTCACCCAGGCAATACAGAGACTCCAGGAAGGCTATTTTCAATTGGAAGGTTGCTTGCAGCATCTGATGGTTTCTCCTGCCTCTGTGGATTCAGGTCTTCCGCCCACCAATGCCACATTAGCCTCTTCAGCACAGGAACATGCCAGCCAGACTCATAGAGCGATGATGTCACCTCCTGAACCACGAGTGCCAACACCTGAACGATTCCTTAGTGATCAAAAAAAATTCATAGCTTCTAAAAACACTTGTTTGCTGTACCTAGCCCTCCAGCCCAGAACCCCCTCTGTTGGGACCATGAAAGGGGGGTTCATTATTTCTCTGTTATCTGAAGAACCTCAAACCTGGGCTCATAACTTGCTAGAGCAAAAGAAGCCTGTACTGAACTCAGTAGATAGTTTGTTCGAGGCAATGGCACAACTTTATAATGACCCTCAGCTTACAGCAACCGCTGAGGCTGCCCCGCATACTCTGCTTCAAGGGAAACGTCCAGTGGAAGAGTATACCATTGACTTCCGCAAATGGTCTGCAGAAACTGGTTGGAATGAGGCTGCTCTTAAATACCAGTACCGCCAAGGGCTATCTGTCAGGGTACCAATAGCAGGTCCCAGGGTCTCTAGGACCCAGCACATGTCAGAGAACGAGAAGGGCTCTAGGACCCAGCGCTTCCGCCAGCACATCACATGGGCATTTATAAGGAAGTCAGCCCTTGACTGAAGTGCTGTTTGATCTCAGCTATTACCGACGTTCCTGTGTTTCCCATTTCCTGTGAACCCTGATTACCGACCCAGCTTGTTTCAGACATGTCTCCTGACCTTGACCTTGGCTTGTTAAACGGACCTCCTTTGCCTGCTACCTGTCTTAAACTCGGCTCCCACCTAGCCTCGTCTCCTCTGCTATCCACCTGGCACTGAACCTTGGCTTGTACCGACTACCCTCTGTCTCAGTGACCCTGGTTATCTGCTACATCTCACAGGCACCACCTGCCTGCAGCAGCCCAACAGCACACCAGCGGTGTTCCTGAGCCTTTTCTGCAAGCAACTCTGCAGGCGACCTGTGTGACTTTGGGCCTGACTCCTCCTGTCTCACGCCTCTGAGCTGCAAAGGAAGCCCTCTCCATAGGACTCCAGCACTTTGGTACCCAATAGCATCAAACAGCCAGGATATCTGAGGCCAAGAGAGGTGCTTCTGCGCTTGAAAGCCTCTGTCAGCAGATGGCGGCACTGATGCAAGCAGTCAAGAAGGAGGGTTATTTCCAGCTTGATGGACTTTTCCATGCTCTCAAGGCTTCTATGGCTTCCGCTGAAGCTAGCCAAGCCACAAGTCCCGCCTCTATACCAATGTCCTCCAATTCCACTGCTGCTGCTTCACCCTCAGTGGTACTGCCTCCTCCTGAGCCCAGAGTTCCCACCCCTGAGCGCTTTTCAGCGGAGGTTCAGAGCGTTCAGAAATGCTTGCAAACTTTATTTTGCCCTGCAACCTTGTCTAATGAACCACAATCCTGGGTCCATAACCTCCTAGAATTAAAGTATGAGGTGTTGAACTCAGTTAGAATGTTTTTTGAAGCCATAGCTACTTTATATGATGATTATTTATCAATGGATCCGCGCTTCAGGATGTTTAAACAACTGCTGCCCCCCTATGTAAGTAGGGAACACCTAAGTGAAAACCCAGAGACAATGAAATCAGAAAATGGGGAGTGGTGCTGTGTTATGAAGAGGGAGTATCGGTATACAAATAATCATCTTTCTAAAGTGACGGGTGCACCAGTGCGAAGATTCACAAGTGTAAATTGGCAGGTGTAATAAAAATGCTAAAGAATAAAAAATAATAAAAAAATGAAAATATATCAATGCAATGGTGTATATTATGAATATAAAGTGATAAGTGCTAGTCAGTGCAAAAGAGAATTGTAAACAATATGTAAATACATTGGCACAGTCATTATCCCATATAAGTGAAAAAACAAAAAATAAAAAAATTATATAATGTAAAAACTGAGTCCCATGTGCATGTAAATCTTATATAAATTCGACCCTTTGTTGGGGAATCCAAAGTGACAAGTGCAAAATTGTACTAGATAAATCACGTGGTGTTCAAACCACTGTGCAATAATGTACAAAAAACCTAAAAAACCTTTAAAAAAAATATATATATATAATATAAAGTCCAAATCGTGAGCTGACTGTGTATCAAGAAAAAATCCCATATAGTGTGCAACAAAAAATGTTCATAAAGGTATATAACGTATCTTCCAGAAGATCTCTTCTTTATAGTAGAATATTTATAAAGGCGTGCAGTAATTATTAACAATCTCCCCCTGATGTGATTGCACTCACCGGAGCGCCCTGCCCCTGCAGGGGTATGAGCGAAAGATGTTATTCCCCAGGTGCCGATATCCTTCCGATTCCTCAGATGCCGGTGTCCTTCTGATTCCAAATAGCCCAATCCGGGTCATCCACTCGCAGAGAGGGAGGGGGGGAGTCCAGTGATATTGGCACTGTAGCTGATTCTCCTGAGAAGTGGGGACAGGGTACCTTTATTTTGCAGTATCCATCACAAGTATGCCGTCACATGACTTCAATTCTACTTCCTTCTGAGCCTAAACTATAAACAGCCAGTGGGTGTGGTTACTGAAAGCTAGTGAGGTCATAACATCTTACGCTCATACCCCTGCAGGGGCAGGGTGCTCCGGTGAGTGCAATCACATCAGGGGGAGACTGTTAATAATTACTGCATGGCTTTATAAATATTCTACTACAAAGAAGAGATCTTCTGGAAGATACGTTATATCACCTTTATGAACATTTTTTGTTGCACACTATACATATAATCTGGTGTGCATTAGAGAGGGGGACGAGTGGAAAATGGCCTTCAGAACATGCTTTGGCCACTTTGAATACCTTGTGATGCCCTTTGGGCTATGCAATGCCCCCACAACTTATTCCTGATCGTCTATCTGGACGATATCCTGATCTTCTCTGCCTCTCTTGAACTCCACAGAGACCATGTCAAGAAAGTACTAGACATGTGCGCTGTCAATAAATTTGTTTCATTTCGTTCCGTTTCGTGTTAGAATTAATTCGTATTTCGTAATTCGTGTCCAAAATTTCGTATGAAATAAGAATTTTCGTTGGGTTCGTTAACTTTTCGTAACAATTACGAATGTTCGTTATGATGAATTTATCATTATGAGGGGCTCCCACCATCCCTGTGCTGTGCTGACTTCCTGGGTTTTTTTTTTTTTTTTTGAAAAATATTTATTGATTTTTTCAAAATATATTCATAGAAGACATTGTACAGAACAATTGTAAGGCATGAATATAAACAATTATTCTGTATATAGAATGCATGTTCTATCTAAACATAACAAAAACAGATTTATAGGGGTCGTTGGGGAAGGGGAGGGGAGAGAGGGGGGGGAGGGGGGTAAGCAATTCACATTTGCCAGCTTGTGACTAACATTGGGCAATAAATTGCCAAAAAGGTTGATCCTACATTTTCGTACCTTTAGGGAATGGAGGCGACTTATGAGTCTATCTAGCTAGATAACCTACAATATGGTCTAGGTGAAACATGTTATTTGGGTAAATATAGTCCCGAAGTGTAATAGCTGAAGTTGATGGATGTCAAGGAGCTTCAGGTGATTGTATGCCGCCTACGGTGGTTTAAATGAAGAAGGATCAGAGGTCGGAGGAATTTTAAGTTTGCCAAGTGAGTTGGTGATGTCTCTCGTCAGGTACCATTCTGTATATCTAAATGGGTACATTATGTCTTGGATGGTCTGTTGGGGAAATGTGGCTTCCAGGAATCTTCTCCAGCGTTTGAAAAATCGTGGGGTAAAGCGAAGATTTGACTTGATGAGGTCCAATCTTTCTAGATAGAATAATGAAGTCAAGGCTTTTATAACCGCAGGTAGACTGGGCGGCGATGTCGATATCCAGTGGGACATAATAGTCCTGCGGGCTACAAGAAGGCAGATATGGGCCCAGTGCGGTATGTTTGAAAAGTCCAATGTGGACGAGGAGGATGCTGGAGGGGTGATGCTGAATAGGCATAGTAGGCAGTCTCTATGTAGTTTGATATTGCAGATTTTATTAATGTAGGCTATCACATCGTTCCAGTAGCTGTTAATAGCAGGGCACTCCCAAAGCCTATGGAGCAGCGTAGGACGCTGCAGTAGGCACCATGGACATAGAGCTTGAGACGGGTCCTCTTTGTTAAAACGGAATGGGAAGTATGCTCTGTGGATAATCTTGAATTGAGTTTCACGCCATATTTCAGAGATCGTAAGTTTCCGGGTGAGCCTATATCCCTCAAGGATTTTGTTGGGTAGGTCCTCATCTCCTAGTATTTGAGACCATTTTTGAAAAGGCGTGAGGCGGTATTTCCGTGACTGGTGCTGGATGAGGTGAGAATAGATGTTGGAGATAGAGTAATCTTTGCTTTGCAATAGATTGTCGACAAAGGAAGGTTTAAAAGGATCAGTCTTGGGACCATAGCAGGTTTTCAGATAATTTGTGAGTTGGTAATGGAAGAAGCTGTGTGCTGGCGGTAGGGAGAATTCCCGCATCAGATTTTGGTATGGTTTGAGCTTGCTTGTGTTGTTTTGGTATAACGAGGTTATCTTCATGAGTCCTTTGGATTGCCATTGGGTATAAGCTTTATGTAAAGTGGAAGGTAGGAACATTGGGTTGCCTTGTATTTTGAGATGTTTCGAGATACTAGAAGGCAGACCAAGCAGTTTTCTGACCTCTCTCCAGGCGATGACAGTGTCTCTGAACAAAACGCTGGTTTTGAGGTGGTGCGGCATTTTGTTAGGATTGGAGTGTAGGATGCCTGCAAGGTCGTATGGAGAAGCCATAGAGTCCTCTAGGGCAAAGTTGGAGTATTTGGACCCTCCTGTTAACCAGTCTAGTCCCTGTCTGAGTAAGCATGCTAAATTATAAAAACGAATATTGGGGAGCCCCGCCCCACCCTCGCTCTTCGGGAGACATAGTTTTTGGAGCGCGATGCGTGGTTTTTTGCTAGACCATAGGAAAGCTGTCACAGCTCTCTGAAGTTTCTGCACGTCTGAATGCCTCAGTAGTAGAGGTATGGTTTGCATAGGATACAGTAGGCGTGCGAATGATACCATTTTGAAAAGATGAGCTCTCCCAAAAAGCGAGAGGGGAAGGGCACCCCAAGCCTCCAATTCCCGCACAATTTTGGCCACCAGGGGAGGATAATTAAGTACATATAAGGAAGATGGGTCTCGGCCTATATGTATTCCTAAGTATGTTATATGATGGGGTGCAATAGTCAGCGGGGATAAATGTATCCATTTAGTGGATAGTCGAGGGTGTAGTGTTAGGATTTCACTTTTATCAAAGTTTATACGAAAGCCTGAGCAGAGTCGGAAGGTCGTAAATATTTGTTTAAGTCTATCAAAGTCTGATACGGGGTCAGTAGAGAACAGTAAAATATCGTCCGCAAATAGTGCAGAGCGGAGTGTTTGGTTTCCCAAGGTGATGCCACTAACCCCTTCGGTTGAATTGAGGATTCTGGATAAGGGTTCAATCGCAATGTTGAATAACAAGGGGGATAGGGGGCATCCCTGTCTTGTTCCTTTCGCTAAGGGGATAGTGTCCGAAATAAAATTCGGGGTGACAAGGCGTGCCGTTGGTGAGGCGTACATTTGTGCGAGGAATCTTGTGATTTGACCTGAAAAGCCGAATTTTTCCATTACCGTAAAAAGCCATGAAAAACCAATATTGTCAAAGGCTTTTTCGGCGTCTAGGGACATGATTGCTACATCTTGATCGGGGTGTGTTTTAGCGTATTCTAGCGCCATTAAGACCTTACGTATATTTAATGTGGCTGATCGTCCTGAGACGAAACCTGATTGGGCTGGGTGTAAGAGGGACGGAAGTAAGAGAGCTAGACGTGATGCTATAATTTTAGACAGGATTTTAACGTCTACATTTATTAATGAGATTGGACGATAAGAGCCTGGGAGTAATGGATCCTTTCCTTTCTTGGAGATTAGTTTAATATGAGCTTGTGTCCCTGTGGGGAGGTAAGGACCTCCGTCCCACATGGCTGCATATACATGTTTCAGTGTGTTGGGGATGAAGTCAGTCGTTAATTTGAAGAATTCCGCAGTGTACCCGTCGGGACCCGGAGCCTTAGCAGAGGCCATAGATTTGATCGTGTGTTGTATGTCTTCTAAGGTGATAGGCGCATTAAGTGCCTCCAAGTGTGACGTTTGAAGCCTGGGCAGGCGTATCTTGTCAAGCAGGGCTTCAACGGCAGGTTGATCCGTTGGGTCTGCACGGTACAGATCAGTATATTAATCTGCAAGTAGTTTGCTGACTTCGGTAGGTGAGGTAACTAACGAGCCGGAAGCATTTCTCAGAGTTGGGATATGTGTAGGACGTCTTGGTCCTGAACATAGTCTGGCTAGCATTCTGCCTGCCTTGTTGCCAAATTTGTGAAAGTGGAGGGTGGAATACGAGGTTTTAGCAGCTTCGTGTTGTTCTGCCCAGAGATCAAAGGCACACTTGGCCCGTTTCCATTCCTGTATATTAGCTAAGGTGCGGTCTAATGTTAGCTTGTCATGAGCTAGGCGTAGGGAGTCGCTTGCTTGCATATATTGTTGTCGAGTGTGTTTTTTAAATTGTACAGTGTACGAGATAATTTTGCCCCGTAGGAAAGCTTTGCCTGCTTCCCAGAAGAGGTTTGGGTCAGAGATATGTGCTCCATTCGTGGTGATATATTCTTCCCATGTTTGGTGCAAGACTTGTCGGAAGTCTTCATTATCCGCCAGATATGAAGGGAAACGCCAGATAGGGGAAGGAGTTGAGGGTGTGAGTTGTGTCATATGGACTGCGATGGGACTGTGGTCTGAGATTCTGGCATCGTAAATGTCTGGGGTGTTTATTACAGATACTAGGGCCGGGGAGACAAAGAAGTAGTCTATACGAGAGAAGGTATTATGTGGGGGCGAGAAGAAAGTATATTCTCTGTCAGTCGGATGTGTCAGGCGCCAGATGTCTACAAAATGCATAGATTCAATAGAGTGTGCTAAGGGAGTCGCGTCCGGTGTATGGGAGGGACCTGGTCTTGTCGTTTGCTTAGGGAGATGAGTGCGGTCTGCTAGTGTGGACATGGCAGAGTTGAAGTCCCCGCCCACTAAATGTAATACCTCGGGGGCCGTGAGAATCCATTGAACCATGTCCTGAAAGAATGAAGTGTCTGGAGAGTTGGGAGCATAGATATTAGTGATAGCTACGGCTTTGTCACCTATGGTCATATGTAAGGTCAGTTTGCGGCCTAAGGTGTCAGCCCTCATTTCTCTGACAGAGTGTTGTAGGTTTTTATGAATTAAAATAGCTACACCGGCCTTGCGGCCCACTGCAGGGGACCCGTATACAGAACCTACCCACAGTTTTTGAAGGCGTGTTAAATCGTCTGCGGAGAGATGTGTCTCCTGTAATAGGGCCACATCTGCCCGAAGACGCCGTAGGTGTCTGAGAATGGACATTCGCTTATTTGGGGATCGGAGCCCCTTAACATTCCATGATATAAATTTTAGGTGACTCCCGTCGGCAGAAGAGGACATGGTTGGATATGATAGTTGCTATATAAGGGAGGATGATCAGGGAGCCTCCCGACATGTACAGTGCCGACCATACGGGAATCACCCAAAAACCGTAAGTCACATAGTAGAAAAGGTACTAATAGGGCAAACATGAATTGCAAATGTATTGAGCAATAAGTATTGAGCTGTAACAAAGCAGGATTACGGTTATAACGTAACAAACTACAAACAGTGTACTTCACTTTTTTCCACATGGGATACAACTACCCATAATGCCTTTCAGCGACCCGCCAGCTCCTCACATATGAGCATGAATTTGGCTAGGAGGAGTGGGATAAGGGAGGAAGAGATGAGGGAAAAGGGGGGAGAGAGGGGGGGAAGGGAGGGGTAGGATCAGGGTATGGGGTTAGGGGAAGTGCTGGTTGTATCTGTGTCAAATAAGGGGCTCAATTAAAATAATGAGGTGGAGAAATAAGGGGGTGACTTGATCAAATGGTTTGCCCCGTTAGGGGTCTATAGCCATGGAGATCACCTGGGTTATTATAATAACCTTTTGGGTAGACAGAGTAAGTGGGCGGTGGGTAGTGGTAAGCCAGGCTTGGAGGCATAATAACAAGACCATTAGCTAACAGATAATAGCGGCCGTGTAAAACATTGCAACTAAAACAGGCTAACATTAAAGTAAGTTAAAAAGGCAGAAGGCAGGTCAGGGACAATGAGGGGTAAAATTACCCGTCCGAGGAAATGTAGATGGTTAGATAAAGTTCCTGGAGTCCTTCATCGATTTGCAGAGCGATCATCTTGGTTAGTAAAGCGGCTGCGCTTGTATGGGGGTTTTGTGGGGCTGCGTTGCTGTTTAGGTGGTATCTTCGCTGTCGATGGTGATGATGATGGTGAATTCTCTTCAAAGTTGCTATGCTCCATTTCTGTGCCTCTGGTGGCGAGAAAGTGTTCCGCCTCCTCAGGGGTATGGAACGTGAGGTGTTCTCCTTCAGGTGTTTGGATGCGGAGGACAGCCGGATAGGCTAAAGAGAACCGGATTTGGTTATGGTGAAGGTTGGAGCAGATCGGTGAAAACGCTTTACGCTGCTTCATTACCTCTATGGAATAATCTGCAAAAAGTAGGAGTTTTGCGCCATCAACCATTAAAGACCGTGAGCGACGAAACTTTTGCATTATGGCATTCTTGTCTGCGTAGTTGAGGTATTTTACAATAACATGGCGGGGTTTGGCACGTGATTCTGAGAATTGACCTATGCGGTGCGCGCGTTCAATAGTGCAGGGAATGTGAAGGCCCAGTTGTTCTGGAATAATTTTTGCGCAGATATTGGTTAACTGTGGTGTGGAAACCGATTCAGGCAGACCAATGATGCGTAAATTGTTTCTTCTCGAGCGATTTTCCAAATCATCGAGTTTGTCCCATATGTCCCTATTAGCAGCTGTGAGGCGTGCTACTGCTGCAGATGAGGCTGTGAGTTCATCTTCCAGGGAGGAAATTCTATCCTCTACCTGATTGATTCTCTGTGCCTGTGCTTGTAGGTCAATATGTAACTGCTCTAAACCCCTATGGACTGCTGCGTCCACTGTAGCTGTGAGAGTGGGGCCCAGCAGCGTGACTACAGCCTGTGCAATCCCAGCAGGGGAGGTAGGGTCCGTACCTTGTATGTCTGGAGCTGAGGGGAGCGGTGGTTGTGGCTGTGGCAGCGTGTGTGCCTGCGTGTGTGCCTGCTCCGTCATGCCTGGGGCGGTCGCCATCTTGGCTGTGTCCGCCGCTGTGTCTCCTCCGGTGGGGATCGCGGATGTGACCGCCCGGGCGTACGATCGCTCCACAAAGCGATCCATGGGGGCCCGCTGTGTGTCAGCACTGTGCTGGGGGGTCTCCTCGGAGCAATAGCCGGCTTGAGAGGCAGTTTCGTGAGGGGCGCTGCGGGAGCTGAAGCTCGCTACCTCCTCTCCATGTGGCGCCGGAACCGGAAGTCTCCTGGGTTTTTAACTTTTAGGTTTGTTAACTTTTCGTAACAATTACGAATGTTCATTATGATGAATTTATCATTATGAGGGGCTCCCACCATTCCTGTGTTGTGCTGACTTCCTGGGTTTTTAACTTTTAGGTTTGTTAACTTTTCATAACAATTACGAATGTTCGTTATGATGAATTTCTCATTATGAGGGGCTCCCACCATCCCTGTGCTGACTTCCTGGGTTTTTAACTTTTAGGTTTGTTAACTTATCGTAACAATTACGAATGTAAACAAAATTTCTTATTTTGTACAAAATTCGGAAGCATAGCAATTCGTATTTCGGATCCTCCCGAATGTACAAATTTACGGAAATTCGTACCAATTTTTCGATTAGTACGAAACGAATCGCACATGTCTAGAAGGTACTGAATACCCTCAGCAGGCACGATTTGTACGCCAAAGCAGAGAAGTGCGTATTTGAGAAACAATCAATTCAATTCTTGGGACTCATAATCTCCGTTGAAGGGATTTCCATGGATCCCCAGAAGGTCTCAGCAATCCTAGACTGGCCTGCACCTTCAGACAGAAAGGCTGTCCAAAGATTTGTAGGCTTTGCCAACTTCTACCAGATATTCATTAACGGTTTCTCGACCCAATTACTCAACTCACACGACTCCATACTCGTTTCCTCTGGAATGAGGAAGCCCAAGCAGCCTTTGAACAACTCAAAACGTTGTTTACCTCTGCTCCGGTTTTGCAACACCCAGACCCAGCATTCTGTTTCTTTCCCAAAATAGATGCTTCTGAAGTGGCAACAGGAGCCGTACTCTCTTAGCGTCTGGGCCCAAAAGCTCTAGTGCACCCAGTAGCCTTCTGCTCTAAGTAATTAAACTAGGCCGAAAGAAACTACGACGTAGGTGACCAAGAGCTTCTGGATATTAAGGTGGCCTTCGAAGAGTGGAGCTATTGGAGGGAGCCAATCAACCCAATCATGATCTTCACTGACCACAAAAACTTGGAGTAACTGAGGTCCACCAAACGTCTAAGCCCCCGGCAGGCTAGATTGGCGCTATTCTTCTCACGATTGAACTTCCATTTTACATATAGACCAGGATCCAAGAACGGGAATGTGGACGACTTGTCCCGGATGTTCCCTGAATCTACAGAATCTGCTCCCCCGAGCACCATTCTTTTAGCCCAGAACTTTAATAGATTTAAACCAGTTTGAAATCGGTCATTGAACGAGCCTCTGCTTCATATCCTGAATCTGAACAGGCCTTGTTAAGAAAACAAGATGGATTACTCTGGCATCAGGATAAGGTCTTCATACCTTAGGAGGCAAGGCTTCAGATCTTCAAGACATGCCACAACCTCCAGTTAGCCGGCCACTTTGGAGCTCATAAAACAAGTGAGCTCACCCAACGGTCCTTCTGATGGCCCAACCTTAGTCGGGACTGTAGAGCCTATGTCAGATCCTGCTCAGCATACCTATGTAGCAAGGGCGACAAGACAAAGCCCTGGGGATTGTTGAGACCCTTACCCATTCCCAACCGTCCATGAGAAATGATCTCCATGGACTTTTCTGTGGAGCTCCCGCCCTCCGAAGGGTTTACCGCCATCCTGGTGGTGGTGGACCACCTGTCGACCCTTGGTAGGCACACCTTCAGCAACTGAGACCGCCCACGCGTTCCTAAAGTTTGTTGTGAGACTCAACGGCTTACCCAGTAGCTTTGTTTCTGATGGGGGAGGGGTACAATTTACCTGGAGAGCGCGCTGTAAGGTCCTGAAAGTAGAACTTTGCCTCTCATCGGCCTACCATTCTCAGAGCAACGGACAAACAGCGCACAAATCAAACCTTGAAGCAGTAAGTGCACTGTTTTTTTGCCTTTTCCCAGGACAACTGAGCTTCGCTGCTCCCACCGGCAAAGTTTGCCTATAACAATTCGCTACACTCAGCCACAAACCAGTCTCTGTTCTGTGCCAACTATAGATTCCACCCTCTTGTCTTACCCGAAACTATACCAGAATCAACAGTGCCTGCTGTTCAGGACAGACTTGCTTTTATACAGCAAAACTACCAAACCCTCCAACAATGTATACAGAAGGCTCAAACTGACTACAAAAAGTTTTTCGACAAAAAACGAAGGGGGAATCCCTCCCTTAAAGTCGGGGATGAGGTATGGCTGTCAATGGCCAATCTGAAATTGCCATGCCCATAGAAGAAGCTGGGGCCAAGATACATCGGGCCGTTTCCAGTCAAATGTCAGATAAACTCAGTGGCGTTCAAATTATCATTGCCTGATTCTTATAGGATTCACCCAGTTTTTCATGCATCTCTCCTTAAATCGGTCATTCCGGATCCATTCCCAGGGAGGGTGGAACCACCTCCACTGTCAGGAGACACAGGTTGCCTCCGTCCGCCGGGCTGCGGGGCGCATCCTCAGCGGGCTAGCGCTGAGACGTACACCCGTTCGCGGCCTGATGGTGCGGCGCGCGCGGGTGCATGGCGGTCCCCGTGTGCGTGCCGTCGCCCGCGCGGGTGTCCGGTAGCGCGTCACGCTGACGCGCTCGCCGGGAGGCTACTTCAGACGACTCCAGCGCCCAGTCGGGTTGCTGGTTTGTCGTCAGCTGCTCCTGTGTACCTGAGTTTTTGATAGTTCCTTGTTCCTGTCTGCCTGATACCCCTGACCGCTGCTTGTTAAAAGGATTACTCTGCCTGTCTGCCTGATACCCCTGACCTCTGCTTGTTAAAGGATTACTCTACCTGCCTGCCTGATACCCCTGACCTCTGCTTGTTAAAGGATTACTCTGCCTGCCTGCCTGATACCCCGGTTCTGACCCCTGCCTGCTTTACGAACTCTGATCTGCCTGATACCCCGGTTCTGACCTCTGCCTGCCTTACGGACTTCCTGTTCTCAGACCCCGGTCCTGCACGGTACCCGCCGGTGCTCTCCAATACCTACTTGGACTCCTAGCCAGCCTTCCTGATATCCTGCAGTTACCGGAAGCCCGTGCCTCCGCGTGCCTCCGATCCTCTGTATCACCCTCGGGGGTTCGGGTGCGTGTGGTCGTAAGGGCGAGCCGCTCTCGGCATCTTGGCCTCGGTGAGTATTAGTCGTGACAGTACAAACCAGCCAGATGTCCGAGGCCGACAGAGCGCGCTCCCCCTTGGAGATCCTGTGTCAGCAGGTTTCCACCCTGGCCGACTCGGTGCAAAAACTACAGGAAGGATATACTCAAATTGACAGCCGCCTCCAACAGCTGACGGGACCACTCCCTTCTGCCGCCGCAGCTCCCGCATCCAGCAGTGAAGGCCCGCTTCACCAAGTTACCGCCAGTCCCACAGTTGTCATGGCACTTCCGGAACCTAGGGTCCCTACACCGGAACGGTTCTCAGGGGACCGTAAGAAATTTAGGGCTTTTAAAAATGCATGTTCTCTCTATTTCGCCCTCCAGCCCAGAACCTTCGCATCAGAAGTGGTTAAGGTGGGATTTGCGATCTCCCTGCTGTCTGAAGAACCTCAGGCCTGGGCCCACGGCTTGATGGAACAGGGAAGTCAGGTGCTCAATACAATCGATACTTTCTTCGAGAGTATGTCCCAGCTTTATGATGACCCGCAGCGTATGGCCACAGCCGAAGCCATCCTGCACCACCTGTCCCAAGGAAGGAGACCAATTGAAGATTATACGGTGGAATTCCGTATATGGGCGGCCGATACAAACTGGAACGAGCCGACCCTACGCTATCAGTACCGTCAAGGCCTGTCCGAACTCCTCAAGGATGAGCTAGCCAGGATGGAGACCCCCGCATCTTTGGAGGAATTAATCCAGGCAGCCACAAAGCTGGATAGACATTTGCAGGAACGTCGTTCAGAACGGTTCCAAAATCCATGCCCTCGAAACCCCTGGACGCCGTCGAAACCCCTACCTATGCAATCACCTTCTCCCATGGCAGCTGGTTCTACTACACTTCCCGATGCCGAACCCATGCAGCTTGGCCTGGTACGGGCTCCACTGACCTCAGAAGAAAGGCAACGCAGACGGCAGTCCAACTTGTGTCTCTATTGCGGGGGAGCCAGACACTTCCTGCGCAACTGCCCGATAAGGCCCAGTAAGTTCTTTCAGCCAAAATCAATGAATTGCCAAGACAACAATGCTCCTAAATCTTACGTAATGTTGTTTGTTTCTCTACAGCTACTGGAAGGGGAGTCCCGCCTGCCAGCAATCATTGATTCGGGTGCATGTAGCTGCTTCATGGATGCTGCTTTGGCCCGTAACCTGCATGTACCCTTGTAAACCAAAGCTCAACATCTACGAGTTCACTTGGCTGATGGGTCTCTTCCCAGTTCAGGTCCAATCACCCAGGAGACCCAACCCATTCTAGTAACTACTGACTCCGGGCATCAAGAGCTCCTACGCCTAGACCTCATTCACTCTCCCATGTTTCCAGTCATTCTAGGCCTGCCCTGGCTACAGGCTCACGATCCTCAGATCCAATGGAGTACTAAGGCGGTTTCGTTCCCCTCTCCATACTGCACTCAACATTGTCTTCCTTCAGTGCCCAAAATCTGTGCCACGGTTACTGCTCCTCCAGTTAACCTCCAACATGTTCCCCAGGAATATCTTGAGTTCCAGGAGGTCTTCAGCAAACAAATGGCCGATCGTCTACCACCTCATCGACCTTATGACTGCCCAATTGACTTGCTGCCAGGGTCAGAGATCCCATTTGGTCGTATATTCCCCCTCTCAGAGATGGAGCTGGAGGCTCTTAAACAATATATCGACGAAAACTTGAAGAAGGGGTTCATCCGTCCTTCGTCTTCACCTGCCGGAGCGGGTATATTCTTTGTCAGGAAGAAAGACGGCTCCCTTAGACCCTGTGTGGATTACCGGCAGCTTAATAACATTACCATCAAGAATAGGTACCCACTGCCGCTCATTCCAGAACTGTTCCAACGGTTCCGATCAGCTAGAGTCTTTTCCAAATTAGACCTCCGGGGTGCCTATAACCTTGTCAGAATCAGGGCCGGGGATGAATGGAAGAGGGCCTTCAGGTCCAGGTTTGGGCACTTCGAATACTTGGTGATGCCATTCGGGCTTTGTAATGCTCCAGCCACCTTTCAGCACTTAGTAAATTATATTTTCCGAGAATACCTGGATGATTTCCTTGTAGTCTATTTGGACGATATACTAATTTTTTCCTCCACGATTGAGCTTCACAGGGGGCACGTCAGAAAAGTTCTTACCATTCTGAAGCAACACAAACTCTACTTAAAAATGGAGAAGTGCGAGTTCGAGAAATTAGTCGTGCAATTCTTGGGGTTCATCATATCAGCAAATGGGGTTGCAATGGATCCCCAAAAGATACAGGCTATCCAGGAGTGGCCAGCTCCATCTGACAAAAGGGGAGTCCAACGATTTATAGGATTTGCCAACTTCTACCGGAAATTTATTGTTGGATTCTCTGCCATAGTGACACCTATCACCCAGCTAACCCGTCAGCACGGTTCATTCCGGTGGTCCCAAGCCGCACAGGAAGCCTTCCTGAGATTAAAAACCCTGTTCAGTTCCGCTCCCATTCTTCGACACCCTGATCCTTCTCAACCATTTGTACTGGAGGTGGACGCATCGGAGATCAACAGCAACAGGAGCAATTCTTTCCCAAAGACAGGGACCTAAAGCCATCCTACATCCAGTTGCGTTTGCATCCCGGAGACTCAACCCAGCGGAATTAAACTATGATGTGGGTGACAGGGAGCTGCTGGCCATAAAATTCGCCCTGGAGGAGTGGAGATATTTACTTGAGGGGGCACTCCCCCAGTGATGATCTTCACAGATCACAAGAACCTTGAATATCTCCGAACAGCAACTAACGACTCAAACCCAGACAAGCCCGTTGGGCTCTCTTCTTCTGTCGCTTCAATTTTCATATTTCCTACAGACCTGGCGCAAAGAATGGGAAGGCAGACGTCCTCTCTCGGATGTTCTTGGCTGATCCCCAAACTCCGGAACCGAGCACAATCCTCTCTCCTCAAAATTTCCTTGGGCTGGCACAGGCGGACTTAATGTCATCCATCAAAGCCTCATCCAATTCATGTACGGACCCAGAGGTACATTCTTTGAAGAAAGATGGGGATTTTTTTTTGGATCCGGGGGAAAATTTTCGTACCTCAGAAGACCCGGTCAACAACCCTCAAAATGTGCCAGGACCACAAACTGGCCGGGCACTTCGGAGTTAGGAAAACATCTGAGCTGATCTCTCGCTCCTTCTGGTGGCCTGGGTGGAGACGGGATTACAGGGAGTATGTGGCCTCCTGTCCTCTGTGTCAACGGAACAAGGGCCAAAAAAACACTAAGTCCTGGGGTCTGCTTAAACCCCTGCCTATTCCAGAATGACCATGGACCGACGTGTCCATGGATTTCATCGTGGACTTGCCGGCCTCAGGAGGCTTTACTACTATTTTTGTCGTGGTTGACCGTCTCTCCAAGATGGCTCATTTCTTGCCCATGGAGGGCACTCCTTCTGCAGTAGAGACGGCCAATACCTTCCTGAAAGAGGTCATAAGGCTCCATGGTGTACCAAAGCGTATAGTGTTGGACAGGGGCGTGCAATTTACGTCGAAATTCTGGAAAGAACTCTGCAAAGCCCTGGATATCAAAGTTTGCCTCTCATCAGCTTACCACCCTCAGAGCAACGGTCAAACGGAGAGGACGAACCAGACTTTGGAGCAATACCTCCGTTGCTTCTGCTCAGGATCCCAGGATGATTGGGCAAGTCTTCTCCCGTATGCAGAGTTCGCTAATAATAACTCCGTTCACGCAGCCACTAACCAAATGCCTTTCTGGGCGAATTGCGGATTCCACCCTACGTTTCTGTCTAATGATATTCCTGAGATAGCAGTCCCTGCAGTACACGACAGAATAACCTCCTTACAATCTAATTTCCAGAAGATCCAAAACATGTTGCAGAAAGCTCAAAGGGACTACAAGGAGCAGTATGACCGGGGTAGGAAGGAGAATCCAACGTTTGATATAGGGGAAGAAGTCTGGTTATCCACTACTAACCTTAAACTACCTGTGCCATCTCGGAAACTGGGACCTAAGTTCATTGGTCCTTTCCCTATCAAAAGAATTATCAATCCTGTGGCCATGGAGCTAGCACTACCAAAGACGTACAGGATTCACCCTGTCTTCCATGTATCCCTGCTGAAGCCTGTGGTGCCCAGTTCTTTTCCAGAAAGAGGAGAGTTCCCTCCTCCACCAATCAGGGTGGACGGGGAGAACGAGTTCAAGGTGGAGGTCATCCTTGGTTGTAGAAAAAGGGGCAGGCTACTACAGTATCTGATCCAGTGGAAAGGATACCCACCTGAGGACAATTCTTGGGAGCCCGCAAGGAACCTACATGCACCTCGTTTAATACAAGCCTTTCATCGAGACCATCCGGAGTTGATGTCCAGCCTGGGCGTCCAGTGTCAGCCCTTAGGAGGGGGGCACTGTCAGGAGACGCAGGTCGCCTCTGTCCGCCGGGCTGCGGGGCGCATGCGCAGCGGGCTAGTGCTGAGACATACACCCGTTCACGGCCCGATGGTGAGGCGCGCGCGGATGCACGGCGGTCCCCGTGTGCGCGCCGGCGCCCGTGCGGGTGTCCGGTAGCGCGTCACGCTGACGCGCTCGCCGGGAGGCTACTTCAGACGACTCCAGCGCCCAGTCGGGTTGCTGGTTTGTCCTCAGCTGCTCCTGTGTGCCTGAGTCTTTGATAGTTCCTTGTTCCTGTCTGCCTGATACCCCTGACCGCTGCTTGTTAAAGGATTACTCTACCTGCCTGCCTGATACCCCTGACCTCTGCTTGTTAAAGGATTACTCTGCCTGCCTGCCTGATACCCCAGTTCTGACCCCTGCCTGCTTTACGAACTCTGATCTGCCTGATACCCCGGTTCTGACCTCTGCCTGCCTTACGGACTTCCTGTTCTCAGACTCCCGGTTCTGCACGGTACCCGCCGGTGCTCTCCAATACCTACTTGGACTCCTAGCCAGCCTTCCTGATATCCTGCAGTTACCGGAAGCCCGTGCCTCCGCGTGCCTCCGATCCCCTGTATCACCCTCGGGGGTTCGGGTGCGCGTGGTCGTAAGGGCGAGCCGCTCTTGGCATCTTGGCCTCGGTAAGTATTAGTCGTGACATCCGCCTCCAGTAACTGTTAGAGAAGAAGGGGTATCCACCCAAAGAGAGCTCCTGGGAACCGAAGATCAACATCAATGCCCGTAGACTCCTTCGGGAATTCCATACCAGATATCCGAGAAAGATGACCCAGTTGGGCATCCACAGGCTGCCCCTCGGGGGGGAAAACTGTCAGGGTACCAATAGCAGGAGGTCTCTAGAACCCAGCACCTGTCAGAGAACGAGAAGGGCTCTAGGACCCAGCATCTCTGCCAGCACATCACATGGGCCTTTATAATGAAGTCAGCCCTTGGCTGAAGTGCTGTTTGATCTCAGCTATTACTGACGTTCCTGTGCTTCCTGTTTCCTGTGATCCTTGATTACCGACCCGGCTTGTTCCAGACCTGTCTCCTGCCTACCTCCTGACCTCGGCTTGTTAAATGGATCTCCTCGGCCTGCTATCTGTCTTGACCTCGGCTCCCACCTAACCTTGTCTCCTCTGCTATCCACCTGGCGCCGAACCTTGGCTTGTACCAACTACCCTTTGTCTCAGTAACCCTGGTTACCTGCTACATCTCACAGGCGCCACCTTCCTGCAGCAGCCCCGCAGCACATCAGTGGTGTTCCTGAGCCTTTTCTGCAAGCAACTCTGCAGGCGACCTGTGCGACTTTGGGCCTGGGACTGAACTGCAAAGGAAGCCCTCTCCCCATTGGCCTCCAGCACTTTGGTACCTGATACTCTCTGAGACTCTTAAAGATGAACTGGCCCGAGTTGAGACTCCCATTACTCTAGAAGGTCTGATACAACTTGCCATTAAACTGGCCAGATGCCTGCGGGAGGGGTGGTCCAAAAGCTTGCGAACCTCCCAGCCTACTTGAATGTTACCCAAGATTCCTTCTGCTCCTCCTGCTCTGCCGGTACCATCCTCTACTACTATGACTGAAGAAGAACCTATGCAATTAGGTCTGGTCCGTTCCTTGCTTACTCCTGACGAAAAGCAACGTCGTCGGCAGGCCAATCTCTGCCTATGCTGCGGAGGAGCTGGACACTTTTTATGCAACTGTCCCGTGAGGCCCAGTAAGTCCTATCAATGACATTTTATGCACTTTTAAGTTACTGGATCTTCTCTGTCTTACCTTGACCTCCCTGTCTCCCTACAGGTGGCGGAGGCCTGCAGTTGCTTTTTGGACTTTTCTCTGGCTAAAAGACTCTGTGTGCCCCTTCATGATAAGAAGCAAAGCCTTAACGTACAGTTATGGATTTCATCCCTCTTTCCTACCAAACAGCATACCGGAAGCATCAGTCCCTGCAGTCCAGGATTAGAGTTTTATTCAAATGAATTACCAACTTCAGGAAGCTATGCAAGAAGCTCAAGATAACTACAAAAGATAGCACGACCGAGGAAGGTAGGAGATAAGAGTATGGCTGTCTGCTGTAAACCTCAGACTCTTGTGCACATCCCGGAAATTAGGAGCAAAATTCATTGGCCCTTTTGAGATCAAGAGAATGGTAAATCTAGTAGCCTTGTAACTGGCACTACCCAACTCCTACAAAATTCACTCGGTTTTTCATGTTTCTCTGATTAAGCCAACAGTTCCTAGTCACTTTCCTGGAAGAGAAGAATTGCCACCACCTCCAGTCTCAGGGGAGGGTGAAACGGAGTTTGAAGTGGAGACCATTATGGACTGCAGGAAGAGAGGAAGACAAGTGCAGTACCTCTTCAAATGGAAGGGGTACCCCCAAGAAGATAATTCCTGGGAACCCTCAGGTAATGTGCATGCCCCACAATTAAAACAAGCCTTCCACAACAGACACCCAGAAAAACTGGCTAGTTTGGGCATCCGGAGTCTGCCCCTTGGGGGGGGCACTGTCAGGGAAATGGCCATAAGAGAACTGGCAATAATGCCAACAACAGAGATGGATGCCACTGGCGCATCCCCATGCACATGCGTGGCAGAATGGCGAATCGTGCGCGCGCAAAACGTGATAGATGGGATCTCTGGCTGGCCTATAAAAGGCTGCTCTTGTTTCCTCCAAATTGCTGGATTGTCATCAGCTTCTCTCTGTTGCTGTACCTTTGCATCTATTCCTTGGATTTCCTTTTGTGACTCGGCTTGTTCCCGACCTGTTGATCTCTTCCCCTGGCTCTGACCCTTGGCTTACCTCACAGACTTTGTTACCTGCTTGATTACCAGTGTATGACCCCCGGCTTGCCTCACAGACTCTCTCTCATCTATTACCGGCTTGGTCATCTGTGTGTGACATCCGGCCTAGCTTTTACTGCTGTTCTGCGTACTCAGACTGCCAAAGCACACCTTACCATCACTTCTGCTTTCCCAGGCAAAAACTAGGTGATCATCTGCTCAAGGCATCTATACCCGGCCGGCAACCAGTGCTTTTTTTTTTTTATATATATCTGCATCTTACTTCACAAAAAAGGAAAAAAAAACATTTTTTTACATTTAAAAATGGTTTAAAATCTATTTTTTTTGTCTTGACATATTAATGAAAGAAAATTCCTTAATGGGCTTCCACTTTCTTTCCAAATTCTATTAAATGGTTTCCACTTTTATGTGTATTTTTCTTTCTTCAACATCCCCAAAAAAAAAAATGAAATGTTTAAATATGAGTCTTTTTGCAAAAGAAAAAAACACCATACCAAGAATCTGTTTCTATATCCATATGAACTTCTGCTAGGCAGTAATATGCACCGATCTCATGAATGATGGTAATTTACTTACACAGGCTAACCTGCAAGTGGTATCATAGTTATTTTTCCCCAAACTGCAAATTCCTGTTCCATAATGGTAGCTTCGCTCTGAAATTGCAAAGTAATATTTATTGGTCTTATTTTATCAATTCAAAAAAAGTGAAGTGCTAACATTACAGTGATACTTTAAAAAGGAAAGGCTCTAATGATCTAACAAGAATTGTGCAAATGGTGTATAAGTAAAAATGCCTTACTTTTCAAAAAGAGAAAAAGAGCACAAAGACTCTGTCATGTCACAAAATATAAAAAGAATATAAGACCCTCACTATAGGTGTTTAATGTTAGAATTTGCATTAAATAAAAGAAATTTGTACTGAAAGAAATATGGAGGTTGCTGACCTTGCCATTTGAAAATGGTAGTTGTCTGGGCCTCATGTGGATCTTTTGACTTTGTTACTTTGTGAAACTGATACACAGAACAGGAGCTCTGATTCACTTGCTGCTGGAAGCCAGAGGCAGCAAGGTAACTACATTTCTCCTAGCACAGATGTTTTTTAACCCCCTCATGTCTGCAAACTGTAGATTAAAGTCCTTGAATTGGGGCTGTGCCTGCACTGCAAGAGTTAATAGCTTCTTTTGTCTAGGGGAGGGAAGAAACAATTTTACTTACCTGATCCTCTGCTCCCCTGGCAGATGGTTCTCCCCTACACTGTGGCAGTGGACTGTCCCTTGGCGCCATCATGTATGATGCAGGGATATGAGCCCTGCTTTGGTCTTGATGAAGTAAGGACCCTAGACTGCTGGATCATGGGGGAGTAGAAGCTGCGAGGACTGGTCTAACTACGGGGAGGAGCAGAGAATTGAGTAGGTAAATCTTTTTTTGTTCCCCTACACCAAAATGAGCAATTAACTCTTGTAGTGCAGGCAGGACAAGGACAAGGGGTAGGAGGGGCAGCCACCCAGGGTGCAGCAGTAGGGAGGGGGGGGGGCTTTCTTACAGCTTACTAGCTCCAGATCAGAGGCTAGAAAACAGTGGGCCTCAGCTTCAGGTCTACTCTGACAGTCATCCATGCTGTCACACTGTGCTCCAGCATGAAAAAATGCTCATGAAGACTGAATGAATGATGTATGACATCACTTTGGCCTTAGGTCAAAAACCAGGAAGCAACTGAAAAATTAAATAAAAAAATTAAAATAAGTAAATGTAATTTCCTGTCTATTTAACAAAAGGATTAAATACAAATGTCCTCTTACTAGAAAGAGTATTACATCGTATTCTCTACGGGACATGTCTACCTCCTGTTTGGACACTCTAGTAGAAATAGCAGATTTATCTATACCTGTCATTTATCCATACTTGACTAGGCTTAGAGCTTTTGATCTAGGTAGATCTAATATCTGAAAATGGTTACAGGATTTTCAAGTGGATAACATAACATTTAAAATACTTCAGGGATACAGAAGGGTTCGTAAAATCATAATAAATAAAGTATAGTGATAGACGCAATTTAAAATAACGATAATAGATAAAATATCTATGCCAGCTACATACAAAAAAATATATATATATATATATATATATATATATATATATATATATATACACACACAGTATCTCACAAAAGTGAGTATACACTTCACATTCTTGTAAATATTTTATTATATCTTTTCATGTGACAACACTGAAGAAATTACACTTTGCTACAATGTAAAGTAGTGAGTGTACAGCTTGTATAACAGTGTAAATTTTGCTGTCCCCTCAAAATAACTCAACACATAGCCATTAATGTCTAAACCGCTGGCAAAAAAGTGAGTACATCCCTAAGTGAAAATGTCCAAATTGGGCCCAACTAGCTATTTTCCCTCCCTGGTGTCATGTGACTCATTAGAGTTACAAGGTCTCAGGTGTGAATGGGGAGCAGGTGTGTTAAATTTGTTGTTATCGCTCTCACTCGCTCATACTGGTCACTTGAAGTTCAACATGGCACCTTATGGCAAAGAACTCTCTGAGGATCTGAAAAAAAGAATTATTGCTCTACATAAAGATGGCCTAGGCTATAAAAAGATTGCCAAGACCCTGAGACTGAGCTGCAGCACAGTGGTCAAGACCATATAGCGGTTTAACAGGACAGGTTCAACTCAGAACAGGCTTTGCCATGGTCGACCAAAGAAGTTGAGTGCACGTGCGCAGCGTCCTATCCAGAGGTTGTCTTTGGGAAATAGACCTAGGAGTGCTGCCAGCCTTGCTGCAGAGGTTGAAGGGATGGGGGGTCAGCCTGTCAGTGCTCAGACCATACGCCGCACATTGCATCAAATTGGTCTGCATGGCTGTCGTCTCAGAAGGAAGCCTCTTCTAAAGATGATGCACAAGAAAGTCCGACAACAGTTTCCTAAAGACAAGCAGACTAAGGACATAGATTACTGGAACCATGTCCTGTGGTCTGATGAGACCAAGATAAACTTATTTGGTTCAGATGGTGTCAAGCGTATGTGGCGGCAACCAGGTGAGGAGTACAAAGACAAGTGTGTCTTGCCTACAGTCAAGCATGGTGGTGGGAGTGTCATGGTCTGGGGCTGCATGAGTGCTACAGCCACTGGGGAGCTACAGTTCATTGAGGGAACAATGAATGCCAACATGTACTGTGACATACTGAAGAAAAGCATGATCCCCTCCCTTCGGAGACTGGGCCACAAGACAGTATTCCAACATGATAATGACCCTAAACACACCTCCGAGACGACCACTGCCTTGCAAAAAAAGCTGTGGGTGAAGGTGACCTAAACCCTATTGAGCATCCGTAGGGCATCCTCAAATGGAAGGTGGAGGAGCGCAAGGTCTCGAACAATCACCAGCTCTGTGATGTCATCATGGAGGAGTGGAAGAGGACTCCAGTGGCAACCTGTGAAGCTCTGGTGAACTCCATGCCCAAGAGGGTTAAGGCAGTGCTGGAAAATAATGGTGGCCACACAAAATATTAACACTTTGGGCCCAATTTGGATATTTTCACTTAGGGGTGTACTCACTTTTGTTGACAGTGGTTTAGACATTAATGGCTGTGTTGAGTTATTTTGGGTGGACAGGGTGGACAGCAAAAAGTTATACAAGCTGTACACTCACTACATTATATTATATTGTAGAAATGTGTCATTTCTTCAGTGTTGTAAATTTTATATATATATATATATATATATATATATATATATATATATATATATATATATATATATATATGTATATGTATATGTATATATATATATATATATATATATATATATATATATACTAGTTCAAGGTTATGACCCGCAGACCGGACTCAACCATAGTTGTACAAAATGTGGAGAAAAAAAAGCCCACATTAGCACACTATTTTTGGTATTGTCCCTTAGTTAATAATTTTTGGAAGCAAATACTAAGCTATGTATTCCGGAAGACCCAATGCTAGCTTTTTTTAGCTACTGGGAGACAACGCCAATTGGACAGTCAGAAAAATGTAATTCAAAATGGGTCCACATTTGTCTAATAACAGCAAGATGGTGCATACTTAGGGCATGGCTCAACCCATTGCCCCCAACTTTGGAAAGGGTACAGAGAGATATAAAGAACTTGCTTTACTTAGAAAATCTATCAATTGAAATAGGTGATGGGGGGAGCAAAAATCAAAGAAAATGAATCAATGATGGGCTCTATATATGGAGAAACCCTTAACAGCACAGGAAAAATCTATGCTATCACCTAATTGGGTGTATACAAGTTGTAAAACTAGAAAATGAGGGGTGACCATATATTATTTTTATTTTTTATTTATTTTTTTCTCCCTTTTTTTTTTTCCTCTGTTACAATTTTTGTATGTTATATTTCACATCTAAGACTCCAGATTTAGAGCTATTAAAGAAAAGTGCTTATATACTAAGAGAGGGTGGTGGAGGTGAGAATTTAACAATAAATGAAGTATATAGGAACTTAGTGGTCAGAGTTGGTGTGGTGATAGGTAATAGAGAGAATGAATTTGAAAAAGACCGGGATAATTCATATTATTAAATATTGAACTCCCTTTTCCTTTTTAATGTGTAATTTATTTATTTGTGTTTGAAAAGAAACATTTCTGTAAAAATTAATAAAATATTTTTAAAAAAGGATTAAATTAAGGAAAAAGGATTAAATAGTTAATTTTGATTGAGAGTGTTTAGTAGTGGTGAGCCCGATGTTCGAGTCAAATGTAAGCTCGACTCGAACATCGGGTGTTTGCCCGTACGCCGAACAGCGAACAATATGCGGCGTTTGTGGCAAATTCGAAAGCCGCAGAACGCCGTTAAAGTCTGTGGGACACTAACATGAAAAACCAAAAGTGCTCATTTCAAAGGCTTATATAGAAGTTATTGCCATAAAAAGTGTTTGGTGACCTGGGTCCTGCCCCAGAGGACGTGTATCAATGCAAATAAAAGTTTTAAAAATGGCAGTTTTTTCAGGAGCAGTGATTCTAATAATGCTTAAAGTGAAACAATAAAAATGAAATATTCCTTTAAATATCGTGTCTGTGGGGGGGGTCCTTAGTACAAGTATGCCTGTAAAGTAGCAAATTTTTCCCGTGTTTAGAACAATATCACAGCAAAATGACATTTCTAAAAAAAATGTAATTTAAAACTATTTGCGGCTGTATTGTCGGGTCCTGGTAATATAGATAAAAATCATTGAAAAAAACAGCATGACCCCCCCCCCCCCAGTCCATTACCAGGCCATTTGGGTCTGGTATAGATAATAAGGGGAACCCTGTGCATGTAAAAAAAAATGGGGTAGGGGTCCCCCCCAAAATCAATACCAGGCCCTTCAGGTCTGGTATGGATTTTAAGGGGAGCCCGAGCCAAAACTTTTTTTTAATAATAAAAAAAAGTCACATAACGTCAGAAGGGGGTGGGGTCAACTGTTTACATCACAAGGTGGCCCCGCCCTCAGCTATATAACAGCTGTCATTGCAAAGAGGCTTCAGTCAGCAGGAGCCTCCCATGTAGGCAGAGTTTTTTCCTTTTTTTTCTTTTTATCGAGTCATCAGACGCTGCTATCGATAAGATAAATGGATATCGCGGGACAGTTTTTTTTTTTTAATAAAGGACTTGTCCCAAATTGTCTAATGTCATTTTTAACATTTTGACACTTTGGTGAATGGGTAGGGGTACAATGTACCCGATACACATTCACATAGGTGGGGGCTGGGATCTGGGGTCCCCTTGTTAAAGTGGGCTACCAAATTCCCATAAGTCCCCCACCCGCATATCCCCACAACCCCCGGGCAAGGGTCGTGGGAATGAGGCCCTTGTCCCCATAAACATGGGGACATGGTGCTTTGGGGGGACCCCAAAACACCCTCCCCATGTTGAGGGCATGTGGCCTGGTACAGTTCAGGAGGGGGACGCATTCTCGTCCCCCTTTCCCTGCGGCTTGCCAGGTTGTGTGCGTGGATAAGGGTCTGGTATGGATTTTAGGGGGGACCCCTATGCCATTTTTTTTTTTTTAATTTTGGCTCGGGTTCCCCTTAAAATCCATACCAGACCTGAAGGGCCTGGTGTGGATTTTGGGATGACCCCTATGCCATTTTTTTTTTTGGCGCAGGGTTCCCCTTAATATCCGTACTAGACCTGAAGGGCCCAGTATGGATTTTGGGGGGACCCCCATGCAATTTCTTTTTTAATTGGGTGCTGGGTTCCCCTTAATATTCATACCAGACCCAAAGGGCCTGGTAATGGACTGGGGGGGACCCATGCCGTTTTTTTCAATTATTTTTTTTTTATCTATATTGCTGGGACCCAACAATACATTACAGCCGCAATTCGTTTTAAATGTAATTTTTTCATTTAGAAATGTAATTTTGCTGTGGTACTGTTATAAACACAGGAAAGATGTGCTAGTTTACAGGCATACTAAGGACACCCCCCAGGCACGATATTTAAAGGAATATTTCATTTTTATTGTTTCACTTTAAGCATTAATAAAATCACTGCTCCTGAAAAAACGTCCATTTTTTAAAATTCTCTTGTCCCCACCCCTTTACCTGACCTGCAGGGCTGTGTGCTCGGATAAGGGTCTGGTATGGATTTTGGGGGGACCCCCACGCAGTTTTTTCGATGTGGGGGTTCCCCTAAATTCCATACCAGACCAAAGGGCTTGATATGCTCTTGGAGGTGGAACCCATGTCGTTTTTTTTTTAACATTTTGCTTGGAGTTCCCCTTCAAAATCATCAGAGTCGCATGCCAAAGTTGGATCAGTTAAGACGGCAATCCGACTTTGGGCTGAAGAAGGATCAAAGTCGGATGAAAGTAGTGCAGGGACTACTTTGAAGTCGACACGACTTGAAGTCAAATTAATATGAATGGCAGTCATTGGAAATCATGGGGAATGACTAGCCATACGACTTTGCAGTCCCCAGTCGCAGGACAAGTCGTACCAGTGCAAAAGGGGCCTTAAAGTGTAGCTATGGTCAAAATGGCAAAGCAGATATACATTTCCACATTATTTTTAAATTACGTCTACCCTACTTTTATTAATGTGAGAGTTTGAAAACGTATTTTGTGAAGATCCCCACAAATTTACTTGAATTCTCAGACATGTATTCACTATGCCCTGTGAGTAAGCACGGATGTGTCACACATTTCACAGAGCCTGCCTTCTGAACTACAGAGGTATAAAAAAGAGAAAACTCATGCGCTAAAGGCCCAGAACACTAAATGAAAAAGCTGCTAGCACAATACTCAGTCCAAGTATCACAGTATAGAAAGACAAAAAGTGCAGCGCTAGAAAATTACATGTATAAATTGAATGACAATAACATTCAGTGCAAATATTTGTGCCATTATGGACTGGATTAAATGTGTCTCCAGATTCCACTTAACTTAGACATAAACATAATTAGACCCCCCTTTAAAGGTGACTGTGCTCAAATAAATTAAACAATTCATATGAAATAATACATCAATACTTGTACCCAAAAATGCAATACATATATGGCAAACAACAGTATCCAAAGTAAATTATAAAGAATCCTGCTAGCCTCCAAAAACTAGAAACTACCTAAATGACACCGTAGATCAGCTGCAAGCGTTAAACACGTCTCATAAAGTCATGCAGATACAAACAAATTAAATATATACGCTGCGCTTCCAAATACAGAATAGACTACACACTTTGCATATGTAACCAGAGTGCATAAAAAAACAACATGTGAAAGTCATACAATGGTAAACGCAGTCTCTGCCGACTGTAAAAAGTGACAATTGTGCAACAAATATATGTAAAATTGATAAATAAATAGACATATAAAGAATATTAGTAAATAGGTAAAAAATAATAAAGTGCTACTGTGCATCCAAGTGGTGAACAATTATACCACTTTTAATAGTGTCCATAGGATCATGTATGAAATAAACATTGATCCCACTAATAAAAAGTGCTCCTGTGTATGTATGTGACATCCAACTGTGTCAGTTTAAATGTGCTTTAAAGTTCATGTGATTCTGAAATTGCTATGTGGGTGATCCAAAGCATGCCGTAGTGTCCTCACTCTGGTGCTCCCCCTTAGGTATTAAAGCTCACCTCAGAGCGTGTGACTTTGCTATTAAGCTTAGTCAATACATGCCTGTGAACCACCTCTGGGCTCTGCAGTGATACCGGAATCCTGGACTCGTCAGCGCAATGCCTTGGTATGTATGTAGAAAAAAAGGACTTGATAGTGTAATAAAGTTTAAACGGTTTATTAATCAAAGTGAGGTCCCCATATGGGGTACTCACATAGATAAGGTGCGTCAGTGCACCATTCTACATCAAGCGAAAATGGGTAAAAATACTGGACTGGTATTGGGATGGTATGTGCTTCCTCCTTAGCAGATCACCTGCCTAACGTGCCGTCCTGTCCCCTCCCCAACGCGTGTTGATACGGGTATTCCGTATCTTCTTCAGGGAGAATTCCGCACCTTATCTATGTGAGTACCCCATATGGGGGTTTTACTTTGATTAATAAACCATTTAAACTTTATTACACTATCAAGTCCTTTTTTTCTACATATATACTGAGGCATTGAGCTGACGAGTCCAGGGTTCCGGTATCACTGCAGAGCCCAGAGGTGGTTCACAGGCATGTGTTGACTAAGCTTAATAGCAAAGTCACAGGCTCTGAGGTGAGCGTTTAATACCTAAGGGGGAGCACCAGAGTGAGGACACTACGGCATGCTTTGGATCACCCACATAGCAGTTTTAGAATCGCATGGACTTTAAAGCACATTTAAACTGACACAGTTGGATGTCACATATATACACAGGAGCACTTTTTATTAGTGGGATCAGTGTTTAATTCATACATGATCCTATGGACACTATTAAAAGTGGTATAATTGTTAACCACCTGGATGCACAGTAGCACTTTATTATTTTTTACTTTTTTCTTAATATTCTTTATATGTCTATTTATTTATCAATTTTACATATATTTGTTGCACAATTGTCACTTTCTACAGTCGGCAGAGACTGAGTTTACCACAGTATCCAAAGTGTTAGAAAGTGCTTGTGCAAATAGATAAAAATGATAAATTCATATACAAGTGATTATAAGCAATGAACAAACAATGAATATATATAGCAGCTTAAATCAATAAAGTGCTAGTGCATGAGTCGTAAAGTCCATGAGGTGAATGAATGAGCATACTGTAAATATAGAGGGCTCTGAACCCAAAATAACAATTCATCAAGTGGATAGAGGGATGTCTCCAAAGTGTAGGTAAAGAAGTATCCGAATACCCAAAATGGAGAAAAAGAGGAGTCACGCCACCCTAATTTTGTAAGAGGGGAGGCTAACCAAAAGCTTATAACCACAATCAGGTGGCCAGTATAAGCCTTAATGAAGCAAAGCTAGTAGTCACCTCCAATCCTGGCTGTTCATCAAGCAAAGGGAAGCACCTCAGCCAAATGGACACAACTTCCAATCTGATCTGTTAATCGCTACCACTCAAGTCAAGTACATGGAAACAAGAGAAAGAAGTTGACCATAGTGGAGCCTGCATATAAATACTATTTATTAATAGATTTTGCACTTACAAACATGTGTAGACATCAAGCCAATACAGAGCTCCATATACAGGGAAAACATTGGATAAAAAAATGGCCGTGATAGGGTCACACATGCGCAGTATAATTGTGCGTCGTACATCCTAGCTCTGACCTATGCGTTAAATCATAAATTATGTCCTCAGGGGCCATGATCTACAGAGGTGCTGAGAGGAGGAGTTTCAGGAGGAGGAGTCAATACAGGAATCACTGCTTGAAAGCAGCAAGGTACCATGGGATATGTAGTGCTTAAAAACTGAAGGTAAAGGCATGGGAGAACTGCAAAGCATGCAGGGAATCCAGGACGTTGTGGAAAGAGATGACTGGCAGACACCCTTATACTGGTTTGTAAAAATATAATTATTGTTTGTATTGTTATTACAGTCTTGATGTTATAAAATGAAAGTGTATGCTCAGACTATAGATGTATTTAAAGTGGACCTTCTCCCCCACTTCTGAAAGCGCTAGCATCACATGAATCAGTATTATTGATTCAATAGACAGCTGTCTGCAACGTAAGTCTCTCCCCTGCACTTCTGATACACCAGGCTGGTTGTTTTTGGATTCCTCCAGTCATGTGTTGCATTCATGTAACCAAAAAGAAGAACATCATTGCGCAATGAACAAAACCTCTATGGTACTCTCTTTGTTAAGCATAAGTGTTTACATTCACATCAGATACAAAGTAACAGCACATGAACCAATTAGTCGCTCACCGCGATCTCACTCCTCGCACTGTATGTGGTGTCTAACGAACAGGCACATCAGATGACGTCACTGGCTCCTCCCGACGCGTTGTGTCACATGTCACGTGACTTTATCAATAAGCAACAGTGTACTGTGGTGGTTTTTCCTATGCCAATTTACAACTTCTTTTGGACCTTTGTATGCATCTATCCAGGGATCTATATATATATATTTTTCTTTGCCCTTATTTTTCAGATTGATTATATCTTATGCAGGTTGATAATTTATGGTATTGATATCTGCCTTATGCACATGGTTTTGCATTTCTTTTTAGGAAGTTCACTATATATCATTTTATCTTATGGTATTTTATGGTATGGCTATTTGCCTTAATATTTAATATTCTTCACCTAAATAGGAATTTAATTTTTAGCGCATTATTCATTGGCAGATTTATTTACATTTAAGTGGTATCAAAACACTTTTCACATGGGTGCAGCTTGATTATTTGGTCATTTCCTATTTTTTCATCTATTTTTTCATTTATACAATTTTTTTAATATATTTTTTCAATATATTATTTTATTGATCTCACATATCAGCGCTTTAGTACACTATTTACATATAGTATCCATAAAGGGTTAAAGGGGTTGTAAACTCTCGTGTTTTTTCACCTTAATGCATCCTATGCATTAAGGTGAAAAAACACCTGGCAGTCACCGTCCCCCCAGCCCCCCCCCCCCCCGTTTTACTTAACTGAGCCCTAGAATTTCACCCAACTCTTCCTCTGTCTGGATAGATTAATAGCAGTGCAGCCATTGGCTCCCACTGCTGTCACTCAAATCCAATGATTCAGCTTGGACGTCTCTCGTTGTAGTAAAGTCTTCCTACTAGTTGCCGTACAGCCACGCCCCAGGTTATAACTGAATTGGCAGGTGTATCGGCAATGTGGTGAAATATCGCCAGCTTGATATTCACTCCTAATTCCTTCAGCACTCTGGTTGATACTTTAATGCTTGTTTTATTAATTAATGTTGTAAGTGCAATGGATGAAGGTTTTAATTGAATACACATTGGTGTGTTTGACATTATCACACTGGTGGAGCCTTTTTTTGTTATCTCTTCCCATGTGAATGCATCCACCTGTTCATTCTGTTTGGAGAGGAGCAGATCATTGGCTTAACCCTTTATGGGTACAATGCTGTTGCCGAACACGAGAGTGACTGTAAGGCAATATTTTTCGGTGCGTTCCACACTGACAGGGAGTGGGCTGCGAGACACACATGGTGTAGTGTGAAGACTTTATCACCCTTTGGAAGGTCTCTTGTGCTTTATGGGCACTTTTTAGCACTTTTATTGGTTTATATGGACTTTTGTCACTGAACTTCCATTCATTTTCACTTACCTACAGGTACTGTAAATATCTCCTAAATGTGATTAGGAGATATTTACTGTACATGCATCTGGTTGCAGCCGGTGACGTCACCAGCGCATTGGCCCTGAAGGAATGGCCACCCGGGCCGTTCCTTCAGAGTCCTATGCTGTAAATTGTGGCTCCGGTGCTTGCAGCTTCAGCCAATCACACAGCCGGAGTCCGTGAACCCGGAAGAAAGATCGGGTAAATATGGGAGCGCCTGCGGCGGTGACAGTGTGGGTCGGCAAGGCTTTGTTTTCAAGTAAGTTTAACATAATGTGCTAGCATGCATACTAGCACATTATGACATTACCTTTCCGATTAGAGAAAAACAAACACCCAGCGGTTCACCACTGCTTTAATTAAAGGACACTTAACCAGTCCAGGAATCCAGAACCCTCCTCACCCAAACCACTTCTCCAACGGCCTATGAGTCTCCAGCACCGGCATGTTTACGGTGGGCAGCTGGCTGTGATTCCTTGTGGCTTCACAGCCGGCTGCACTTTGCACATGGGCAAGCTGCGCTGTGCTTTGTGAATGGTCCCGCAGCCTTCTGGGACCTGTGACATGTTCCAGAAGGTTTTGGGGGGGGGGGACTTCTGGTGGATTGCCACTGCAATCCAACTTGTAAGTAGCAACGGTTACCTGTCAAAACTAGATACTCACTCCTCCCCAAAAAAGAGCCAAAACCAGAAGAGGAGGGCATAAAATGGAACTTCCCCTTTGGGGTGAAGTTCCACTTTAAACTTTATTGAAGATTGTTAACTGCTTTTGCTCTGTAGAAACTGAAATAGACATGTGTGTGTGTGTTTGCTGGGAAAACTTTGTTTTCTTTTTAAAAATGCTAGTTGCCTGGTTGTTATGTGAATGCGAATGCTTCAAATTTTTTTGAGTCACTAATCCTAAACAGATATTCAGATCAGGAATTCTGACTACCCCTGACCTCATTTGCTGCATGCTGCTTCCAAGTCAGTGACTCAGAAAGATCCAAGACTAGAGACAACCAGGCAACTAGCATTTTTAGTAGGAGGCTGGCATTGGCAGTCTGCATATTTTTCTCAGTACAAGTTTCCTTTAACAGCTGACAGTGGAAGCGATTTACAGAAAGGTCACACAGGGACTGCCAGTACAAAATACGCACCTTTTGCTTAATTATGCGCATAGCAAAGAGAAATGTGCAATGGAGATGCTAAATATCTCAACATTGCCAAATAAAGAACACAATGCAGCAATAGCGTGGCGTGAAAAACCTGCTTGACTCTTTGTAAATCTCACTCAGTGCTTTGGGACCCTTGTTTGTTTTATAATGAAAAGAGCTCCATATACACTAAACACTGAGGTTGTAGTTATATATATATATCAATCATAAATAAGAAACACCAGAGAACAATAAGGAAAATACACAATTCAAAAATTCATATATACCATAAATAAGTAAGCAGCAGCCAGTAACATGCTGGCTGCAGTAAAAAATAAGAGCGTTCACCTGTCGGTATAGAATCCTGTTGATTAATAGTAAATCAGTCCCAATGCAGCATTCAGTTTTACAAATGTCACGGAATGTTACAGAATAAAGAGTGAATGTATAACAGAAAACATTTGTTAAAGGAAACCATACAACTAGATAAAAAGCAAGAAAATACAATAAATAGGCTGATCGGGACCCTTGAAAGATTCTCTTTCTGTTTAATATGGAGGCCTGCTATTCAATTCATGTTGGATAAACTTTCTATAATAAGTGACAAACAGACATATATACAGTATCTCACAAAAATGAGTAAACCCTTCACATTTTTGTAAATATTTTATTATATCTTTTCATGTGATGATACTTTGCTACAATGTAAAGTAGTGAGTGTATGGCTTGTATAACAGTGTAAATTTGCTGTCGCCTCAAAATAGCTCAACACGCAGCCATTAATGTCTAAACCGCTGGCAACAAAAGTGAGTACACCCCTAAGTGAAAATGTCCAAATTGGGCCCAATTAGCCATTTTCCCTCCCTGGTGTCATGTAACTCCTTAGTGTTACAAGGTCTCAGGTGTGAATGGGGAGCAGGTCTGTTAAATTTGGAGTTATCACTCTCACGCTCTCATACTGGTCACAGGAAGTCCCACATGGCACCTCATGGCAAAGAACTCTCTGAGGATCTGAAAAAAAGAATTGTTGCTCTACATAAAGATGGCCTAGGCCATAAGAATCGCCAAGACCCTGAAATTGAGCTGCAGCACAGTGGCCAAGACCATACAGAGGTTTAACAGGACAGGTTCCATTCAGAACAGGCCTCGCCACGGTCGACCAAAGAAGATGAGTGAACGTGCTCAGCATCATATCCAGAGGTTGTCTTTGGGAAATAGATGTATGAGTGATGCCAGCATTGCTGCAGAGGTTGAAGGGGTAGGGGGGTCAGCCTGTCAGTGCTCAGACCATACGCCGCACATTGCATCAAATTGGTCTGCATGGCTGTCGCACAAGAAAGCCTGCAAACAGTTTGTTGAAGACAAGCAGACTAAGGACATGGATTACTAGTACCATGTCCTGTGGTCTGATGAGACCAAGAAAAACTTATTTGGTTCAGATGGTGTCAAGCATGTGTGGCAGCAACCAGGTGAGGAGTACAAAGACAAGTGTATTTTGCCTACAGTCAAGCATGGTGGTGGGAGTGTCATGGTCTGGGGCTGCATTAGTGCTGCCGGCACTGGGGTGCTACAGTTCATTGAGGCAACAATGTAACATGTACTGTGACATACTGAAGCAGAGCATGATCCTCTCCCTTCAGAGACTGGGCCGCAGGGCAGTATTCCAACATGATAACGACCCCAAACACATCTTCAAGAAGACCACTGCCTTGCTAAAGAAGCTAAGAGTAAAGGTGATGGACTGGCCAAGCATGTCTCCAGACCTAAACCCTATTGAGCATTTGTGGGGCATCCTCAAATGGAAGGTGGAGGAGTGCAAGGTCTCTAACATCCACCAGCTCCATGATGTTGTCCTGGAGGAGTGGAAGAGGACTCCATTGGCAACCTGTGAAGCTCTGGTAAACTCCATGCCCAAGAGGGTTAAAGCAGTGCAAAATATTGTCACTTTGGGCCCATTTTGGACATTTTCACTTAGGGGTGTACTCAGTTTTGTTGCCAGCGGTTTAGACATTAATGGCTGTGTGTTATTTTGAGGGGACAGCAAATTTACACTGTTATACAAGCTGTACACTCACTACTTTACATTGTAGCAAAGTGCAATTTCTTCAATGTTGTCACATAAAAAGATATAATAAAATATTTACAAAAATGTGAGGGGTGTACTCACATTTGTGAGATACTGTATACACACACACACACATGCATACAGGCATACACAGTCTTTAAAAAAAATGTAAACAAATATTTTTAAATGTATTAAAACATTTTGTAATGTTTTAATGCATTTTACATCTTATGGCAGAACCGGTGAGAGGAAAAGAGGGGGGTGAGAGAGAGAAAGAGGAGGGTGAGAGGGAAAGGGGAGTAAGAGAGAGAGGAATGGGTGAAAAAGAGAGGGGGTGCGAGAGAGACAGAGGGAAGGTGAGAGAGGGGTTGTGAGAGAGAGAGAAGGGGGGTGTTCAGTATGCCTGCTACTCACAATTATGGCCCCCGGCTGGTCTCCCCTAAGCTCAGTCAGCCAGGATCTGTAGCTGCTGTGTGCTGTATATTGAATACTGCCACCTTCATTACAAGCCCTTTCATAGCAGTGTGTGCAAATCAGGGGGTGGAGTGTGGGGCGGGGCAGACATAGCAGGGGCAGGATGGGAGGTGGAGCAGATTCAGCCTGCTCCGTCCTGTTGATACTGTACTGGACACTGCCGTATGGATCGTCACATCGGCACAGTACAGTTCTCCTGCCCCCAGCTCACAGGCAGGCCAGCAAGGGAGGTGAGGAGATGATGCAGCAAATCTAGTGCTGCTGGTAGAATATAATTGATTACTTGCGGTGTGTAGTGCATGACAGGGCACAGCCACAGTGGGTCCCCCTTCCATCGGGGTTGCGTGCCCCGCACACTTACACGCTGCATGATACACTAGCACGTGAAGCACAAGTTCTAGTTGACACTTTTACAATTTGTAGCAAATTTGCATGGTAAGTCTCTAGCAAGTGCAAAGTTGCAGTGGTGAGTCTACAGCAAGAGCTCTGCAAGTCTATAGCATGAAAATTTTGCCACAGTAACCCTTATGGTGGGATGACTATTGCACAACATATCTGAACCAGAACGTGCAGCTGACTCGCAGAATGTTTGCAAAGAAAGTTGATCTGGAGTCATGCAATGCAAACTTGCTGCAATTGTGCAACAAACTTGTGAAGCCGGGCAAGTCTAGCAATAGCTTAGCAAGTCATTTTCAAATTTGCAGCACAATTGCTCGCTATCTGGGATGATACTATATAAGCCTATATTAGTAGTGATGAAGGTCAGGTTTGCAATCCTGGAAAATGTATGTTTTTATATCATAATGCACTACAGTGTGGATATATATATATATACAGTGCAGTCAGTGTACAGTATATAATACATTGCAGTCAGTGTACAGTATATAATACAGTGCAGGCAGTGTACACAGTATATAATACAGTGTGTACAGTATATAATACATTGCAGTCGGTGTACAATATATAATACAGTGTATATAATACAGTGCAGGCGATGTACAGTATATAATACAGTGTAGTGCGGCGTGAAAAAAAAATCCCCATCATGTCTGGAAGGCCACCAAGAGAGGCAGATGCTCACAGGCCACTAAAAGAGGGCAAGCAGCCTCTGTGTCTACAGTGAAAAGTGGTGGTCATGGACATGGTGCATCCTTTGCAGGCAAGGCACGCTTGTCTTTTTTTTCTGCTGCTGGCCGTGTTATTGAGCCACAACATGCAGAAGAGTTGGTGGAGTGGATAACTAAGTGGTCCTCATCCTTCTCATCCTCTGTCACCCAGGCTCATACTAGTTTCAACGCAGCTGCCAAAGCAGACTCTTCCACCAGCTCCTTGTCCACAGTTACTCCTTCTGTAGCCCCTCCATCATGCATGGCGTAGTCACCAGAATTATTTGGCCATAGTGTCGGTTACATGCTGTTGCAGGATGCACAGCAATTTGAATGCTCCGATGTTGGCTCCCAGGTTGAGGAAGGGAGTAACATTAGCCTAGAGAGAGGGGGTGCCACAGAAGGACAAGAAACTAGCAGTCATGTTTACCCAGCTGTAGCATACTGCCAAGTTTGCTCCAGTTACAAGGAGGGAGGTGATGATGAGGTCACCGACTGTACTTGGGTGCCCTGACAGAAAAGATGAGGAAAGTGAGGAGGCACAACTCCAACGAGGCAGGATGTCCTCCAGGGGCCAGCTTAAGGGCAGCCACCCTATTGCATCACACCACCAAGCTCCACAGAAACAGGGTGCTGCTGACTCCCTGCTGACTTCCAAAAGTTCATTGGTGTGGGCTTTTTTCAACACAGGTGCAGTAGATTGCAAACAGCAATGGTGCAATCTATGTCTGAAGCGGATCAAGCATGGCCAGAACTTCACCCACTTGGGCACCACATGCTTGACAAGACATATGACGACCTACCAAGCAGTCCGTTGGCAACAGCACCTGAATGACCCACATCTTAAAAAAAGTGGACTTCTCCTTGCTCATCTGGGATCTCAAACCCTGCCGGCAACCATCTTGGTACACCCTCCCTAGGCCACAGCAATCCACCGGCCGCCCGGAGATCTTCCCCTCTCCCAGCAGGACCTGTCTTGACCTCAGTCCCAGCGGACCCCCCCCACCCAGCTCACCAGCATACCCATCAGGCTAACCCGTTCCCTCCACTGAGCACTACCTCTCAGATTGTCACCCACTTGTGGACACTCAGGTTAGAGCAGACGTCTGTGTCAGCAGCTCGAGCAATGTGATCCGTGCGGACGGACAGCCCGCGGCTCGGCCTAGCCGGTGGCCACCTTGGTACACCCTCCAAAGCCACAGCAACCCGCCAGCCCTCCGGAGACCATCCCAGCAGAACCTTCTGCGACTCGGTCCCAGCGGACCCCCCCTCCTACCCAGCTCCCCAGGATACCTCCTGCAGCCGCCATCCGATCCCCCCGTCTCTAGCCTCTAGACTCAGGGGACAGACTGCGGCTGCGGCCTTGATCCAGCACAAGCCAGCCACCTCCTCTCTTCCACTTTGGTTTATCGGGCCCCTGGAACACCACCTCCTCACTACCGGACCTCACTGCAGGGGCATGGGCTGACACCGGAAGCCAGGACACCCACGGCTCAGGCCCTACCAGGCATCCATCGTCGATCCTCTCAGACGCGGCTGCATTTCCAGTAAGTAGTGGCCAGGTCTCCCCGAGCCCTCTCCCTCCATCTCCGCCCCCCCATCACCCCTCTCCATCGTCTCTTCCCCACTGGACCATCCCGGATCAGGTAAGCTCCCAGGGGCTCACTAGCAGTTGATCCAGGGTCCCTGAGTCCAATCGCCTTCCGGGGGGTCAGGAAGGAATTTTTTTCCTCTGCTGCAGCAATTGGCCAGCTCAGCTAGGGGTTTTTCGCCTTCCTCTGGATCAACAGGAAGGTAGGTAGGCCAGCAGGTGCCCCCCCCCCCCTTCATCACCACCTCCAGAACGTCTGCACCATCATCGGGACCATCAACAACTCCACTCCCGTAGCAGTGGCAGCCATCAGAACCTCCATCATCTCAGCAAGCCCATCATCGCCACATCAGTACCATCATCAGATCATCCTTCCTTCAGCAACTTTGTCTTTTCTCACCATGGGCTTTTTCAAATACTCAGCGAATGCCCTCCACAGGCTAAGAAATACCACCTCAACATTACCAACCTACATTCAAAAATGACTACAAAAAGAACAACCATTAAGGACCAACCTACAATCAACCATCAAACATAGGGAGACACCAATTCAACCACAACAACTAGCATGCGCCCTGATCAACACCAGATCTGCAGTCAAGCACAGACTGGAAATCCACGACTTCATCATTGAAAACAACATAGATTGCCTTTTCATCACGGAAAGCTGGCTAACACCTAACACCACCGCCTAACTGCAACGCCATCTTAACCGAATTGGTGCCTGAGAATTACAGGATCCTAACTGAGCATAGAAGAGGAAAAAAAGGAGGAGGCCTAGCAGTAATCTTCAAATTTCACCTCGCACTCCCCAAACCAACATCACAGAACTCAGTGCCATTCATGGAGACACTCTCCCTTCATCTTCAAACAACACCCCAAGACACTATTCACATACTACTATGCTACAGACCTCCAGGGTCGAAGACCAATCTCCTTACACCCTTCACGGAATTCATCTCAACACTCACCCTGAAAACCAAAAACTTTGTGGTACTTGGAGACTTCAACCTCTGGGCAAACTCCACCCTCGACCCTATCGCCACCGCCTGCATCAACCAACTGGAAGAACTAGGTCTCCAGCAACTGATAAATGCTCCTACACATGGTTCAGGACATATTTTGGACCTCATCTTCAAACAAAATATGGACATCAACATATTCGACAACGTACCGCTACCCTGGACGGACCACAACGCCATCAAATTCAAAATCGCCACCAACACCACCCTCCAAAAACGGAATCACGCAATAACAACACACTGGTCTAGACCTCAGAAGAAACTACACGCCGAACTCTTCAAAACCACACTATCAAACAAAATAGCAATGATAAATGTAAACCACTCAACTGAACAAACACTCAACTCCTTAACAAGGCATTACTACAAACAGCAGATTCAGTGGCCCCAAAACACAGAACACTCATCCGCAAAAAAACTCGGGATGGTTTACTGGCACCCTTACTCTATTGAAGCGCGAATGCAGAAGAGCTGAAAGAGCCTGGAGAAGAAACTCCACTAAGGAAAACCACTCAAACTACAAAGCTCTCACCGAGAAATATCACAAAGCAATCTTCAAAGCAAAAAAAGAACATTTCTCGAACACCATCTCAACAGCCTTAAACCGCCCTTGGGAACTGTTCAAAATAGTCGCCCAGGCTATGAATCCAACCTGCCTAGAGCAAATAAAACTCAAGAATTTTGCAATAAGCTATCGGACTTCAACATCGACAAAATCGATAACTTTCGTAAAACAATTCAACAGAAAAAACTACCAACTTCAATCAAGGAAAGCAAAAAGAGGAAATCGATACAAACATCACACAAGGACCAAAATTCTCACTAATCCCAATCACCACTGACAGCACCAAAAACATCATCAGAAGCCTCAGAGACAGCACTTCACCAAACGACATAATTCCCACAAAACTTCTGAAAGACTGTTCCGACATCCTCGCTCCCACTGTAACACACCTCATAAATCAGTTATTCAAAGAAGGGACTGTCCTGATCGCCCTCAAGCAAGGCATCGTCAAACCTCTTCTAAAGAAACCCAGCCCCGACCCTAAAGACCCTAACTACCGTAGACCGATAACAAGTCTCAACACCATCTCCAAGGTCATGGAGAAAGCAGTCATACAACAGCTACAACTCCACCTGGACACACACAATCTCTTGGACCCCCTGAAATCAGGCTTCCGCTCAGGCCACGGCACAGAAACGGCACTTCTCAAAGTATGGGACGACGCCCTCAAAGCTGCAGATGATGGAGAATCAAGTCTCCTGGTACTGCTGGACCTCAGTGCAGCGTTCGATACAGTGGACCACAACACCCTACTCATCCACCTCACAGAAGTAGCCGGAGTCACAGATTCAGAGCTACAATGGTTTGCATCGTTCCTGGAAAATCGCTCTCAGACAGTGAAACTAGGAGCCTTCACCCCTGAAACCCAGGCAATATCGCATGGAGTCCCTCAAGGGTCACCTTTATCACCAGTCCTCTTCAACATCTATATCCGTTCGCTCCTCAAAATCATCAGAAATTCGGACCTCCGCTACCACTCGTACGCTGACGACACGCAACTCTACTTTCGGATCACCGGACAAAAAGACCACTATCAACAACTAGAAAAATGCCTCACATTTGCAGACAACTGGATGACCACTAGCTACCTCAAACTCATCAGATCCAAAACAGCTTCTCCTACTACATGCAAACCAAAACTCAAAAAACAGGAAAACTTGGACTCTGCCCACCGTCTTTGGACAGACCATCGCCCCAAGCACCAAAGTCAAAAGTCTTAGAGTCATTTTTGACTCAGAAATGTCAATGGATGCACAAATTGGATCAGTAGTCAGCGGATCTCACCACCTTCTTCGCCTGCTACGCAGACTCATCCCCTTCATTCCTAAAGAGGACAAAGCAGCAGTAGTTGGAACTATCATTAACTCCCGACTCGACTACGCAAACTCCCTCTACGCCGGACTACCTAAATACCAAATTGCACACCTACAACTCATCCAAAACACCGTAGCAAGACTAATAACAGGAAAAAACCCCTGGGAACCCATTTCCCCATCCCTGAGGAGCCTACATTGGCTAACCATAAAGGATCAGATCATATTCAAGACCCTCTGCCTCACTCACAAATGCCTACATGGAAACGCGCCTTAATACTTATGCGAGAAAATAAAACACTACGTACCTAATCGCAGTCTTCGATCAACCCACCAAAACCCACTCCACATTCCCAAATCCCACTACAAATCAAAGGGAGAACGAAGATTCGCAGTCCATGGACCACGGCTACGGAACACTCTCCTGACCAACATCCGTATGGAAGAAAACCATCAGGTCTTCAGGAAGAAACTCAAGACCTAACTCTTCTAACAAGCTGGACCCACAGGATGGACCAAGGCGATTCAGTTCACATTTGCAGCGCTATACAGTCTTCATTCATTCATTCATTCATTCTATACCTCAAGTCCTCTCAAAAACCTACACTGAGAGGAATGAAGGTATAACAATACGTGCCTCAAGTACTTGCAGCCAATTGGCTAGCAATACACCACCTGTTGATTTCAGCAGGCAAATTTTGCTACCCCTATTGCTGAACCGTAAAAAAAAAAAATACTATCCCAGCCATCCTCATGCTCAGTGTCTAAATGTTAGCTTGGGCCAAATTGTTACCACTACAACTGCTGCCTTTTAACCTGGTAGACTCTGCCCCCTTTCGTGAATTTGTGGAATGTGCTGTACCACAGTGGCAGGTTCCAAAAATAATTTTCTTTTCACGTAAGGCCATTCCAGCTCTCTACCATCATGTGGAAGGCAATGTTTTGGCCTTGTTGGACAGGTCGGTCAGCAGCAAGGCTCACATTACCGTTGACACATGGCCCAGCAGGCATGGTCAGGACATTACCTTTCCTTCACGGTGCACTGGGTAACTTTGCTGGCAGCTGGGAAGGATGCAGGACAGGTTTCTGTGTTGGAGCTTGTTCCGCCACCACGTCTCCAAAAAGCTGGTGCTGATTCTGCCACATCTGTCTGCTCCACCCCCTCCTCTTTTTCTACCTCTATGGCCTCTTCTGCTTTATTGTCCTCTGAACTAGCAGTACTCCCTAAGCGTTCAAGGAGCTATGCAAGCAGTCAGGCTAAAAGATGCCATGCAGTGCGTCAATTGGTCTGTCTAGGGGACAGGAGCCACACTGGGACAAAGATTCTGTCAGCTCTGCAGGGGCAGGCTCAGAGGTGGTTAACGCCATGACAGCTTGAGCCAGGAATGATTGTATGCGACAATGGCACAAACCTCTCTCCGCCCTCCGGCAGGGATGTGGAGGGATGTGTTCCATGCTTGGCACACATCCTTAATTTGGTGGTGCAGTGTTTCTTGACCAGGTACCCAGGCTTACATGATCTTCTGAGGCAGGCCAGAAAGGCAGGCTAGGTCTGTGGTCATTTCCAGCGTTCATACAATGCCAGTGCACGGCTGGCTGACATTCAACAGGAATTCAATTTGCCCACCAACCACCTAATTTGTGACATTGGCAATGCTGCAGTGGATGCACACACAGCAGAGGGTCATCAATGAGTACCTGTGTGAGTATGGCACCAGGACAGGCTCAGGGAGGCTTGGCTTCTTTTCGACACACCAGTGGCTACTGATTAAGGATGCATGTACTGTCCTATCTGAGGAGGCCACAAGGATGGTGAGCAGCGACAATGCATGCATCAGTGACACTGTCCCTCTAGTCTTCTTGCTGGAGCACTAGCTTTGTAGCATCATGAACAGGGCACTTCAGGCAGAACAGCGGGAGGAAGAGGAGGACTTCCTTTCCTCTCAAGATCCCCTTTATGCAGATTCCATTCCTGTGGGGCCGCCAAACACACAGGAGGAAGAGGGGGAGGATTGTGTCAGCATGGATGTAGAGGATAACATGCAGCAGTCTTCAAGGGATGGTTTTCAGTCTCCAGAAATCCATGGAGTTGTACGTGGCTGTGAGGAGGTAGTTCCTGACAACGTCATCCTTAGTGACCCAAAGGACTCAGAATCTTACGCCTCTTCAAACTTACAATGCATGGGCTCCCTGATTCTGCAAAGCCAGCGAAAGTACCCGAGAATTTGTGGTATTAAGGATAGGGATCATTACTTGCTGGCACTCTTCTTGATCCACGTTATAAAGGTAAAGTTGCAGAGCTCATCCTGCCTTCGGAGAGGAACCAGAGGATGAAACATCTTCAGGACGGCTTGAAAAATGCCTTTCCAGACCCTGGGAGGTTACCATTACCTGGTCCTGGACAACGTGTTTCTGAGGCGTTTTCGCCGAGAGGCCTCCCATGGAGGCGGAGTTTTTTTGTATTTTTTTCCCTATTTTTCGGGTCCATCGGGCGGCGTAATTGAAGATGGATGGACATCGTGGGACACTTTTTATTTTTTAATAAAGGAATTGTCAAAAACTGTTGTGGTTTTTACTTTTTGACACTTTTTTGATGAATGGGTAGGGATACAATGTACCTGATACCCATTTACATAGGGGGGCAGGATCTGAGGGTCCCCTTGTTAAAGGGGGCTTCCAGAATCCGATAACCCCTCCGCCCGCAGACCCCGACAACCAATGGCCAGGGTTGTCGGGAAGAGGCTCTTGTCCCTATCAAAATGGGGACAAGGTGCTTTGGGGGGGACCCCAAAGCACCCTCCCCATGTTGAGGGCAAGTGGCCTGGTATGGTTCAGGAGGGGGGGCGCTCGCTCCTCCCTCCCCCACCATCATGACCTTCAGGCTACATGCTCAGATAAGGGTCTGGTATGGATTTTTGGGGGACCCACATGCCAATTTGTTTTTAAATTTTGCAGTGGAGTTCCCCTTAAAATCCATACCAGACCTAAAGGGCCTTGTATGGACTGGGGGGACCCTACGCTGTTTTCCTTGATTTTTCATCTATATTGCCAGGAGTTGGCAATACATTACAGCCGCGAGCAAGTTTAAATGACGTTTTTTCCTTTAGAAATGCAATTTTGCTGCGGCACTGTTCTATACATTGCACAGATGCGCCACTTTACAGGAAGACTAATGGGGCCCCCAGGCACGATATTTAAAGGAATATATCATTTTTATTGTTTCACGTTAGGCATTATTAAAATCACTGCTCCTGAAAAAAAACGTTCTGCATTGATACATGTCCTCTAGGGCAGTACCCAGGTCCCCATACACTTCTTATGGCAATAACTTGCATATAAGCCTTTTAAATGAGCAGTTTTGATTTTTCATGTGTGCATGTTCGCTAGAACTTTTTGCCTGTTTGCGTGTTCTGATGCAAACTGAACCAGGGGGTGTTCGGACCATCCCTAGTGTATATATATATTTATGAAAAGACCCTCTCCCCTTTGTATAGTATTAAAATAAATTTACACTGGTACATGCCCCCATGGCAGTGCCCATCTTCCCATGTCTTTTTTGGCAGCAATTTGCCTATTAGACCTAAAAATGGCCATACTTTGACAACAGGTTTCAACACCCAAACTCTTTAGGAATCAAATCAAGGCAGAATCATCCATCAGTATCCAATAGTTTGTTAGAATGGGAACTGAAGAGTATTGTAGATAGTGCCCTAGCTGACCTACAGAACATGCCACCACTATATTTTAAACCAATAATTTAAAATATTCCCCAAATATTATACCCCACATTATTTGGAATTGTAAAGGCAGTCAATTATTGCAGCCCGTATAAAACAAGTTACATACTGAAAGTCAAGAGCCAGTATCATGTTACGGTACCTTGTTCATACTAACTAAAGGCCTTAAACGTCCTAAATTCCCACCAAGCTGCATTGACAGAATAAATATTAAGATAATATAGCTCTTACCTTTGAACCTAAAACTGACGGGTTGCATTTATGGCAAGATTCCAAAATACTGACTAAATCTGGGCTGGCAACAGATTAGTCTATTAATCTACGGCCCTGGTGCTTATCATGTGCCCCATGGGTCACACGTGGTCCACCAGCACTGTCTGTGTGGTCGCTGTATTCTGGGTTAAGCTTGGCACCTGAAGGACTGGCAAAGCTTAGAAGTGTTGGGCACCAGTATGTTAGGTGCTTTGTTACAGGTAATTGAGATTCCTCCACCTCCCTCCTTTCCTTGTCATTGACATCATATTTTTTAGGACAGGGCTGTTCCAATTACAGTGAGCTGTCATTTTACAGGCTGCCTGTGCCGCAAATAAGAATCTGGCTGAGGCCAGGGTGGCCCTACCGGTAATACACAGTGTTTTTTATGGTTACCTCTGTGCTGCAGCCAGTATCCAGGTGCTGTTTATTGCATCTTGGCTTGCTGTATCCGTAATAATAATTAGTTAGGTGCTACCTGATATTCTGGGGGCTAGAAGGGGGTCATGCTCATGCTTTCAGTTGTGATATTTGCTTATCTTCTGCACCATTATTTTTTCTAAGGCCTCATGCACACTAGGCATTTTGCTATCTCTCCTACATGCCTTTCACCCTGGCAGCAGCGTTTTGGCAGAAAAAAACACTTGATGCTTGTAAACACATTCAAAGGATCAAGCGCTTGGGTGTTCATTAATTTCATTGGCCAGAATAATAATTTACACTTGCCATTGAAATTAATGAATGCTCAAGCGCAGTCTAATATAACCTGTCCCAATCTCTGACTCTATTGCATGTATGTCCCCAACCACACCTGTTTTCAGTCTACATCTTTTGTAATATGTCTGCGGGGCCTTAAAGTCTTCTGTAGCATTACTTTGAGAGTTGTGCAGCACTGAACTACAGCCTCTTAAACCCCTCCAAAATATTTCCAGCCCAGCCAATAAGGTAATAACCCATCCTCATACCACATCCTGCTTGCTGGAGTTGTGGTGTATAAAGAATAAGGCAGGATTTATTGGAACTTTTAAGAAGGCCACACCTCTCAACTTTATGAGATGGGAATGAGGGACACCTATCAGCAAAAGTATGAAGGCATAGGGCACGCCCCTTGCCACGTCCCTTTAACCACTTCAGCCCCGGAAGGTTTTACCCCCTTCCTGACCAGAGCACTTTTTACAATTTGGCACTGCGTCGCTTTAACTGCTAATTGCGCGGTCATGCAATGCTGTACCCAAACGAAATTTGCGTCCTTTTCTTCCCACAAATAGAGCTTTCTTTTGATGGTATTTGATCACCTCTGCCGTTTTTATTTTTTGCGCTATACACGGAAAAAGACCGAAAATTTTGAAAAAAAATGATATTTTCTACTTTTTGTTCTAAAAAAAATCCAATAAACTCAATTTTAGTCATACATTTAGGCCAAAATGTATTCGGCCACATGTCTTTGGTAGAAAAAATGTCAATAAGTGTATATTTATTGGTTTGCGCAAAAGTTATAGCGCCTACAAACTAGGGTACATTTTCTGGAATTTACACAGCCTTTAATTTATGACTGCCTATGTCGTTTCTTGAGGTGCTAAAATGGCAGGGCAGTACAAAACCCCCACAAATGACCCCATTTTGGAAAGTAGACACCCCAAGGGATTTGCTGAGAGGCATGTTGAGCCCATTGAATATTCATTTTTTTTGTCCCAAGTGATTGAATAATGACAAAAAAAAAAAAAAAAAATTACAAAAAGTTGTCACTAAATGATATATTGCTCACACAGGCCATGGGCATATGTGGAATTGCACCCCAAAATACATTTAGCTGCTTCTCCTGAGTATGGGTTACCACATGTGTGGGACTTTTTGGGAGCCTAGCCGCGTACGGGGCCCCGAAAACCAATCACTGCCTTCAGGATTTCTAAGGGCGTACATTTTTGATTTTACTCCTCACTACCTATCACAGTTTTGAAGGCCATAAAATGCCCAGATGGCATAAAACCCCCCCAAATGACCCCATTTTGGAAAGTAGACACCCCAAGCTATTTGCTTTGAGGCATGTTGAGTCCATGGAATGTTTTATATTTTGACACAAGTTGCGGGAAAGTGACAAATTTTTTTTTTTTTTTGCACAAAGTTGTCACTAAATGATATATTGCTCACACAGGCCATGGGCATATGTGGAATTGCACCCCAAAATACATTTAGCTGCTTCTCCTGAGTACGGGGATACCACATGTGTGGGACTTTTTGGGAGCCTAGCCGCGTACGGGGCCCCGAAAACCAATCACTGCCTTTCAGGATTTCTAAGGGCGTACATTTTTGATTTTACTCCTCACTACCTATCACAGTTTCGGAGGCCATGGAATGCCCAGGTGGCACAAACCCCCCCCAAATGACCCCATTTTGGAAAGTAGACACCCCAAGCTATTTGCTGAGAGGCATGGTGAGTATTTTGCAGCTCTCATTTGTTTTTGAAAATAAAGAAAGACGAGAAAAAAAAATTTTTTTTTTCTTTTTTCAATTTTCAAAACTTTGTGACAAAAAGTGAGGTCTGCAAAATACTCACTATACCTCTCATCAAATAGCTTGGGGTGTCTACTTTCCAAAATGGGGTCATTTGGGGGGGTTTTTTGCCACCTGGGCATTCCATGGCCTCCGAAACTGTGATAGGCAGTGAAGAGTGAAATCAAAAATTTACGGCCTTAGAAAGCCTGAAGGCGGTGCTTGGTTTTCGGGGTCCCGTATGCGGCTAGGCTCCCAAAAAGTCTCACACATGTGGTATCCCCGTACTCAGGAGAAGCAACAGAATGTATTTAAAGGTGTAATTTCACATATTCCCATGGCATGTTTGAGCAATATATCATTTAGTGACAACTTTGCGCAAAAAAAAATAAAAAAAATAAAAAATTGTCTCTTTCCCGCAACTTGTGTCACAATATAAAATATTCCATGGACTCGACATGCCTCTCAGCAAATAGCTTGGGGTGTCTACTTTCCAAAATGGGGTCATTTGGGGGGGTTTTGAACTGTCCTGGCATTTTATGCACAACATTTAGAAGCTTATGTCACACATCACCCACTCTTCTAACCACTTGAAGACAAAGCCCTTTCTGACACTTTTTGATTACATAAAAAAATAATTTTTTTTTGCAAGAAAATTACTTTGAACCCCCAAACATTATATATTTTTTTAAAGCAAATGCCCTACAGATTAAAATGGTGGGTGTTTCATTTTTTTTTTCACACAGTATTTGCGCAGCGATTTTTCAAACGCATTTTTTGGGGAAAAAACACACTTTTTTAAATTTTAATGCACTAAAACACACTATATTGCCCAAATGTTTGATGAAATAAAAAAGATGATCTTAGGCCGAGTACATGGATATCAAACATGACATGCTTTAAAATTGCGCACAAACGTGCAGTGGCGACAAACTAAATACATTTTTAAAAGCCTTTAAAAGCCTTTACAGGTTACCACTTTAGATTTACAGAGGAGGTCTACTGCTAAAATTACTGCCCTCGATCTGACCTTCGCGGTGATACCTCACATGCATGGTGTTTACATTTGACGCCAGACCGACGCTTGCGTTTGTCTTAGCGCGAGAGCAGGGGGGGCAGGGGTGTTTTTTTTTTTTTGTTTTTTTTTTTTCTTTATTATTATTATTTTTTTATCTTATTTTTAAACTGTTCCTTTCATTTTTTTTTTTTTTTAAATCATTTTTATTGTTATCTCAGGGAATGTAAATATCCCCTATCATAGCAATAGGTAGTGACAGGTACTCTTTTTTGCAAAAATTGGGGTCTATTAGACCCTAGATTTCTCCTCTGCCCTCAAAGCATCTGACCACACTGTGAAGGAATGTGATGTAGATAATAATAATAGTAATCTGAAAATGTCTATTTTCTTATGTGCATACATATTTTTCTCCTTACTCATTATATAAGTATACAGATTTGCTCTGTTCCTATATTTTCTCAAGATGGCGATTACCCCCTACCTCCCACACATCAAAAGAATGCGGAACTGGAGATAAGAACAAAGAGAGCCAAACCTCGTTATGAAAATTATCCATCTTCTTTTCTATCTTGACCAATGAGATGTACCTATTAGACTGACATAGCAATGACGTATTTGTGTGTATAAAACATTAACACCGCCTTGAATAAATTAGAAGTGTAACAGTAACGAAACTGAGTGTGTCTCAGTGTGTTTACTTTTATATGCATGCATATCAACACTTTTCAAATTAGAGACAGCAGCAGATAACCTTGAGCTCGATTGGAGCTCTTAATCATTTCCATAACAGATGGTGCCGAAACCCGGGATCTCAGGCTACGGTCGAAGTTATACCGCGACAAGCATTCGGGCGTTAACTGATTAATGAGAGTGGGGTTTGCGCAGCCCTAACAGTACCGGTGAGTTGATTGATATTCTTACCACTGTACGACTCTCTTATCTTTCGGTTGACGGCTGGATTCTGTCGGTATGCTGAGACTGTTTTAGAGGCAGGTATTTCCTCGCCTGAGGTTATTTTAACGAACCTGCCAATGGGTTTCTGCTGACTGTATTCTTTGTTCACTGTCTGCCATTCTTTGGGCTACGAAACTCAGCAGTCTAAGGGTGCTACATGTGTGAATGGGTAGTCTCATCTCCAGATGAGCTTTTGGCCTCTGGCATGAGATTGTTTCCCGTGTAGCAAACGTTGTAGACTTGTTACTCTAGGTTCGACGAACCTTTGAGGGGAATTTCAGCTGCTGGCTTTGCAGCCTGAAGTGCTACATGTGTGAATGGGTAGTCTCATCTCCAGATGAGCTTTTGGCCTCTGGCATGAGATTGTTTCCCTTGTGGCAAACGTCTATAAACGTGTTTATTTTGCAGGGTGGTCTGCCCTTGTGGTCATTTTAGCCTGCTGAAATTTTGCAGTTCGAAGAGTGGCAGGTGTAATGTCCTGTCGTGATTGTATTTGTGGTTTATTGTTTGATATACACGAGAGGGGGAGGGGGGCTGCCCGGGGGATCTGTTGGGTTGCGGGCCGTTGCTCCTCACTACCCCTGACGTGTTTGTTCTTGTTCTGAGATTAACCGTACATTACAGGGTTATAACAAACAGTAGCAACTTGGAGCGCAGTATGAGCCCCCACCGAAGGAATTTGCTGATAAGAACGCTGAGAAAAATATTAACTCCTTGGTTGTATGTATTCCCCTCTCAAGCCGTTAGCCGAGAAACAGAAAGTGATATTGTAATGAAAGTGATATTGTAAAGAAGGAGAGAAGAAGATGTTGAAATAGTTAACAAAGTTGAAAGAAGTGACGAAAGTTATGTTGCAGAAGAAACAGGGAGAAAAATCCTGTGTGATAAAGAAAATTGGATAAAGGAAGTTAAGAAAGATGGCGATTGTATTATGTATGTATAGCTGATGATATGTTGGAACTTTAAACAAAGGAGGGGAGGGACAGCACTGCCCTCCGTCTAACAACCACTCCTTTCTCACCACCCAAGCACAACCCACTGTGACAACTCAGCCCGGCGGCCATCTTAGTGCACCCATGCCTTCACTTTCTACCCAGTCCAGTGCACTTCCTGCCGGCGGCCATCTTGGTACACCCAGTAAGCTTAAACAGCCTGTACCCAGCCCTCCCTGTTTTAGACCAAGATGGTTCATACCACACACCTGTCTTCCCCAATACGGGAGCATCACATTCCCAGGCCGGATATGTTAATGATGAAGAAGCATCTGAGTGGGAAGCCCGACAGCAGGCAGCAAGGCCACCCACTGATTTAACCCCCAATCCGGCTCCAGACTCTCAGTTCCGAGAGGATCTCAAACACATGCTGGCAACCGTAAAGAACAGTGCCTCTTGTCAGCCCTCGCCCCAACAACAGTCTCGGTTACCAGAAGGGGCACCAGTGATGTATGTCGCTTTTACTCTATCACAAGCAGCGGCCTTAGTGACAAGTCTGCCTGACCCAGAGAAGCAGCCAATTCCCTTCTACCACAGGATAGTGCAAATACAAGAAACTTACTCAGCTGCCTGGAGAGACTTGATCAGCCTATGCCAAATCAAAGCAGGATATGTCTTTTGGTCAGTCATGCAGATGGCCTTCAATGATGCCTGCCTGACAAGTGCCACTTCCTACACCTCAGGCGTGGAGTTCTGTGCACAACTCCACGACTGGGCAAAGGAGAAGTTGACGGATCAGAAGACCACAATCCAAGATATTACCCAAGATAAAGGGGAGTCTGTGAAGAAGTATCATGCTAGACTCATAAAGGCACACACACACATGTTATCAACTGCTTTTGTTTCAGGGCTCAGGGAGGATATCAGAAAAGGCCTGATGGTGGCCCGCCCTGAATACTATTCAATGAAAATGTCTGATTTATTGTTGGTGGCCAGAGGTATAGAAAATCAAAAAGGTAAAAAACCAACGCCCCTCATGGTAACCCATGGCGAAGATCCCACCTACACTAGTCCACCACCACTGCCCAATACTAGGGAAAGGATCACCTGTTACAACTGTGGGAAACGGGGTCACTTCAAAAAAGAATGCAGAGCCCCAAGATGTCCCAGACGAAAAACCTACCACTTTCCTCATTGACAGGGGTGCAGCCAAAAGTGTGTTGAGAGCGGTGAACCTGCCTAATAATTCTTTCCTTTCCACTTCCTGATTTGCTTGCCAGATTTGTGGTGTCCTCTACATGTCCCTTGAATCTACTAGGAGCTGATGTGTTGTCCAGACTACAGGCCTCAATCAGGACACGCCTGAAGGGGGGTGAAGTTACATACTCCCCTATCTTTAGAAGACTCATCTGCTTTGTGTTCTCTGCCTCTCCTGATGACACTTGGCACAGAACTTTCCAAGCCAGTTTGCAAAAGCTATGGCTATCATCCTTGACACATGACAAAAGGAACACCCGGAAGTGATTCTCTTCCAACATGTTGATGACCTTCTCTTTTGTGCAGCTGACTTACCCCCTCTTGAAGTCACCTCAGAAAGCCTGTTGTGCTATCTTGCCAACCAGGGCTGCAGAGCCTCAAAGCCCAAATTGCAGTGGTGCTCAACACCTGTCATTTTCCTTGGACTAATTTCCTAGTGCAGAGCATGGATTCCAGAAGCCTTCCTACTGATGCTCTGCAATCAGACCCTTCCAGATGTCTCCTGAAGAAATATCTAAAGTTTGAAACCCTTGAGTGCGCCACCCCCGGCGCTAGGGCTCCCAGCCTACGACAAAACGCTCAAGCTCTTTGTATCCGAACGTCTGGGACATGCTGCAGGTGTACTCACCCAATCACACGACATCAGCCTACGCCCCATAGGATATTATTCCTGTCGGCTGGATGCGGTAGCAAGAGGAGGCCTATTGTGTCTGTGAGCTGGATTTGCTACACAAGCCTTGCTTGACAAAACTTTGAACTTGGTCCTCGGACACTGCCTCGTTCTGCTTGTTCCCCATGACGTTGTTGCCATATTCAACCAAGATCCAGCCGAAACACTTGTCCACTACCAGACACTTGAGACTCCTGTGTTCCCTCCTACTAGACAGCATTACTCTATTAAGTTGTCAAACACTGAACCCTACCACCCTTCTTCCACTTCTCGAGGGGGGAAAGGAGGAGGAGGAGTAGAGTCTTGACTTGTTACCCCCGTGACCGCACAGGACACGCGGTCACCACTGAAAACACTGTTCTACAAGCTGAAGCCTTAACACCGGTGATGTCTACACAGGAGGCAGAGCTATAAGCACTTACTACAGCACGTAAATGGGCAGAGGGAAAAAGAGCCAACATTCATATGGACTCAAGATATGCTTTCAACATTGCCCATGATTATGGTGTTATCTAGAACAGAGGATTCCTGATGGCTGCAGGAACACCTGTGAAAACTTGATTGATGCCTTGCTTCTCACAACCCAAGTGACTATTCTGAGTAAAAGCACACTACAAACTGAACTCAAAGGAAGCTCGAGGCAATCATCGAGCCAATACAGCTGCCAAACAGACAGCTGGTGGTCCACGGGAAGTGGACAGCAGGGTGGTAGAAGAAGACCACCCTGTGCTTACCTTACAGACTTTCCCAGTGGACAGAGTTTATCTAAAAGAACTACAGGAAACAACAAGTCCGGATAAGAAGGAAAGCTGGAAATGGAGAAAAGGAGCAACTCTCAGAAATGGACTATTCGAGTGCAACAAGAAGCCTTGTCTACCCAGGAGTATGTACCCAGCCGTGGTGCAATGGGCACATGGACTTTATGAACTCTCTTATCAACAAGTGTTGCACTAAGAGTTACTCCACTGACCGACAGCTTCTGCAGATCATGCATTATCTGCACCAAATGTAACCCAGGATGCACAGAAGAAGCACCTGGCAAAAGCCCTATACCCCATTCCAGAGGATGCAAATTGATCATTCTCAAGTGCCAAGAAGTGACAGATTTGAAAACGCCCTAGTGGAAGTGGTCACGACTGCCAGGACCACAGCTAAGAAACTACTGAGTGAGATAGTATGTAGATTTGGGGTCCCAGAGGTGATATTGAGAGATCAGGGACCAGCCCTAACAACAACCCTTACTAAAGAGATTTGGGCAGCACTGGGGGTTCAGTTGGCACTACACATCCCATACCACCCTCAAAGTAGCGGGAAGGTAGAAAGGATGAATGGGACACTAAAAACAGGATGTTAAAGATGGCCCAATAGACTAACATGAGTTGGCCCATTGCCCTGTCCAGTGTCAGACACACCCCCAGGGGAAACATGCCCTATCCCCTTATGAAATTTTGTTTGGTTCAGCTCCCAGACTTGGTTGTTACTTTCCACAACAGTTACAGTCTGATGTGTTGACTAATTATGTAACCACATTATCACGAGAATTAACCTGAATGCATGTCCAGGTGTTTTCTTCCATTCCAGATCCTGAATTAGATACAGGAATACACCAACTACTGTCTGGAGATCCTTGAGCCAAGTTATGATGGTCCATTCCAAGTTTTGCTGACCACAGCCACCTCAGTCAAGTTGGCCAGGAAGAACATCTGAATGCACGCTTATCACTGCAGGAGAGCGTGTTTTCGGGTGCTGCATATCCTTTTTCTGTTTGATCTAGGGGGGAGGGGCCCAGGAGGTGGCCATCACAAAAATGATAACATAATTACGTTTTGGTGTAACTCCTCAGGTACACATGTGACCACCTTTACCTTAGATTACTGTGACATAGTACCTTGTCCGTTTGACCCTTCATGGTGATGCCATTGGTACAGTGATATCCCTGACGGTAAGGACATATATGTATGCCACACAGACAGTTACTGGGGACAGAGTTGTGGCTTCTGTGGGGGCCAGTGGGTTGGAACACAGGGCCAGACTGGGCGACCACATAGTGCATTAGACAAAAAAGATGAAAATAGAAAGCCCCATATCCTAACCAAAGATACCCCTGATACATACACTGACCCAGCACACAGTCAGAGGAGGAAGCGAGCAGCTCTCTCCGGAAGCTTTGATCCTCATGTATACATACATGTCATAGGGGTTTCAAGGGGGGTCCCTGATGAATTTAAAGCCAGGGATCAGGTAAAAGCTGGTTTTGAGTCTTTGATCCCCATAACAACTGTCAGCAAGAATGTAGATTGGATTAACTACATGTCATGGTTATGCAATAGAGTTTGTCGATCAGCATACCTGTCTCCATGTGTTCATCTCTAGAGACCAGCTGACCCTCACCTGACTGCTTTTGTAACCTCCCCTCTAAGCATGGCCCCACCCCAGGCCCTATCAGGGAACCCTATATTAACCTGTGCACTGCAAGCCAGCAGTGCTGATCAACCACTGTGTGTTAGCCTATGTGTGTACTTGCTATGTTTCCCTCATCTGATTTCTGTTACCGACTTTGGCCTGTTCCCGGCCATCCCTGTTTGCCTGTGACCCTGATGTTCCAGCCAGCTCCCTCCTTCCTCTGCTCCTGTAGTCTACCGTGAGCGTGAGCTGTGAGACCCTGGGGGCCGCGACCTGGAGCCAGACTGCAGCGCAGTCCATCCTCACCACTAGAGGCTCTGGTGAACACCTGCTGGCTCTTAGACTCCGCGCCCTGGGGAATCTATGTTCTAGCTCCCAGTGGGATCTGTGTCAGTGATCCAGTAAACCTGCTTCCTGAACCTCCCAGGGTACAATCCGCAGCAGTCAGTGCTAGGGTCCACTACCTTGCGGTGCATTCCTGATCCCAACGGTGTGCATCTGTCATCCAGCCTCTAGGTGACCTGACACTACACATATTATAACCAACAGAGATTCGTAAATTACACTAAAGACGCCCTCCAGGGAATTGCTGACCAGCTAGCCCCCACTTCCTACATGCATTCCAGGACCTGATGGCCTTAGACATGGTGTTAGCCGAGAAGGGGGGTGTCTGTAAAATGATAGAAAAAACAGGAACTTGCTGCACATACATTCCTGATAATACTGACCCAAATGGTAAGGTTACTTTAGCTATAAAGAAATTAGAAGATCTGTCACTGGAGTTGAAGAAGAACTCAGGTATCACAGACCCATGGGATCAATATTTTAGCTGGATGAGTGGGTGGCAGAAGGTGCTCGCCCAGATACGGGTAACGGTATTAATAATCCTGGTTCTTTTAGCCCTGATTGTATGCTGTATTCTACCTTTTGTAAAAAGTTAATGAGCAAGGCTGTAGACAATAGCACACCTACATTTCTCCACCAAGAAGAAGAGGACCCCCTTATGATGGAAGATGACAAACCCTTCACTCCTCTACAATCACTCCCTGTCCATAATCTCACAATCCTATAGGGTTATAGGGATAGATAGCGCCTGACTGCACCTCTCCAGCTGTATCGAGGAGGGAAGTGAACAGTTGCTGCCCAATTCTATATACAGCCTAAAAGAGTTGCTGAGGAGAAGGGCCAGGCTAAAAAGTAGGACCTTTAGTATTAGGGACAGAAAAGAGAAAATAGTCATTTTAGGGGGGATTGTGAAGGAATGTGATGTAGATAATAATAATAGTAATCTGAAAATGTCTATTTTCTTATGTGCATACATATTTTTCTCCTTACTCATTATATAAGTATACAGATTTGCTCTGTTCCTATATTTTCTCAAGATGGCGATTACCCCCTACCTCCCACACATCAAAAGAATGCGGAACTGGAGATAAGAACAAAGAGAGCCAAACCTCGTTATGAAAATTATCCATCTTCTTTTCTATCTTGACCAATGAGATGTACCTATTAGACTGACATAGCAATGACGTATTTGTGTGTATAAAACATTAACACCGCCTTGAATAAATTAGAAGTGTAACAGTAACGAAACTGAGCGTGTCTCAGTGTGTTTACTTTTATATGCATGCATATCAACACTTTTCAAATTAGAGACAGCAGCAGATAACCTTGAGCTCGATTGGAGCTCTTAATCATTTCCATAACAACACCAAGATCGGTGTGATAAAATGCTTTCCCAATTTCCCAATGGCGCTGTTTACATCCGGCGAATTCTAAGTCATAAAATGCTCGTAGCTTCCGGTTTCTTAGGCCATAGAGATGTTTGGAGCCACTCTGGTCTCTGATCAGCTCTATGGTCAGCTGGCTGAATCACCGGCTGCATTCTCAGGTTCCCTGTTGAGACAGGAGAGCCAGAGAAAAACACGGAAGACGTTGGGGGGGGGGCATTCCCTCCCACTGCTTGTAAAAGCAGTCTAAAGGCTAATTAGCTGCTAGGATTGCTTTTACATGAAAGCCGATCGCTGGCTGAAAAGAATGATACCAAGATGATACCTAAACCTGCAGGCATCATTCTGGTATAACCACTCAAAGTCGTGAATGGCGTACCTGAAGACAAAAAAATGGTTAACAATAAAGCACAGTAAACGGTAAGGTATAAAAAATTGCATATCTGAAAACCAAACATGATAAAACATAACAACAATAAAACATTGCAGAATAGAATACAGTAAAAAAGAGCAGAACAATAGAGAGAGAATAGAGAGAGAGAGAACAATAAAACGACAACTATTTTTTTTTTATTTTATATTTTTGTATGTGTTTTTTTTTTACACTTTTTTTTGTAACTAACTTTTATAACTGTAACCGGTTCCAGGTTCGGGTCTCTCAAAATGCGATGGCATCCTGGGAGACCCTGTGAAAGTGTGCCTAGTCTGTGCAATGCTGTACCCTACGCTAATACTCAACTAGTGAATGGTAGCGTTCAAAACATTCACCAATGCAAAGACCAGGATTGTCAGGACAGGAGGGACAATAATAGCGGGTGTCACGCCTATATCCGCGCTTGCTGCAGACACAACATCTTTTTTGGGGGGGGTTCGTTGGGTAGGGGTACTCAGGAGGACATAAAGAAAATGCCTCTCATACAGCCGACTGCATTTGGTTGGGGATGTGAATGGGGGAAGTACGGGCGCTGCAGAAGCAGTGGGTTCCCAATTAGGATTGGCGAATGCAGCAGGAAGGGCACTATGGGCACGACGGGCCTGTGTTTGTCTTCTTGGTGGCAGCGGGACACTACTTGTGCTTGCCACCTCACCAGCTTGAACTGCACTTATGGGACTCGCCACGTCACCAAGTGTTACTGCAGTGCTGGTTTGACTACGACCGGGGTGTACTAGGCCGCTGGTGCTTGCCAGTTCACCAAAACGCTACAAAAAAAACTGTTAGCGATCGCAGGGATCAGGCCTGACTCTGCGAACGCTGCAGTTATGCGTTTAGTGTTTTGTAAGTGTCAGTGATCGATCGATACTGCACTTGGGTGGGCTGGGCTGGGCCGGGCGGAGGGGCAAAATGCAGGTGCTAGCAGGTATCTGGGCTGATCCCGCTAACACTGCGTTTGTGGGAACCCTAAACTGCTGGGGACGCTAGTATAGATCTGATCAGATCAGATAATGATCCGATCAGATACTATACCACTAAGGGAGGTGTACGGTGCGTGCGTGGGTGTTAGCGGTACTGGCGCTAACCTGACGCTGCCTGGGGCTGGTGCTTGCCAGTTCACCAAAACGCTACCAAGAAAACTGTTAGCGATTGCAGGGATCAGGCCTGACTCTGTGAACGCTGCAGTTATGTGTTTAGTGTTTTGTAAGTGACAGTGATCGATCGATACTGCACTTGGGTGGGCTGGGCCGGGCAGAGGGGAAAAACGCAGGTGCTAGTGGGTATCTGGGCTGATCCCGCTAACACTGCGTTTTTGGGAACCCTAAACTGCTGGGGACACTAGTATAGATCTGATCGGATCAGATATTGATCCGTACAGATACTATACCACTAAGGGAGGCGTATGCTGCGTGCGTGGGTGTTAGCGGTACTGGCGCTAATCTGACGCTGCCTGGGGCAACGCATATCACCGCCGGGCAATCAGGGGGCTAAACCTTTATTCGGTAATAAACGGCGGGTGCCCTGACACTATAAAAAATAAACGAACTAACCAGCGTCACCCGTAACGGTTATACGGTGATCAGTGGTGAAAGGGTTAACTAGGGGGCAATCAAGGGGTTAAAACATTTATTAGATAGTATATGGGGGTCCCTGTCGCTATAAAACGCTGACGGCGAACCTAAATATTTACCTCCCTAACTAGCGTCACCAGCGACACTAATACAGCGATCAGAAAAATGATCGCTTAGCGACACTGGTGACAGGGGGTGATCAAGGGGTTAAAACTTTATTAGGGGGGTATCCTAGACCTAAAGGGGGGTAATACTCACTGCCCTAACACTGTAACTGTCACAAACTGACACCAATGCAGTAATCAGAAAAAAAAAAAAATACTGCTTGCTGTCAGTTTGTGACAGGGGGGGGGTGATTGGGGGGGGGGGGGATCGGGGGGCGATCGGGGGGGGATCGGGGGTGTAAAGTATGCCTGGCATGTTCTACTGTGTGTGTGTGTGTTGTGCACTCACATGTCTTCTCTCCTCGGCGCTGGGACGGAAACTGCCAAGCCGAGGAGAGATGACATCACATCCTCTGCCTGTGTGAAACTACACACAGGCAGGGGAGGATTCCGATTGGCTGGGAGCGATCGCGAGGGGGGGGCCACGATCGGATGGTCTCCCCCTCGCCTCCCGACGCTCCCAGTCAAATGCCGACCGCCGCTGGCACCGGGGGGGGGTCCGATCGGACCCCCCGCCCGCGGGAGGCAGATCACGTACGGGTACGTGATTCTGCCTGCCCGTGCCATTCTGCCGCCGTATATGTGCGTTAGGCGGTCGGCAAGTGGTTAAAGGAGAATTGTACAAAAAAACAAGATTGGTTAAACCCACAAGTGCTTTTTTTACCACTACTATTCCTTTATATTAGCTTTTGGAAATTACAAATGCAGCAATTTAGAAATCAAATGAAAGGTTTAGCACTGGAAAACACTTTTTGATAGATAAAACGTGCATTTTATATACAACTATATAGATCAGACCAAAATGAGGGACAAATGAGGAGGAATGAGGGACAGAGGGACATTGCTCCAAATCAGAGATAGTTGGGAGCTATGGAAGGCAACATGATAAAATTGAAAGAGAAATTTAATATCTCAAAATTAAATTAAATTAGAACTCCAGGAACAAAATGTATTATATATGTAGTGACAGGAATCCAGGAAAATCTATTGGTTGCGTCCTTCAGAATGGGAGATACATTTGTCCCAGGCTCATGCAATATACAAACTATTTTCCTCTTTGTGCTGGGTGGTTAGCTTGCTTGGCTCACTAAGGGGTTAATGAGCTCAGCTGAAGCAGGGTTAATACTCTGGGTTCTATAAGGTTGCTTAGGGAGGATACTCCATTCCTGGAACCAGATCTTTGTGCATAACAGATTGTGGAGCAGTGTCAGGAGCCAGGGAGCGTCTCCGCTCGCCGGGCTCCGGTGCGCATGCGCACGGGACGAGCGCTTCGCCGCACACCCGTCCGCGGCCTGATGGTGCGGCGCGCGCGGGTGCACGGCGGTCCCCGTGTGCGCGCCGTAGCCCGTGCGGGTGCCCGGTAGCGCGTCACGCTGACGCGCTCGCCGGGCACGGGGGCTATATCTGACGGCTCCAGCACCCAGTCGGGTTGCTGGTTTGTCGTCAGCTCTCCCCTGCTTCCTTGTGCCTGTGTTCCCTAAAGCCTTATAGTCTGATCTGTGTACCGAATCTCTGCCTGATTAACCACTACTCTCCTGGATTGTCCCTAGTGCTTGCCTGATCTGTGTACCGAATCTCTGCCTGATTAACCACTACTCTCCTGGATTGTCCCTAGTGCTTGCCTGATCTGTGTACCGAACCTCTGCCTGATTAACCACTACTCTCCTGGATTGTCCCTAAGCACTCTGCCTGACCTGTGTACCGAACCCCTGGCCTGTTTAACCACCTCTCTGCTGGACTACCCTGATCATACCTGCCTATTCCCTAACCTCTGCTTGTGTTTGCAGCCTTGCTCCCCCCTGGATCTCGGGGCACCCGCTTCCAGCCTCTGAACCTGCTATTCACCCGGAAGCCCGTGCCTCCGCGTGCCCCCAGCCTCCTGTACCCATTTCGGGGGTCTGGGTGCGCGTGGTCGTAAGGGCGAGCCGCTCTCGGCATCTCGGCCTCGGTAAGTACGTGTTTGTGACAGTACAAACCAGCCAGATGTCTGAGGCCGACAGAGCGCGCTCTCCTTTGGAGATCTTATGTCAGCAAGTATCTACCCTGGCGGACTCCGTACAAAAGCTGCAAGAAGGCTACACACAAGTTGATAACCGCCTGCAGCAGATCTCCGGGTTACTACCCTCCGCAGCCGCAGCTCCTGCACCCAGCAGTGGGGGTCCGCTTCCTCAAGCTCCGGCCAACCCCACTGTGGTTATGGCCCTTCCTGAGCCCAGGGTCCCTACACCTGAACGGTTCTCGGGAGATCGCAAGAAGTTTAGGGCTTTCAAAAACGCATGTTCCCTATACTTCGCTCTACAGCCAAGAACCTTCTCTTCAGAGATCGTCAAGGTGGGGTTTGCCATTTCCCTGCTTTCCGAGGAACCCCAGGCTTGGGCCCACAGCCTGATGGAACAGCGCAGCCCTGCCCTGAACACTATCGAAGCGTTCTTTGAGAGCATGACCCAGCTCTACGATGATCCGCAACGCATGGCCACCGCCGAAGCTATCTTGCACCATTTGTCCCAAGGAAGAAGACCTATTGAGGACTATACAGTAGAATTCCGTAAGTGGGCGGCCGACACCAACTGGAATGAGCCGGCCTTACGTTACCAGTACCGCCAAGGCCTATCTGAATTACTCAAAGACGAGTTAGCCAGGATGGAGACCCCTGCTTCCTTAGAGGAACTTATTCAAGCAGCTACAAAACTTGATCGGCGCCTTAGGGAGCGGCGCTCAGAACGGTTTCAGCAGCCTCGCCCTGCCTGGGCATCACCGCGACCTCACTCCACAGTATCCCAAACTTCACCTTCAGTTACTACCGCATCGGTCCCTGAGGTCGAACCAATGCAGCTCGGTTTGGTCCGAGGTCCCTTGACCTCCGAGGAGAAACAGCGCAGACGGCAGTCTAACCTTTGCCTCTACTGCGGAGGAACCGGGCACTTCCTGCGCAGCTGTCCGATCAGGCCCAGTAAGTTCCCTCAGTCAAACATATTGAACTTTCCTAACCATAACATCCCCAAGGCTTATGTGATGTTGTTTGTTTCTCTGCAGCTTCCGGAAAAGGAGACTCGCCTGCAGGCCATCGTTGATTCCGGGGCCTGCAGCTGTTTTATAGATTCCGCCTTGGCACACAGATTGAAGATCCCTCTACAGACCAAAGAGCAGGATCTACAAATACACCTGGCCGACGGATCCCTTCCGTGCTCAGGCCCCATCACCCAGGAGACCCAACCTATTTCAGTCGTCACGGACTCCGGCCACCGGGAGTTCTTACGGCTTGACCTAATTCGCTCACCAATCTTCCCCATCATACTCGGCCTACCATGGTTGCAAGCCCACGATCCGCTAATCAAATGGAGCACCAAGTCAGTATCATTCCCTTCTCAGTATTGCTCCCAACACTGCCTGCTTCCGGATTCCAAAGTTTGTGCCACAATGGCGGTACCGCCAAACAACCTCCAACACGTCCCCTCTGAATATCTCGAGTTTCAGGAGGTCTTCAGTAAACAAATGGCTGACCGCCTACCACCTCACAGGGCCTACGACTGTCCAATTGATCTTCTTCCTGGCTCTGAGATTCCATTTGGCCGGATATTCCCCCTTTCTGAAACCGAGCTGGAGGCTCTAAAGCAGTACATAGATGAAAATCTTGAGAAAGGTTTCATCCGCCCTTCATCTTCACCCGCTGGAGCAGGTATCTTTTTCGTGGGAAAAAAAGACGGTACTCTTAGACCCTGCGTAGACTATCGACAACTCAACAACATCACAATCAAGAATCGGTACCCGCTGCCACTCATTCCTGAGCTATTCCAAAGGTTTCGATCGGCCAAGGTGTTCTCCAAACTTGACCTCCGGGGGGCCTACAACCTCGTCAGGATCAGGGCTGGAGACGAATGGAAAACGGCCTTTAGATCCAGATTCGGCCACTTTGAATATTTGGTGATGCCATTCGGCCTCTGCAATGCTCCAGCCACCTTCCAACATCTAGTGAATGACATCTTCCGACAATATCTAGATGACTTCCTGGTGGTGTATCTGGACGACATCCTCATCTTCTCCCCTACGCTAGAGATGCACAGGAGACACGTTAAAACAGTTCTCGCTATTCTCTTGCAACACAAGCTATACCTAAAAGCCGAAAAGTGTGAGTTTGAGAGATCAACCATACAATTCTTGGGATTCATACTCTCCACCAATGGGGTTGCAATGGACCCTCAGAAGATTCAGGCAATTCAGGAGTGGCCAGCTCCATCAAATAAGAAAGCAGTACAGAGGTTTATCGGATTTGCTAATTTCTATCGGAAATTCATCGTGGGATTCTCTGCCATTGTGGCACCTATTACTCAACTAACTCGGCAGCATCATTCGTTCCAGTGGTCCGCAGCCGCTCAAGAGGCTTTTCTTAAGTTAAAAGAACTATTCAGTTCTGCTCCAATCCTTTGCCATCCTGACCCGACTCAACCCTTCGTATTGGAGGTCGATGCATCAGAAATCGCAACCGGAGAAATCCTTTCCCAGAGACAGGGACCAAAGGCCATCCTGCATCCAGTAGCTTTCGCTTCCCGGAAACTCAGTCCACCGGAACTTAATTACGACGTGGGTGACAGAGAGCTGCTGGCTATAAAGTTTGCTTTGGAGGAATGGAGGTATCTGCTGGAGGGGGCAGTCCATCCGGTGATGATCTTTACGGATCACAAAAACCTTGAGTACCTCAGAACAGCAAGACGATTAAAACCCCGCCAAGCCCGATGGGCCCTGTTCTTCTCTCGTTTTAATTTCCATATTGCATACAGACCTGGGGCAAAGAACGGGAAGGCTGATGCCCTTTCACGAATGTTTTCCGCAGACTCCCAAATACCAACACCATGCACGATCCTCTCTCCTCAAAATTTTCTTGGATTAACCCAAGCAGACTTAATATCCTCCATCAAATCTTCATCAGACACATGTACGGAACCAGCTGTGCATTCCCTGAAAAAATATGAAGACCTTTTCTGGATCAAAGGAAAAATATTTGTACCACAGGTGACTCGGCCCCTAGCCCTTCAAATGTGTCATGATCACAAGATGGCAGGACACTTCGGGAACAAGAAGACGGCTGAGCTCCTTTCTCGTTCCTTTTGGTGGCCAGGATGGAGAAGGGACTGTAGGGAATATGTGGCGTCCTGTCTCCTATGCCAGAGAAGCAAGGGCCAGAACATCAAACCCTGGGGTTTGCTCAGACCTTTGCCCATTCCGGAACGACCTTGGGCTGACGTCTCCATGGACTTCATCGTTGACCTACCCAGCTCAGAGAATTTCTCCACCATCCTAGTTGTGGTCGACCGCCTTTCCAAAATGGCCCACTTTCTGCCCATGAGGGGTACTCCCTCTGCCGTGGAGACGGCCAACATTTTTCTAAAGGAGATCGTTAGGCTCCATGGGATACCAAGGAGTATCGTGTCAGACAGAGGCGTTCAGTTCACGTCCAAATTCTGGAGAGAACTGTGCAAGGCTTTGGGGATCAACATTTGCCTTTCTTCAGCTTATCACCCTCAGAGCAATGGTCAGACAGAGAGGACCAACCAGACGCTGGAGCAGTACCTCCGATGCTTTTGTTCGGGTTCTCAGGATGATTGGGCGAGCCTTCTCTCTTACGCGGAATTTGCGTACAATAATTCTATCCATGCCTCCACCAACCAGACTCCTTTCTGGACCAATTGTGGGTTCCATCCCACATCCTTTGCTAACAACATTCCAGAAACGGCAGTTCCTGCAGTCCAGGATAGGATAATCTCACTACAGTCCAATTTTCAAAGGATTCAAGATACATTACACAAGACCCAGGGGGACTATAAGAAACAGTACGACCGGGGCAGAAAGGCAAGTCCAAAATTTGACGTAGGAGACGAGGTCTGGCTGTCCACCATCAATCTGAAATTACCTCTGCCTTCTCGAAAGCTCGGGCCTAAGTTCATTGGGCCTTTTCAAATCAAGAGGATTATCAACCCTGTGGCGGTGGAATTGACACTTCCCAAAACATACCGGATTCACCCCGTTTTTCATGTGTCACTATTGAAGCCTGTGGTGCCCAGCCCTTTTCCAGGAAGAAAAGAACCTCCTCCTCCGCCAGTCAGAATTGATGGCGAGAATGAATTTGAAGTGGAATCCATTCTTGGTTGCAGGAAGAGGGGCAGGCAGTTACAGTACCTGATTCAATGGAAGGGGTACCCTCCCGAAGATAATTCTTGGGAACCCGCCAGGAACCTACACGCTCCACAGTTAATTCGAGCATTCCATCAAGATCATCCAGAACTAATGGCCAGCCTTGGCGTCCAGTGTCCGCCCTTAGGAGGGGGGCACTGTCAGGAGCCAGGGAGCGTCTCCGCTCGCCGGGCTCCGGTGCGCATGCGCACGGGACGAGCGCTTCGCCGCACACCCGTCCGCGGCCTGATGGTGCGGCGCGCGCGGGTGCACGGCGGTCCCCGTGTGCGCGCCGTAGCCCGTGCGGGTGCCCGGTAGCGCGTCACGCTGACGTGCTCGCCGGGCACGGGGGCTATATCTGACGGCTCCAGCACCCAGTCGGGTTGCTGGTTTGTCGTCAGCTCTCCCCTGCTTCCTTGTGCCTGTGTTCCCTAAAGCCTTATAGTCTGATCTGTGTACCGAATCTCTGCCTGATTAACCACTACTCTCCTGGATTGTCCCTAGTGCTTGCCTGATCTGTGTACCGAATCTCTGCCTGATTAACCACTACTCTCCTGGATTGTCCCTAGTGCTTGCCTGATCTGTGTACCGAACCTCTGCCTGATTAACCACTACTCTCCTGGATTGTCCCTAAGCACTCTGCCTGACCTGTGTACCGAACCCCTGGCCTGTTTAACCACCTCTCTGCTGGACTACCCTGATCATACCTGCCTATTCCCTAACCTCTGCTTGTGTTTGCAGCCTTGCTCCCCCCTGGATCTCGGGGCACCCGCTTCCAGCCTCTGAACCTGCTATTCACCCGGAAGCCCGTGCCTCCGCGTGCCCCCAGCCTCCTGTACCCATTTCGGGGGTCTGGGTGCGCGTGGTCGTAAGGGCGAGCCGCTCTCGGCATCTTGGCCTCGGTAAGTACGTGTTTGTGACAAGCAGCAACTTCTCTGTGTGATGAGATAAAGCCTGTGTGACTAAAGACTCTAATTTATTCTGTGTAACAGTCAGGTGCCTGGGCAGCAGTAGGTTGCTCCAGGACGGGTAGATAGGTTCCTGTGTTTGTGGTTAGACGCCCAGCATGGCAGAGGCTTATTTCTGTTTTTGTTTTATTTTGCCATTTTGATAGTTGCACTTTATGAACTCAGACTTTGTAAATAAACTACACTTGTGTTTCACCAAGATCCTACTGTCATGCTGTGCCTTTTTCACAGTGCTGTGACTCGTCCAGGGGGCTACACACAACCTACTACTGAGCTAACTCCTTTTTTTATATACAGGTGCACCATTGGATACACCATTTGGATTCTTTGGTTCTTATATTACTTTTGTTTGCATACTTAGAATCTGCCAAGGCTGCCTGCTGTCTGCATGTGTCCTTCCCACGGGGGTGTTCTGGGCCTGTAGTATCCCTATGACATTGATGGGTGGACGCCCCACCGTGTGGAGTGACCGCTACAAGCACACAAAGTGAATACATTCTATTTGTTATATATATATGAACTATTTTTGTATAATGCTCAATTATTTATTTATTTTTTTAATATATTAACATATGTGTGTTGTTCTGTATAGTTTATCTTCTCTAATTGTCTGGGTCCTGAGGAAGCCAATCTTTGGCAAACTGCATTGACCTTACAGACACTAGGAAAGCCTTCTCATCTATACTGGACTGTTGCCATCTGAGTCTATATATGAGTATTTATCTGATTCTCATTCATAAGGAGAGGGTTTTACTCCCCTAAAATATATGGGATATGCAAATATTGTTGTTTTTATTCCTCTTTTAACATTGTATAAATAAAGATTATATTTTATTCCTATTGGTTTTTGTCTCTTATGCTGTGCCACTATAGTCTTTATTCATAGGCAACAGGAATACTTTCCAGTTGTTACCTATTTTTTTTCTACTATTTTGGGACGAGGCTTGAAATTCTCTTTTTTTTTTTTTTTTTTACCAGTGAAATATCTAGCATTCTTTATTGCATGAAAGGCCCTCTATCCCCCTCATATCCTATTCACAAGACCGGTGGCTGATATGTCCCCCCCAGCCACTGGTCTTTTATTTTCTCCACTGTAGTCCTTTGGAAAGCAAGCAGTGATGTAAGTACATTGCTGGAACTTGAGTCTGTGAGTCTGACTGCCTGGTCATATCCACCCACTGTGCTGCATAGTTAGTTTGTTGGACTGTCACAGTCTGTCCCACCTCCTGTGACTTAACTCTTTCACTGACAGACCTGGAGTCTCCATCTATGGCTGCAGGTTGTGCAAATCTCATCATATCTACGTGCGACACTGATGGGATAATGTACATGGTAGTGGTAGTTACACGCACAAAAAAGGAAAGTAGAAGAAGAGTGTGTGCAGTGATGTGGGTGGGCAGTGTCAGTTCTATTTGTAGAATGCTACTGTTCCGCACACACACCCATGGTCTCACCCACTCAAGACTCTAAATCCCAGGGCATGATATTATTAGTAGTCTCAGCAAGTGGTGACGAACAATAACAGGAAGTGACATCGCCATTTCTGAGATGCCTCCTCCCAGAGCCCAGGGATTCAAGAAGAAGCTGTGCAAAAGTGATGTCACTGCTTTTAAAACAGTGAGTTTTATACAAAGTCTACATTTACAGTATAATAAAAGTCACATTAGCGGTTTTGCTTATTTACCCAAACATGGCTATTGTACAGATTTTAACACCATCCAAGAGTTCTTCTTTAAGGCATGCTTCTGCCACACATTTTGCATTAAAAGAGGTGAACCAACAGACTTCTCAAATGGAATGTCTTTTGGCCCAAAAAGGTTAACACCAATTAATAGTCCGATACTATTTCATCCCAATATGTATAGGATGGAAAAAATCAAACAACAATAGCAGAGGGATATCTCCTCCATAGATGATAAAATGTGTGGCTAATTTTATCACGCAACTGCCTTCTGTTATCTCTGCTAAGAAAAATGTATCCAACTGAGATACCTACACAGAATCTATTATACTTCATGCAGGATATATAACATGGGGGGAGCACTTACATTTTTGTGTATCACATATATCCATGAAAATGGAGACATTTCTTATGATTTGGACATGCTCACGTATTTAGACCCTTTCGGTCTAAGGCGACTGAATTTCTTTCTGAAAAGTAGTCCTTGCCAATTATACAGTATGTAATCTTGCAAGGTGCTTGCTAGGAGACGTATCTGAGGAAGAAATAGAAACTAATCAGAAAATATGACTTTGTCTTCTGGGTTTAAAAATCTTATTAAAATGTATGCTTTAATAGAAAACAAAAGAAGGCAGCATGACTGCACCAACACCTTTGTAAGAGGATTGAGTACATGCTATGCAATCATTTGGGTGTCCTATACAACTGGGAAAGGATCTTGTATCCTGCTTCTTGAGAGCATTTGCTAACAGAGGATTTGAGGTACAGAGAGTTAAAAGTTTATTGATTTGTTCCTGCATGAACTTGACATTTACATCTTTCCATTTAGATGTTTTTTTTTCTTTAGTTTTATTTCAGAACAGAAAGGGAAGATATAGGCTGCAGTTCTTTAAGGTTCACAGTCTATCGATGGATGCTTAATCTTTCTCTCGCCAATCTGTACTCATGGAAGGCTAAAGTAACTCCCACAGTTTCCTGTGTTCTTATTCTGCTCTAGAAGTGTAAATGTAGTGAAAGACTAGTAAGGGATCTCGTTACAGCAGTGTCCCCAACTCTTTTTTCATTCACTTAGTATCGGCATGAGTTAGGGCTTTACTAGCTTTAGCATTTTCTTATCGTAGGCCTAAGTTTTGAGTGCACTCTCAGGATCGTAGACTCAAGACCAAAAGACCCTTCTAGAATGTTGTTCATCATTATTAGTTACTGACCTAACCCACTTGGACTAAAATCTTAGGGACTGGCCAGCTGAAAATTAACCCCTAACAAGACTTCTAAGACACTGCTCTGGATAAATCAGTAGAGGCTGGCAGATAATACAGCCAAGTTCAAAAACCCCAGAGCACAGGGAATTTCAAAGATACTTTGCAGAACACCAAGCAATACAGCTTATAAACACCCTGTCCTCTACATTTTTTACATTTTCATCAACTCTTCCTGCCAGCCCAAATACATCTAAGCAGTTGCTAGCCTTGAAAGGAACATCCATCCCTCAGTTGGAAAATGCATTCCATTGAGACCCCATTCACACAGGGGCAACACGACTTGCAGGTCGCCTCAGCGAGGCGACCTGCAAACGACTGCCCGGGCGACTTGCAAAACGACTTCTGTATAGAAGTCTATGCAAGTCGCCCCCGAAGTCGTACAGGAACCTTTTTCTAAGTCGGAGCGACTTGCGTCGCTCCCCTTAGAACGGTTCCATAGCACAGAACGGGAGGCGACTTGTCAGGCGACTAGGTCGCCTGACAAGTCGTCCCTATGTGAATGGGCTCTAATAGTTGAGTGCAGTTATTGTGCCTTTAATGTCAGTAAATGCTGTGCATAGCACAATCCTGGCTAAATGCCCTTTTAAGACTAGGGTAAAACAGATGTCACTGTTAAATCAAACCGTTGTGCCCCTGTTCCCCACTTATCAGTTATAAAGTACCTAAATGATCATACCAACAGTGATTTGGATAAAAAAATTGCCATAGCAGTCATTTATTAACAAATAGCCAATGTAAGCATTCCTTTAACCAGTTCCTACCTGGCCTATAGCAAAATATTGGTCGCACGGGACTTTTATCGATCCGGGTGGACATCATATGACGTCCTGCCAGATCGCACGGCAGTGGGGTGGCGATGGGGCCTGCTCTGTCACATCCATCCATTGGACACAGCCGATGACTTATCAGTGTACTAGCCTGCTGCCGGTACCATGTGATCGCTATGACCAAATTCAGCAGGTCACATGACAATTGTAAACAATAGATGGCTTCCTTTCATTCCATCCATTTTGTACAATTGTGTTGCTAGCTGTGATTGGCCACAGTGATCACATGGTACAGACAGGGCCAATCACAGCTAATCACAACCAAACACTGAATGAATCATTCAGTAACAATGGTTGCTTATACTAGTAAAATTCATTGGTATAAACAATCATAATGTGTAAAAAAAAAAAAAATCCCGATCACTTCCCCAGAGTAATACAGTATTACTATGGTAATACAGTATTGTTCTGGTCACTGTAAAAAAATAAAACATGTCACCAGTCAGTGTCCCTTATCGCCTCCACACCCATTATGATAACGCTGTACTGCACTGGTTACCGTATATAAAAAAAAAAACTAATTGTGAAAAAAAAAAAAATTTTCATTTTCCAAAAAATTGTGACAAAAAATTACAACTTCAAAAAACTCGCCATGCCTCTTACTAAATACCTTTGGCTTTCTACTTTGGGGTCATTTGGCGGATATTTGTACTGTCCTGGTCTTTTCAGGGCTTAAGAAATGATAGGTCGTCAGCAAATCAGGATTGATCGATTTTAAGATATACAGTGGGTATAGAAAAGAATCACCTTCTTTAAAATAACCACATTTTGTTGCTTTGCAGCCTGAAATGAAGACAGACATATTTTTTTTTGTTTTATCCAGCTGTATTTACTTTATAACAGAAAAAAAAAAAAACTTTTTTTTTTTAATTTTCAGTTTTTTAAATGTATTTATCAAAAGATAAAGAAACACAGTGGTGATAAAATACCACCAAAAGAAAGCTGTATTTGTGTAGAAAAAATGATACAAATTTCATATGGGTACAGCACAATTGTCATTCAAAGTGCAACAGCTGAAAAATTGGCCTGGGCACTAAGGGTATAAAAGTGCCCGACACTGAAGCGGTTAACAAAAACATAACGATAAAACTATAATAATCAAGGTTGCTGATCTTTGACAGCACAAAATGACCAACCATTGCTTTTGTATCCGAGGAACACTTAAAGTGGATGTAAACCGACTCTCATCCTTTCTAAACTACTGCCATAGTGGTTATTTATAAGGATACACATGCCTCCTGCATGTATCCCTACCTGTGAAATGTCTCCCCTCTGTCTGTTATGAGAACTAAAAAACTGCAGATTCTGTGGGTGGGTCTGTTGTCTGGAGCTCGGTGGGTGGAGTCATGATGTCAGTAGACTATCTCCACACTCCCCTTGTCAACATGCATTTTCTCCTGTGTTTCTCCTTGTGTACTTACCCTGAACTTCTGCTATGATCAATAACATCCACTCAAAACCCAGGAAAGTCCCCACATGACATCAGCATGCCCAATCATGCTGAGGTGTGGAGCAGCCAATCCTGGGAGAGCTGGAGAAGAAAGGAAGAGGGGATCTGAAGTACACTGAATGTCTCTCTCAGGCTCGTATATGGGATATGTAAATCACCTGTGACTCACAGCAAGGGGGAGAAACGGACACCTATTTCTCTGTCTGTCCATTTTTATCTCACTGAAAAAAGATAGGAGAACTGCTCAGAGCTGGATTAATTCTTTGTTGCAAGACTGGGCACAGGTGACATGAAATCCTATACTGTACAAGGTGCAAGCCTTAATTAAAAATTTTTTTGTGGGTTTACATCCACTTTAAAGGTCCCCAGCCACAAGACACTGGCTCGGGGATAAACCCACTCTCCTCAGATACCTCCATGTCACATCTTCCCAGTTAACACCGTTAACTGGACATTCTCCATAGGATGCCATACCACAGATGGGTCACTCGTAGGTGATATCATTGTTAATCATAACCACCTCCAAAGATCCCAACTGCCTGGCCACTATGACCACTGAGGATTCCAAATCAAACATGCAGGGTGGGAGGAAGGGAAGTTTCTCCTGCGCTTGCTGAATTCTCAACCGCTATAAGTTTTCACATTCGTGCCTATACCCCCCTGGAAGCCCCTCCTGGAATTCAATTCCACCAATCCTGGTAAGTGCCTAGTCTTCCGCTTCCATATGTTAACCTTATCTTTCCCTTGCTTTCCCCATTTACCCTGTCATATCAGCTCTGCATTCATTTTTTTTTTCTGCTTGACAGATAGTGCAAGCATGTGCTGGGAGCAGGGAGAGACAGCAGTGACTCTGCAGAAGATGACATGAGCTAGGTGAGCCAAAACAATCCGATACTCCCAGATGTGTCAGTTTCAGCAACAGTAAAATGGTGGCTACAGCTGAGATAGTAGATGGTAGGATGGGAAGTTAAAAGGATGGTTGGTGAGCTGCAGTCAGCTAAAAAAAGACAGAAAAACCCAGACGTTAAGAAATGAAATCCCTACACCTGTAAAAAATTAGTAACTATTGTATGTGACATTTTTACATAGGCCATTTAAAGGCATAAGGACTCAGACCCAGTGTAATATTCGCAGACAGTGTTTTTCTGATACAACTTTGCAGTTACATAATCTGGACAATTTAGATGTTATGCAAAAAGTTCTTTAACAGCATCCCTCTATCCTTAGTTTTGTTGCTTTACAGCCAATGCCGTAATCTTCACAATCAGTCATATGATGTTGCAGGAACTTTGCAGTTCTTCGCCAGTTTGTAATGAGCTCTGATCTGTCTGGTAACGTTCCTGAAGAGCTGTGACCAGTGTGCAAAATGAGAATTCATCTGTGTTTTCAAAGCCTCTTTATGTGCCGGCTGCCTGATTGCCTCTTTCACCATAAATAAGCTTGTTACTCCATCTTTTACATGTTGTCTGAAGATATGTGGGCTGATTAGACTTCACTTACTCCTGACAGCTGGAATTTTGGATGGCAGCAAATATGTTTTCTAGACTGTATTTAAAGATTCGTGTTTGGCTCTAGTTTTTGCCAGTTCTAGCTGCAGCTCTTATAGCACTTTGTTCTTCCAAAAACACAGACTGTCAAGAGGTTATTGGCTACCCAGAAAGAAAGCATTAGGCGCATAAAGCAAATATCTTCATGTTAAAAAACGTCATCGTGCAGAGGCTAAAAAAAAAAAGAAACTCCAAATACTGTGCCCACACATTTCATTGTCTTTGTTCAGACATTCACATTGCATCTGCAAAAAAATTCTGAAAAGATTTAAATATTCTCAATTTTAATTTTAAGTTTTTAATAGTGCTGAAAAATATGGTCAAGTGCTCTAGCATAAAGTAAAATTTAATAATTGTGATTCATATTAAATCAAACAAAAAAGCTTAAAAAGTCAAAAGTAAATACTCCCACATACGAATGAAAATTTCAATCTGACAAATACATAAATGTATGTGGTAAGATTTAAAGTAAATACACTATATTATCATAAGTATTGGGGCACCTGCTTTTACACGCACCTTAACTTTAATGGCATCCTAGTCTTAGTCAGAAGGGTTCAATATTGAGTTAGCCCTCCCTTTGCAGTTATAACAGCTTCAACTCTTTTGGGAAGGCTGTCTACAAGGTTTAGGAGTGCGTCTATGGGAATGTTTGACCATTCTTCCAGAAACGCATTTGTAAGGTCAGGCACAGATGTGGACGAGAAGCCTTGGTTCGCTCATCCATGTCTTTATGGACCTGTGTGTGCACTGGTGCGCAGTCATGTTGGAACAGGAAGGGGCCACCCCCAAACTGTTCCCACAAAGTTTGGAGATTTAAAGTGTCCAAAATGTTGGTATGCTGACACTTATAAGAGTTCCCTTCACTGGAACTAAGGGGTCAAGCCCAACCCCTGAAAAACAACCCCACACCATAAACCCCCCTCCACCAAATAATTTGGGCCAGTGCACAAAGCAAAATCCATAAAGCGAGTTGGGGGTGGAGGAACGTGACTGGCCCACACAGAGTCCTGAACTCAACCTGATAGAACATCTTTGGGATTAATTAGAGTGAAGACTGCGAGACAGGTCTTCTCATCCAACATCAGTGACTGACCTCACAAATGCGCTTCTGGAAGAATGGTCAAACATTCCCATAGACACATTTCTAAACCTTGTGGACAGCCTTTCCAGAAGAGTTGAAGCTGTTATAGTTGCAAAGGGTGGGCCAACTCAATATTGAACTCTACAGACTAATGCCCCGTACACACGATCGGACATTGATCGGACATTCCGACAACAAAATCCATGGATTTTTTCCGATGGATGTTGGCTCAAACTTGTTTTGCGTACACACGGTCGCACAAAGTTGTCGGAATTTCCGCTCGCTAAGAACGCAGTGACGTACACCACGTACGACGAGACTAGAAAAGGCCATTTCAGAACCAAGCGCGGCACCCTTTGGGCTCCTTTTGCTAATCTCGTGTTAGTAAAAGTTTGGTGAGAGACGATTTGCGCTCTTTCAGACTCATGGTTTTCAGATCGTTTTCTGCTGTTCAGTTTGTGGGTTTGTATCTGCTCTTCAGTGCGTGCAGTCAGTTCGTTTTCTACTATTCAGTGCGATCTTGTCTGCTCGTTACTGTTTTTCAGGTCGCTCTTCACAGGCCTTGCTGTTCTTCAGTACGTTCTGTTACTTCGTTCTGAGCAGCCGACCGTTTTCTAGCCATGTTGCGTATACGTACTCCTCGTAGAGTTCGTGCTGTGCGGGGGCTTGGTGTTGGGGTCCTGACCTTGACACAAGCTCAGTCCATGAACAGGGTGGGGAGGAGTTCATGGACCAAGAATTAGTTGCTTCAGCGTGACCAGTTCTGTCATATGCCTTTGCTCCGTGAGATCTGTGAGAATAATCCTGATGATTTCAGGAACTTTCTCCGGATGACGGACCCCGTATTTCACCGTTTGTTGGCTTTGCTGACCCCCCTATATCAGCAGGCAGGATACTTGCATGAGGCAAGCCATCACTCCGGAGCAGAGGTTAGTCACCACCCTGCGGTACTTAGCGACGGGGAGAAGCCTGCAGGACCTCAAGTTCTCGACAGGCATCTACCCCCAGGCTCTGGGGATCATTATCCCAGAGACCTGTTCTGCCATCATCCAGGTCCTGCAGAAGGAGTATATGAAGGTAAGATTTTTATCCTTTAACATCACATTTTATTGTATATAATGTTTGATAATGTATTGTATTTCTTTCCTCATTCCCTAATTACCATGATTGTAATATGCTGTGAATGTCCCCTTTGTCCTCATGCATGCTGGATTTTTATGTAATTATTTTTTTGTCCTTCATACATATTTGCCTTCACTTACCTCCCCAGCATGCTCTCCTGGCCCTAGATTCACCTCATGTAGTCACTTAACAATGTATTTTATCAGCTCCATGGTAGTGCTTTACCCCAAACACCCCTAAAATGTTTTGAAATGTGATTGGTGCTTAAAATTTAGGCAGAGTGCCAGAGGCTTATTTGGGGGGTCCCCAAATCATTTGGAACCCTCCCTCCCCCCAACTGCTAAGTCAGCTGATACCAATTCTCTTTCTATTCTCAATCATCTATCTGCTGACTTTGCCAAACCCATACACACTATACCCATCTCTTTTGTGCTCAGATTTATGGATGAATTCCCCAAAGCATGTAGTACAAGGGCCTGCCTGTATACTTTCAAATGGTACTGTTTCAAGTTTTTGTATACTATTATTATCTTGATAGGTAATAGCAGAATGTAAAAATGTTCAAAAATGGGTACAATGTATATTTCTATCTTTGTATTATGACACTTCTTACCTGTCCAGTGGGCTGTCAATAGTGTAACTAAGGAGGGGCTGGCCAAAGTAATACCCATTATTTAGGCATTCATCTCTCAATGAAGTGGAGAGGGTTACCTGTCCAAGAGTTCCCCCCTGCCTATAATGTTACAAATGGCCCATGAGAGGGGGGGTTAATCTGATAGGTGTACCTTGTACTTTGGTCTTTAAAACTTCCCATAAATAAATGGTATCTTGATGTTGGCCAAGAATGTTTGTGTCTAATCTGCTTTCCATGTTTATGTGCAAAAATACAAATTTTTTTGTTTTACTCCACAGTTTCCTTCCACGCCACAGGAATGGCAGACTGTGGCCTCCCACTTTGCCCAGCGGTGGGACTTTCCTAACTGCGGAGGGGCAATTGATGGGAAACATGTCTACATCGTCCCACCACCCAACTCGGGGTCGTACTATTATAATTATAAGGGGTTCAATAGTATTGTGATGTTGGCGGTGATGTCGGCTACTTATGAATTTCTGTATGTGGACGTGGGGAAGAATGGCCTTATGTCCGATGGTGGAGTCATCGCCCAGATGGAGTTCTACAGGCATCTCCAGAATGGCAGCTTGGACTTGCCAGCTCCAGAAGACAATGTGGAAGTACTCCCATTTGTCTTTGTTGCGGATGAAGCTTTTGCACTGGGGGACCATCTTATGCAGCCATTCCCGATGAGGACCCTCACCCTGGACCAGAGGATTTTTAATTACCGGATGGCCACAGCCAGAAGAGTGGTGGAGAAAACGTCTGGAATCATGGCCAGCCGGTTCCGCCTATTTCTTACATCCATACATATGGTGGAGTACAAACTGAATCACATTATCCTGGCGTGCTGTGTTCTACACAACTTTTTACGGCAACATTCTGCCAACTATGCTGGCTCAGTTGGGCCTGAGGCCGGAATTCAAAATGAACCAACCCTGACGGCGCTTGAAAGTGGCCGTCCTGGCTTGCCCCCCCCCCTGAGTGCCCGTGATGTCCGGCTAAGATACCTTGAATTCTTTGCGGGTAGGGGGGCTATCAATATGCCAGACAATGTGTAAAACCTTTTTCAAATAAAAAAAATAATCAAATCTTTGGTGACATTTACTGCTTGTGTTTGTTTTAGCTGACCCTGACAGAAATGTGGTGAGTCCTGAAAATGGCATGATTGTGTAACCTTACAAAGCACTGTTGGGTGTTATTTACTAAAGGCAAAGACACTTTGCACTACAAGTGCACTTGAAACTGCACTTGTAGTGCAAAGTGGTTTGCCCTTAGGAAATAACACCCATTGTCAAAGAAAACAGCAATTAGAGCACCACAAAAGTGTTGTAGCGTTGAGACAATAATCCACACATTCTTGATTAACAATCTTTTTAATACTTGCACAATCACATGTGCATTTAGAAAAGGTTTTTAAAACAAACCAACATGTTTGTTGTATAACAATTTTTGGGGTCACATTAGAAAAAGTAGAAATGTCCATTTAAGATAAAACAGGCATGTTTAAAACCAACAAGAAAGACACAAATCTTGAACTTACAAAGTTCACATTTGGTAGAACTTGAAGGCAATATCAAACATGAGTATTTAGAAACTGTGTTTGATATTGCGTTCAGATGGGGTGAAGTCACCCCCGGAAAAGCCACATTTTGAAGATGCACACAAATAGCCGAATGTCAACATGTGCGACCTGCTATCACGGGGGATCAAGGGACGTGTTTTGGGGGTGCAACCCCTTCCTCTCAGCTACTTTATTATTGAGGAAGGGGTTGCACCCCCAAAACGCATCCATTGATCTCCCGTGATGGCAGATAGCACATGTTGACACACTGTGTGCCTCTTCAAAATTTGGCTTTTCTCCAATTTGACAAAAAATGTTACAAAATTGTAGCACACCAAAAAACATAGGCATTTGGAGGGGTTTTAAACTCTCCCCAAAACATCA